>NC_143578.1:107454732-108142535 GCF_048544385.1 Mastigoproctus giganteus
TACCCATATACGGTACTTTGCTTTCCTCAAATTCAAGTACAGTCCATTCCGGTTATTTGGGACACATCGGGACTATTGCATTTCGGCCCGATTAAGCGGCTGCCCCAATTATCCGAAGTTTCACGTAAATAGTTAAAAATACAATGTATTTTTAACTATTTACGTGATCCCCCCCCCCTTTACAATTGGTTCACTGTACAATCAAATCACATTACGACAAACTCACCATAGTAAAGTACCGTTCACTATATGATGTGTAGTAAGCGTCTGTCATTATGATCACGTTTGTGAATTGAATTTTAACTCTATTAAATAGCGATTCTAATTAGAGAAAACAGGAAGAATATTATCCACAGGCTATAAAAGAAAAGATATATTAAGCACAAATTTACCCTTTATTATCTTAACAATTAAAAAATTAAATGATACGTGAAAATCGGAAGAATATACGTGATAATCAGAATAATTAATATGTACTGTATTATGTACATACGAACTAGTTGACATTTCTGTTCACTGACATTTGTGCGTGGGGGTTAAAATTTAAAACAGTAAAAAGATAAGCAATCAATAAGAAAGAACACGGCACACACAAATTGCAAGTAACAAGATTTGTGCAAGTGAGAACAGAGTAACGAGTTACAAAGCTTTAAAAATAGGAATGAAAAGAAGATCTGAAAATTAATTTTTTTATATGATTGAAGATTTCATGGAAGTGTAAACACATTTCACCATAATAACCCACAGAATTCCACCTGTCGGTATTATTGCAAATTCAATAAGATTGAGTTTACTATCCGTTTATGATAGATTGCACTAACAGAAAAGCCTAATAAACAGGTGACTGCTAATTATTTTCATTGATTTATGGTTGTGACCTCCAGAATTTCGACCGAACCACGTGGTACCATCGGAGACAATTGTAGGGTAATCTCCAGTGCTGCGGTCTCCTGCCCCGATTAAGCGAAGTAAACCCTGGTTATTTTCTCAATTGGTTTCTGTTTTTTAAGATTTGCCCCAAATAAACGGCTGCCCTGATTAACCGGTGGCCCAAATAACCGGAATCTACTGTATATGATATCAAAATTATTTTTTTGCATCCATTTCCTTTGTGACCACATCATAGTATCCAATCAAATTCATCAGACAAAATTTCCCCTTGACAAAGTCATGCTATGTCTGGATTATCCTGCAATGATTCTTTAACCACTGACTCCATTATTTTCTCTGGAACAGAAGTCAAACTAACAGGTCTGTAATTATTCGTGTCACCCTTTGATCCCCATTTGTGAATTGGAGATACATTTGTACATCTCCAGTCCCTGGGAACTTCCCCCCAAGTCCAAGGATGCTCTCATAATTATGGCTAAGGGTTTGCTTACTTCCTTTGCCACCTCTATTAATATAACTGGATAGATCCCATCTACTACAGATGCCTTTCTTATGTTTAACTTCAACAATTTCTCCTCCATTTTACTCTCAGTTATTACAAAATCATTTAACTCCCTGTTAGAGTTTGAAAAAACATCTGGCCTCTCCTCCTTGAATAACTCCTCGTGTGCGAATGTAAATGCAAAATACTGATTTAGTTTGGCAGATATCTGAGAATGATCATCTACAGTCAAACCATTGATATCAAGTGGACCAATCTGATTCATCCCCTTCCTTTTAGAGTTTATATAAGTAAAGAAGTCTTTGCTGTTTTTCTTTGCATCCTTTGCCAAAGATTTTTCATAATCTGCCTTCACTTATCTAACCTCCTTTGTGACTTGATTACAGTCTAGCTTATATCTACCATAGGCTTCTGTGTCACCTGACAATTTATGTGTATCCCATGCATTTTTCTTCTCTGCCACAGGTCTCTTTAGTTCATCTGACATCCATCTGGGCCTAAACCTATAGCAGTATTTCTTAGTTGGAACAAAAAGCCTAGTAACTTCCAAAATTACTTCACTGAATGTTTCCCATTTAGAATTTGCTGTTGGTAACATCATCAGTTAGTCCCACTGTATAGAACCTAAAAAATTTCTGAGACCACTGTAGTCGCCTTTACAAAAGCAAAAACCCTTCCCTTTACCCCTGATGGTAGTTACATCTTTAAGTAAATCCCACATCAATATACTGTGATCAATGTCACCTAGTGGTTCCTTTATCTGTAAATTTTTAATGCATGAATAATCACTGCTGATAATCAGATTAAGAGTGTTACTCCGTCTTGATGCCTCTCTAACACATGCCGCTGTAAAAATAATCATCCAATAAATCCACAAAAGCTAGAGTGTGAGGAACCAACCCACAAGTTCCAGTCTATATCTGGGAAGTTAAAATCCCCTATTATAAGACACTTTGATTTACTGACCCACTCTCTTTCGCTGTATAATTGTTCATTGTACTCATCAGAGTCATTAAGCCTATAACAAACTCCTATCCTAATTTTTCCTTTCCCAGTGCCTATATCACACCAAATTGATTCAACATTGCACTGTCCATCTATGTCAACTGGATGCACTTAGCATTTATGTGTTTCTTAACTAACAGCATAATGCCTCCTCCCTTCCTGTACACATTGTACTCCCCAAATTCCAATTCTGCATCCCTTATATCTGAATGGCACCACGTCTCTGATATCCCAACAATATCTGCCTTGGATGTCTTAACCAGCACTTCAAATTTATCAAATTTATTTACTATACTCCTCCTCCAACTCTTCAAGCTCTCATGATGCCCATCAGAATGCTGAGTTGGCACCTTATTTCTTCACATTCTCTACACTAGCACATACAAAACCAACCTCCATGGCTAGATAATTGTTTGTGACATCTCTCTCTCTCTCTCTCTCTCTCTCTCTCTCTCTCTCTCTCTCAGCGTAACTCGGGAATTTTTTTTTGGCTGGTGCAGCATAAGCTCAGGCTTCCTTGCACCATAGGACTAATGATAATAATCTATATATTTAATACAGAAGCCATTTTCTTTCGACACTCAGTGTGAACAATAGGCTTAACCAATCGGGATGGAAGTTGTTTCAAATTGAAGATATTTCTTCCTAGATGTGCAGGAAGTTAAAATTTAAAAATTCTGAATAGTTTTATTTTACAGAACGGGCCAGTTCTGTACCAAAAAGGAGAATAGTACATTAACAATTTGCATGTTTGCACAATAGTGGCCTTTGTTCCGAAAAAAAAAAAATAAATAAATAAAATAAAATAAAATAAAAAATAAATAAATAAAAATAAATAAAATAATAATAATAAATAAATAAATAAATAATAATAAAACCCTGCAACCAATTGCAATATTTTTGAAACGGGTACGGCTGGCTGTAGGCATTGCGTACAACAGGATTAACCGATTTGGTCTCAAATTGAAGATAATTCTTCCTAGGTGTGCATAAACATAGGAAAATATAAAAATAACAAAAGGGAAAATATCTGAACAGTTTTATTTTACAGAAATAAGAAAGGATTCAATGAGCTGGATTACCTGCTCATGACCAAATAAGGATTACATTTCCTTACGACAGCTAAAGAAAAACTCTCACTACAAATTGCAAAATTTTCACAAGGGGTACTGCTAGTTTTATTTCGATTATTAGGGTAGCTTGGTACTCATGTAGCAGAACTACTCCTTGCCAAGTATAATCCTAATTGTAGTAACAATTTGGTGCATTAGATTTGTGGTATAGTATCATTGATAACCACTCTGTCTTCTCCCACTCAACCATCCTTTTATCCATTGTAGCACCTTGCCCTTAATGCCATACTGCTCCAATTTGTATAGTGGTCTTTTGTGTGCCATACTGCTCCAATTTATATATATATATATATATATATATATATATATATTTTTTTTTTTTTTTTTCAATAATATATCAAATGAAGTTTTCAGGTACCAAAACTTATATGATTTTGTCTAGAATGGGGAAGGGGAGTTGTGGTTTTAGCATTAGTAGAGGCATATGATGCAAGAAAGCAAGCTTATATAGCATCAGCCAAAAAAAAAAAAAAAAAAACCCCTCCCATTTCATCCATTCATTCAAATCCAAATGTTTGTCTAGTTCTGCCTTGTCCTTATTTAAGTTGTTGACATCCACAACAACACATGGAAGTTTTTACCAACTATCAACCACCTGCTGGCTTGTTTGTTTGTTTGTTTGTTTCGGGATTTATTGGGCGCATCGGCAACTATGACCATAGTGCGCCACCACCTGCTGGCTAAAGGTGAATTTCTGCACATCTATTCTATAAATGTTTTTATTCAATTTGAATTTATATCCCCTCACATGAGTAATCTGAGCAAGAAGAAGACTCCAATTAGCATTGAGCTTGCTCATTCCATTCAAGGCCTTGTACACCTCAATCAGATCAGCTCACAAGTGCCTAGTCTCCAGAAGCTGCAATTAGCAGTAATTCAACCCTTCTTTGGTAACCCTCTGTTCCACTCACAATCCCAGGTGCCGTCTGACACGAATATGCCCTTCACTGCACTCGTTCCAGCAGCCCTACATCTTTCCTAAAATAAGACCTCCAGACTTGTATACAGTATTCAAGTTGTGGCCTGACCACTGCCTTATATAAGGGGACAGTTATCCCTGCTAGCAAAATTCCTGTATATCATTGACAAGGCACCATGAAATCCTTCTTGCAGCCTGTCTGCACTGCTCAGATCTAACTGCACAATTACCCCCAGATCCTTTTCATTTTCCACTAACCTGAGTATAGTACCATCCAGTTGATACATTATTCTGGGATTACTGCAACCCATATGCAGTACTTTACACTTGTCAATGTTAAACTTTAGTTGCCACCTTCTCAACTTTTCCAGATTCTGTTGCAGTAGTGTACTATCATTACTATCATTAACAACCCTGCCAACCTCCGTATCGTCTGCAGACATTAACCTTGATACCCCATCAAGAAATGCAGAAAACAACAATGGGCCCCAACACCGAACCCAGGGAACTCCACTAATAACATTAGTCCATGAAGAGCCGTGTCCACTGATAACCACTCTCCGTCTTCTCCCACTCAACCATCCTTTTATCCATTGTAGCAACTTGACCTTAATGCCATACTGCTCCAATTTGTACAGTAGTCTTCCGTGTGCCACAGTATTAAAAGCTTTCCTAAAATCCAAGTATACGATATCAAAATTATTTTTTGCCTTCAGTTCCACTGTGACCACATCATAGTATCCAAACAAATTTGTCAGACAAGACTTCACCCTAAACCCCATGCTATGTCCGAACTATAACTGCTGCCTTGTCTAGCTGATCCTGCATCGCTTCCTTAACCAGTGACTCCATTATTTTCCCTGGAACAAAAGTTTTACTAAGAGGTCTGTAATTCCTTGTGTCCCCTTTGATTCTCCCCCTTTGTGAATTGGGGACACATTTGCACATCTCCAGTCCATGGAGACCTCCCAAGAGTCAAAGGAAATGTTCGTAATTATGGCTAATGGTTTGCTTACTTCCTTTGCTGCTTCCTTTAATATAACTGGATAGATCTCATCCACCCCAGGTTTCTTATGTTTAACTTCAACAATTTCTCCTCCACTTTGCTCTCTAGTATTATATAGTCATTAAGGATCCTGTTAGAGTTTAATAAACGTCTCGCATTTTCCTCCCTTAATAACAACTCGTGTGAATGTATAGACAAAATATTCATTCAGTTTGTCAGCTACCTCAGCAGGACCATCAAAAATCGAACTCTCGATGTCAAGTGGACCAAGATGATTAATCCCCATCCTTCTAGAGTTTACATAAGTAAAGAAGTCTTTACTGTTTTTCTTGGAATTGTTGGCCAAAGATTTTTCATAATCTGCCTTTGCTTCCCTAACGTCCTTTGTGACTTGATTACAGACTATTTTATATCTACCAGAGTTATCTGTGTCTCCTGATAATTTATATGCATCCCATGCATTTTTCTTCTCTGCCACAAGTATCATTAGGTCATCTGACATCCATTTAGGCCTAACCCTTGTACAGTATTTCTTAGTTGGTATGAAAAACCTAGTAGCTTCGAAGATTAATTCCTTGAATAGCTCCCATTTAGAATTTGCTCTTGGTAACATCATCAGTTAGTCCCACTGTATAAAATTTAAAAATCTCTGAGACCACTGTAGTCACCTTTACAAAAGCAAAAACCCCTTTAGTTTTCTTCCGATGGTAGTTATATGTTTAAGTAAATCCCACATCACTACACTGTGATCACTTTCACCTAGTAGTTCCTTTATCTGTAGATTCTTGATGATGCAAGAATAATCACACATGATAATCAGATCAAGAGTATTATTCCCTCTGGTTGCCTCTCGAATATACTGCTGTAGAAAACCACCATCCAATAAATCCACAAAAGTCTTGTTAGTGTGTGAGTGACCAATCCACAAGTTCCAGTCTATAACTGGGAAGTTAAAATCCTCCATTATAAGACAATCTGATTTACTGGCCTACTCTATTTCCCTGTGCAGTTGTTCAGTGTATTCATCAGCGTTATTAGGCCTATAACACACTCCTACTCTCAACTTGGTTTTCCCAGTGCTTATGTCACACCAAACTGACTGAACACTACACTGTCCACCCATGTAAACTGTATGGGTGAATAGCGCAGTGACCAGAGATGCAATTTCTTAGGTTTCATGTGTTTCTTAACTAACAACATCACCCTTTTTGTCTATAATTTCTGTACACATTGTATTCCTCAAATTCCAATTCTGCATTTCTTATCTCTGTGTGACAGCATGTCTCTGATATCAGAACAATATTGCCCTTTGATGTCTTCACCAGATGCAAATTCACCAAATTTATTTACTATACTCCTAGTATTGTTGTATATGCAAGTATAACTGCACCTATTCTTATTCTTAGTTACCCTAACAAATCCATGTATTTACTTGTTCCATGATGCCTCCCCAGCAGCCCTTGAAATTTCCAGTACCTTGCTTTCCGGGGCTGCTTCTCATTCCAATAGAAGCACTGCAAGAATCACTTTCACCTCTACCTGTGGTTACCGTTAATCTTATTCTGTGAATTCCTCCCAAGCTAGAAGTTTTCCGATCCACACAACAGTCATGATAGCATCAGCAAGTATCCTTGCACCCTTTCTGTATCCCATCCCTGTAGAAACAATCTCTCCTGTTAACGAGCACAGACCACACTGAGAAAAATTCTATCCCATGAGCCCTGCACAATCTCTCCAGGGCCGAACTGATCAACAAGTCTCTCATCATATATTCCCTCCTATTGTGTCTGGGCAGAATTGCAGACACTTTCAAATTTAACCCTAACTTGGGACTTTTTTTTTTTTTTTAACATTGACCTGTACTTGTTAAGTAAATCTGCAGATCTCCTTAATGTCATTAGTGCCAACGTGTACAACAATATCACCCTTTAGGCCCTTAAAAGATAACTGCTCTACAACATCAACTTTGGCCACTGGCAGATACAGCCTGGTTCTATTCCACCTATCCTTTTTGCACAATATATTTCCCATTTCCCTAACAACAGAGTCACCAACAATAACTAGCTCCTGTGGGTCCATCGAATCTGCCTGAAGGTTGTCACTGTGTTGCCTGATGATCAAGTGCAAGCTCTGTCATTGATGTGGGCAGTTCAGAACTTGATGGGTCCCCCAGCTTATGTCCTGAGGTCTCATCTACACTGTTTTACAAGCTC
Source organism: Mastigoproctus giganteus (assembly GCF_048544385.1). Taxonomy (NCBI): domain Eukaryota; kingdom Metazoa; phylum Arthropoda; class Arachnida; order Uropygi; family Thelyphonidae; genus Mastigoproctus; species Mastigoproctus giganteus. The sequence continues at coordinate 107,462,402 of NC_143578.1, forward strand.
TAATAAAGGCCCAAAACAGCTGAGTTGGTGCCTAACTTCTTATATCGAGCTTACACTGAGTACACACAAACACATCCCCCCCCTGGCAATATCATGCCCCTTTCCAGAAAGACCACAAACATTTTCGCAAGTTGCACATTTTTTTTGCCTATGATGCATTGGGATCGCTCCCTTCGGTTCTCCCACAAGCCACAGCATTCCCGCTAATTTGTGCATGTTGCTTTGCTGTAGTCTGGGGCATGATTTCCGTTTAAACACGATTTAATTGATTAAGTTACTATACTATACTAAGCTAATGTAGTAATAAGTATTTCGCTATATAGTTCTACGTTATACCTTAGCTATCAAGTTTGAGATATACGTTATCAAGTTATGCTATACCACAATGATGACAATGCTAAATTAGTTATTAAATAATTATTAGTTAATTAGTTATCTAAATACAAAAGATATATGCGCAAAAAAAGTGATTAAAACCTTCAAAATGTTTATTAAAATTAAAACGCTACTATTCTTCTGTGCTACTGGTTATACTATGGTATTCCAGCCAAAACACCGATACGATACCAGTAAGAGTAGCAAGTTGTAACTTACAAAGTCACTAGTTAAATTTTAAAAATACGCTAACTAAGCCTAGTTAATCTATTTGTAAAACAATTAATATGTTAACTAATCAAAAATACAATAAAATACAAAAGATATATGCCCAAAAGGTGATTTAAACCTTCACAATAGTTATTTATTGGAATTTAAACCCTACTATTCTTCTGAGCTACGGTTACGCTACGCCATTCCCGCCAAAACGATATTAGTATGAGTGTACAGGCATTCCCTGGCTTAAGCAATACTTGACTTACAGAAATTCAACTTTATGTAAGTTTTTGCCAACAGGTGCAAACTTATAAAAATCGTGGAAACGTATTTTGCATCCCATAGAAATAAATGGAGGTATTGTGAAAATATCATAATGTAAACCCAATAACACATTGTGGTTTTTTTTTGTTTTTTTTTTATTTTGGTAATTCATTTCTAGACCTTGGATGTTGAAATTTTTGCTATATAACTAAGCTATTTATCTCTCTAAAAGATCATTTTTATAATGGAAATGGCACTACACTTTCATTGTTAACATGTTCCGTTATAAGAATCAATTTTGAGCGCCTTTGTGATATTTTTCTAAAACACATTTCTGAAGGTCACTACCATAAAACAATAAAAACAATTTGCACTTTCCAGTTTATTGGGCTTTTCTGTTAGCACAATCTCTTATAAACGGGTAGTAAACTCGATCTTACTGAATTTGCAATAATGCCAATAACTGGAATTGTGTGGATTTTTACATTACAGTATTATGGTGAAATGAGTTCCCCTTCAATGATATCTTCAATCACATTTAAAAACATAAATAAATTTTCAGAATCTTCTCTTCATTCCTATTTACTTATTACAATGGCGAAGGGAAAGGGACCAACAGAAAGTGCAAGTGCTGGCAGTGCTAGGAAACCAAACAAAATCGATTTAGAAATGAAGATGAAAATGATTAAGAAGTATGAAGCAGGACAAAGTTTGTCATCTACTGCACGGGAATTAGGTCTCGCTGCTTCAACAGTGAGACTATTTTAAGGGACAGTTTGCATATAATAAATAATGATAAATTTTCTGTTTATACTCCGGGACGACCAAACGTCAGAGGAGTTCGCATGATAGATTGAATACAAGAAACAGAACCGTATTCAGTAGTCATGGGCTTGAACTCCGGTCATTCAAGGCACGCATACTTAGGCACCCATGCGCCTGACCACTAGGCTACGGCGGCCTAATTAAAAGAACATGTTAAAGGATCAACGCATTTAAGATCAACAGTAATCTCAAAACAGCATTCAGGTGCTATATCGAAGATGGAAAAGCTATTAATAATATGGATGGAAAATCAGAAAGATTCAGAAGCAAGTGCCCGAGTCCAATGGCCATTCAAGCAAAAGCAACAAGTATTTATGAAGATATAAAGGATAAGTACGGGAAAACCCCAAGCCAAGTTCGTGGCAAGCAATGGGTGGTTTAATAGGTTCAAGCATTGCACTAGTTTCCAAAACATTAAAGTATGCGGTGAAGTTGCCAGTACCAATTCTGCAGCTGCAGAGAAATTTTGCGATGTGTTGGGAAAAAAAACCCCATTCTAAATCTCCACAGCAGCGTGCTTATTAGCAGGAGAGTTAATTCTGGCAATGATGCTTGAAAGGTAAAACTTACTGACACTATGTCTGTCTCCTCTTTCTTTTTTGTAATTTTATAATTTTGTAATTTTTCTTGTGCATGTGATAAAAAAAATTTAATAAATAATTCTATTTACATGTTCGTCAAGCATTTCTTTTTTGCTTCAATCAAATTTAGCGCACATAGCTGTGAGTGTTGTATAAGCATTTAGGGAAATTCCGACTTATGTAAAGTTCCACGGAACGCAACCCTTACGTAAGACGGGGAGTGGCTGTATATCTATTTTTATATTACCCAGACACAGATGCAAGCTTTCACTACTCCTACCCTGAACCCTTCTGCACCCAGATACAACTGTAAGGTTCCCCATATTACCTTACAATTGGTGCATTCAATCTTGTGGCTGGTCTAACACCAAGTTTTATCTTAGATAATAGTTTTGTATGTCTACTTGTCTGCTAGTCTTGTAATGTATCCCACTCATCTTCCTTAATTTTCATGTACTGTTTCTACCACATCTTACAATTATCATTTGATCAATATCTGTGTTGATATCATTATCAAATAATGCCATGAAAGCAACTTGGATGAATAGCGCCAGTGACAACACCAGGCTTGAAGCTTTTTGCTCATTTCATAAATTTTATCATTATTCTCAAATAAATCTAATATTACTAATATCATTTTTAATCAAATAATATCACCGAAAAGCAAATCCATCATTCATTAAAAACTCAAAGAATCACTATTACAACTGCTTTAGAGCCTTACTGGATGGACCCTCATCAGACAGAGGGGTAGCTCCCCATCAGCAACTTTATGCTGAAACAAACAAATGTAATTTAATACATCTGTTTATTGTTTCCAAACAAGCAGCAAAGCAGTATAAAGAAGAACTTCTGATTTAAAATGTAATGAAAAGTAAAGGAATATAAAATTCCTAGTAATAGACTGCATGGGCTCATTTCAGCAATTAAGTAAAGGAATAAAGTAATATTTCAATGCATGTGTTGAAATAGTTTAAAAAAACTATTTCTCTGTACAGAGAAATAGTGGTCCAGTAAATCAGATTGTCTTAAAATGGGGGATTTTAACTTCCAGATATATAAACTGGAACTTGTGGATTGGTCACCAGTACACTAGCAAGAATTTTGTGGCTTTATCGGATGATTGTTTTTTACAGCAGCATGTTCGAGAGGCAACCAGGGGAAGTAATACTCTATCTGATTATCAGCAGTGATTATTCATGCATTAAGAATCTGCATATAAAGGAACAGCTAGGTGGCAGTGATCACAGTGTATTCATGTGGGATTTAGTTAAAGATGTAACTACTATCAGGGGTAAATGGAAGGGTTTTTGCTTTTGTAATGGTGACTATACTGGTCTGATATGGTTTTTAAATTCCATCCAGTGGGACCAACTGATGATGTTACCAACACCAAATTCTAAATGGGAAGCATTCAAAGAATTAATCTTGGAAGCTACTAGGCTTTTTGTCACAACTACAAGAAATACTGTTCAACGTTTAGGCCAAAATGGATGTCAGATGAACTAATGAGACTTTTGGCAAAGAAGAAAAATGCATGGGATACATATAGATTAACAGTATCACAAAAGCCTATGGTAGATATAAGATAGTCTGTAATCAAGTCACAAAGGAGGTTAGGCAAACAAAGGCAGATTACAAGAAATCTTTGGCAAAGGATGCAAAGAAAAACAGTAAAGACTTCTTTACTTATGTAAGCTCTAGAAGGGGATGAATCAGATTGGTCAACTTCATATCGATGGTTTGATTGCTGACGATTCTGCTCAGGTAGCTGACAAACTGAATGAGTAATTTGCATCTACAATTACACATGAGGAATTCTGTGGGGAAATGGAGGCCAGAAGCTTTTCAAACTCTAATACAGAGTTAAATTATTTTGTAATAACTGAGAGCAAAGTGGAGGAGAATTTGTAGAAGTTAAATATAAGGACGGCACTTGAGGTGGATGGGTTCTATCCAGTTATATTAAAGGAGGCGGCAAAGGAAGTAAGCAGGACCTTAACCATGAATATGAGGGCATCCTTGGACTCAGGGTAGGTCCCCACAGACTGGAGTGTGCAAATGTATCCACAATTCACAAATGGAGATCGAAAGGTGACAAGTAATTATAGACCTGTTAAGCTTAACTTGTGTTCTGGGGAAAATAATGGAGTCACTGGTTAAAGAAGCACTGCAGGATCATCTAGACAAGACTGCAGTTATATTTCAGACACAGCATGGGTTTGTTAAGGAGAAGTCTTGTCTGACCAACTTGATTGGATACTATGATGTTATCACAAAGGAACCATATGCAAAAAATAATTTTGATATCATATACTTGGATTTTAGGAAAGCTTTTGATGGTGTTGCACATGGAAGACTACCGTACAAGTTGGAGCAGTATGGCATTAAGGGCAAGTTGCTGCTATGAATAAAGGGATGGTTGAGTGGGAGAAGACAGAGAGTTTACTCAATGGACACTGCTTGTTGTGGACTGATGTTATTAGTGGAGTCCCCGGGAAGTCCGTGTTAGCGAAAAAATTCAGTGAACAGAAATATCAGTTAGTTAGTATGTATATACGTTGTCACAGTATTAATTAAGCTATGTATAAGCGTAAATTTATTTTTATTTTGCTTACCTGTGGAAAATATTCTTCCGATTTTCACGTATCATTTAATTTTGTTAATTGATATCATTACATAATTTTATAGCCTGTGGATAATATTCCTCCTATTTTCACATATTAGAATCGCTGTTTAATAGAATTAAAATTCAATTCACAAAGGTGATCACAATGACCAGTGCTTACTGAATATTGTATAGTGAATGGTGTTTTATTATGGAGAGTCCATCATAAAGTGATTTGATCATACAGTGAACCATCGTAAAGTAGGGGTCCAGTGTATTTGTTCTGTACTGTACTCTCAATCTAAGAATTTTTGAATTAAAAAAGTTATTATATTCTGAGCCAATCATAGGTTAGTTTGCCAGTTGGATTATTTAGAATGAGAATAACGGTTTGGATGTTGTAGGATTAGATATGTTTGGACTCAAGATTACATTAGAATGGGGGGATGGAGTTCTTTTTTATGAGACATACTTATTATGGTTCTTATTTTTGTTTTTTTATCTGCTCTAATATTCTGCTTTGAAAATATGTACAGTGGTGGACAAAAAAACTGCATCACTTGTGAATTTTGCAAATAAATGTGTTTTGCACTGCATTGTGGGTTGCAGAAATATGCGAAATGCATTTGTTAGATGGGATATATATCTATGTGAATGAAATCCAATAAGAAGACCACCTGATATACCTAATTGTCATAAATATCCTCCCAAACAGTAAAACAGGTAATTAATGGAAATATGAGAATTCATGCAAATGGCAATCATGACAACCAAACATACATTTTATTGCATTTATGTGTACAAACTGAAATGACAATTTAACATAACAATATTACATACTGTAAATCAGCAAAATAAGTTCTCAATATTTTGTTGTTCCTCCTCGAGCTGTAATCACAGCCTTGCAAGACCTGGCATAGAGTTAATCAACTTCTGGATATACGATTGCTTAATTTCGTGGTACCACATCCTTACAACACTCTTCTGCAGCTCAATCTTACTTGTTTACTTATTCTGAACAATTTTAGATGACATGTACCAGCAATTTTCAATAGGGTTCAAATCTGAACTGTTGCCAGGCCAGTCCAACACTGTAATGCCAGCATTTCTGAGCTATGACTGCACTTAAGGGGAGAAAAATGAGGGAAAACATTGGTGTAAGTATGTTTTAAGGCCTGTGATACAAGAAGACAAACTCGTCATTAAATCTAAATAAGCATAAAACTTACCAATTTTGCTGTGTGGCAAGGTGCTGAATCCTGTTGAAAAATGCAGTTTTGGACATGTGTGGTGATCCCTAATAACAGATTTCAGGCACTCCTCCAAAATGGCAGTGTAGGTTTCTGCATTCACCGTTCTGCTAAAAAACTTAATTCGTCCAACCCCTTTGATTGTTATGCATCCTCAGACCATCTGACCAGTGGGGAACTTTACAGTCGGTGTTATGCAGTCGTGATGGTACATCTCCGATTTTCATCTTCTGACATATCGCTTCCCATCCGAGCCATGCAGGTTGAATTTCGATTCGTCAAAAAAGATGACTGTGTCCCATTGTTCTTTTGTCCATGAAACATGCATTTTAGCCCAAGCAAGTCACTTCTTCCTCATTTGTTGGGATAACAAAGGCTTCTTCTTGGGCTGATAGGAATGCAGCCCACATTACAAAAGCCGTCTTTGGATAGTTCGCGCACTTGTTTTGACACCAGACGACATCTCAAAGTCCAGTTTTTCTCTTCAATTCACTGGTATCACACTTTAATTTCAGCAACCGGGATACTGTTGACTGGTGGCAGCCTATTTTATCAACGATAGCACATGTAGAAAGCACTTCCTGGGACACAGCAACAGCTACACTTTTTTTTCTTGGTGTCAACTGAACATATGGAGTCATGTTTACACCTCTGCAAAACAGGATACTAATGAGCGTGTATACTCTTCCAATGCCGTATTTATAGAAATGGCTGATGCAATACCTTGAAATTACTGTCTGATGCAATAGAAGCATTATCTGACACAATACCTTTGTTTTGCGATAAACAAAATGATTGTAATCAAACAATATATTATACGTTTCACTACAAATGTTACTTTTTTTTTTAGGTGAAGCAGTTTTTTTTTGTCCCTCACTGTATGTGTGGGACATGTGTGGTGAATGAAGTATTCTTTGTATAGTCTGAGTTCTGTACCTGTCGCTGTTAAGGAACATGGTGCTCTTGAAATCCCATTGGTGATCTTTGGCCCAGGTGTGAAAAAGCTGGATCTGGATTTGGATTTTGTTATTTGGCTGTGGGCTGTGCCATATTTATGTTCTTTAATTCTTTACAATAATCTTCTACTGGTTTGTCCAATATACGATTTATGGCAATCTTCTCATTGTAAATTGTATAATGGTGTTTGCTGGAAAGGGTCTTTTTCAGGGGTGAAGTAGGAAAGGGAGTTTTTATCATATTTTTAATGGTGTTTGCTCTTGTAAATCTGGTGTACAACCCAAATTTTTTGGGATATGCCTTTAATCTGTTTACCAATTTGGGGGAAATAGAGGATGGTTATTTTATGTGTATTTTTTTTTTTTTTTTTTTTGTATACAGTAGTTAGGTACTAAATACTAAACACTCTACATCAATGCATTAAATTTAAAATAGAAATAAAGAAAGACAATAGCATACCATTCCTAGATCTCTTGTCAAAGAAGCATAATAATCCTCCCTTAATAGAAATATACAGAAAACCACTAGATACAGGAGTTATTGTGAAGTTTAATTCCAATCACCCAGTGAACACAAAAATAGGAATTCTTAAAAGTTTCACTCTTACTGCTTATAGACTATGTAATAACCAAGCACTCAACAGAATTTCTCAAATAATTAGCAACAATGGATACCTAACAAAAACTCATAATGAAAACAACTGAAACAACAAATGAGAAACAAAGAACCAAGAGTGAAAAAAAAAAAAAAAAAAAAAAAAAAAGAAAAAGTACATTACCAACCACTGTCTTCCAAATTAGTGAACAGAATAAAGGCATAAGCCAAAAAAAAAAAAAGGTTGTACACCAAATTTACAACTAATACCATTACAAATGTGGTTACCCCTCCCCCAACTTCACCTCGACAAAGACTCTTTCTTCCAACACACCCAGTATATAAAATTGATGATGCAAAAATTACCAAAAATCATATATTGCACAAACCAGCAGAAGATTACTCAAAAGAATTAAAAAACATAAATGAATTGCAATTTATTAAAAGAGCATCAGTCATTTTTCAGGACATTTTAAATTTTATTTAGTTTTTGTTAAATATGAAGCAGCTCTATCAATTTGTGCTAAAAGAGCATAAATATATTTTCTATGAAAAATCAAGCATTAAAATTTTTTGTTTCTGTTAAAAGGGAATGAGTCAGTGACTAAGTCCCCTTTTAACTACAATCTTGCAGGTGTTCAAGACAGAGCATACATGGCATCCATCTTGTTCTCCCAAACCTGTCTCTTTGTTTAAACATTAAATTAAATTTAGATGTGGGTTGAATATTTTCTAGTCATTGTCTAGTAAGTAAACTGATTATTTCTGTTTATAATTACTTAAATTCGGTATGACTGAAAGTGATTCTAGTAGCATTAGTGCAACAGACGTTCCAAAGGGAAAATGGAGACCTCATAAATATGAGAGAAATACAGTGGAACCTCTATATTCGTCAGCCCCTATATTCATCACAAAAAGTCACCCACCACCCTGTAAAGGCCGCCTTGGTTTTGGACAATGCTCCTGCTCATCCCCCTGGCTTGGAAGACAGCTTTATTCGCATTAAATATCTACCACCAAACACAACTCCTCTAATCCAACCCATGGATCAGCAGGTCATTGCCTGTTTTAAAAAACTTTATACAAAAGCCCTGTTTCAAAGGTGTTTGAAGTGACATCGGAGACAGAACTTAAATTGAGAGAATTTTGGAAAAATCACTTCAATATCTGCCATTGTTTGAGGATAACTGATAAGACATGGGGGAATGTGTCTTCCAGGACAATGAACTCAGCCTGGAGGAAATTGTGGCCAGAGTGTGTCAGAAAGAGACTTTGAAGGTTTTGGGTCAGAGCTTGTTGTTGATGAAATTGTGTCTCTGGGCAGGTCCATGGGATTGGAGGTTGATAGTGAGGATGTAGAGGAATTGGTGGAGGACCATGGAAGGGAGCTCACCACAGAAGAACTGTTGGACCTTCATAAAGAACAGGAAGCTGAAGCAGTGGAGGAAATTTCATCAGAGGAGGAAGGGTTAAGTAAAGGCAGCATCCCAACTGCTGACATTAAGGGAATGCTGTCCAACTGGGCCAAAACGCAGTGTATGATCGAGAAGTGGCACCCAAACATTGCTGTAGTTAATCAAAATATAAATTCATTCAATGATAATGTGATTGACAACTTTTGGAAAATTTTAAAAAACAGACAATGTTGGACAAGTTCTTTGCTAAATTGAGTGCTAGTGAATCGTCGGGAAAGGGACAAAAAAGACATTGATCACAAGAATTAGAGTTACCTGATGTTTTAATGGAAGATGACTCCCCTTCTTAACAATAATTCCTTTCCTCCTCTTCAGCTTCTGCCATTACTGCTCCTCAGTAAAGGTAAAGCTCTGGTTAAATTTTTATTTATTTATGTATCAGATTCGGGGCTGGGAACGGATTATTCCAATTTTAGTTAATTCCTATGGAAAAAATTGATTGTATATTCGTCCATCCCTCAGAAACGGATTAATGATGAATACAGAGGTTCCACTGTAAAATTAAATGGGATAAAATCAAAGGAAGGGCACATGTTAATTACAAAGGAACTCGTGTCGTTTGCTATTTTTTACAAGAATATTTGAAACAAGTGCCATCAAAATTTTTCAAACTTTGCCTTTTTTCCAGACAATTGTTAGGGCAAAAACAAAAATCAAACACTTTCACTGTATCTACTCAATTAAAGAAATAAGTCATTTTGAGAAGATTCAACATTTGTTCTCCATTAGAGGACACAGCTTCTTACCACACAATAGACAGTTTGGAACAATAAAAAAATATTAAGGAAACGCACACAACTGATTATACAGTGTATGTGAAATTTCAGATCTAGTTATAAAAAGTAGTAAGCCCGGAAAATTTGTTGTTCAGAGAGCAAAAACAGAACATCTTTTGGATTTTAAAAATTGGTGCAGACACACTATAAAAATACAGTAGTTTCAGAAGAAATAAAGCATAAGGAAAAAAAAAAAAAGATGAAAAATCAAGATTTGGAATAAGTTTGTTTCATTTTATATTATATACCTCACCGATAATAATAATAATAATAATAATAAAAAAAAAAAAGTTTCATCAAAGGACTCACAACTCATACATTCTTCATGAAAAACAGAAGCTGTAGCTTTACAAACAACTCTTTATATCCATTAGGGAAAGTGTCCATAAAGGAGGCAAATATTAAAGACTTGGTTAAAATGATTGGTTATATACCTAAAGAGCATAAAAAATATTATCAGTTGTTCAATTGGCCAGCTAGTCCAGAGAGACATAAAGAATAAGTAATTTTTTTTTTTTTCTATTATTTCACGTTTTGTATTCTCATATTCAAATATTTATTTTCAAATAAATGTTAAATTTATTCAGCTTGTTTCTATCAGAAAGTAACTAAAAATAATGTATTTTATGCATATTAAAAATAAAAAAAAAAAGTCCTAGTGCCTAAACCTGCTATTTGTTAAAAGGGCATTAGTCCACAAATTTCTAAATTCAACTAAAAAAAATAAGTAATTAGTAATTTTCAATTTTTTTGTGGTGAATGATAATTACAAAAAGAGATGCACACTATCAGAACTTTTTGAATAAGAATTTGTATTACTTAAAAACTGTTGTTTTTTAATTTTCCAAAAACATGAATTCCTTGACTGATGCCTTTTTAACAAATGGTGATTCAAATATGACATCGCCCACAGCCAAATAACAAAATTGGATTCAGCTTTCCAATCCTGGTGTAAGGATCACCAGTGAAATTTCAAGAATACTAAGAATCCTTCATTATTTACATAAACAACAATATTAACCAAAAAAAGCCATGCATATCGACAATAACCACATACACATTTTCAAAATCAGAGTATCAAGAACAGATAAAAAAACAAAAATAAGAACCATAATAAGTATATCTTGAAAAAAGTGAATCCAGTAGACATGGGTAGCCAGTACAATGTTGAGTCAGTCTGGGCTGATATAAGAACTGGGAAAACAAAATTGAGAGCAGGAGAGTGCTATAGGCCTAATGACTGTGATGAGTATACCAAACACATATACAGAGAAACAGAGTGGGCTAGTATATCAGAATGTCTTATTAATGGGGAATTTTAACTTACCTGATGCTGACTGGAATTTGTGGGTTAGTCACTCACAGAGTACAAGACTTATGTAGATGTCTTGGATGAGCATTTTCTACAGCAGCATGTTAGAGAAACAAGAAGAGGAAGCAATACTCTTGATGTGGTAATTAGCAGTGATTCTACATTCATTAAGAATCTGCAGGTAAAAGACTTACTGGGTGGCAGTGATCACAGTGTACTAATGTTGAATTTAATTAAAATCATAGTTACTGTCAAAGGTAGTCAAATGCAGTTTTTAAATTATATTCAGTGGAACCAACTGAGGATGTTACCAACAGCAAATTCTATATGGGAAGCATTCTGGGAAGTAATCAAGAAGCCACTACGTTTTTCACACTAACAATGAAAGGTTTACATCTAAATAGATGTCAGATGAATTACTGACTCACGTGGTAGAGAAGAAAAGTACATGGGATGCATATAAATCATCAGGTGATAGAGAAGCCTATGGTAGATATAACTTAGTCTGTAATCAAGTCACAAAAGAGATTAGGCAAGCTAAAGCATATTACACAAAACAACAAATTTTGGGTCATATCTTGTTAGGGCATGAAAGTAAGGGTGCTAAACAAGGAAATATTGCATAAAATAGCAGGTTGGCTCTTGTTTTCAAAAAAAGTGGTTTTTATATTTGTAAAAGTGGCTTCAGACATAAAGGTATTTTTTTATTTATATGTCAGTAAGATGTAGCTTATTTCATTGCTGCTATGTCTTGATGGAAACGCTCACCTCTTTCATCGCTGATGGCACCACAGTTTGGCAGGAAGAAATCCAGATGTGAAGTCAAGAAATGCATCTTCAATGACATGTTGCATTCTAGTTTTTGGTAAGAAGTAATGATATCTTTCACAAACTGCCTGTAGTTGCTGGCTTCAACATTTCCTAGAAAATCAGTCGAAAAATTTCAAAAAGGTTTCCATGCTAATTTCTCGCTATCACTAAAAGCACATTCGAACTGTTCATCTTTGAAAAGTTACCTTATTTGTGAACCAATGAAAATACCTGCCTTAATCTTCTCTGTACTGTCTTGGAAATTTCTCTTACAAGTATGCGAATGCAGGACCGTTCACTTCAAAAGCCTTCACAAATTTTTCACAAGCACAAGTTTGATGTGGAGTGGTGGAAGCAAAACTTCATTTGGATCTACAAGAGGTTCAAATGCTACATTTTTCATTCAAAGTGTTAACGATTTTCATTGAAGCTAATTCTTCTTCTCGTGGTGCACATCGTTGGCACAACTATTCCAATTGCATAGAAAGCAACAATACTTATTGTAACCCTTTTGTAGTGCTAATAAAATAGCGATTACCTTTAAATCATCACATATCTGCCGCTCATACTTCTGATAGTGTACACCTAAGAGGAGGTTCTCCATGTCTGCATATGTTTCTTTTTGTGGACGACATACGCAAGAGGCATTGAAGGCAACTTATTTCCATTGTGCAATAACACAGCATTAAGGCTAACTTCAGAATAATCTATCAATACCAATTTATACCAATTAAGAAATACTGTTTAGACCTAAATGGACATTAGATGACCTAATGAGACTCGCCAGAGAAGAAAAATGCATGGGATGCATATAAATTATCAGGAGACACAGATGAGATAGATATAAGTAGTCTGTAATCAAATCACAAAGGACGTTAGACAAGCAAAAGCAGATAACAAAAAATCTTTGGCAAACAATGCAAAAAAAACAGTAAAGACTTCTTTACTCATGTGAACTCTAGAAGAAAGGGGATGAATCAGATTGGTCCACTTGACATCAATGGTTTGATTATTGATGTACCTGCTGAGGTACTGACAAACTGAATGAGTATTTTACATCTACACATGAGGAATTATCCAGGGAGGGGAATGACAGAAATTTATCAAACTCTACCAGGGAGCTAAATGATTTTGTAATAACTAAGAGCAAAGTGGAGGAGAAATTGTTGAAATTAAACATAAAAAAGACTCCTGGAGTGGATGGGATCTATACAGTTATACTAAAGGAAGCAGCAAAGGAAGTTTGCAAACCCTTACCCATAATTATGAAATCTTCCTTGGACTCAGGGGAGGTTCACATTGAGTGGATATGTGGAAATGTGTCCTCAATTCACAAATGAGGACATGAGTAATTACAGACCTGTTAGTTTAACTTCTATTCTGGGAAAAATAAATAATGGAGTAACTTGTTACAGAAGCATCGCAGGATCATCTAGACAAGACTGCAGTAACAGTTCGGACACAGCAGAGGTTTGTTAGACCGGGGTTCAACCCCGTCTGACCAATTTGACTGGATACTATGATGTGGTCACAGAGGAAGTAGATGCAAAACATAATTTCTATATCATATGCTTGGATTTCAGGAAATCCTTTTGATATGGTTGCGCATGGAAGATTGCTGTACAAATTGGATCTGTTGTTGTTGTTATTATTTTGGATTTTAGTAGCATTAGCAACTAAGGCCATATTGCTCCAGGGATATGTGGTGGTCATTTCCTGACCTTTCCCCACCCACTGTATTTGGTGGTCACGGGCTCGAACCCTGGGTTAATCAAGAAGAGTGTGCTACGCACTGCTCCTCCTGCCCACCTGGCTACAGAGGTGCCACAAATTAGAGCAGTATGGCATTAAGGGCAAGTTGCTACAATTGATAAAGGGATGACTGAGTGAGAGACAGCAGAGAATGGTAATAAATGGACAATGCTCTACGTGGGCTAATGTTATTAGTAGAGTCCCTCAGGGTTTGGTGCTGAGTGCCTTGTTCTTTTGTGTATTTATCAATGAAGGTATATCAGAGTAAATATCTAAGTTAGCAGACAATACAAAGGTTGACAGGGTTATTAATGACAGTAATGATAGTATGCTACTGCAACAGGATCTGGAAAAGTTAAGTAGATGGACGGAGAGGTGGCAACTGAATTGACACATGTAAAGTACTGCATATGGGTACTCTGCAATAACCCCAGAATAATGTATCAACTGGGTGGTACTACACCCAGGGTAGTGGAGAATGAAAAGGACCTGGTGGTAATTGTGCAGGCAAAATGAAGTTTTCTTAGCAGAGCAGACAGGCTGCAAATGTAGCTGATGGAGTCTTGTCAATGATATACAGCAATTTTGATAATGGGGATAAGGAGATGATTGTACCCTTGTATAAGGCAATGGTTAGGCCACACCATGAGCACTGTTGTTGTTGTTGTTATTTGGTTTTTAGGAGCATTAGCAACTAAGGCCATATTGTCCAGGGATATGCGGTGGTTATTCCCTGACCTTTCCGCATCCTTTGTATTTGGTGGTCACGGGGTTGAACCCCGGTCTAATCAAGAAGCGTGTGCTATGCACTGCTGCTCCTACCCACCTGGTTAAGGAGGCACCCATGAGCATTGTACTGAGCACAGGTCTGGAGGCCTCATTTTAGGAAAGATATAGAGCTGCTGGAACAAGTACAGAAAAGAGCAATGAGATTTGTGAGTGGAACAAACGGTTGCTGTTACCAAGAAAGGCTTAAGTTCTGCAAATTGTAGCTTCTGGAGACTAGGCACTTGCGAGGTGATCTAATTGAGGTGTATAAGGCCTTGAATGGTTTGAGAAAGCGCAATGTTGATCAGATTCTTCCTCTTGACAATTTTAGAACAGATGTGCACAAATTTGCCTTTAGCCAGCAGGTGGTTGATAGTAGGAACAAAGATCCATCTGTTGTGTAGTGGAGATAAACAATTTAAATAAGCTCAATGCAGAACTAGAGAAACATTCTGAGTGAATGGATGAGTGAAGTGGAAAGGGAGGTTTTTTTTTTTTCCTGGTTGATGCTATATAAGGACCACGGTATGTCTGCCAGGGGCAAAAGTTGATGATGTTGTAGAGCAGATATCTTTTGAGGCACAAAAGTTGATACTGTTGTACCCTTTGGCACTAATGACATTAACGGCAAAAGATTAATTAACAAGTACAGGTCAATGTTGAAAAAAAAAAAAAAAAAAAAGGCACGAGCTAGGGTTGAATTTGAAAGTGTTTGCAATTCTGCTCAGACATGATTGGAGGGAGTATACAATGAGAGCCTTGTCAATCAATTTGGCCCTGGAGAGATCGTGCAAGGCTCATGGGGTAGAATTTTTTTCACTGTGTTGTGTGCTTTCTAACAGGAGAGACTACTTCTACAGGGATGGGTTACACTTAAATAGAAGAGCTACAAGAATATTTCTGATGCTGTCCAGGCAATGTTAGATAGATCAGAGAACTGCTCGCTTCGGGGAGGGATTCACATAGATAAGAAGATTAACAGTAGCCGCAGGCAGAGGCGAAAGCGATTCTTGCACTGCTTCTATTGTAATGAGCAGCAGCATAGAGAGCAAGTGGATGCGAATTTCAAGATCTGCTGGAAGATATCATGAAACAGGTATGTACATGGGCTATGTTAGAGTAACATAGCCCATGTACGTGGGCTATGTTACTAACCACCATCTATATGGAGTTCAAACAATATGGACGACATTATCACTCTTAGGGTGACATGTATATATGTGAGATCACCATTTTCTAAAATTACAGTTCAACGGACCTAAATTCACTAGACCTGAATACTAGCTATCCCCAACTCCGTTTACCACATACTTTGTTTAGTCATGACACAAAAACTAATGACACTTGTTGATTAGTATCATGAAAGAAGAATGTTGACTTAAACTTAACTTTTTATCATTGATTCTTCTAAGGCAGTTAAATCCAAAAGATATGTACAACATTTACACAGACAGTCTAATAGGCAAACTTTCTACCATTTTTTGTTAAGTGTCAATGGAAACATTTTTGACTTCTTGTGTAGGAAATTTTTTTAACACAGAATGTAAAGTCTACCTCTGAATTAGTGAAAAGCTTATTTCCCACAATGCTTCTCCAATTCAGTGAGCCAGTAAACTGGAGAGGCAATTTTGCACTGTAAATTTTTTTATGCTAATTAGGCCAAAATGCATCAGCTTTGGTATTCCAGTTAATCCACTCATGTATTTTCTATGTTAGTGTTCACTAGCCAATTTACATGTTGTGAAGGTTAAAAACTCAGAATAACTAGGCCAGTCTAGGAGTTACTCTCTCATGCTAGGCCAGCCAAACAGGAGAGAGTAACTAACTCTACTCTGCCTGCTGGAGATCAGATAACTACAACCGCAAATAAAGAAGTCTTTAAAAATTCCTCAGGTTTCTGAAGGGATTCAAACTGATAACTATTATAAACTATGTGATTATCATATGGTGTCCAAATACTTTTGACAACAGCATGCACATATATATATAAAATTCAGCTACTTGAGTTCATAATTTGTAACATTTCCCATGAAATCATGCAACTTTATGTGTAACCTTTCTGGCAACTCCAGATGGAAATAGGGAGTCAGAAAATTTTACACAAAAACAATAACAAAAAATTTGGTTTTATATTCACTTTAGATGGTCGTTGTTTCTTTTCACTGTGTAAATTCTGCTTCCTCTCTGACTGGACTGGTTTATTGTGTGTCACTGGCTGCCTTTGAGATTCCTTTAGTTCAATAATTTCTTTGGTATGCTGCATAGGGGCACAAGCCTGCGTCTGAAGAGATGCAACCCCACCACCACCAGGTACCATTGCCCCTACATGCTTAAGTAAATGAAAGTTCTGTCTTAATCAAAAATGTACAAGTATATTACTGATAAGGAAATACTATAATATGAATGATAATATAAAAAATACATTAAAACATTTATTTTAAGGTATGAATATTAATAAATTTGTGAAGTGTAGCATTCATTATACTAATGAGGTGGAAGCAAAGTTTTGTGCATCACTTTAGAGTGACTCATGTTAACCTCCTTCAATTTTTGTACAAATTGCTAACCTTTTCTTATGAGGAAATATTAAAAAAAAATAATAATAAGTAAATAAAAATTCTAGGACCTACTTTTAATATTACACTCCAAATTGCACCTTCAAACCCTGGAATAATATTCAGTACAGCAACAAAATTACTCACACAGTACTCAGTGGTGAAACCAAATTAATTTTAAAGACCTCAGCAGGGAGACAAATTTACTCATATAGTTATGTTTCTCTGGATCAGTATTGAAAACAGATCCTCTAACTACAGGCAACCCCCGATAACATGGTTTCGCTCTAACACAATTGATAAATTGCGGCAATCTTCACACAACATTGAACTCATATAACATAGTTTTGCTCTAACACAGTTAGAGAATTTCATGCATAACATGGTATTTTTGAGCTTTTGTGTGGGGAAGAACCTACTATTATGTTGGATGTAAATTTTCAACATTTGCATTCATTTTTATGAATCGCTGCTATTAACTCGCTAGTTGTTGTACAAAAAAAAAAAAAAAAAAAAAATTATTGGTATATCCCAGTATTTTATTTTGTTGGGAAATCCCCATGTTACTTTCTGTGCTATTGAACTTGTGCTTGTTTGAGACCATAAAAATTTGTGACTTCAAAGCATGTAGTTCGTAACTTTTAAGGTTTTTGTAAAGTTATTTTGGTTTTTATTTGATCGTTTATAAATTTTTTTGGGTAAGTATTACTAAACTTTATTCTTAAGAAGCATACTGGAATAATTTCTTTGTTGTGAATTAAATTGCTGCCCTAAATTACAGCTAAGGAAATTAGGCATAAGTTGGGTAACTGCTGATTTATTTAAAGAATGGATTCTAAATTGTTTTGTGCCAGCTGCGGAAAACTATTTAAAGCAGAAAATCTAGATTTCAAAATTTTATTACTATTGGATAATGTGCCAGGCCATCCAAAAGGTTTAAGTCATCCAAAATGTTGAAATAAGGTTCTTACCACCTAATACAATTTCTTTAATTTAGCCATTAGATCAACCTTCAAAAACTCATTACATCAGAAAATTGTTACAATGGATTTTGGAAAAAATTATTCCGAATCTACTGAAGTGATGGGGGCATGGAAACATTTTTCAATTGTGGACTGTATCGGAATCATAACTTTTTTGCTCAAAGAAATTAAATCGTCAACATTAAAACCGTGTTGGAAAAATGTATGGCCAGAGACAGTTCATTCAAGAGATATGGTCCAACTGGCAGAAAACAGAATCAGTGCGATTTTGGAACTTCCTAAGTCGGTAGGAGGGAAAGGTTTTGATAATATGACTACTGAAGACGTTCATGAATTGCTGCCAGAAAAAAGAGGCCGGCCAAGTGGATTTGGAAATGGCACCAAATCAATTCAGAGGATGATAGCACAGATTAAAATTCTGAAGTTCCAAATTTTACACTAAAAAGCATACAGGAAGGCATAAATTTAGCCAAGCAATTAGAATCTTATAATTTTGAATGCAGATCCTTCGACTAGAAGGAACACAAAGTTCAAAGGGGAGCTTCAAAAATGCTTAACTCCAAACCATGCAATTTAAAAAGATCTATCAAACAAAAGCAAACAATCCCAGAATATTGATATTTTAAAGAGAGCAGAAGATGAATGAAATATAGATGCTACAGAAGAAAGTTCAGAAGGTGAAGATATTCTGCATCATAGAAAACGTTCTCGTTGGATTGTGCTTAGCAGCAATGAAGAAGAAAATTAAATGAACGTACATTAACTGACATATTATGTATCACAGTTTGTAAGACGTTTGTTCAGTTATTACGAGTTTTAATAAAAATTATGTTTACAATAGGTATAAAAAAAATTATGTATTTTTGTAGCTTTTGGAAAGTAACCCCCATTTTGTATTGGCTCTTAGTCCCATATAACACGGTTTCGCACTACACAAGATTTTATTGGAACCTAACTACAGTGTTATATGAGGGTTACCTGTATATGTTTCTATTCTAATAAAATTCAAGGCTGGCTTTCATAAACATGGTATTTCAAGAACCTTCATAATACTACTGACTTGGCCAAAAGAGTACTACTGATTTAAATCAAGGATTTGTGGAAGCAACTGAATAACTGAACTTTTGTCATTGAGCCCTCAAAATAGTTATAATTGTTGTCCTACACTGCACAAAAAAGGCCTTAGTTTAGATCTTTAGATGGAAGAATTTTCATTTGCTTTTTTTTCACAGTCCAAGTCAATCAGCCTTGGATGAGGAACGCATCGTTTTCATGTTTTTAATCCAGCAAACAGGAAAAATCACAATTTGCTGAAAAAGTATTCCACAAGTTAAACTTGGTTGAGCAAATAGCTATTGATAACAGCAGTTTTTGGCCAAACACAGCATTGTTAATAAATAAATATCAGTTTATTAGTCACTAATCAACAAAAAAATAGCATTTTCAGGGATAACGTGACCCAACCTCGATGGCACACAGCCAGAGCAGCTTGCAACAAAATTAATATTACGAAAATAAATAACACTGCAGTGCAAATATTCTAAAACTTATATTCACAACAGAATTTAACATTGGAGATTACATATACATGTACACCTAATAGAAGTCTTCATTTAAATTTAGCTATTATACAAAAACCAGGCAAATGAACACAGAAAATAATCAGTTGCGCTCTGACAGGTCATTGTTGAAGAATCTTGTCACCAACAATAGAATGACATACTTTATCAGATGCAAAAAACACATGTTAATTTCTTAATCATTTACAAGCTTCAGTGTTGATGACTAAAACATTGGATAGAGAAAAAATTATCCAATGTTTTAGTTCTGTTATGTAATGGATATAGAGCACATCTGGTTCTACTACTTTTCTGGGAGTACTCTGATGCAGTTTTCATCTTAAATTGATGGAAGCAAAAGAAATGAAAAGTGTGTATTTTAGCAAAGGTCTTCAGAGTAAAGCTCAAGTAATTTGGAAAAAGCGGAATATTTTAGTGATTTGTAGATTTCTGATCTAGATCAGATAAACAAATTTCCAGCTTTATCATTAACTGATTTTAGAATTCACATTATAAAATCGGTTAATGAAGGAGAAGAGAAAGATCAGATTTTATAGTAGCAGAGTAAGCCATAAACCATGAAAAGATGTAAATGAGTTTTTGTGTACTTCATTATTATGGCTCAACCAGAAATATGAATAAGATTTTGCTTAAGGCTCTAAGCACACTTAAGGGATTTAATTTTAGACTTTTGAATGTGAATTTTAAAAGTGAGCTTAGAATCAAAATATGAACTTAGGTCTTAATGTACTAGAACCTTTTGAATTTGATTGTTGCCAATGACAGGAGAAAACTAAAGTGAAACAGATTTTGTAGCCACTGAGGAGCAGACTTTTCAGGATTTAGAGCAAGTCCAAAAGAAAGAGGGAAGTTGTAGGTAGTATGAAAGCATTAACTTATGAAAACTCAACTATGGAGACTATTCTTTCATTTCACCTCATTACTTATAAACCCAAATGGTTAAGGCAGCCATTAATAGTCTTCCATTGAGTAACACATCTGGGACTGACCTGGTACTTGTCTATATTAAAATTTGGTAGCCCTTTCATTAATGAATCCTTACTATTTTAACCAGAGGTTCTTCCCTGATTATCGGAATGAATATTCCATTTTTCCTATAGGAAAAATCCAGAATCCCAAATAACTTAAAGATTGGAGATTCATCTCCTCCTCCCTACTTCTTCTCCTTTCTTCAAAAAAATTTTGTTTCCAGCATAACCCCTCAAATTTTGTCCTTTAACACTGATCAGGTTCACTACTGTTTTAAAGGAATAATCAATTAAATTTCCAAATTACATTTTATTCCTTTTCTTGTAAATCAAACAAAAAACAGTAATACAGTTTGAGCTTAGTCAGTCTTGATATCACTGCTGCTTTCGACGTATCCAGTTCCCAAACGCAGATTCGTTTCCTACATGACTACTGTTCAATTTCTGATGGTCCTCTTCTGTCTGATCAAAACTCCATATTTAACTACTTATCTTTCATTCTGGTAAAGTGACTGGTTAATTGGCAGAAACATCTCAAGTGGAGGGGGTGTCTTGTTTATCCACTAGCTACTCTGTTTCTCTCTTCTTTAATTAATCTTCTGCTTCAAATAACCTCCCAATAATTGCTTATGCAGATGATTTGAGGATACTTTCTTTTCATGATCAAATGCACATATCAGTGGCACAGAAAACAGTGAAAAACATTGTGCCTTTAGTTGCAAACTTTTCCTCATTACCAGTACACTTTCGGTGATGAAACTGATTCTTTGCTTTGTGCAGTTTATTCCTCGGCTCTGTCAATTCACAACACAACCTAACTGGTGCTCATTTGATCTGAGTCTGTTTCACCAATACATATAGAATTCTCTATATGTATCGGTGAAATATAGAGATCATATAGAATTCTATATCAGGTGACCCCTCATATAGAATTCTCTGAAGCAATTCAACAGCATCATATCCAGCCATCGGTTTGCATATCTGACAGCAGAGAAATGAAATTGAGTTGGTGCTCAAGCATCACAGATCCAAGTTTGCTACATGGAAAACTGTTAATGATGATCACTGCAGATCCACCCTTCTTTCTGCAGACAAACCGGAACATTTGAGAGAGTGATATCTATATTTGATTTGTATTCACAGTCCAGAATGTTGAATTCTAATCTGGTGTATTACCAAGCTGTAAGCAGCCACCAATTCATCCAGTTTTAGCTTCTATGATCAATGATCTGACCGTAGCACAATTCACTTTTTGCATTTGAATCAACTGCTACTGTAACTGGTGTCACCAAATTATTTGAGTACTTTGTATATATCGAAAATACAGCTTAAACTGTGCACTGTACTAACAGTACAAGGAAAGAACCAAACTATGTTTGAACATGACATTAATTGTGCATAAAGAATTAATTACAGTTACTATTAAGTCTGTTGAAAACAATTATTCCTGCCTTCAACATGTTGCCATTTATAATTACTACCTTTGCAGATAATGAATATCCAATAATACAACCTTTCTTACAAATAGTTCCGGAAGACAAGCTGTCTGTCTTTTCCTTATTATATCCTCTTATTTTTTTAAATTTTTTTATGTAGACCCCAAACACGAGAGGTATTAGAACCTATAGTATTTAGTACCGTGCATGGGTTGGAAAGACGAAAGATATATGATGACATTGCACTTGAACTTCTGTAGACTGTAATTTTCAGGAAATAAGTATGAAGGAAGCTTGTTCAGAAAATGGCAGTTAAATGAATAAACGAGGAAGATGAAAAGTTGGTTCTGTGAGTTTGAAGTTGGACAGTAAATGGATGTTGACTGGTGGCAGCATGTATTTGGACTGTTTTGAAAGAGAGGGCGGGAATTATAGAAGCCAATTCAGAAGAATAGTGCCCATGGAAGTATCTGTAGAAGAGGCAGGCAGCAGAAACAGTACAGGCTGGCCTTTATTAACGCGATTAATTCGTCCCGCGAGCGCATCGCGCAAAACAAAAATGCGTTAATCGAATATAATAATCAATAGGAAAAATTATAATTGGTCCTTGACCTTCTGGAATGTTCATAAAGAATTTTAAAAATACCTTTTAAATAACTTTTTACCTCTATACAATGTAAAAGATAATGAAAATAATTATGGAATTAAATGTTTATTGCATAAAACAGCGGTTCCCAAACTGTGTGCAGTGGAATATTTTAAATTTTCAAGGGAAACACAGTGATACTCGACATCTGTCGGACACCACGCGAACTACTAGCTCAAGGTAGTTTACAGTTTCAGCATTTCTTATTAAGTTGTTTGGACCTAACTACTAAATGGAACTGTTAGGTATTTCTTTTGGTCTGGGTGCACCTTGAAAAAATTACTGAGACACTAAGGGCACCGTGAACCAAGAAAGTTTGGGAACCTCTGACATAAAATACACAATGAAGAAATGACTGTTTCGGAAATATTTGAACAGTGTTGACCTTCTCTTTTCATCAATCAATTTCTGATAGCCAACAACAATCCTCTCTGGGCCCTGGAGAAATAAATATCGCAGAGAACCTCAAACCTTTTGTTTGAGGTTTTATGCCATACGAAAGATTTCATCTAATTCTTTTACCATTATCTCCTTCGCGGTAACATTTTCATCTGGCTCAATTAAAAATTTGAATTTTTATGCAAGTGTGCATTGACTTTATTAGCAGGAGACAAAAAAGTAACACGTCTTCTTCCGATGGTTGCAGAACACACCCAGGCGGTCCAGCAGGCAAACATTTGTTTATTGCCCGTACTACTCGCAGTAAGCTTAACGCACGATTCAAATCTTTTTCAACTATTGCATTAAAAAAAAAGATTGTGTTAACTGGAAATTTGCATTGTGTAAAGTGGTATAATTTTTTCAAATAGCGTTAACTGAAAATCGCGTTAATCAAACTTGCATTAGGTGAGGCCTGGCTGTACATCTATGAGACAGCTAGTGGAGAGAGACTGTTAGAGATGAATCATTAATTAACATAACTGCCCTCTTCTGAATGGAATCAAGGAGCCTGAGAGAGGTTTTGGGGGACCACCCCAGATGTGGGAATAGTATTCCATGGTAGGGCGGATTTGCGATTTGTACAGAGTGAGCAGCTGTTTGGAAGAAAAGTAATAAAAAGAGAAAACCAAATTTTTCAGAGGCAGAGGAAGCAATATTTCTAATGTGCTTGTGCCAAGAAAGATTAGAAGTCAGGGTAATCCCCAAAAGAGATATACCATTTTGCCTAGAAATCAGAGTTTCACAAAAATAAGCATAGGAGCAGAAGAATCGTTTTTGTGAGATATAAGACAAGGCTGAATTTTAGAGGGATTGAAATCAACTAAGTTGTCTTTGCCCCACTGGAGAATTACCTGAAGATTGCCATTTTAGGAATTTGTAGCAGATTTTCAAGAAATTGAAGCTGATCGAGCAGGGCAAGGTTTCGCAAAATGGAAATTGGAATGCAATGTGCTATCGTCAGCAAAACTATGGATAGGATTTCCAGTCAATGGAAGAAGGTCATTAATATACAAGAAGAAAAGAGTGGGGGAAAGAACTGAAACTTGAGGAACACTGGCATTAGTGGAGAAGTTAGAAGACAGAGAGCCATCTACTGACACCCTCAGTGGGCGATCAGAGAGAAACCTGGATAACCAATTACAAAAAACAGTTGGCAAACCATAAGATGGAAGCTTGTTTAGAAGACCTTTAGGCCAAACACGATCGAAAGTCTGAGTTGTCTAGAGCAATTACTTGTGTTTCACCAAACTTTTCCATTGAATTAGTCCATAAATGAGTAACATAAGCCAGAATATCACCAGTGGATCGACACTGACGGAATCCATGCCGGTGATCGTTGATCAGAGGGAAGGTTTCTAGGTAGTTTAAGAGTTGGTGGTTAATTGATTTCTCCATTACTTTAGAAAGAGTAGAAATAAATGCAATTGGACGATAATTGAATGGGAGGGATTTGTCACCCTTTTTAGGAACTGGCTGGATATGAGCAAATTTCCAAGCAGAAGGAAAAACACCTTTGGAATAAGTAAGTGAAAAAAGGCATCAAAGAACAGGAGTAAGTTTGGGAGCACAGGTTTTGAGAACAAGTGGAGAAATACCATTGGGACCTGGAGCTTTCTTAGCATCCAGATTCATCAAAATCTTTCTGACATCCTTTTGACAGACCACAGGAGGCATAGAATGGAGCATGTTGGGATTGGTGGGAAGTGTTTTACCAAGATCATTAATACAGGAGTTGGAAGAAAAATGGGATGCTAGCAGGTCAGCTTTATCCTTGGCTGAAGTGACAACAGAACCATCTGGTTTGGACGGAGATGGGCAAAAGTTGCAGCCAATAGCTTTGGCAAGAGACCAGAATGCTCGCCTACCATTAGGGCAAGAAGCAAGTTTTCTAGTCTTAGCCTGTTGAAAATCTAGTTTGGACTGATTAATAACTGCTTTACAATTGTTGTGAGCTTTGGTGCAGGAAGAAAATGAAACTTAAGAATTAGAAACAAGCCAACTATGATATGCAACGTTCTTCTCTTGAACAGCCTTAGCACATTTATTGGAAAACCAAGGTTTAGATAAAGTACGAGATTTTAAAGTGGAATGTAGAAGAAAGGATTCCACTCCTACAAGAATAATTTCACTAACATGATCCGAGCAAACGTTGACATCAGAAGTTTTGAAATTGTAATCTGACCAAGGAAAATAAGAAAAGAAATCTCACAGGTCATCCCATTTTGCATCCTTGTAATGGCAAACAACATGAGGTTGGGAATAGCCATGAGATAAAGGTTCCAATGGAGAAGAGACAATCACCAAATTGTGATCCGAGGTGCCTAAAGGACCACTCACTTCGACCGTGTACTTAGAAGTGTTGTTTGTGAGAAAAAGATCAAGCGTGTTGGCTATATTGTTAGAATTGTCTGGTATTCTTGTAGGTTTGTTTTGTTGTTTGGTTTTTAGGAGCATTAGCAACAAAGGCCACATTGCTCCGGGAATATGCGGTCGTCATTCCCTGACCTTTCCGCATCCTCTGTATTTGGTGGTGATGGGCTCGAACCCTGGTCTAATCAAGAAGCGTGTGCTACGCACTGTTGCTCCTTCCCACCTGGCTACGGAGGCATGAACAATCCGTGCAAGGTCATTAGTAATTGCAAAAGCCTCAATATCTTGACCAGCTGGGTTGGTGTGACTAGAAAACAGAAGCCAGCTGGAGTTATGAACATTGAAATCACCAAGGAAAATAACCTCACTGTTAGGAAAGTTGGACTGGAGAAAGTCAAGTTGCAAAGAGAGGAAGTCAAAGAGCTCCAAGTGATTAGTAGAGTTGGGAGCACGGTAGAGACAACATATGAATTCGGCACAATGAGGTAAAGAGATTTTAAGCCAGAAAAGATCGAAGAGAGGAGATTCCAAATTACCAAGTCTCTGACAGGGAATATCAGAACAGACATATGCACAAGTACCACCTTTGAGGCGAAAGGAATCATACAGCAAATAATTTGGGCATCTGAGATGAGCAGTAGTTGAATCAACTGATAACTGAGATTCTGTCAGAAAAAGTACATGGGGGTTTGGCAGACTGCAAGTGGAAATGGACATCATTGAGATTAGAATTGAGACTACGTATATTTGTGAAATGAATTAGGAAGTGTTTGGGAAGTTTAGATCTTTTCGCAGATAAGCTTGCTCTATTAGTTTGACAATTCACGGTGTATTCAATAGTAAGAAAAAGTGGGTGGGATATGCTGTATGAAGTAATGAAATTTTTGGATATGGCGTACACATGGTAAGAATATACCCAGATCCTTGATAACGTGGCCTCGACAATGCCCCCCCGCACATACACACACTACTCGGACTCCCTTCAGTCACTATCTGGCAGAGTAGAGATAGCAAGATTATACAGTAGCTGATCCAGAAGTCTCCTAGAGAGAGTTACCAATAGGTTCGGTCCGGTGTACTAACTAGCGGCCGGCCTGGGAATGCCGTTTTAGAGCTGTACCCTCAAAATTTAAGGAATATTGGATCTCGCCACGATGTTCATCATAACCTCAAAAATCATCGATCATACTGCATGATGGAAGAGATGGGGAAGGGTTGACCAGAACCTAGCTCTGGAGACTAAACATGGGTTCCACCACTTAAAGCCTCCATTAAGCAAAGTGGTGGTATTGCACTGGTTGATGTGAGTTATCTACCACCTATTACTACTACCTGGTAACAAAGAGGGGCGGCATTCCTCCATGTGGTGTGGGCACCACACCCCGACCTCTGCTTACATTGATTCACACCTGGGTGGTCACCCACCATGTATTTATGCATGGAGGTTATACCCAGGATTATTAACAGTCCCACCATCGTGAAGGTGCAAGCAGAGGATTTGGCTGTCACAGACCATCTGGTGACTGCTTTATTTCAGCTGACACAGAGCGTTGGGCATTAATCTGAAAATCCTCCGGCCAAAAGAATTTATAGTAGGTTCTGAGTATTGATTACTATTTTAATTATGTTATCTTAGATCTATCATAAATATCATATTGCACTGTTTTATTAATTCTAACGTACAAGATATTGTGGACATTTGTCTCTCATAGGATAGTATATTCGGCAATTTCTAGCTTTACAACTCAAACATGACTTTCGATTTTTATATCTGAAATACGTATATCCAAGAATTGCAAATTTCATTCTATGCATTTCTGCAGTGTGACGAGAACATCGATAGTAACAGCATGTCATTATCAGATAAAAATCTCTGAATTTGTACAACAGCAAGCCAAGAAATATCCTATGCTGCAATTTAGTAACGTTCTTATCTGCACGATATCTCCAAAACCCAAGTTACCCCATTCTTCCCGTGTTTCCACTAGAAAATCGAATTATCTGCAACATGTCATCCCTGTTAAACCCCATATACACTAGATTTTTCCTCATACAAATCATGAAATAGTCCACCTTTACCCACCTCCCTATACACATCACAGTGAATCCCTTTAAGTCCTGGAAGCTTCGACTTTGAGAATGTGACACAACCTCCTGATTCTACCATCTAACTTGATTTCTTTCAACTCCATCTGTCTCAAAAATTATGCCACACTAATTTTACTAAGATTATCTTTCTAACTCCCTTCAATAAAACTTTCATTACCTCCGTCACAGTGGTTTGAACTGCATCACTGGTTTCAAGTAGAGAATTTTCTTTTGCCTTTATGTTAAGGACATGCTTGCCTTCCCCTCTGCTGTCATTTCTCTTGCTATCGCCTGTGCATCTGTGACCTACCATACAACAAATATTTTCTTAAAAGGTGATGATTTACCCACCAGTCCTTCTTTGAAAGCTTCACTATAAGTTTCTTATTCAATTTAGCTAATTATAATTAGTCTCCATAAGAAAAAATAAACTTATATATATAACCTTTTCCTTTAGTCTCTCATTCTCAGTTCCTACACTATCATTTTTATTCTTACAGCCAATGCCACGTTTTCTAATTCTCCCCATTTCAAAAGAATTGCACTTATCGAGTTATGACTAAGCTCATTATCCTTCTTGAACAAGAAATCCTCACAACAAAAACCACCAACTCACTAAGACAGCAAAAGGGAACATTTCTGGTATCCATAATTAGTGTTCTCCCCAGGAACTATCAAATGGGCACACTGTACGGCGAATTTAACTGATTCTTGTGGTACTGTATGGTACTGCTCAACGATCTCGATTAATATTTAATTCGAACATACGATGCGATCAAGTTCAATGTGACAGGAGCATATAATGTTAAATCATGCAATTAATTTTTGCTCTGGATCGCTTAAGTCACATTTATAAATAACAGAAAATTTTATAATATTATTATTATTATTAGTTACATGGTGCAAGGAAGCCTGAGGCTTATGCTGCACCAGCAAAAAAAAAAAATTCCCCAAGTTACTCTGAGAGAGAGAGAGAGAGAGAGAGAGAGAGAGAGAGAGAGAGAGTGTGTGTGTGTCAAAAGTAGAAGGGAATCACCAAGAAAGAGAAGAATGATGATATCCACCTCAGGACCCTAGATGTGTCAAGCCCATACTCACCAGATGTGAGCTGCAAAGTATTACACTTCCCACCCGGCTACTTCAGTGTTCTCCCCAGAAAATTTTGCCAGCCGGGTGGCAAAATTTTCTGGGGAGTACTCTGCATAATGCTATTAATCACTGAGTCACCCAGTCCAGTTTGAGTCTTCTTTGTAATATCCATGTTGGGTCAGACTGAAAATCTTCAACTTGCAATGGTGGGCCTAGTGTTAGCAATTCACCACCAGCAGACTGTTCCAAAGCACTTCTGTTATTACATTTAGCCACCAGTTACAAGTTTTTCTGCACATTATATTGCACCTGGGACTTGGTCTGTGAATTTCCATGCACTTCGTACTTCTTTATACTTTGTTTATATTGGAGATACAGTAAAACGTCAGTTATCCGGGGCTCAATTATCCGTAGGGTTGGAATAACTGTGGTCCTCTATATGTATGTAATTTTATTTTAACAACATTTAAAGAATATTATCTGTGCAAGTGGATTCGTAAAGTACATACAAGAAATCACTGTTGTGTCTCTCGTTTTGCCACCTGGTAAATCATGTCAGATGTTTTTACACCCACAGATGCGAAATCAAGGGTCTTGAAACACCTGCTGCATTTCTAATGCAAAACAACATACAAATGTAACCTATTCACATCTGTCTAATAAACATTGTGAAAGCTTGTTCCTGTGCTTGCTGTGTTGTTACGTAAAATTTATCTCGCATTTTAACCCCTAAAAATGTCAAGTAAACAAAAATGAGTTCGTTTAACAGAGAAAAAGAAACTGGAAATTATTAAAACACATGAAAAAGGTGAAAGTGTTTCAAAGCTTGCAGACGAATTTGGAATTGGCCAGCAAACTGTACGGGACATCATTAAAAACCAGCCCAATATAGATAATTTTTTTCTAATTTGCTTGCACTTCACAAATAAAATCACTCAAAGGTGCTACAAATGAACAACTTGAAAGTGTAATGATAAAGTGTTTTTTACAACAAAGAGATGGAGGAACTCCAAAAATATCTGGACCAACGATTTTAAGAAAGGCAAAATAATTTTTTTTGACAAATCAGAAATGTCTGGAATACCTACATTTTCATCTGGTTGGTTGAAACAATTTAAACACAGGAATGGTATAAGGGGGTTAGAGATACAAGGTGAAAAGCTTAGTGCAGATAATGTGGGGGCAACTTTATTCTGTGATGAATTAACTACAATTATTAAAGAAAAGAATCTTGTTCCATCACAAATTTACAACACAGACAAGATGGGACTTTATTGGTGAGCAATGCCCAATCGCACATTGGCGTCTGTACAAGAAAGAAATGCACCAGAATAACAATTTTTATGCTTGTAAACACTGAAGTGTTTACAAGCTGCATTTTGTGAATCTATATATTCTTCTATGGGTTCTTCAGCTAGATTCAATATAAAATCTGTTCTCTTTATAATTTTCCCTGTCACTTCTTTACCCAAGCATTGCTTACTGCATGGGTAAAGAAGCAGTAATTGCTGGGGGGGGGGGGTTGAACTGCCATTCTTTGGATAGTTCTGCACATTTTGAATACTTTCTGTGTGAAAGATGTAAAGGCTTTATAATTTGACTCTTCTGTCATGAACAAATGTTCTTCTCCTCAGGGAAGGGGGCCAATCTGTGCTATTAGCTATGTTCTGGGGATGTCATACATTATACATTCATATAGAATGTGTGCCGAGTCTTCATTCTCGCCACAGGTGCAATTTGGGTCACAGTCAGGCCTAAGGAGGTTAGTTTCGCTTTTAGGGAGCCGTGATCTGTCAATATAAATGTTGCAAGAAGTCCAGGGGTATACCACTTAGGTGGCTTTGGGCTAACAATTGTCACCCATGGTAGAAACGCATGAAATTATCTGGTTTGGTAACCAGACCTCTGGTTTTCTGCTTCCACTTTGTTTGCCATAGGTCATGGAGCTTTGTAGCTATTCTTTTTTTTTCCTCATTGAAGGTGTTGGTTGTATCAAGGGACAGCCCTTGATACAACCAACTATCCCCAGAAATTCTGTGGGTATGCCCTTTTTAAATCTATAATATAAGCCTCTTTTGGCCACTTCCAGGTAAAGTGGGAGAGCTCCGGTCAGCAACTGTAGCGCAGGTGTGCTTACTGTGCAACATGCTGTGGTAATAGTGAGTAGTATTGTCCTTTGTATTGATTCTAATTTATTCCCATTTCTTACTATGGCTGAGCGGGTGAACCATGCACCGGCTCCATAGGTGATAGGCTTTATAATTTGACTCTTCTATGATGAAGAGATGTTCTTCTTCCCTGGGAAGGGGGACAGGTAGAAACATTGCACGGTATATGATTGCCAGGGTCTTTCTTTTGAGCCCCCAGTCTGCTCGACTGATCCTGGCAATCATACTTGCATAATTTCTCACTTTCTTCGCCAAGTAAATCAAATGGGGGTAAAAAGTTTTGAATCAAAGACCACTCCAAGATATTTTAGTTCTGTTACCATTTTTATAGTGGTTGTGTTAATTTTGATTTGTGGACGTCTTCCTATGTCCAAATTACCTTTTAAAAGTATTTGTTTGGTTTTTTCAGACGATATTTTGAGCATGTGCATTTGTGACCACTCCTGCAAGCTGCAAGAGGGCAGCATTTGATCTTTGCTCTGCAACCACTCGTGTGTTACCTTTTACAAGGAAAATCATGTCATCTGCAAAGGCCAGGCTTTCTATGGGACCCAGATCCAAGGCCAGAAATTCGTCCAGAAGAAAGGGCCGAGGATTGAACCCTGCGGACAGCCTTTATTCACAGGGCGTGCCAATTCCTGGAACCTTGTGTATACTGAGACACTGTACACTGTGTGTGTGTGTGTGTTTATTACCTTAACGGGGCAAAAGGGATAGAAGAACGACCCTAACATTCACACATGAGGAGTTATTCAGCGAGGGGAATGCCAGAGGTGTATTCAACTCTAGCAGTAAGCTACAGAATCTTGAAATAACTGGGAGTAAAGTGGAGGAGAAACTGTTGAAGATAAACACAAGAAAGGCACCCGGGGTGGATGGGATCTATCCAGTTATATTAAAGGAGGCAGCAAAAGAAAGTAAGCAAACCCTTAGCCATAATTATGAGAGCTTCCTTGGACTCAGGGGAGGTACCCATAGACTGGAGATGTGCAAATGTGACCCCAATTAACAAAGGAGGATCAAAGGCTGACACAAGTAATTATAGACCTGTGAGCTTAACTTCTGTTCCAGGAAAATTAATGGAGGCACTGGTTAAAGAAGCACTGCAGGATCATTTAGACAAGACTTCAGTTATAGCTCAGACACAGCATGGTTTTGTTAAAGGGAGGTCTTGCCTGACCAACTTGATTGGATACTATGATGTAGTCACAAAAGAACTGGATGCAGGGAATAACTTTGATATTATATACTTGGATCTTAGAAAGGCTTTTGATACTGTTGCACATGGAAGACTGCTACACAAATTGGAGCAGTGTGACACTGGAGGCAAATTGCTGCTATGGATAAAGGGGTGGTTGAGGGGGAGAAGACAGAGAGTGGTAATCAATCGACACTGCTCATCGTGGACTGATGTTATTAGTGGAGTCCCTCAGGGCTCAGTGTTGGGTCCATTATTGTTTTCTGTATTTATAAATGATATTGATGATGGTATATCGGGCTTAATGTCCAAGTTTGCAGACGATACAAAGGTTGGCAGGGTTGTCAAGGACACTACTGACACTATGCTGCTGCAACAGGATCTGGAAAGGTTGAGCAGATGGGCTGAGAGGTGGCAAATGAAGTTTAACATTGACAAATGTAAAGTACTACACATGGGAAACAGCAACCCCAGAGCAACGTATCAACTCTGTGGTACTACACTGACAGTGGTAGAGAATGAAAGGGACCTGGGGGTGGTTGTGCAGGCAGATATGAAGTTCTCTGAGCAGTGCAGATGGGCTGCAAGAGTAGCTCATGGAGTATTGTCAATGATATACAGGAATTTTTCCAGCAGGGATAAGGAGGTGATTATTCCATTGTATAAGGCGATGGTCAGGCCACACCTAGAGTACTGTATACAGGTCTGGAGGCCTCATTTCAAGAAGGATGTAGAGCTGCTGGAACGAGTACAGAGAAGGGCAACAAGATTAGTGAATGGAACAAAGGGGTGCTCTTACGAAGAAAGGCTTAAGTTTTGCAAATTACAGTGTCTGGAGACTAGGCACCAGCGAGGTGATCTGATAGAGGTGTATAAAGCCTTGAATGGTTTAAGCATGCTCAATGCTGATGGGATTCTTCCTCTAGCTCAGAAAAATCACCTGAGAGGGCATAAATTCAAATTGAGGAAAGACAGATGTAGGATAGACGTGCGGAAATTTGCCTTTAGCCAGCGGGTGGTTGGTTGGTGGAACAGACTTCCATCCCTTGTGGTGGAGGTTGATAGCCTAAATAAGTTTAAGGCTCAGCTGGACAGGTATTTTGAACGAACAGAGGGGTGAAGTGGAAGTGGGTTTTTTTTTTTTTTTTTTTTTTGGCTGATGATGCATAAGCTTGCTTTCTTGTATCAAATGCCTCTACTAATGCTAATGCTAACATCACAACGAAGAACCACCCTAACACCACAAAGGTAGCCTATGTTGATGATTTGGCTGTGGTCCCCGCAAGGGGGATTCTGGGCAACTGGAAGAAGCAGTCAACAAAACTTTCTAGAAGATCTCTCACAGTGGTGTGAAAACCACAAGCTCACAGTCTCGGCTGTAAAAATTGGACAGATGCTCCTGAGTGGACACCTGAACCCAACCAGGTCCTCCAAGATTAAATATCTGACATCAACCAATAAAACATCTCAACTTACAAATATTTTGGAGTCCTGCTGGATGAGAAGCTATCCTTCAGAGGACGTGCGAACTACATGAAGAAGATCAAGAAGTATGCTAGCAAGCTCCTGAGGGTCACCAGAAAGAACTGAGGCTTCAAGGAGTGAACCTTAAAGCTCTACTATGAGTGCAACTTCCTCCTAGTCGCCACCTACGGGGCTGGCTGGCACCTGGGGCCTAGAGCTGACTACACAGCAGTAAAATGACAAGCACAAAGCACCATTCTCCTTATGACCTTCAGAACAGTTTCTACTCCTGCACTGCAGGTCCTATCTGGCCAGTTACAGCTCTAGGTGGCATACCATTTTTTTATTATGGCACAAAAACAGAACCTCCCATGCAGCAGTAACAACATAATTCTGGACTTGAACAATACTATCCAAGAAGATAAGAAAAGAAACAGATGTAGATGTGAACTGATCTCCATCTGGTAGACTGCCTGGGCTGCCACCAGCTGGGTAGAACCACCGATAATTACATCACAAGAACACTCCAAACAGCCTAACAAATGTTCATACCAAGTCTATTTTTGACTTTCTTACTGACATGGAAGCCTGAATGCCAAACTCCACACGTTGGGGCTAGCATAAACCCCTGACTGCATTTATGGAATGCTGGAGACAACTCACTACATTACCTTTATCTGTCAAATCTACCAGGATCTGTGCATGCCTCTTCAAATTTTCAGAGATATATGCACAGGAACAGGCGCCACTTCTCATACAAAGGAAAACTCTATAGCTTTCAACGACTTCACAGAATGTGTTTTAAGCAATGACAACGCCTGATGATGCACCTGAACCAGGACCCGGTGGGTCCTGGTTCAAGTGCAGGCTCCACCAATATCTTAGCAGAATTCAAACAGAATGAACACACAGATAATGACAACCGAACTCAGAAGACACTCCAAATCATGACCATTTGTTATTTTTGGTTTTTAGGAGCATTAGCAACTAAGGCCATATTGCTCCGGGAATATGCGGTGGTCATTCCCTGACCTTTCCGCATCCTCCGTATTTGGTGGCGGTGGGCTCGAACCCCGGTCTAATCAAGAAACGTTTGCTACGCACTGCTGCTCCTTCCCACCTGGCTACAGAGGCGCCTCAGATCATGACTACTAACCCCATGATGTGGTGGGATTAAATAAGCGGACTCAGCAAAGCTGAGTGGGAATCAGGCCTCTAACTAGTAGGCTTCCTACCAGGAAACCAAATGCTAACCAGTTGAAGGTGGGATTTCAACCCCTCCGGGTACCCACCATGAGGTGGACCTGTTAAACCCTTTTCTTTTATTTGAGAAGGACAGTGGGTTGATCCCACTGTCCTTCTCAAATCTTCTTTTGTTGGCTTTCACAACTTCTCTTTTCCTGTTCCAGGGGATGCCTCTTACTTTCATCCCCTCTCTGACTACTCTTTCCCCACCCAACCATCTCCTTTCAACACCACTCAGCACCCACAGATATTGTCTTGTGGATGCCAGTAAGAGAACTGATAGTAGAAACAAGCATGCATGTGGCTGGGAGCCAGGAGGTGCCCGATCAGGTGTTGGGTTTGTTTTGTTTTTTTAGGAGCATTAGCAACTAAGGCCATATTGCTCCGGGATATGCGGTGGTCATTCCCTGACATTTCCGCATCCTCTGTATTTGGTGGTGATGGGCTCGAACCCCGGCCTAATCTAATCAAGAAGCATGTGCTACGCACTGCTGCTCCTTCCCACCTGGCTACTGAGGCACCCAGGTGTTGGGCAGCCCCCTGCTTGCAGGCCTACAATAGAACAACACCTTCAAACATTACACTTTCACACACACACACAACTAGCTTGCGCTAGGCCCAGTACAGAAGACTCAGTGGTGTATGGGGGGGAGGGGGCTGGAGACCACCATACAAAATCTCAGATACATTTCACATTTATTTGTAACTCTGAGTATGCCCACCACCAGGGTTGAAACACTCAGATGTTCACCTCCAGTATGCAGATGTATGCAAGGGTTAAGATGTGGTCTCCACACCACACAGAGGTATGCTTTTCCTTAGTTATGTTCAAGTTCACAACTCTAGCTGATTTCGGTTTTCTACTGAAACAGAACCAGCTGGTCATGATGCAGAAGCTTTTACTATTACTAACGATCTCACATGGCCTGTTCATTTATCTACTAGAATAACACACACACACACACACACACACACACACACACACACACACTTTGTCACCAGCAACCCTTCAAAGTACACAGGAAATGTTAGTGGTCCTCCAAGCACCTCAGACCACAACTTTGTGGTGGTTTCATTTCCAAAAGAGCTTTTCTCATATGGCAATTCTCAGCTTTGTGAAAAATTTATTAATAAAATAACTTCTGCTATGAGTGTATTAAATTTTTAAAGTTGTAACACTTCACTGGATTGTATCAACATAAAACATGTTTTTTTTTTTTTTTTTAGGAGCATTAGCAACTAAGGCCATATTGCTCTGGGAATATGCGGTGGTCATTCCCTGACCTTTCCGCATCCTCCGTATTTGGTGGCGACGGGCTCGAACCCCGGTCTAATCAAGAAGCGTGTGCTACGCACTGCTGCTCCTTCCCACCTGGCTACGGAGGCGCCTCATAAAACATGTAAACTTGCACTAATGCTGTTTTATATATATATATATAGAAAATTATTTTAATGTTATGTGCAAATCTTTAATTTAACTTATGCTAATAATGAAAATACCGTGTACCCTGGGAGCGATGTATGTTGAATAAAGGGGGGAAGAACGGAAAAGAGTAACGTTATAAACAAAGTGCGAATTTTAAAAAATGCAAAATTTGAAAAGAACGACCAAGGTAGAAATAGCAGATTTTTGAAAAGAACGACCAAAGTAGAAATAGCATTGCAGTATCTTTCATAATTTCTGTGTCTTCTTCAGAGGTCATCCACATAAATTATGAAAAAGAACAGCAATACTCTTACTTCTGTCGCTCCCAGGGTACACGGTATTTTCATTATTAGCATAAGTTAAATTAAAGATTTGCACATAACATTAAAATAATTTTCTATATATACATTATGGTTGTAGGGTACCTTTGCTCTTGCAGTGTCCCTGATCCATAATTCATATTATTGATATTTCATTTTATCTCTATTCAAATTCAAATCCATTTTCTTTCTTTACTTAATTTTAATTTTTTATTCATAATTATATATATATATATATATAAAACACTTTATGGTAAATTTTTCTATCAGCAAAACCTGTTTTGATATTCAATACATTATCTCCACACTCATCTCTTGTCTTTTGTAATTGCAACCGACATGGAAGGTGGCTGCTACTAATTTTTTGATAGGAGAGCAGTGTTTTAGCCAGTATTTCTGGATGGCAACATGAATTACGAGTTGAAAATGTGTAAAAAAAATCTAGAAGTATTAGTTTTGAATGAATTTGAAGTTTTTTATTAATCTTTACATATTTTACTATTTTTTTATTAATCTTTACATTGGAAACAAAATGCTTGCAGAATAAAGACGATTTTTTTTTTGTATATGTTTTTTTTTTTTATGGTTAGGTGAACAGTAACAGAAAATCATTCTCATGTGTTTATCACAGCTGTATTTGTTAACAAAAGCAAGGCAAAATTCACAGAATTTTTTTAAAAATTACGATTTAAGTCAAAAATATGCTTCTCTATCATAAACCCAGAGTTGTTGTTGTTTGGTTTTTAGGAGCATTGGCAACTAAGGCCATATTGTGCCGGGAATATGCGGTGGTCATTCCCTTGACCTTTCCGCATCTTCCGTATTTGGTTGTGACGGGCTCGAACCCCGGTCTAATCAATATAAACCCAGAGAGTTGGCAGCTATGTATAATGAATCAGAATATAAGGCTATATTGCATTGAGTGTGTTCATGGGACAATTTCCATATTGTGAGGGCTGAAAACCCTGGAGTAACTCATTGGTAATAACTCTACTTCCTCTACCAGATATCAGCTAAAAGTTTTGATGTTTGTTATAAAAAAATTGAAAAATTTTTTATAATCTGATGCATAAAAATTTCTGAACTGCTGAATAAAAGTTTATAAATTGGCTATTACATAAATTTTTATTTGCAGTAATTTATGCAATGGTTAATTCGTACCTTTTATTTATAATGAAGTTTTTATTCATCATATCAGTGTTGGCATTATATAGAAGTGACATGAATTAAATGTACTCTTCTGTGCTTCAATCATATTCTGTACCTAAGTGGAATCAAGATTTTATTATATTCACATAATGGCTTTGTTTCTTATGTAAGAAACAACACCATTATGTAAATTATAGTTGAATTCCAGTTATCTGTAATCAAAATCTTGGATAACTGGAATCCTACAGTACTTGCATTCCCTCCAGTCACAAACTGGCACAGTTGAGGCAGTGAGATTATACTAAATTATAAGCCAATGGCATTGTTATCATTCTCATACAATAAGCATGGGTGGGGGGTAATTTAGATTGAAAATGGTAGTTGCTGGAAGGATGTGAGGGAGTATATGATGAGAGCCCTGTCAATCAATTCGGCCCTGGAAAGATTGTGCAGGGCTCAAGGGGTAGAATTTTTTTCAGCCTGGTCTGTACTTGTTAACAGGAGAGACTGCTTCTACAGGGATGGGATACACTTAAATAGAAAGGGTGCAAGAATGTTTGCTGATGCTATCGAGGCAATGTTAGGTGGGTCGGAAAACTGCTAGATTGGGGGGATACAAGGACTAATAGATTAACAGTAGCCACTGGCAGAGGTGAAAGTGATTCTTGCACTGCTTCTATTGGAATGAGCCGCAGCCTGGAAAATAAGATGCAGGATATTTCAGAGACTGCTGGGAATCATTGGGGTACAAGTAAACACATGGGTTGTGTTAGGGTAGCAAAGAAAAAGAACAGGTGCATGTATACTTGTGTGTACACCAATGCTAGGAGTTTAGTAAATAAATTTGATGAATTTGAGGTATTGCTCAAAACATCAAAGGCAGATATTGTGGGGATTTCAGAGACGTGGTGTCACACAGATATAAGAAATGCAGAACTGGAATTTGGGGAGTACAATGTCTACAGAAAGGATAGACAGGATAGGAAGGGAGGAGGGGTTATGCTATTAGTTAAAAAACACATAAAATCCAAGGAAGTGAAGCCAGTCGACATCGCTGGACAGTGCAGTGTCGAGTCAGTTTGGTGTGACATAAGCATTGGGAGATCAAAATTGAGAGTAGGAGTGTGCTATAGGCCTAATGACTCTGATGAGTATAATAAGAAACTGTTCGGAGAAATAGAGTGGGCCAGTAAATCAGAGAGTCTTATAATGGGGGATTTTAATTTCCCAGATATTGACTGGAATTTGGGGGCTGGTCACTCACACAGTAGCAAGGCTTTTGTGGATTTATTGGTTGATTGTTTTCTACATCAGCATGTTCGGGAGGCAACTAGAGGGAGTAATACTCTTGATTTGATTATCAGTAGTGATTCTTCATGCATTAAGAATCTGCAGATAAATGAACCACTTGGTGGCAGTGATCACAGTGTGCTGAAGTGGGAGTTACTCAAAGAGGTAACTACCATTAGGGGTAAAGGGAAGGGGTATTGCTTTCGTAAAGGCGACTACAATGGACTGAGACAGTATTTAAATTCTATACAGTGGGATCAACTGATGATATTGCCAACAGCAAATTCAAAATGGGAAGCATTCAAAGAACTTATCGTGGAAGCTACTAGGCTTTACATACCAACTAAGAAATATTGTTCAAGGTTTAGGCCTAAATGGTTGTCAGATGAACTAATGAGGCATATGGCAGAGAAGAAAAATGCATGGGATACATACAAATTAACACGTGACACGGACGCCTATGATAGATACAAGTTGATCTGTAACCAAGTTACAAAGGAGGTTAGGCAGGCGAAGGCAGATTACGAGAGATCCTTGGCAAGGGATGCGAAGAAAAACAGCAAAGAGTTCTTTACTTATGTAAACTCTAGAAGGAAGGGGATGAATCAGATTGGTCCACTTGAGATCGATGGGTCAACTGTTGATGACCCTGCTCGGGTAGCTAACAAACTAAATGAATATTTTGCATCGACATTCACACATGAGGAGTTATTCAGCGAGGGGAATGCCAGAGGTGTATTCAACTCTAGCAGTAAGCTAGAGAATCTTGTAATAACTGAGAGCAAAGTGGAGGAGAAATTGTTGAAGATAAACACAAGAAAGGCACCTGGGGTGGATGGGATCTATCCAGTTATATTAAAGGAGGCAGCAAAGGAGGTAAGCAAACCCTTAGCCATAATTATGAGAGCTTCCTTAGACTCAGGGGAGGTACCCATTGACTGGAGATGTGCAAATGTGACCCCAATTCACAAAGGGGGATCAAAGGCTGACACAAGTAATTATAGACCTGTGAGTTTAACTTCTGTTCCCGGAAAATTAATGGAGGCACTGGTGAAAGAAGCACTGCAGGATCATCTAGACAAGACTTCAGTTATAGCTAGGACACAGCATGGTTTTGTTAAGGGGAAGTCTTGCCTGACCAATTTGATTGGATACTATGATGCAGTCACAAAAGAACTGGATGCAGGGAATAACTTTGATATTATATACTTGGATCTTAGAAAGGCTTTTGATACTGTTGCACATGGAAGACTGCTGCACAAATTGGAGCAGTGTGGCATTGGAGGCAAGTTGCTGCTATGGATAAAGGGGTGGTTGAGGGGGAGAAGACAGAGAGTGGTAATCAATGGACACTGCTCATCGTGGACTAATGTTATTAGTGGAGTCCCTCAGGGTTCAGTATTGGGGCCTTTATTGTTTTCTGTATTTATAAATGATATTGATGATGGTATATCAGGCTTAATGTCCAAGTTTGCAGACGATACGAAGGTTGGCAGGGTTGTCAAGGACACTACTGACACTATGCTGCTGCAACAGGATTTGGAAAGGTTGAGCAGATGGGCTTCGAGGTGGCAAATGAAGTTTAACATTGACAAATGTAAAGTACTACATATGGGAAACAGCAACCCCAGAGCAACGTATCAACTCTGTGGTACTACACTGACAGTGGTAGAGAATGAAAGGGACCTGGGGGTGGTGGTGCAGGCAGATATGAAGTTCTCTGAGCAGTGCAGACGAGCTGCAAGAGTAGCTCATGGTGTATTGTCAATGATATATAGGAATTTTTCTAGCAGGGATAAGGAGGTGATTATTCCCTTGTATAAGGCAATGGTCAGGCCACACCTAGAGTACTGTATACAGGCCTGGAGGCCTCATTTCAGGAAGGATGTAGAGCTGCTGGAACGAGTACAGAGAAGGGCAACTAGATTGGTGAATGGGACAAAGGGGTTCTCTTACGAAGAAAGGCTTAAGTTTTGCAAATTACAGTGTCTGGAAACTAGGCACCAGCGGGGTGATCTGATAGAGGTGTACAAAGCCTTGAATGGTTTGAGCATGCTCAATGCTGATGGGATTCTTCCTCTAGCTCAGAAAAATCACCTGAGAGGGCATAAATTCAAATTGAGGAAAGACAGATGTAGGATAGATGTGCGGAAATTTGCCTTTAGCCAGCGGGTGGTTGGTGGATGGAACAGACTTCCATCCCTTGTCGTGGAAGTTGATAGCCTAAATAAGTTTAAGGCTCAGCTGGACAGGTATTTCGAACGAACAGAGGGGTGAAGTGGAAGTGGTTATTTTTATTTATTTATGTTACTTTTTTTTTTTTTTTTTTTGGCTGATGCTGCATAAGCTTGCTTTCTTGCATCAAATGCCTCTACTAATGCTAATGCTAATGTGCAGAAACTGCCTTAAGTCAAAGAGTAATTGATTACAGAAATACACTTAAAGGACTAGACAAATTATTAGAAATAATGAGCATATGAGGTAAGTAAATTTTTGTTTTTGGTGATGTATAAGCTTTCATTGTTCTGCTGATACTAAAACTAAAATTGCTAAGTTAATTAATTTTGCTAGCATCTGCATTTTAAAATTCCATTCAAGAAAACTGGAAAAAGTTGTAGCTTCAGCTAAAGGTGCAGCAGCACATTTTATATGACAGAGCTACACAAAACTGAGTAGTTTACTGGTAAAAGGTGGGACCCTGCTCTAAAAGAATGGATTAAAGGAAACCAATTTTTTTATAATAAATTAAATTATGTAATGATATCATTTATGGCAGTGACAATAGCATTGTTGACTGTGATTTGGATTCAGATTGCTATGAATGTTTGTTATGCTTTAACAAATGCTTGTTAAAGCATAGTTTACTTCATGAAATGCCGACCGGGCTGGCTGGGTGGGTAAAGTGCCTGCCTGGCAACCCAAAGGTCGCGGGTTCGGATCCCACCTCGGGCTTGGATCAGAGTACTGCAAAAACCTTGGGAGGTGCATTATGGTCACAGAAGCCGATGCGCCAACAACTAACAAAAAAAAAAAAAAAAAAAAAACAACTTCATGAAATTACTGCTGCCCTCCCAACTCATCCCATTTCCCAGCAAGATTCGCAAAAAAAAAAAAATGTATACAAGATTAATACAATCCATCACACTGAAGCAAGAATATTCTTAAAGCACAATGATAAGAAAAACTCTGATTTCATAAATGAACAGCACAGTCATCATAACAACACAGCAAAAACAAATTTCTTTAGTCTCTTTAGTTTAGGGAAAAAAAGGGTAAACTTGGAACTCTAACCTTCTCTACTCAATTACTTCCTAAATGTTCAACTTATTCATGACACCAGATATGATTAAAGGCCAATTTATTCAAATAAAACCTAAAGCAATGAGAAATAGGAATACAAGTACAATCCAGATTCTGCCTCAGAAATAGATTTAAGTGGTGAAAGGAAGCCCTGACATA
The DNA here is from genome assembly GCF_048544385.1 of Mastigoproctus giganteus. Classification (NCBI taxonomy): domain Eukaryota; kingdom Metazoa; phylum Arthropoda; class Arachnida; order Uropygi; family Thelyphonidae; genus Mastigoproctus; species Mastigoproctus giganteus. Next base: position 107,504,840 of record NC_143578.1, read on the forward strand.
CATCACCATCTCCAATACTCACACTCAAAAATAGGGTGTAATGTGGATTTGGAAAATAAATGGCCAAAATTAATGTCCTAAGTATAACACCTTGTTTGCAAGAGCTCATAACAATCAGGAAATGTCCAATTGCCTTAATATTTTTTTTAGGTTATAATGGGAGGGTTGCACCGCGACCCTCCCATTATAACCTAACTTTTTTTCTGCCTGTTAAAAATATTTGTATTTAGATTTTGCTGGTGATTCAAACATTAGTAAATGCATCATTATTCAGTAATTTGTGGGATGTTAGAAGAATTTTCAATAACAATAAAAACTGATATTTATATATATATATATATATATATATACTACAAATTATACTACTTGTTGCATCTGCAAAATAACGATAATAACTAAGGTATTAAAATTTCACAATACATTTTAGAAGGAACTCAAAATTACACAACAACGTTGTAACGAATAATTATGCACGAAGGTTTACAACTGTGTGAAAAATGGGCATATTCGAATTTTTTACCTTTACAAAATTTATATATATACATTTAAAACGTACAACTTCAAATTCCTTTTTATGAAAATACTGCTGTGTAGGTACTAGTACACTAATTTCAGAATATCACATGTTTATTTCGATATCAAGGCCACCGGTATCCACTGTCACCGATACAGGCATCATATTTCAATAAACTATGCCCAGTAACCAATATAAAAACAACGCAATTACATCAGAATAGGCAAACAATACTGCCATATTTCACTCATACAAAGCTGCATGGCCAACATAATAAAGTGCTCCCACCCCGCGTAAATAAGTAAATGAAATCAACGCCATATTTCAATAAGAGCGAAACGTTGATATATATACTATCCGCTGCAATCAATAGTTAACTGATTAAATAAAGCGAATTCCCAATTATTTTCAATATAAGTGTGCGCTTATGCTCTTAACAACGATCACTGACGATTATCACGCGAGTTTAGTGCCTATCACCAACAATATGCACGCGTCACGAGAGTAACGCATGGATGTGTCAGCTGTAGAGGCCACTTTCCTCCAAAACAAGCACATTTCATTCAAAGTTTACATACCAGGAGCGATTGCACCACTAGGTTTCGCCTTTTCTCCCCGCTGCGGTTCTGAAAAATGCGGGGAAGGCAAGAAAAGACTAGGAGTAAATGACTTATTATGTTGATAACTGAAATCTGCTAGGAGGAAAAGGGGAGCGAAATAAAAAGCTCGAGCGACGTGGACGTTTAAGTGTGACCTATATATTGTTTGAACATGGAAGGCAAGGCAAACTAATTATACTACTCTGATTTCTTTTTTTTTTTTTTTAATCTGTTCATCGAACGGTTATAAAACAAATTTTGAGAACGGTAAGGAAAAAAAAAAAAAAGTGAAGTGAGAATCTCTTATCAAAAATCAAGAGCTGCAGAAGAAGGCAGCTGTTATATCTAAATTATAAATTGGACTTTGTAAGAGACGACGATGAAGTTGTCAAAGTTTACTATTTAAAAAAATATATGAGAAACTAAACTTACAAGTTGCTGATTTGAAATTATAGACCGTAGCCGAGTGGTCATCGCGAGGGTGCATAAGTACACGTGCCTTGAATGACCGGAATTCAAGCCGTGACTGCTAAATACGGTGCTGTTTCTTGTATTCTCTCTATCTTGTAAACTCCTCTGATCATGTGGTCGTCCAGGAGATAAAATTTATTTATTTATTATTTCAGTTCAGATTTCTCTCTTTCTAATGTCACATTAAAACAATCTTCTGTCTCAGCATGAAACCAAAAATAATCTGAAGTGGGGGAGAACAAACTAAGTTTGCCTATCTTTCCTGAAATTAGACAAACTTTGAATATCGGTAACTATAAGCTCCGCCCTCACTTCGTCCACGGGGCAATTCCTCACTTTGACACGCGGACGATACTAAAAACGAAACCCCGAAGAAATCTTACAAATCAGGTAAAACACAATAAAAAAAAAATATAATAATAAAAATAAAAAAACTTATGTCAAGGTACAAAAAATTCATGAAACTTTATCATGAACATTAACTCCCCATTAAACAGTAAATGAAATGAAAGAAAAATAAAAAAGTGGGTGTGCATTGTAAAAATACAAATATCAACCTGGCAGTTATTTCCAGATTTTAAAATATCTATAATATGAATTTGAATTGCAAAACATTGAATTGCCTTTAAAAAATTCAAGTCAAGATTAAGTTCATATAAAGTCAAATTCACTGAAGAGCCATAACTAGGGCCTGGGATGAGAAAATTGTAGCATTTAAAATTAATATATTTATTTATTTATTGTTACTCAAAACTTTAACATAAAAAAAAAAAAAAATTGTACATTTTTTTTCAGTATTTTATTATTTATTGTTAATTCATAATATTAATTTAATTTACCATGTGTGATGTTTATATAGAAAAAAATCTATATAAACATCACTAAAGATATCATCATTCTTCTCTTTCTTGATGATTCCCTTCTAGTTCTCTCTCTCTCTCTCTCATGGTAACTCAGAAATTTTTTTGGCTGGTGCAGCAAAAGCCTCAGGTTTCCTTGCACCCTTTTTTTTTCAGTATTTTATTATTTATTGTTAATTCATAATATTAATTTAATTTACCATGTGTCAGGTTTCCTTGCACCACACGGCTAATATAATAATAATAAAACCCAAGTCACTAAAGTTAAAATGCATTCTAAGATTGCTGCTGTTAGCACATCAAACGGAAAACACTAAATCTATCTAATTTACAACATTCTTGCTGTTTATTAAATTCTTCTCATCTGTACCAAAATGTGTACTAGTGATTATGGGTTATTGGAAGAGAGCGGTATCAGCTGCCCTAGGGCACAAACATCATGAAGGGTGCCCCAAATCTGGAGAGGGAAAAGGTATTAGAAGGAAATTTCAGGCTTAGTCTGGTGAGACTATCTACTACAGGGCTCATGCTGGCTTTTGATGATGCTCTTGTCAGTAGCTAAGGATACACAGGAAGAATGTAATGTGATTTCTGGTAATATACAGACCTACATATCTGGGAGAACAATACAGTGATTGCTCATCTATAATTGGAATTAGTTGCAATTTCATTCGAGTCAACCTCAAGAATCGTTGAAAGAGCTTTAGCTGAAAGGAATCTGTCAGAAGGCTTCAGATAATGCATTTTAGGATTAGAATGGTAAATACAGAAGTCTTAAGATATCATTCTGGATAACATCTTCACATTGATCACATGTAATTGAAGTGACTAACTTTTATGTGTAAATATAAAAATATTTACACATAAGTCTCTGCAGCACAACTGCAAAAAAAAAAAAAACACTTCACCTGTGTAAAGTTTGGAATATTTATTACTGTAGCTGCCAAATTTTGAGTTTCAAAAAACTGGGGGTCAGGCAGGTAAGCAGGAGGAAAACAGTATTTTTTTTTTTTTTTTTTTAATACAAAAACGTGACTGCTCCCCCCCCCCCAAAAAAAAAGCAGATTTTCAGAAAAAGGAAGAGTTTTTTTTTTTTTTAAAAGCTACACTAGAAGTTAAATTTCACTGGCAAAATATTTTATATTAAAATACAGCCTTCAGATTGTGTACCACTACAGTATGCTGTTAAGCATTAATTTACATGATAGTTTTGCCACTGGTTTAGTTCATAAAAATTTCTCTGCTATCTAGACCTGGCCTGTCGAGAGAATTTTAAATGCACCAGAAAGAGAACATCTGAACCCAGTTTTTGTTTTTCTAACCTGACTGAATATTCTTTCATGCTCAGTATTGCTATGAGGAATTGTTAATTAATTTAAACTGCCAAGAATGACTTGGGATAATTTGTTATATTTCAAGTTTTCCTGTGCACTTGTCAGTTCTCTGACCAAGAACCTGGTTAGATAAATTTTCTTCTTTCATAATGGTGTCTGGTAGGCTCTGACAAAGACACCAAAACATCTATTGGTTCGACTTTCCTTTAATGGAACCAAGAAGCACTAGAAACCTATCCACAAAAAATTTGAAATTTGTGCAACCTCAACATTTATAAGATTTTTTTTTTTTTTTTTTTTTTTTTTTTTTTAAGAGAACATGTGCACCACATATTAGCAGTAGCATATGATGCAAGAAAGCAAGCTCATACAGCATCAGCCAAAGAAAAAAATGACACCTCCCATTCCATTCTCTCCAATAGCTTGTCTAGTTCTTCCTTGAATTTATTTAAGCTATCATCTTCGATGACAACAGATGGAAGTTTGTTCCAGCAATCGCCCACCCATTGGAAAAAGGAAAACATCTATTCTGCGACCGTCCTTCCTCAATTTGAATTTGCGCACCTCGTGAGCTTGGTCTGATAAAGAATCTCACCAGCATTGAGCTTGCTCAATCAATTCAAAGTGTTAAACACCTCATCAGATCACCTTGCAGGAGCCTGGTCTCCAGACGCTGCAATTTGCAGAAGTCTTTCTTGGTAAGCGCATCCCCTTTGTTCTCCCTCATCAATCTTGTTGCCCTCCTCCGTACTTGTTCTGGCAGCTCTACATCCTTCCTAAAATGAGGCCTCCAAACCTGTATACAGTACTCAAGATGTGGCCTGATCACTGGCTTATATAATGGTACAATCAACTCCTTATCCCTGGTAGCAAAATTCCTGTATATATCATTGACAAAACCCTGTGAGCTGTCCTGGTCTGCACTGCTCAGAGAGCTTCATACCTGACTGCACAATTACCCCAGGCCTTCTTCATTTTCCATTACCCTGAGTGTAGTACCACATAGCAGGTACATTATTCTGGGGTTACTGCTACCCATATGCAGTATTTGTCAATTTTAAACTTCAGTTACCATTTCTCAGCCCATCTGCCTAACTTTTCTAGCTCCTGTTTCACTGGCATACAGTCATTAACCACCCTGCCAACCTTTTTATCATCTGAAAACTTCGACATTAAGCCCGATATGCCTTCATGAAGATCATTGATAAATAAGAAAACAACAATGGGTGCAACATCGAATTTGGGGGTGGCTTCACTAATATCATTATTTCATGAAACGCAGGGTCTATTGATTACCACCCTCTGTCTTTCTCACTGGACCTTCCCTTTATCCATGGCAGCAACTTACCCTTAATGTCACACCTGCTCCAATTTGTATAGCAGTCTTTTATGTGCAACAGTATCAAAAGCTTTCCTGAAATCCCAGTATATGATATGAAAATTATTTTTTTACATCCAGTTCCTTTTTCACTGAATCATAGTATCCAATCAAATTGGTCAGACAAGATTTCCCCTTAAACCCATACTGTGTCTGAAGTGCTATTGCAGTCTTGTCTAGATCAGCAGTTCTCAAAGTGTGGAAAGTTAAAATTTTCCATTATAGGCCATTCTGATTTACTGGCCCACTATTTCTCTGTATAGCTATTCATTGTACTCATCAGTTGTTAGGCCTATAACACACTCCTAATCTCATTTATGCTTTCCCAGTGCTTACATCACACCAAACTCACTTAACATTGCTATGCTCATCTATGTAAATGGATGCACTGATTTTATGTGTTTCTTAACTAAGAGCATAAACTTCTCCCTCCTATCCTGTCTGTCCTTTCTGAACACATTCTACTCTCCATATTCAAATTCTGCATCCCATGTCTCTCATATACCAACAATGTCCACATTTAATGTATTAACCAGCACTTCAAATTTATTTACTATGTTCATGCATGCATCTGTTCTTACTCTTAGTTACTCTAACAAGGGCCATGTATTTACTTGTTTCATGATGAGTCCCTGAAATCCCCACCACCTTGCTGCTCGTTCCAACAGAAGCAGTGCAAGAATCATTTTCACCTCTGCCTGCAGCTATTGTTAACCTACTAGTCTATCTCCCAAGCTAGCAGTTTTCTGACTCAACTAAGAGTGCCTTGATGTTGGGTCAAGTAAGGAAGTACTTTAATGGTACTTTATATTCACAAGTGGCCATAAAATACTCCCTCACATATCAAATTAACGGAATTCCATCTCTTGTTTTAGGCTTTCCATGACCTTAGCAGCAGAAATGCCTATGAATAAATTTAAATCATTCTCTGATTTTGGTAATCTACTTCCATAACAGAAGTGGAATATTTAAAAACTCCAGTATAATAATTTGCACATCTGCAAATAATGACGTCTGTACATGTAAGGTACAATGGATTGAAGAGGTTTCTGTTAAGAGTGAGGATAATATGCCTAGAATTATCAACCTTACTTGGCATGTTTAGAATTTTTTTTTTACCAGAAATTTGAGATTCAGAATTTCATTTTCTTGAGAAGTTCACTGATTTGTCTTCTTTCAAATCATTGAAAGAAACTTGGATTGCTTGTGTTTTTCAATTTTTTTTTAATTCTTAAAAGTGCTCATATGGCATTTTTGTACCACTTCTAACCTTGTCTTTAAATAGCCTTGTCTAAGGTTGCCAATCTGCTACTAGTATAGTTACACATTAAGACAAACAATTTTAAAGCATATTCCTTCTTTCTTTCTTTCTTTCTTCCTTCCTTCCTTCTTTCTGTGTACACATATGCTTTAAAATATTTTTTACTTCAGTAGCATTCGTCAGTTGAAATTGGTTAAATCTGTCTATCCTTTTCGCACTTTTTTCTAGATAAGAGTAAATGTCCACCAAATATTCTTCCACTTTCGCACAAGGAAGATATGGAAATCCATTTTCAGCACACAAATTGTAGAGAATCTTATAGTTGAGTGGTCAACTAGAAGGGCACGTGCTTTGAATGACTGCAGTTCAAGCCTTCATGACTACTAAATAAGGTGCTGTTTCATGTATTCTCTGCTTTGTGAACTCCTCTGGTCGTCCTGGAGTAAAAACAAATTTATTTATTTTATTTAAATTAACAAGAAATCAAGAACAGCCTCTTACCACTAAATGTTCAATCTCTTCTATTAATACAATCGCTACTCCAGTTCTTATGCCTACCATAACAGGTGCATTTTCAATGCAAAGTGCCAGACAGTATTTTTTTTTTTTTTTGGAGGAATTCCACGTGCTTTCAGGTTGACCAGAAGAAGATGCTCAATGTATGCTGTAGAGTACCCTTCAACTGTTGAAACTGAAAGGTCACAACAATATAATATACAAGGGGCATTCAATAAATTATCTACTTATGAAGGAAATGAGAGAAGCAAAAATCTGTTTTTATTTTTCAGTGTAACTCTCCTGAACTTCAATACACTTGTTCCATTTTGTTAGCAATGGAAACTTCAGTTACCATTTCTCAGCCCATCTGCCTAACTTTTCTAGCTCCCGTTTCAACCTTTGTATTGTCTGCAAACTTCGACATTAAGCCTGATATGCCTTCACGAAGATCATTGATAAATAAGAAAACAACAATAGGTGCAACACCGAACCCGGGGAGGCTTCACTAATAATATTATTTCATGAAGCACAGTCTATTGATTACCACTCTCTGTCTCTCCCACTCAAAACCATCCCATTAAATGAGGAAATACCAGACAAATAAAATTCTTTATTCTGTCCAAAGAACACAGAAACAGCACACTTCAGTTCATTATCATCAGCAAAGTAACATCCATGTATTTTTGTGAGGTGTTGAAAGGAAATAGTCACTGGGGCCCAGATCCGACCTGTAAGGTGGAAGGGTAAGTTCTGTAAAGTCATAGTCTCCCAAAGCAGCAACAGCATGTGATCTGTGCACTGATACATTGTCATGAAGAAGCAGCATACCTCTGGAAAGTTTTTGACAGCATTTTTCCTTTATGACATCCCTTAGGTTGTACAGTAGGGATGCATATGACTCCCCAATCACTGTCTGCTTGTGTCCAAGTAGTGAATGTACAAAATTTCCTAAGCATCCCAAAAAATAGTGACCATAATCTTGCCAGCTGAAGGTTGTGTCCAAAATTTTTTGGGTGGGGACAACCCTTCTACTTCCATTGCATTGATCCTTGCTTGGTCGCAGGATCCCAGTGATGAACCCATCACATGTTTCCTTATCCATAATAATTCTGGAGATTAAAGTTTCAGGTTCCCTTCCATAAAGCTCTAAATTCTGCTCACAACATGGTACTTTGAATTTATTCTGCACAGGGGTCAAAAATCGGGGGACCCAACTTGCACCGACCTCAGTCATCCCCAAATGTTCATGGAGGATGTTTATAACTGTTCTTTCAGATATGTCACATTCCCTAAAGTTTTGGGACATCTTTAAATGTCTGTCATTCAGCACAAGGGTTTCCATAGCTTGGCACATTTCTGGAGTGGTCACTGTCACAGGCCTTCCTGGACATGGATCATCTTCAATGGACTCTCTACCCCACTTGATTGTTTTGATCAGAATTTCACCTGATACTCTGAAGGTGCACTGTTGCTATACACAACCAACATCCTTTCATGAATGGCCTTTGGTCCATTTCTTTCTTTGGTAAGGAATTTTATGACTAGATGATGCTCCAATTTCAGCAAATCCATAATTTGATACAGGTGGCTTCCTTCTTTCTGTTACAGCAGTACAACCTAAAAACACAGTGCGTCAAAATTAGTATGACTCGAGTTGAGATATGTAGGAATATGATAAATCACGAATCGTTGAAATATAACTATGGGAAGTACCTTAGGTAGATAATTTGTTGAATGCCCCCTCGTAGCTTAGAATTTCTTTGATTACAACTATCTGTAGCAATTGAAATAGTTAATTTTTTATAACCATCACTTCTTTCCATATATGCACAATTTCACTAAGTGAAATAGGAATAGAAAAACAACTGTATTTATGTTTCACTATCAGGAAACATATTTCTAAACAACATGTCTGTATGATCAGCACGACTTCGAGGATGGTTACATTCAATGACAAAAGGTGCAAATAAACATTTGACATACATGACATCATCATAACTATATCTATTTTTAAATTTATTTCTATGCAGTTGCATGCTGCCTTATGTATTTGATAATATCTGATTATATAGCATTTCTAGCCACCTGAAACTGAAAAATCATATCTATATACGGTACAGAAAGCAGATATGTTACCTTTTTTTGAATTTTATGATAAGTGGCAAATCTTGCATATCTGTTTCTGAAATTTCTTTGACATTCCACTAAAAGACAGTTAATTAGCTTAAATCATTACATTGTACATTACACAGAACAATAGTTTATCCCATGTTTCTATTTTGCAGTTAGGCTAGTACACATGACAACCAGTACATTAAAGAAAATGAGTAGAAACTGAAAATTTCATTTAAAAATTGTTACTAGGAAAACCAATGGATAACAATAGAAAACCTAAAATTTTTGATATATAACAATTAAAATAATATTGTAACCAACAAGAAGTATATACAAAACAATAAAAAAAAGCAATGAAATTTAATGTTATTTTATTAAACAAAAAAAAAAATTAATCCTACATTTAACTGTAACAAATTCAAATTTAACATTTATTTACACTTTTGATCATAACTGCTAATATCAATCTGTTTTCCTTAGATGGGTTAAACTTCAGGAGATAAAGGCAAATAACCATAGAATCCAATTCCCATAAGCCAACTGGAATGATCAAATTACAATGGCAAACTTTTTATATAGTAGCCATCACCACCAAACAATGACTATACTCTGTTTCATCCCAAATGGCCACCACTTTCTCAGTACAGGGTCACCTTACACAACAAATGGCAATACCATATTAATACACTGTTCCCATCCTAGCGTTAGGAAATTCTGTTTTTTTTCACCAATATATTAAAAGTGAAATTAAAAATATGTATCAGTATATTGTTAAAAATAAATATTTAATGTTACACTTGTAATATTTGATCAGTACAAATTAAAAAAAAAAATGCAGGTGAATTTGAATGCAATGCTAAAGTATTATAACCAAGTGATTGATTACTTGTGTCAGCCTTTGATCCTCCTTTGTGAATTGGGGTCACATTTGCACATCTCCAGTCTATGGGTACCTCCCCTGAGTCCAAAGAAGCTCTCATAATTATGGCTAAGGATTTGCTTACTTCCTTTGCTGCCTCCTTTAATATAACTGGATAGATCCCATCCACCCCAGGTGCCTTTTTTATGTTTATCCTCAACAATTTCTCCTCCACTTTCCTCTCAGTTATTACAAAATCATCTAGCTCACTGCCAGAGTTTACTTCACCTCTGTCATTCCCCTTCCTGAATAACTCCTCATGTGTGAATGTAGATGCAAAATACTTGATTAGTTTGTTAGCCACCTGAGCAGGATCCTCAACTGTTGAACCATCAATATTTAGTGGACCAATCTGATTCATCCTTTTCCTTCTAGAGTTTACATAGGTAAGAAATCTTTTCTGTTTTTCTTTGCATCCTTTGCCAAGGATTTCTCATAATCTGCCTTTGCCTGCCTAATCTCATTTGTGACAGACCAGCTTATATCTATCATTGGCTTCCATGTCACCCATTAATTTATATGTATCCCATGCATTTTTCTTCTCTGCCATATGTCTCATTAGTTCATTGACATCCATTTAGGCCTAAACCTTGAACAATATTTCTTAGTTGGTATGTAAAACCTAGTACTTCCAAGATAAGTTCTTTGAATGCTTCCCATTTTGAATTTGCTGTTGGTAATATCATCAGTTGGTCCCACTGTATAGAATTTAAATACTGTCTCAGACCATTGTAGTCGCCTTTACGAAAGCAAAAACTCTTCCCTTTACCTCTGATGGTAGTTACCTCTTTTGAGTAAAGCAGCACACTGATCACTGCCACCTAGTGGTTCCTTTATCTGCAGATTCTTAATGCATGAAGAATCACTACTGATAATCAGATCAAGAGTATTACTCCCTCTAGTTGCCTCCCGAACATGCTGATGTAGAAAACACTCATCCAATAAATCCACAAAAGCCTTGCTAGTGTGTGAGTGACCAACCCACAAATTCCAGTCAATATCTGGGAAATTAAAATCCCCCATTATAAGACACTCTGATTTACTGACCCACTCTATTTACCTGTACAGTTTCTTATTATACTCATCAGAGTCATTAGGCCTATAGCACACTCCTACTCTCAATTTTGATCTCCCAATGCTTAGGTCACACCAAACTGACTCGACACTGCACTGTCCAGCGATGTCGACTGGCTTCACTTCCTTGGATTTTATGTATTTCTTAACTAATACCATAACCTCTCCTCCCTTCCTATCCTTTCTGTACACATTGTACTCCCCAAATTCCAGTTCTGCATTCCTTATATCTGTGTGACACCACGTCTTTGATATCCCAACAATATCTGCCTTTGATGTTTTGAGCAATACCTCAAATTCATGAAATTTATTTACCAAACTCCTAGCATTGGTGTACACGCAAGTATACATGCACCTGTTCCTATTCTTAGCTACTCTAACACAGCCCATGTATTTACTTGTACCGCAATGACTCCCAGCAGTCTCTGAAATGTCCTGCATCTTGTTTTCCAGGCTGCTGCTCATTCCAATAGAAGCAGTGCAAGAATCACTTTCACCTCTTATATAACAACCATTTTCTCAATACCCCTGGGGGGGTCGTTATATAGAGCATCGACTGTACTTACAATGGCCCAAAACTTTATAAGATTTTTAGCAACAGGTATAAATTGTAAAATTTTCTGAGTAAGTTCCCTGACTCAGGAAGGTTTATTGAACTAAGTGTTATAAATATTATTGCTAATGGAAATGTTGGGGACAATGTGTGAATTAGTTCTGGAATGAATATTGGGACCTATAAGGAAAGAAAGAACTGGCTGTCCCTGTTGTTAGTCTGATACCATCTGTTCACCATCATCTCAGATTATTGCACCAAGCTAACCTCTAACCCAGTGTTTTCCCTAAATTCAGTCATATATGACATAGAGTAAAAAAATGTGGAGGTCCTAAAGTCTCGAAACTTTATTAGACAGTTGAACAGACAACTTGAGTAGTCGAGACCCGCTAATTGCCAGTAAAGATAAAAGTTCCTACATAATCCATATCTCATAGCTCCCTGAAACAATATATACAGGGTGACTCAAAAATATTGGTACAAACGTTTATGGGAGGTAGGTAATATCTAAAGGAATGTGAATCGCATAGGAACCCATAACCGGAAACGTCACCGTAAGTCAGTACACGGCGCTGTTCATCGCAAGAGGGAAATTTCTGGTTTACTCATTCAAGCAGTAGTCGCTGCACAAAGAGCATGCTTCGATATACAAACTGTGAGCTGGCTGACATGCACCTAGTGTATGGATTAGCAGAGGGCAATGGACGAGCCACTCAATGAATTTATGGAGAACGCTTCCCAGACAGATATGTACTGGACCACTGTTTGTTTGCACGTGTGCATCAAAATTTGTGTGATTATGGGTCATTTAGAGGTAACAGGAGTAGTGCGGGCAGACCACGTTTGACATGAACTCCCGCCACGGAAGAAAGTGTGTTGAATGCCGTCCAGAATAATCCTACTACCAGCACACGTGCTTTTGCCTCTGCCTTAGGAGTGCCTCGATGCAGTGTACAGCGTGTCTGGCACAACGATTCCTTACACCCCTTTCATCGCCAAAGGGTTCAGTTACTGCTTCCCCCCAAGATCATCCTGTACGTGTGGCACGGATGAGGCTTATTTCACTCGGGAAGGCTTATTCTATCAGCACAATGCTCATGCGTGGGCTCACGACAACCCACACGGTGTGCGCCCCCATGCGGCACAACATCGCTTCCAATAAATGTGTGGGCAGGTATGGTCGGTGACTGCTTAGTCGGTCCATACCTGTTACCATCCCACATGAACTCCACTAAATATCAGATCTTTCTTGAACAAGTTCTACCAGGGTTACTTAACGATGTTCCAGCAAATGTGAGACGCAACATTTGGTTTCAACATGACAGGGCGCCTACCCATTATGGAAGGTGTGTTCGTGACCATTTGAACAGGCGTTTTGGGCGTCGATGGATTGGCCGTGGTGGACCTGTTGCCTGGCCGCCACGCTCACCTGATTTATCGAGCCTTGATTTCTTTCTGTGTGGGCCCTCAAATCTATCGTATATGAATCGCCTGTGGAGACGGAAATGGATCTCGGGGTGAGACTCGTCTGCGCTGCTGCTATTGTCAAAGAAACTCCAGGTATGTTCGACTGTGTCCACCAATCCATTCTGCGTCAGTGTCACGCATGCATCGCGTCTCATGGTGGAACCTTCGAGCATCTGTTGTAACATCATGAAATGCATCCATCTCGTACTCCATTGTTAATATTATGTCAAATAAATGTTTGTCACTAATTACTGTCTTGTGTCATTTCTGCTTCTTGGCCTCTGCTACTACTTTCCCGTGACGTTTCCGGCTATGGGTTCCTATATGATTCACATTCCTTTAGATGTTACCTACCTCCCCTAAACGTTTGTACTAATATTTTCGAGACACCCTGTATTTACTTGTATAGTTCCTCCAAAGTCTCTTTTTAGAGCCTTCACTTAGGTGATTATGCATGTGGTTACTCCAGAATTACTGTTACCCACATGGAATACCTTGCATTCTACAGTATTAAACCTCAGCTCACTGAAATGAATTATCAAAGTAGCAGTTACTGCCATTAACTAACCTGCCTATATTTAAGTAATCAGCAAACACAACATTAAAATCTAAATATGCACTTCAACATCAATAATAAATACAGGTGACCCCCCCGCTTAACGATGATAATTCGTTCCGGAAAAACAGAGCACTAAGTGAGCGCCACATTCCCACAAGGTAACATATGTATTTGTGAGTTGCGGTCGGTGCCATAGGATATTTCCTAATCAATAATAAACGGTAGTGAAAAGATGCACAAATGTCAGTCAAAATATTTAATATTCAAATATTTGTACATATAAAATATTCTGCATTACATATGTATATAATTATGTGGTAACTACTTATGTATCAAAATTAAACTTAAAATTCCAATTAAAATCATGAATTTAATTGATCTAAATTGATTTAATTTAATTGATGAATTTAATCATGAAAAATGTGTCGATTTTGAGTTGTACTTTGGCCCTCTTCCTAGTAAACTAAAAGGGGTTTTAATTTAAAATCCCATGCAGCGTTACCAACCAACAATAAAGTCAACCGATCCTTCACCACTTTGAAACCTGGCATGATTTTTCTTCTTTCAATATGAAACTTCTTTTAGGCATTCGTTTCCAAAAAAGCTCTGCTTCACCTTTGTTAAAAACTTGAGAAGTACCCCTCTTCAATAATTTTAACAAGTTCTTTTTTGAAAGTTTTGGCTCCTTGATCTGCACTTGCAACTTCTCCCTGGATTTTAAATCTATTCGACCAGCCCTTACTAGTTTTAAATGGTTCCACTTTTTTTTTTTTTTTGGGTGAGCTTTCTTCAGATCATCATATAGGTTAATCTATTTTTTATTTTTATTTTTTTATAATATTTAACTTAACTGAATTCTGCGTTGGATATTATCTTCAATAAAATTAGTTAAAGTCTCTATTTCAATCCTAATGGCCGGCTTAGCCCTAGTTACTTGCAGTGGAATAGCTGTCTTTCCCACTGCTAAAATTAATTCTTTATTTTTTGCAATTGCACTTACAGTTAAACCTGCCCATCCTAAATTATAGCACACATCCACTTGTCATTGACCGGAATCAATTTGCTTAAAAACGTCTAATTTAATTTTCAAATTCAGTCTTTTTCTTACATTTGTAGTCTTCCTCCTGCGTCCAGACGTTGTTGCTTTTTCATTCTTATCCGCCACTATTAACTCTTCAAAAATGTAACTCCGTTGGTTGCATTAATAATGATACAATGTTTGAGTAAACTTTCTGTTACGCACAAAGTCTAATACTGTACTGAGTGATGACTAGACTTTAGATAAATGCACTTAACACAAATATTACAAGCAATATGCTTGATCATTTTTTTAAAATGTTGATCTCCAAACTAGGTAACAAGTCGCTGTACTGCAATTAAATTAGCGTGTGAGAAAATTTCTCAAGTCGGCGTGGGAAACGTTTTAATGCAGTTTTGTTATTCATTTTCAAGCTATTGACTCCATCAGATGAAACGTTTTCATTAAATATGCCAAAAATGCAATCTGTACGCCGGTAAAAGAGCATTAGTGCTTTGTGACAGCGTTATAATCGGATATGGGTTATAAAATAAGAACAGCGTTATAGCGGATCAGCGTAAAGCAAACTGTGTTATAACGAGGGACTTTACTGTATTAAAAACAGTATTTGTTATTAGCTCTTTTTTTTTTTTAGACATATAAGTGTGTCTTTAATGTTTAAAAGGCTTCCATAGATTGAGGAAGTCAGGAGTGGGAGTGCAATAGTGCATGCTCTTTGAGTAGACCAGAATTCAAGCCCCTGACTGCTAAATATGGTCGATCTGACAACCTGCACTGGACCAATGTGGCAAATTATGGTCCATTCCTTTAACATGATGTTGAGGAGGCCTCCATCCTGAAGTGGATTGACAGTAGCTGCAGATTTAATTTTTTTGTGTGTGTTTACAAGCCATATTTGCATGTTCTGTGGGCCGAAAAACCCAGAATAACTGAGGCTGGGGGCTACTTCTGCTGGCTGTGATCAGCTAACTACAACCCTGACTGAAGGCTTCAGCAATTCCTCCAGTCTAACATGGGACTCAAACTCAGACCTGACCTCCTCAAACAATGGAGAAACAGCAAAAACCACTACACTGTCGTGGAAGAAATAGAAACAGTAAATGACAAAGAACTGAACTCTACAGGATCCCAACTCATAACAGCCCACAAAGAGCAGTGGCCACTTATACCTATTGTCTCATACCACTTAACTATCCATTTTATCCATAGTTGCAACTTGCTATAATGTCAAAGTTATTCCATCTTTCCAATTCTTTACTGACAATATCATAATAGCTAATTCGATTAGTCAGACATGATATTCCCTTAATAAAGTGATGATATCATTCCCTTATAATTCCTATCCACAAAATCTTGTATCACATTCCTAACTAAGGACTCTAATCTTCTCCGGCACACAAGTCAGTTTGATTTCTGCTCCAGGGAAGTAACTGGTTTGTTATGTTTGTTTGTTATTTTGGTTTTTAGGAGCATTAGCAACTAAGGCCATATTGCTCCAGGATATGCGGTGGTCATTCCCTGACCTTTCCGCATCCTCCGTATTTGGTGGTGACAGGCTAGAACCCCGGTCTAATCAAGAAGCGTGTGCTACGCACTGCTGCTCCTTCCCACGGAGGCGCTGGCTACGGAGGCGCTGGAAGTAACTGGTCTGGAACTGTTTGTTTCACCATTTAAGCTACCTTTGTGAACAGGAAATATGTTTGCACATCTATAGGGACTCTTGCTGAATCTACTGATGCTCTCATTATAACAGCTTGCTTATCTCTTGTTGCTTCCTTCAGTATAATTGGATTAATATATCAAATCCTGGTGCCTTGTTCACTTTCAATTCCAAAAACTCCTAGTCTCTTCTCAGTTATAAAATCTTTTACCTCCCAATTAATATTAGCCAAGCTACTGGGTATCCCCAACTTTAAAAAGTTTCTCTCACGTGTGAATGTGGATGTAAAATATTCATTTAGCAATCAGTTCGAGATCATCAATACTGCACTGCAGAGGTCAGTAACCTTTTTTGAGTGAAGAGCCATTTTTGATCTAATTAAAAAAAAAAAAAAAAAAAAAATCCAAAGAGCCACACCTCAGCACAAGCTGGAGGGAGGTTTTTAAGAAATGGAATAGAGTGGAAAGGTGTTTTATTAAAAAATATATATTTTTTGAAATATTATTTATTAATACTGAAAAAATGTAACAAACATCCAATTAAGTATGAATTAATGTGACTTTTGCTGATGAACTTCTGGAGCGAGTCTCTCAACATCAGGAGAGTATGCTGTAATTTTCATCTTTAAATCTGCTGAGAGATCCACATTGTTCAGATGGTTTCTTGATTTATTTTTAATATAGTTCATGCTGACTGTGCTAGCCGGGTGGGTAAAGTGCCTGCCTGGCAATCCAAATGTTGCGGGGTTTCGAATCCCACCTCGGGCTTGGATATTACGATGGTGCCGTACTGCCCGGTTGGACCTCATGGCCATGCTACACGAAGGAAGCAGGAAAAAACTGGTTCCTTCGTGTATTGCTCATATCATATGCTTAAAAAAAAAAAAAAATAAATATATATATATATATATATATATATATATAGTTCATGTTCAAAAATATCTGATCACAGAAATACATCATACAGCACAAATTTTCATATTTATATATACAGGGTGATTCACTACCAGTAAGACAAACTTGCAGGAGGTGTAGGGGGCACAAAGACGAATCGGAATCACATAGCATAGCACGGTCTGAAATGCCTTCGTCATGTGGTAGAGGACGTTGAACGGGAGGTCGCGTGAACAGCGATCCCGCTGGAAGTCAGCATTTGCGAACCATTTCTGTTGAAGAAACCAAGTAGCAAAAGTCCTCAGGAGTGGATAATCTGCAGGCTCCGATGATTGGACACGTTGCAGATGGTATGAACTCATTTGGTTTGTTGACAGTATCCTCCATACAGTGAATTGGGAAATACCCAATCGTTGGCCTATCGCTCGAGTACTCGTACTGCCTTCTGCAAGACGTAGGACATTCTCCTCATTGTCTGGCGTCTTCGTCGTTCACTCTCGATTCATGGTACCTCTCGTGAAACAGCCAGTCTCACGTAACCTTCTGTGCACACGTGCGAAAATCGTATGATGAGGAGCACGCCTGTGCGTGACGTTCCTGGTACAAGCGCAGAGTGGCGTGCCCATTACAGTCCGCAGCTCCATACGCGAGGTGCATGTTGGCCAGTTCAACGTTTGAATACTCGTCCATCCTATTGCCTCGGGAACCAGTTCGCAAATGCTGACTTCCAGCGGGATCGCTGTTCATGCGACCTCCCGTTCAACGTCCACTACCGCATGACGAAGGCATTTTGAACCCTGCAATGCTATGTGATTCCAATTTGTCTTTGTGCCCCCTACACCTTCTGCAAGTTTGTCGCACTGGTAGTGAATCACCCTGTATACACCGTGTTCAAAGAAAGTGCATCACCTAGGAATTTCACATTTCTAATCCTTTTTCGGGTTAGTTTATGCAACAGTTTTGGTAAACAAGGCAATTATAGCTGAAATGTTATTAGAAGCCCTCAAATTTGCTTCAGTTTATCATTTTAAATGGAAAACAAAATGAAAAGTTTTCCAGATGCAAACTAATATTTAGTTGAACCGCCTTTGGCCCTGATGACAGCAGCACACAGTCAAGACACTGACAAGATCAATTTCTGAAGAAAATCAATTGATAGTTTGTGGTTCCTAACACGAATTATGGTTTCCTGAAGTTCACAAAAGGTCTTTGGTTTCTTTCTGGCAACTGCAGATTGCACACGATGCCAACAGTTCTCTATAGGATTCAGGTCCAGGCTGTTTCCTGGCCAGCTTAGAGTTGTAATGGACCGTTCTTCTAACCATTTTTTCACCTGTAACAAATGTAAACACATTACTGTCGAACCTCTAATGCAGAAATGAAGCTAAAGTAACCACAGAAGTGCCTACTTACACTTTTCGCAAAGAGCAGAGTAGTCTCGAAAGATGGTTACTTGGCAAGTTGAAATGGTCTCTAATGGTTGGCAGCAATTTGCCTTCCAATATAGCCAGGTATCCATTGGCATTTACGGAACCTTTTATAAACTGCAGGTGACCTACTCCGCGATACGAAATGCACCCACATATCATTTGGCTGGTAGAGAATTTCACTGTAGACACCATACAGCCTGGATGGTATTCTTCACCACGAATCGTTTGTCTCCCATCAGAGCCACGCAGGTTGAATTTCTTCTCATTCAAGAAAATAACTGAATTCCACTGCTTGGGGGTCCATTTGACATGCTCCTTACACCAAATTAATCGGGCCTTTTTCATTTTTTGTGTGAGGAGGGGCTTCTTCTTAGGACTTCGGGCCACAAGTCCATTTTTGAAGAGGCGTCTTCTGATTGTTACTGCACTTGCTACCACTCCTGTATGTTCTTCCCATTCTCTTTTCAGCTCAGATGAAGCTTTACAGTTTTTAAGGCATAAGTGCTTCAAAACACGGTCCTGTTTTGGCATAGAGACTTGTTTGCATCCAGTTCCTTTTTTCCTATCAGCAGAACCAATAATCTTGAGTTTGGACAGAAATCTACTCACTGTTGACTGATTATAAGACACTGTATAAGCAATATGATGTGAAGAACATCCTTCCACATGTAAATCAACAATAGCATTCTTTCTTCGTGGCGTCGGCTGCACGTAACTCGCCATCCTGACACAAGCAAGGAATGACTGCAACTCTTGCAGAGATGAGAGTAACAGCTGATGCAATATTACATCATCATGTACGTATGTCAATCTTATCTGATGCAATCTGTAAGAATGACTACAACTCAACTCTTGCTTATATAGCTGAGAGTAACAGCTGATGCAATATTACGTCATCATGTACGTGTGTCAATCTTATCTGACGCAATCTGTAAGAAATATTGCCATATACTTATATTATTCCGACGACAATTACAATTTTAAGGGGTGATGCACTTTCTTTGAACACCAGTGTATATATGTGTCCGGTAAGCTACTCCACGCATTGAACACAATTTGGTCTTGCTTTTTCAACTCATCTATCGCTGTCCGTTTGGGTAGAATTGTAAGAGCAGGCTTTTACCTCTCCAAATCCTCAGTTTCAGTTTTAAAGCATTTTAGTCTTGTACTGACATGTCCTTGATTTTTAAGTCCTCTAACTCCATTTCAAATTGTGGATCATCAATTTCAGGGAATGGAGAAAAATTTAACTGAGAAATACTCACTTCAAGAGATTTGATTAAAAATGATAATATCACCTTTTCTTTCCTAAAATCCTGAAATCTTGGCTAAATTCAGTACACATTTTGGCTATCGTTTGTTGAAAAAATGGCAAATTAATAGGATTGGGATTATTTTTAGTACCTCCTTGATATTTTTTTAACATTGGAAAATGTAATAATTTTCCACTTCCTATGTCTCCTTCAAAAACACACAATTTGTGTTCAAATGAAAGCACTTCTTTCAAAACCATAACTGCTGTGTCATGGGTTTATCTTGTAATTTCTTATTTAACACATTTAAATGTGAAGTCACATCTGCCATAAAATAGAATTTTTGTAACCAATCAATGCTTTCTAGATCTCATATTCTGCATTCATATCCTTCTGTCTTAAAAATAATTTCACTTAATCAAGATGAGCAGCAAATCGCTTCAACACTGCACCTCTAAAAAGCCATCTAACACTGTTATGCATAAGGTCAGTATATTGACAGTCGACTTCATCAAGAAGTTCACAGAATTATTGATGATATACTGGTCTTGCCATTTATTTTATTGACTATCTTTATGACCAAATCCATCACTTATCTCTTTTGGAAACATTTGTGAGAAAAATGCCTCGGTGAATTATACAGTGAAAGAAAAACATATCATGCGAAATGTTTTTTTCTAAATAAATTAATGAAACCTTTGTTCTCACCTCTCATGCTTGGGGGCTCCATCCATCACAATACAAATTATTTTGTTCATATTAATTCCCTTATTTCTGAAGCATTCATTAATTGCAGTTTCTATAACCTCTTCACATGTTCGTCCTGTAAGTAAGTGGCAGTAAATCAAGCAATTCTTCTTGGGGTCCTTGAGAATTTTTTATATTTAGAAATGAGGACAACTTGCGTGATATAACCCAACATCACATGATTCATCAGAGGCTATAGAAAATCCAATACTGGCTTTAGGTACATAATCTGCTGACTGTTACATCTTCGGCCATTAGTAAAGCTCTTTCCCTCAGTTTTTGCAAATATTGGCATTTCTTCAATTTTCATAATTATTTCTCTGTTTTGAAATTTGCTGAAGATTTTCCAACATTTTAATAAAACATTCTTTTATGTATTCGCTATCCATAAACGGTTTCCCACATATTACAATTTCACGTGCAACTACAAAACTAGCAGCATTTGTATTGCTTGATGATTTAATCCACTTTGACAAGGAATTCTTTGTTAACGACATTTTTTGTTGCAACTCGTTTACAGGCTTTTTTCTTGGCTCACCGGCTGTATATATTTTGGCGAATGTATCATGTCTAGTCAAAAAATGTCTTTCTACATTTGTTTTTTTATTGTTTGAAAGTTTTTCACTACATATTAAACAGAACAGAAGTTCTGTAGAATTTGCCACAAATGCATACAACTCAGTCTATTTCTTCTTAAATTCCCAGTTTTCTTGCTCAATCTTTTTCTTTTGAGTTGACATTTTAAAAATTATAGCAATTTTAATGTCATCTTATTTCACTTTTTAATAATACCACATCACTGATTTAAAAAGTCGAGTGATTTATAATATGAATTCATGTACCTATCACAAACACTACATACATACGGATATTATTTTGTTCCTGTTTTAACCGTTTTATATTTGCCACTGCCACAATGATTAATCTTCAACACCTTGCGTGTTCTGCTCACGACGCTCAGACAAACTAAACTGAGAAGTGCTTGCAGCTTGCGATTGAAACTAAATTCATGTTGTCGCCTGCTGCACACCACGCTTGTTGTACACATTGGCAAAAAGTTAAAGAGCTGCACATTGCCAATCCCTGCTGTTCTGGTTGCTTATAAGCTGAATAATTATTTCTAAATTCTTAAGTTTTTCAAATTTCATTTAGGATCCACTCTCCCTTAAAGAAACAGTTTTGCCTTTCTCCCTTGTTTGAGTCCCATGTTAGATTGGGTGAATTGCAAAAGCGTTCTTCGGTCACGGCTGTAGTTAACTGATAACATAAAAAGGAAGAAGCCCACAGAACATGCAAAAAAGTGCTGAGAGAAGATGAATCCTACATGAACTTTGAAAAACTGATGAGATTTGTTTGTTTGTTTGTTATTTGGTTTTTAGGAGCATTAGCAACTAAGGCCATATTGCTCCGGGATATGCGGTGGTCATTCCCTGACCTTTCCGCATCTTCCGTATTTGGTGGTGACGGGCTCGAACCCCGGTCTAATCAAGAAGCGCTCCTTCTGCTGCTCCTTCCCACCTGGCTACGGAGGCGCAACTGATGAGATAAAAATTTTTATTAAACAGGGAGGTGGCCTCTAAGACTAAGGCTATGTAGGTCTTTTAAAATTCCAAATCTCCAAACGTCATATGCTTTTTCTATACAGAAGATGAACACCACATGATCGCATTTTATGGTTGGTTGTTTTGGATTTATAGATTTATAAAGCCACTGAGGCTACATTGTACCTACTCTTGTTTGAAGAAAGCATCTCAGATAGATGTTTCCAATCTCATTAAATGGTTCAAAATGGACCTCTTTCTTTGAAAGCTGCAATGTATGTTGAAGATGAAGAGGGACTAATGGTAGCCGAACATTCTGGTTTCTTGCCAAAGCTGTTGGCCGCAACTTTTGCCCACCTCTGTCCAAACCAGATGGTTCTGTTGTCACTTCAGCCAAGGATAAAGCTGACCTGCTAGCATCCAATTTTCCTTCCAGCTCATGTATTAATGATCATGGTAAAACACCTCCCACCATTCCCAACACGCTCCATTCAATGCCTCCTGTGGTCTTCCGTCAAAAGGATATCAGAAGGATTTTGATGAATCTTGATGCTAAGAAAGCTCCAGGTCCTGATGGTATTTCTCCACTTGTTCTCAAAACCTGTGCTCCTGAACTTACTCCTATTCTTTGCCGCCTTTTTTTCACTTTCTTATTCCAAAGGTGTTTTTCTTTCTGCTTGGAAATTTGCTCATATCCAGCCAGTTCCTAAAAAGGGTGACAAATCCGTCCCATCCAATTATCGTCCCATTGCAATTACTTCTACTCTTTCTAAAGTAATGGAGAAATCAATTAACCGCCAACTCTTAAACTACCTAGAAATCTTCCGTCTGATCAACGATTGCCAGTATGGATTCTGTCAGTGTCGATCCACTGGTGATATTCTGGCTTATGTTACCCATTTATGGACTAATTCAATGGAAAGATTCGGTGAAACACAAGTAGTTGCTCTTGACATCTCAAAGGCTTTTGATCGTGTTTGGCATAAAGGTCTTCTAAACAAGCTTCTATCTTATGGTTTGCCAACTGTTTTTAGTAGTTGGTTATCCAGTTTTCTCTGTGATCGCTCACTGAGGGTGATGGTAGATGGCTCTCTGTCTTCTAACTTCTCCACTAATGCCGGTGTCCTCCAAGGTTCAGTTCTTTCCCCCACACTTCTCCTCTTGTATTTTTTTTTTTTTTTTTTTTTTTTTTTGATTTGGTAGTTGTTGGCGCATCGGCTTCTGTGGCCATATTGCACCTCCCAAGGTTTTTGCAGTACTTTGATCCAAGCCCGAGGCGGGAATCGAACCCGCGACCTTTGGGTTGCCGGGTAGGTACTTTACCCACTCGGCTAGCCCGGTCGGCCCTCCTCTTGTATATCAATGACCTTCTTCCATTGACTGGAAATCCTATCCATAGTTTTGCCAATGATAGCACATTGCATTCAACTTTCCATTTTGAGAAACCTTGTCCTGCCCAATCAACTTCAACTTCTCGAAAATCTGCTACCAATTCCTTAAATGCCGATCTTCAGGTAATTCTCCAGTGGGGCAAAGACAACTTAGTTGATTTCAACCCTTCTAAAACTCAGTCTTGTCTTATATCTCGCAAAAAGGATTCTTCTGCTCCTATGCTTATCTTTAGTGACTCTCCGATTTCTAGGCAAAATGATATATCTCTTTTGGGGATTATGCTGACTTCTAATCTCTCTTGGCACAAGCACATTACAAATATTGCTTCCTCTGCATCTAAAAAACTTGGTTTTCTCGTTCGCTCTCGGCGTTACTTTTCTTCCAAACAGCTGCTCACTCTGTATAAATCGCAAATTCGCCCTGCCATGGAATATTGTTCCCACAACTGGGGTGGTGCCCCCCAAAACCTCTCTCAGGCTTCTTGATTCCATTCAGAAGAGGGCAGTTAGGTTAATTAATGATTCATCTCTAACAGAGTCTCTCCACTCGCTTTCTCATAGACACACTGTTTCTGCTGCATGCCTCTTCTACAGATACTTCCATGGGCACTGTTCTTCTGAATTGGCTTCTATAATTCCTGCTCTCTCTCTTTCAAAACAGTCCGAACACGTGCTGCTACCAGCCAACATCCATTTACTGTCCAACTTCAAACCCACAGAACCAACTTTTCATCTTCCTCATTTATTCATTCAACTGCCGTTTTCTGGAACAGCCTTCCTTCATACATATTTCCTGAAAATTACAATCTACAGAAGTTCAAGTCCAATGTCAACAAATATCTTCTTTCGTCTTCTCAACCTCCAACCCAAGCACGGTACTAAGTACTATAGGTTCTAATACCTCTCGTGTTTGGGATTCACATAAAAAAAAAAATAAATAAATAAAAATACATCAAAGCAAACAATGAATAGACATTTTCTGCAATGTATATCACTGCATCATTGATACACTACTGACTGACTACAGTGACATCAAAACTCTGGCAGATGTTGAAAGGCCTAGACAGTCTGAACAGTTTTCCATGGGAGTAACCTAAAAGAAGACATGGTCTTTCACAAATTAAAGAAATTATTACAGGGATATGTTCGCTTCCATAGGAGTGCCCCTACATCTCCCAATGGCGCCTCCGTAGCCAGGTGGGAAGGAGCAGCAGTGCCTAGTACACGCTTCTTGATTAGACCGGGGTTCGAACCTGTCACCACCAAATACGGAGGATGCGGAAAGGTCAGGGAATGACCACCGCATATCCCGGAGCAATATGGCCTTAGTTGCTAATGCTCCTAAAAACCAAATAACAAACAAACATCTCCCTATCAAGTGAAGGGAGATGTTTGTTACAGAAATCTCAATGGTAGAAAATGTGTATGGATAGGCAATCGGAAGAAGGTGCTATTTACCACATTTAGAAGATAGAGAGGTTTGTCAGCATATGTTCTATGACATGTCCTTTTCCATCAACATCAGCACTATCCCACAGGGTAGTATGTTCACTAAAATCCTCAAGAAGTTAGATGAGAAGGCAACAGATGGAGACACTGTTAGTAATAACCCTAATGTAATTCTAATTGCTACTGCCTGTATGTTTGTTGTGAATAGCAAAGGCTGAAATTGGGACTGGTTTCCCAACAGGATAGTTACTCCTCCTCCATGGGTAAAACCATTCCAAATTCTATATTTATAAATAATAGAAATGTTAAGCAAAGAAGGGTTTTCATTTGCCTTTAGTATGCACAAGCAAAAGCAACCAATTAATGCCTTGTTGTCATTACTATTTTGCTGGAATTCACAACAATTCCAGTGAAGGAGTTTAGCCATTATTCATGCTTGGTGGATCCATCAATTAGCAGATGTTGGTTGACAGCAGATATCAAAGTTATGCCGGTATCTGAAGACTTAGTTTAGTACCAAATAATTGGTGGTAGAACGTTTTGCGATTTACTTTACCACTGGATTTTGATGTTGTGGAGCATTAGATAATGATATTGTAGTGGCAGCTGATTGAGTTTTCTGTGCAAAATTTTCAGAACTCAATAACTAGTGGGCAATGGGAGTGAATGATTCTTTTGGTGGACTAGTCATTTCCATTTGCAACCTGATGGAATGCTACCCTGCAACCTTTTGAACATATGTGGACTTACTGCTATTTAATGTTTTTCTTGCCTCCTGGTACAATAAGTTCAGCCTCTGCCTTAAGTCTCTGTATTTCTTTCTTCTTTCCACCGCTGGCATGCTCTGAATAGCATTTTTCAACCAGGGTTCTGCAGAACATCATCAGAAATTCTGCAAGAAATTGTGAAATAAATAAATAAAAATTTTGAGAATATAGCAAAAAATTCCAAATATCCCTCAAAATATCGCAGGAATTTTTGCCCAGCAATTGGCCATACTGGTCTCTGCACATTACCAATTGCTTGTTTTGTTTTGATCAGTTTGAATTAAAGGTTATATTTAGTTGTATTGTGCCTGTGTTCATTTCATATTTTTACAGAGCCAACTCTCATAAGTGGTGATAGAAAGACAAACCCTATACCACAAAGAGAAAAAGCGTGCCATGGCAAACACTTTTCCTGGAAGTGGTATCCATATCTACAAGTCAAGTTCTAAGAATCTGTTTCAACTGCTGAGTGGTACACTGAATTCTCCATATTTATAATCTTTTTTTCTCTCTCTCTGTGTTACCAAATTGTTTGAGAAGGATTTCCCCCACCATTTAAACTTTTTAACAGTGACAGTTGGGAAACCAAGTCAGTCTTGAATCTCGGCATTAGCGATACTCAGAATGCTTTATTTTGATTTCAGAAGTGGTGTTTAGTATTGGCATACCCCACACTTATGACATGTTATGTTCCAGACCACTGTCATAACACAAAAAAATCTTATTAACTTGAAGCAGTGCAATTTTTTTTCCACTTATCTATGCATGTACTGCACTGCAATCGTCATAATTTATGTAAATAACGCATTTAAAACTAAAATAAACACTGTAGGCCTTATTTTGAGAATGGTAAGCATACTAATCATTGGATAGTAAACCTAGGTACAGTACTCAGTGCAGACAGTTAAAATACAGAAGTACAGTAATGTAAATAATGTACAGTACACTTGACTTACTTTTAATGTATTCTTTTTCTTACTAGGGCTGGCAGATGTCAAATAGAGAAACAAAAATTTATTGGAGGAAGTTTGAAGGGGAGGATATATCTTCATAAGTAGAATCATCAAGGGCTACACGCTTTCTTGCAGGAGATTTGGATGGACATCTTGAACCAGTAATAGGCCTAGAAGGAGTAGGGCTTTGGGTTGATGCTGATGGTCAAGTAGGACTTTCAGTGTGTGCTGGTATTTCTTTGAAGTACTTATCTAAAGAGGTTTGCATGCTAGACTGCTTTTTCTTTTCCCTGTAGATTTTGGTGTAACAGGCATAATCCCTTACAAGGTTAGCACTGACTTTTGAACTTCTTTCAAAGTCCCTATCATGCTTCCCTAATAGAGCCATGCCAATTTCAAAATGCCGGATATCTTCTGATAGAATTTTTGTGGTTAGCCCTTCAGACTCAGAGCTTGATACGTCTTCAGACATCTCTTCGTCTTCCCTATTCTAATGAAGTGCAAGGAGATCTTTGAAAAGTTATTGTGTATGCTTAGAGGCTCAGAATGTGACAGCAGAAGTTCAGCTACATCTTCTTGCTCAACTTCCAGTTCTAACTGCCTTGCCATCTATACAATGTTATTAGTTACAAAGGGTACTAGGAAAGTTTTGCAATATGACGCAACAATGAATCACAGGAAGCTGCTTGTTGCTGCATGTTGAGACATGTTCATACGTGCATAGTAGCCGCCGCGCCAAGTCGATGGGCTCAGTTATTCATTAGTAGTGAGAGTGTAAAGTGCTTGCGATGGCATCGTGGTCACGAAATGAGATAAGGACAGTTTTGCGGTATAATTTCGTGCGTGGTTTAACCATAGACCAGTGCTTAGAAGAAATGACTCTTGCACTAGATGATGATTGTCCACATCGTACAATGATATTCAGGTGGTATAGAGAATTCCAAAGGGGAAATTTCACTCTGGAGGATTCTGAGAGGCCGGGAAGGCCACGAACGTCAGTTACGGAGGAAAACGTTACTGCTGTGAGGAAAATGCTTGACAAAAACAGGCAAGTGACCTACCAACAGATAGAGGATACTTTGGGCCTAAATGCACCAGCAATTCGTTCGATTCTGCAAGATCATTTGCACGTGAAGAAACTTTGTTCTCTCTGGGTGCCGCATCAACTGACTGAAGAGCAGATGACACGACGTGTGACTTGGTGCCGGGAGATGTTAAAAAAGTTTGATAAGGGACAATCTCGGTATATGAACAACATCGTGACAGGTGACGAGACTTGGCTGTACTATTACGATCTGCCGACCAAGGCTCAAAACAAAGTTTGGGTCTTTGATGATGACGACACACCCGTAATTGTCAGAAAATCTCGATCTGTAAAGAAGAAAATGATAGCTGTATTTTTCAAATCGAGTGGAATTGTGGAACGTGTCGTTTGGGACATACAGAAGACAGTCACAGCTAAGTGGTATACTGAACAATGCCTGCCTAAAGTCATTGGATCTATGAAGAACCTGCGGCCAAAGTCAAGAATGGACACCTGGTACCTCCATCACGATAATGCTCCAGCTCACTGCGCCAAAGCCTGCACCGAATATTTGACCACGACAGGACTGAAACTTCTCGAGCACCCTCCCTACAGCCCAGACCTTGCTCCCTGCGACTTTGCACTGTTCCCGCATGTGAAAATGAAGCTAAAAGGGAGGCGGTTTTCCAGTGATGAGGACTTTCTACGGGCTTGCAACGAGTGTGCTTTACTCCCTAGTGAAACTTGGCAGAACTGGTTTAAAGATTGGTTTCGGAGGATGGAGAGGTGTATTGAATGTAGAGGAAATTACTTTGAAAAAATTAAATAAACAAAGCTGTATTGCAAAACTTTCCTAGTACCCTTTGTACATCTGGAACAAAATTTTCAAATCCTTCAATGTCATCAAGCAACTGTGGGCATAACTTTTTCCTTGAAGTGTTCTTATCTTCACATCATTCCAAGAATCTTGTATAGTCTTTATTCCATCCAAGATGTTGAAGCCTTTCCAAAATTTCTTGACAACTTCTTGCTCACTTCCTTCTTCTGTGTCAATTGCTGTAATGCACTTGGCGAAGGTTCATCTTAAATAATAAAGTTTGAAAGCAGCAATGACACACTGACCCTTGGGCTGGAGAAGTGAGGTCGTATTTAGTGGTAAGAATATCGCTCGAATGTTAGGGTTCAAATCATTTAACATTCGAGGGTGTCCCGGGGGCATTGTCTAGAAGGAGAATAAATTTAAATGGGATGTTATTGTCTTTACAGTACCCTTTAACTGTTGGTACGAAGTAGGTGCAAAACCATTCTTCAAAAAGGGATGCAGTAACCCATGCCTTCGAATTGGACTTGCAAAGAAATGGAAGGCTAGTCAGTCTTGGCATAGTTCTTCAAAGCTCTAGGGTTGGCTGAGTGGTAAATGAGCATAGGCTTTATGTTATCTTTTTGTTAGATGCAAATGCATCAGGTAGCTTAAGGCTACCTGATGCATTTGCATCTAACAAAAGGGTAAGTTGGGTAAGCCTATCTTTTGCTGGCTTGAAGCCTGGCACGGTTTTCTCCTCCTTTGCGACAAATGTTCTAGATGGCATCTTTTTCCAAAAACAGCCAAGTCTCATCCACATTAAAAGTCTGATCCAATATCATCAATAATTTTTGCAAAATCACATGAAAAGCTTCTGCAGCAACAGTATCAGCAGCTGCTGCCTCACCTTACACTTCAATATTATGTAGGTTAGAATGTCTCTTAAACCTATCAAATCACCCTTTACTTGCTCCAAATTCAGCATCCTTAGCTGCCTCACCTTTGTTAGCCTTCATTTAGCACTAGACAAATTAATAGCACTAACGTATTTCTTCGATTCTAAGGCGCACTTTTTTCCCTATAAACGTCTCTAAAAATGGGGTGCATCTTAGAATCGATGGCGTCTTACAATCGCAGTTTTTTTTTTTCCCCCGAATTTTCCTGTGCTTTACACGCGGCAACCCCACCTCCAAGTTTGACCATTATCGCATTCTCCAATTCCAGTGGAAAATTAAGTGGCGTGGGTGATTTCACGCACTTTCAAAATGTGAAACCACTGTTATTTCATTATAGTGGAGCTCACTCAGCGAAAACTAGGAAGTTTTGTTTGTATTTTCGAAAGTACATAAGAAGTGGAGTTACTCATTCTCGTTATCTCGTTCATTTTGATCCCTTATTGCACATTAAAATGTTATCAAAAATATTGCGCTACGAAGCTGCATTGAAACGAAAAGTTATTGTGTATGCAAAAGAACATGGAAATAGAGCTGCTGGTTGACATTTTGACATTCGTGAAGTAAATATTCGTTGGAGAGATGACTGCAATTCCATTTTTTTCGTGCAAAGCAACAACCAAGTGCTTTACAGGGCCTAAGAAAGGAAGATTTCCACAAATCGATGAAGCTGTGATACATTTTGTAACCGAGACACATGCAAAAGGATTACCCATCACTCGACAAGCCATGCGACTGAAAGCCGGAAAAATTGCCAAGTCTCTCTCTGAATAGAGAAAATAATTTTTAAAGGCAGTCATGGCTGGTGCAACAGACTCGTGCGTCGTAGCGGATTATCGTTAAGGTGCCGAACATCTATCTGTCAAAAGATTCCTGCAGACTTTCAACAGAAGCTGATTAACTTTCAGTGACAGGTGATGAAATTAAGGAAAAAAGAAACTGAGTTTAATCAAATTGGAAATGCTGATGAAGCCCCGGTTTTCTTCAATATGCCTCAAAATTACACCATCAATGCTAAAGGTGCTAAAGATATCAAGATTATAAGCACGGACTACAAAAAGCAGCGTATCACTTGATTCTATGCATCACTGCTGATGGTCGAAAGTTGACACCATATTTAATTTTAAATTGAAAAGCCATACCGAAGAATGAAATTTTCCCCAAAGATGTTACTGGATGGATGTCGGCAGAGCTTACAGAAGAATGGCTAAATGTTGTGTAGAATAGGGGTCCTGGAAGTCTTTGTAACCCACCTGGCATGCTAGTACTTGATGCATTTCGTGGACATTTGTCCAAACGGTCAAAAATAAAATCATGCAAAAACGTGGTGACTTGGTTGTGATTCCTGGTGGCATGACTAGCCAACTGCAGCCACTCGACGTTTCAGTCAAAAAACCATTTAAGGATTACTAGAGAAAGGAATATGAATCCTGGCTGTCGACTGACAACCTTCCGCTGATACCATCCAGAAAAATTGCTGGCATCAAGATTGGCAGAATGGATATCCACAACTTGGAAGTTAATCCCAGAAAGAATAGTGCAGCATTCATTTAAAAAATGTTGCACCACCAACGCTCTCAATGGCTCAGAAGATGGATATTATGGGATAATGAAGATAACGACAGCTCAGAAGAATCAGACTCAATGAGAAGTAGACTCTGATATTGATTCAGATGCAGATATTGACGGCTCAGAAGATTCAGAAGGAAGTGACGAATAACATACCTACTTATAAATACTATTGTTGTTAGTAAATTGAATTCTATTATAATAAAAATATTTGTTAGATATATTTTAGAGTTTTATTTTATTATTTTATTTTTTTTTAGAATCAAAGCTTTTTTTTCTATTGGTGGTACTGAAATTAAGGTGTGTCTTACAATTGATGGCATCTTAAAATTGAAGAAATATGGTATATAATAACTGTATGACAGAAGGTATATTCCCAAAAATATGGAAAAAAGCAGTGTTAAGATTAATTCTCAAAAACCCTGAGAAAACCCCCTACTGATCCAAATCATATAGACCAATGGCCCTACTCCCTGTACTAAGGAAAATATACAAAAGACTAATATATAGCAGATTAGCTCAATACTACACAGAAGTAGGTTTAAAGTCCAATGATCAGTATGGTTTTAAGCATGGCAACTCTAAGGACCATGCACTACTTACTGACAACAGATAAAAACTCAGAGGAGAAATATATGCTGGCAATCTCGATTGTTGACCCAGGGGCTCACATTTGGTGAGTATGGGCTTGGCACACCAAGGGTCCTGAGCTGGATATCATCATCATTCTCATTCTTAGTGAGTCCTTTCTACTTTTCTCTCTCTCTTTCTTTCTCTCAGGGTAACTTGGAAATTTTTTTTTAGCTGGTGCAGCATAAGCCTCAGGCTTCCTTGCACTATATGGCTAGTAATAGCTAGCCGAGTGGGTAAAGTACCTGCCCGGCAACCCAAAGGTCGCGGGTTCGATTCCCGCCTCGGGCTTGGATCAAAGTACTGCAAAAACCTTGGGAGGTGCAATATGGCCACAGAAGCCGATGCGCCAACAACTACCAAATCAAAATCAAATCAAGCTAGTAATAATAATAATTGCCGGGGCATTTGACTCATTCTGGTGGCCTAGTGTCCTTAGGAGACTTTGCCAGGCAAATGCCCCACAAAACCTCTATAAGGTAATAAACAACTACCTTACAGACAGAAGTGTCTCAGTATGCACAAAGTTCCAGGAATTGATATGGCCTGTGAACAAAAGTTGCCCACAGAGCTCAATCCTTGGCCCTTTCTTCTGGAATATTGTTCTGGACCAATTTCTGACCTTGGATCTGGACCCGGTGGAAAGCCTGGCCTTTGCAAATGACATGATTTTCCTTGTAGAAGGTAACACGAGAGTGGTTGTAGAGCAAAGTTCAAATGCTGCCCTCTTGCAACTGCAGGAGTTTGCACAAATGCACGTTCTCAAAATATAACAGGAAATAACCAAACAAATACTTCTAAAAGGCAATTTGGACATTAGAAGACGTCCATAAATCAAAATTAGCACAACTACTATAAAATTGGTAACAGAACTAAAATATCTTGGAGTGGTCTTTGATTCAAAATTAACTTTTTACCCACATTTGACCTACTTGGCAAAGAAAGTGAGAAATTATGCAGGTATGATTGCCAGGATCAGTCAAGCAGACTGGGGGCTGAAAAGAAAGACCCTGGCAATCATATACCGTGCAATGTTCCTACCTGTAATCACCTATGGAGACTGTGTGTGGTTCACCAGCTCAGACATAGTAAGAAATAGGAATAAATTAGAATCAATACAAAGGACAATACTTCTCACTATTACCAGAACATGTTGCACGGTAAGCACACCAGTGCTGCAGTTGCTGGCTTGGAGCTCTCCCACTTCACCTGGTGGTAGCCAAAAGACAATTGTATTATAGACTTAAAAAGGGCATACCCACGGAATTTCTGGAGTATGCCCTTATAGCTAACACCTAACTAATACAGCTAACACCTTCAATGCTGAAAGAAAAAGAATAAGCCACAAAGCTCCACAAGCTATGGCAAACAAAGTGGGAACAGGAAACCAGAGGTCTGGTTACCATAAGGCTTCTACCACAGGTGGCAATGGAGAGCCCAAAGCCATCTAAGTGGTATGCCCATGAACATTTTGCAACATTTATACTGATAGGTCACGACTCCCTAAAATTGAAACTAATCTCCTTAGGGCTGACTAATGACCCAAACTGCCTGTGATGAGAATGATGCCTCGGCACACATTCTATATGAATGTATAATTTATGATATCCCCAGAACACAGCTAACAGCACAGATTGGCACCCTTCCCAGGGCAGAAGAACACCTGTTTATCATAGAAGAGGAAAACTATAAAGCCTTTACATCCTTCACACAGAAAGTAATCGAAATGCGCAGAACTATCCAAAGATTGACAATTCATCCCCCCCAGCAATTAAACAATAATCAATAGTTAAAATTGCACACGTCTCCCACCACACCCAGACAATAAATTAAAAACTGTCAGGATAGCAGTATTCTGTGCCCCGACAAAAACCTGACAGGACAAAACCGGATTGACCTGGGTGCCCCCAGGACTACCCTGCCATGTGTAGGAACCTGGGGCCTCACACCAAATAATTACTTATTTAGGGGAGTGAGATGTAGAGGCAGCCAGGGAAGCAGATTAGCTGAAAAATATTAGTAAGCTAGTAGCAAGGGAATGCAATGTAGAATGAAACAAGAATGAAAGACAGAATGAATAGGATGGGCACTGAGTGAATTAGGAATTATGGAAAAAGGGAATAAATTTTAGTTTTGGTGAAAGAAAGAGTGACCCAGCATGAGGAAAAGAAAGAGTGAATGAGTGTTATAGTGAATGTGAATGAGTGGAAGAGCAAATGGAATTGGAAGAAAGAATACAAAGTTAAAAATAACTTATATTACTTTATATATACTAACAAACATTTACTAACACAAACACTGCATTCTCCCCTGGCCTGCAAAAAACTTGGGGCTAGGCCTGCACCACAACTGAAGAATAACAGTAAGTTGAGGTGCCCAGAAAGAGCAGTGCAGAAAGCAGGAGTCGAACAAATGAAATGAATGCCAGAAGGATGAATGAGTGTAACTGTGCAAGAAAGAGAACACAAACCATAAATGTTACAGTTAAGTTTCAACCCTAGTTTCTATCAATTATATTCTTACTTATTTAACTATTATGCATTAGTATTAAATTTGCATTACACACCATTGTTTTTGCAAGACGAAAAACAAACAATCAAAGCTATGGCCTCAACCAAAAATAAATCAACACTTCGCTATTAATCACAGTCACTTTTCAAATAAAACAGTTGATTACTTTCAATGACTTTTCAATTCAAAACAACATAAAGGATTTGATATCAGTGAAAATTTGAAGAACAAGCCATTTGTTTTTCAAACTTTTTTTTTTAATAATGGCACCCCTAAGTAATTTATTTTATTTTGTGGCACCCCTACTCAATTTTCTGCCTGTTAGATCTGATTATTTCTGTGTGTGTGTGTGTGTGTGTGTGTGTGTGTGTGTGTGTGTGTATATATATATATATATCTCTCTAATATTTAAAAAAATATGTTATACGATAGTTATTACAACAATATAACTATAAAAACGAAATATATATATATATATATATATATAATAATGTATCGGATTAGCAATGAGGTAGCAGGTTGAGGTGCTGATTATATTAACAATCTTAAGTTATCTATAAGTTAAAATTTACAAATAACTCTTCGCCTAATACGGATATATAATAATGTGTATATATATAATTTATACATATATATAATTTTATTCTTTATATACTAAATAAACATTAATTTTAGATCACCACAATATTAAAAAGATACCATACACCTTTTTATAATGAAATAAATATATAAATTTAAAAACAAATAAGTTTAAGTAACTTAAACCCAAATTAAGTGGCACCCCTGGAATGTTGTTGCAGCACCACGGTTGGAAACCACTGTACTAGTTGATTTTTTTGCACAAAAATGAAAAAGTTGCACTATTGCTGAAAGCCTAATAATGCCTGCTTGTAAAATAATAGTGGAAAACAATCATAAGCAAGGAGGGTGAAAATGAAATTGACAAAGTTCCTGTTTAATGGTACTACTAGTAGGCATGTGGATTATATGCCACACAACATTGATAATGTCTTGTCTGAAATACTAAAAAATTACTAACTGCTCTCTAAGTCACCAAGTCAATAGTTACCAAGAAAAACAGTTCTTGGCATTCATATGATTTGAAAATGGCAGTGAAATAACAGCAATTTTTTATTGTTGTAAATGACTGCCACAAATGTTTGGTAAAGACATTTTAAACATCCTGTTTTCTTATTTGGAATACACTGGTTTGTCAAGGAGCGGGTGTGTTGGAATTTGCACTATGGTGTCCCCTCAATAAAAGGCTTTGTTACACACTCATCAAAGGAAAACAAAAAAATTATGTCATAGAGACCTGCCGCTTCCTCCATTGAGAAGCTGTTTCAAAAGTACTGGAGAATATTTAAAACAAATCCTTCACGTAGTTGTGAACATGGTCAATTTTTTTTAAAATCAGTGCCCTCTTAAGTCGCATGCTTGCTAAGCAGACTATAAAAAAAAAAGAAGAAAAAAAAAGACTGTTACTCCTACACACCAAGATTTTAGCATTAGTATTAGTTGAAGCATACCATGAAAGAAAGCAAGCTTATATAGCATCAGCCAAAAAAAAAAAAAAGAGCTTTCCCTTTCCCTTTCACCCATTCATTCACTCCAAACATTTGTTTAGTTCAGCCTTAAATTTATTTAAGGCTATCAACTTCCACAACAACAGGTGGAAGTCAAATCCAGCAATCAACTGGCAGCTGGCTAAAGGCAAACTTCTGCACATCTATTCTACAACTGTCTTTCATTAATTTGAATTTATGCCCCCTCAGGTTCTTAATCTGAGCAAGCGGAAGTATCCCATCAGTATTGAGCCTTCTCAAACCATTCAATACCTTATACACCTCAATAAGATCACCTCACAGGTGCCTAGTCTCCAGATGTTGCAACTTGCAGAACTTAAGCCTCTCTTGGTAACATCCAAGAGAGGCTTAAGTTCTTTGTTCCACTCACCAATCTTATTGCCCTTCTCTATAGTCATTCCAGCAATTCTACATCCTTCCAAAAATGAGGCCTCCAGACCTGTATGCGTACTCAAGGCCTTAAACAAAGGAATAATCTTGTCTCTGCTAGCAAAATTCCTATATATCATTGACAAAACTCCATGACCTGTTCTGGCAGCTCATCTGCCAGAGCAGGTCATGGAGTTCTTCATATCTAAAGGCACAATTACCCACAGGTCTTTTTCATTCGACGCCTCCCTGAATGTAGTAACACACACAAACATACACAGTTTGTACATTTCTCTTGGTTACTGCTACCCACGTGCAGTACTTTTGCATTTGTCAATTTTAAACTTTAGTTGCCACTTCTCAGTCCATCTGCCTAACATTTCTAGATCCTATTACAGTAGCATACTGTCTTTACTGTCATTAACAAGACTGACAACCTTTGTATCAGCTAAAAACTTGAACATTAAGCCTAATATACCCCCATCGATATCATTGATAAATACACAAAACAACAATGCACCCAACACAAAACCCTGGGGGACTACTCCACTAATAACATTAGTACACATAGAGCAGTGTCCATTTATTACCACTCTCTACTGTCTCCCACTCAACCAACCCTTTATCCATTACAGCAACTTGCCCTTAATGCCATTCCGCTCCAATTTGTAAAGCAGTCTTCCATGTGCAACAGTATCAAAAGCTTTTCTGAAATCCAAGTATATGTTATCAAAATTATTTTTTGCATCCAGTTCTTTGTAACCACATTGTAGTATCCAATCAAATTAGTCAGACAAAACTTCCCCTTAACAAACCCATGCTGTGTCTGAACTATTACTACAGTCTTGTCTAGGTGATCCTGCATCACTTCTTTAACCAGTGACTCCATTATTTTTCCCAGAAGTTAAACTAACAGGTCTATAATTACTCATATCACCTTTGGAACCCCCTTTGTGAATTGGGGATACATTTGCACACCTCCAGTCCCTGGGGACCTTCCCTGAATCTAAGGGTGCTTTCATAATTATGGCCAAGGGTTTGCTAACTTCCCTCGCTGCCTCCTTCAATATATAACCTGATAGATTCCATCCACCCCAGGTGCCTTTTTTATGTTTAACTTCAACAATTTCTGCTCCATTTTGCTCTCCGTTATTACAAAATCATTTAGCTCCCTTTAGAGTTTAGTAATCTTCTGTCCTCCCCTTCCTAACAGAATTCCTCGTGTGAATGTAGATGCAAAATGCCCATTCAGTTTGTCAGCTATCTGAGCAGGATCATCAACAACAGTTGAACCAACATCAAGTGGACCAATCTGACTCATCCCCTTCCTTCTAGAGTTTATATAAGAAAAGAAGTGTTGTTTTTCTTTGCATCCTTTGCCAAGGATTTCTTGTAATCAGCTTTCGCTTGCCTAACCACCTTTGTGACTTAATTACAGATTAGCTTATATCTGCCACAGGCTTCTGTGTCACCTGATAATTTATATGCATCCCACACATTTTTTTCTTCTCTGCCATGAGCCTTATTAGTTCATCTGACATCCATTTAGGTCTAAATCTTGAACACTATTTCTTAGTTGGTATGAAAAGCCTAGTAGCTTCCAAAAAAAGATTAATTCCTTGAAGGCTTCCCATTTAGAATTTGCTGTTTTAAACATAATCAGTTAATCCCACTGTATAGAATATAAAAACTGTCTGAGATGTAGTCACCTTTACAAAAACAAAAACTCTTCCCTTTACCTTTGATGGTAGTTATATCTTTAAGTAAATCCCACATCCGTACACTGTGATCACTGTTACCTAGTGGTTCCTTTATCTCTAAATTCTTAATGTATGAATAATTATTGCTGATAATCAGATCAAGAGTATTACTCCCTCTGGTTGCCACTCGAACATGTTGCTGTAGAAAATAATCTGCAGATAAATCCACAAAAGCCTTGCTAGTGTGCGACTGATTTACTGGCCCACTATTTCTCTGCACACTGGTTTGGTGTACTCATCAGAGTCATTAGACCTATAACACATTCCTACTCATATTTTCCTTTATCCCAGTGCTTACGTCACACCAAACTGACTCAACAGTGCACTGTCCACTCATATCAACTGGATGCACTTCCTTAGATTTTGTGTTTCTAAAACTAACAGCATAACCCTTCCTCTCTTCCTACCTTGTCTATCCATTCTGTACACATTGTACTCCCCAATTACAACTCTGCAATCCTTATATCTTTGTGACACCAACTCTCTGATATCCCAACAACAGATTGCCTCTATGTTGCCTGATGCACAGGAGTAAGCTGTGGCATTGAGTTGGGCAGCTGAAAGCTTGATGGGCCCCTCATATTAATTTCTTTGAGGGTATCTACCCTACACCTCAAACTCTCATAGATGCCCATCAGAACACTGAGTTGGCGCCTAATTTCTTCACACTCTCTGCACCTAGCACACAAAAAGATATCCTCCTTGGCTAGATCATGTCCTGTTCTGACAGTTCTGTAAATATTTCACACTTCGCACATTTTTTTAGACTGTAATGCCTTGGAGAATCACCCCCTTCGGTTCTCCCCAGAGCCACAGTACTACAGCTACTTTGTGCTCGTTGGCCTGGTCTGTTTAAGTATAATTTAATTGACAATGAAATTTAAAAGATTAATAAATTTTTAATTGATTAATTGAAAATACTAAACTAAGCTAACAGATTTCTAATAAAGTACTACGTATTTTGCTATCTAGTTTTACGTTAAACTTTACGCTATCAAGTTCAGGAGTTTGATGAGTTTCAACGGGGAAAGTTCTAACAGAAGTATTTGAGTTGTGGGATTTCAACTGCGGTATTTGGCCTGCTTTTCTTCAAAGATAATAATAGTCAATTTTTATTTCTTGATGATATAGATTGGCTTCTGATACTAGCCTATGTAGCAGATAAGCACTTCAACACATCACATCAGCACTTAAACAGTTACCAGGGCCAAAAAGAAAATATTCTAATTCCACAGACAAACTTCTAGCTTCAAGAATAAATTCAAGATTCGGAAAAAAAATACCTTTCAATTGGAAATTTTGAAATGTTTCTCCTCCTACTTCAGGTTCAGAGTCAGACAGATAAGGAAGTCATCCCATTAATTATTAATCATTTGGAATCGCTGACAGAAAAGCTTGACCAATACTTTCCTTCTTTGTCATCAGAAATATATGAAGAACAAATAACTGAACTACAGGGCAATTGAACTTGGAAGATAAAACTTAATGCGGCGTCATCCGATATATGTTTTAGATTTAAATTTTAAAAGAAGAGTAGCCTGTGATCTCAGCAAAAGAAATGACCATCTTACTTCAGTTTTCAACTTCTTAACTTCACAAAACAAGCTTTCTCATGTGTCAAAACATTAGAAGTAGTGAAATTAATTGTCTGCTGTCTTTCAAGGAAGAACTATGTGTGAAAAATTTGGCCAAAAATTCAACATTTGAGCAAAACAAAACAAGCCCAAATGTCATACTGAAAGTAAATCTTATATTGCTCCGGAATGTGAACTTTATTTCGATGTTCAACTAAACTTTATTTTAATTTTATTTTTCATATTTAAAAAAAAAAAAAAAAAAGCTTCAATTTTTTTTTTTTTTTTTAAATTGTAAGCTGATATATATATATATATATATATATATATATATAGCAGCTGTTCACAAATAAATTTTCTTTATATAAATTTTGCAGTAATTGAATTGCACTCTCCACCACTCAACTTTTTATGGCTGTAAACATTTCCACGGAAAAAAAAGTTTGAGAATCACTGCTTTAGATTATAAAGGATATTCTCCTTGGCGGTTAATATGTGTGGTTTTTGAGCTAAACAGATTTTGAACAAATTATAACTTCATGGTCCTTTGAACCACAGCACATGTAAAGGCACCACAACAGACATTTGTAAGTGTGCACACTGCTGGCAATTAAAGCACCTTAAAGGATTTGGTATATATGGCCATATGGGACAGTAAAGATAACCAGCTTTGATTGTGTGTGTGTTATGCAAACATGGCTAAACTATAGCAACCCTACTGCCTGTTGTGAGTTGATACCGTATTAACAAAGGCTAATCAATGTAGTGGCGTAGTTGTACCATGGGGTTATGTTGTTTGTGTTGAGTGACTGGCCACTTAGCCCAGATGGTTACAGTTTTTGCTACCATCTGGTTACCATCCTTGGTGCACAGAACCAGGCCAAGGATCTACTCATGTAGCATTCCTATTGGACATACTGATGGAGGTCACTCATTCACTCCATATGTGGGAAAAGAGGGACTTTAATAATGTTGTTTAAGCCATTATCCTGCCTATGTCGTACTAGAAAGAATTTTCTAACCGTAAACACTCAACAATGAACAGTCCAGTTTGGCTCCTGGCATACTCCAAAGCACTTTTGTAAAAAGGGCACTGAGGCTACATACCAAGTGTGATGAATGTAAAATA
The DNA here is from genome assembly GCF_048544385.1 of Mastigoproctus giganteus. Taxonomy (NCBI): domain Eukaryota; kingdom Metazoa; phylum Arthropoda; class Arachnida; order Uropygi; family Thelyphonidae; genus Mastigoproctus; species Mastigoproctus giganteus. The sequence goes on from NC_143578.1 coordinate 107,545,472, forward strand.
TGTCCAGAGCACTACAGGACATTCCAAATTTTAAATGACATCTATTATCCAGCTCAACTCTTCCTGTTTTAATCACTCCATAAAAAATGAATCTCACAACATTCATAAAATTCTGCCTCTCCAAGTCCGAAGTCCTCCAGATTTTGTACATACATATTGGCAAGCACATACAAATTGGATCTGTTACCTTTACATCCAGATCCCACATCACAAATTATAATCCAGAATGATGGGTGTGAAGGCCAAACAACAAAAGGTCCCAATTCCTTTAAGCACATATCCAGTTCAAGAAATTCAACATCATTAAGAGTATGAACTCTTAATGATGTTGCACTCTTTAATGGTTTTAAACTCACAGCTAATGCAAATCTGAGACAGTCTCACTTATAAAAACCCTTTTAATTTCCCCACTACTTAAGGCACTTTAATAATGTCAAGTATTTTCCTATATTCTTAAGACAGTTCAGTGCATTGAATACATGATTGGAAAGTCTCTCTCCTGTCCTTTATCCTTAACACAAGGCTCAAGTGCATCCAACACCTCACTGAAGAGGTTTTTGGTGTACACCCTACTGTAAGCATGCACTCAGTCCCAGAATTCTTATCCTGAATGCACGACTCAGGTTCATCCAACCCTGCACTGAAAAGCTTCTTTAGCATATCTCCTGCAGACATACAAGGTTTGGCTATTAAATAATGAGACTGTGTGCACACCCACTACACACCAAGCACCGCCTGCGAAGCAAAGGCACAGCAGTGGACTGTGAACCTTTCCCTAGTCAACATGCTCGTCAGTTTTCATTACCTTGTAGTTTTGCAGTTTTTTGGGAAAATGACAAACAAAAGAATTGAACAACGAATCAACTTCAAATTTTTAACAAACCTAAAGAAAACACCAGCTAAAAGTTGAGTTATGTCGAGTTTATGGGGAAAATACTGTGTTGAGGGCTCATCTGTTGTGATATAAAAGATTTTTAGAAGGAAGAGAGAATGTGGAAGACAATGAACCAGGCTGTCTGGTATCCATGATAACTGATGAAAATATGGACTGGGTAAGGATACTGATTAGAAATTATTGCTGTTTAAGCATTAGAATGGCTGCATCAGAACTCAATATGGACAAAAAAAAAAAAAAAACAGACAAATTTTAAGTGAAAATTTAGGCATGAGCAAAGTGTTTACCTAGATTGTGCCAAAAATTTTACACAAAGATCAAAGAATGAGAAGACTCCAACTTTGTGAAAATAATCTGAAAAAATACACTTTCCGAGTACTGTAATAAGTTACAATGAAAGTTGGCATTCCAGTATGACGCAGAAACTAAAAGACAGCCAATGCAATGAAAAACAAAACAGTCCCCCAGACCAAAAAGGAAGAATGTCAAAATAAAAAATGAAAAACTATGCTTCTTGCTTTTTTTTCTATTAAAGAAATTATTATGGCTGCATATGTCCCACCAATTCAGACTGTTAATCAAATATATTACATTGAAGTTCTGACAAGGCTGTGTGAAAAAATTCTTCCAAGGAAGAGACCTGAATTGTGAAAGGATGGTTCGATGCTTCATCAAGATAATGCTCCAGCACATAACTTGCTCAGTGTTCACCATTTTCTAGCTAAAAAACAAACCCCTGTGCGCAAAAATGCACCATACTCACCAGATATAGCCCCTGTGATTTATTTTCTCTTCCCTAAACTGAAAAGTGTACTTAAGGGAATTATTTTCAATTCAATGAAGACATTTAGAAAGGGGAGGAGAAAAAAAAAAAAAAAACAACCCCAACGTGTTAAAAGAGCTTACATAAGATGACTTCCAGAAATGTTTCTGTGCTTATAAGAAACATAACACATGTAACAGTGAGTGCAAGTCCATGGCAATTTTGAAGGAGATAACTTGTAAGGTACAAAATATTTCATTATATTTATTTTATTGCAACAGTCTCATTATTTAATAGCTAAACCTCATATATTCACTGTTAGCAAACAGAATATCACTGTTCATATACCAAGGATTGTAACAGAAGGATCAATTACTTTCCACTTTAAACTGCTCAAAAGTTTTAAATGAATTCTGCTCTAATGATTTTAAAACCTTGTCCATAGTGCTGAAAATAATGGACTTTGATTGCTCCAATCTTGACTTCAATTAGCATTGCATTTCACTCAGGAAAAAACCCAATTACCATATTCAGGTAACTCAGAATTTATCCATAATTGTCTTCTGCATATGAGCAGAAAAGTTCTCCCCACACTGGCATTATAAACCCAGAATCTATCTTCTCAGCTTGCATATTTCATATGAATTCTGTTGTTTTCATATCCTACAGGCTTCATCATGATTCAAAGTAACTCAGAAACAATTCTCAGCATTCATTTCCACCTTCCTAAAACTGCATTGCAAATATGAAGACTTAAATCTGGCTCTATATTTAATAGTAACTCGAACACACTTTTCCTTAATGTATTGAGAGCCTCATCAAAGGAAAGATTAGCTACGTCCACTGAACCCAACAGACAACCTTGATCTGATTCAAAATCAAGTTCATAAATATTCAAAGCTTTTTCTAAATTTTGCTAGACCATCCACCTCTGATCCATTCTGTAAACCAGATCGACTAGTTCTTATTGACTACCACTCAGTAACATCAATTATGACAATCATTTTTGCTCAAATCGCTATTAGTGCATCAGCTCATCCATTTTTCTAATATATAAGAATCATACTGATATCTCCTTATGACATTATGATGGATATCACAAAAACTCACGTTAGAATACTTCAATAAACCTGTCTCACATTGACTATTATCCAACAATCGAGCACCTGAATGTGCAGCATCTCTCTATGACCTAATACCATCACAACACATATGTCTTTTTGCTGTCCTAGACATTAATGAATTTTCACTTTCCCCCATTTGTCTTATCATGATTCAGTAAACCTGTTCCTCAAACTAATAGAGTAAGCTTATCTCCAAAAAGATCTAAACCTCCCAAACACTTCCTAATTCATTTCACAAATATGCGTGGTCTCAGTTCTATCTCAACGATGTCCATTTCCACTTGCAGTCTGCCAAACCCCATGTACTTTTTCTGACAGAATCTCAGTTATTGGTTGATTCAACCACTGCTCATCTCAGTTACCCAAATTATTTCCTGTATGTTTCCTTTCGCCTCAAAGGTGGTACTTGTGCATATATCCATTCTGATATTCCCTGTCAGAGACTTGGCAATTTGGAATCTCCTCTCTTTGATCTTCTCTGGCTTAAAACCTCTTTACCTCATTGTGTCAAATTCATCTGTTGTCTCTACTGTTCTCCCAACTCCACTAATCACTTGGAGCTCTTTGACATCCTCTCTTTGCAACTTTCCTAACATTAATTTTAATGTTCAACAACTCCAGCTGGCTTCCGTTTTCTAGTCACACCGACCCAGCTGGTCGGGATGCTGAGCCTTTTGCAGTTACTAATGACCTTGCACAGATTGTACATTTACCTACAAGAATACCGGACAATCCTAACCATGCAGCCAACACGCTTGATCTTTTTCTCACAAACAACCCTTCTAAGTACACGGTCAAAATGAGTGGTCCTTTGGGCACCTCAGATCACAACTTGGTGATTGTCTCTTCTCCAATGGAGCCTTTATCTCATGGCTATTCCCAACCTCTTATTGTTTGGCATTACAAGAATGCAAAATGGGATGACCTGCAAGATTTCTTTTCTTCTTTTCCTTGGTCGGATTACTGTTTCAACACTTCTGATGTCAACGTTTGCTCAGATTGTGTCAGTAAAATTATTCTTGTAGGAATGGAATCCTTTATTCCACACTCCACTTTAAAATCTCGTCCCTTATCTAAACCTTGGCTTTTCAATAAATGTGCTAAGACTGTTCAAGAGAAGAACGTTACATAACTTATTTGGCTTGTTTCCAAATCTTCAGTTTCATTTTCTGCCTACACCAAAGCTCGCAACAATTGTAAAACAGTTATTAATCAGTCCAAACTAGAATTTGTACAGGCTAAGAGTAGAAAACTTGCTTCTTGCCCTCATGGTAGCCGAACATTCTGGTCTCTTGACAAAGCTATTGGCCGCAACTTTTGCCCATCTTTGCTGACATTAGCATTAGTAGAGGCATATGATGCAAGAAAGCAAGCTTATTCAGCATCAGACAAAAAAAAAAAAAAAAAACCCCACTCCCATTTCACCCCTCTGTTCGTTCGAAATACCTGTCCAGTTGAGCTTTAAATTTGTTTAGGCTATCAACTTCTACAACAAGTGATGGAAGTCGGTTCCACCAACCAACCACCCGCTGGCCAAAGACAAATTTCCGCACATCTATCCGACATCCGTCCTTCCTCAATTTGAATTTATGCCCTCTGAGGTGATTATTCTGAGCAAGATGAAGAATCCCATTGGCATTGAGCATGCTCAAACCATTCAAAGCCTTATACACCTCTATCAGATCACCTCGCCGGTGCCTAGTCTCCAGACTCTGTAATTTGCAAAACTTAAGCCTTTCTTCGTAAGAGCAACCCTTTGTTCCATTCACTAATCTTGTTGCCCTTCTCTGTACCCGTTCCAGCAGTTCTACATCCTTCTTGAAATGAGGCCTCCAGCTCTGTATACAGTACTCAAGATGTGGCCTAACCATTGCCTTATACAAGGGAATAATCACCTCCTTATCCCTGCTAGAAAAATTCCTGTATATCTTTGACAAGACACCATGAGCTACTCTTGCAGCTCGTCTGCACTGCACAGAGAACTTCATATCTGCCTGCACAATTACCCCCAGGTCCTTTTCATTTTCCACCACTGTCAGTGTAGTACCGCAGAGTTCATACGTTACTCTGGGGTTACTGTTTCCCATATGTAGTACTTTACATTTGTCAATGTTAAACTTCATTTGCCACCTCTCAGCCCATCTGTTCAACCTTTCCAGATCCTGTTGCAGCAGAATAGCGTCAGTAGTGTCCTTAACGACCCTGCCAACCTTTGTATCATCTGCAAATTTGGACATTAAACTTGATATCCCATCATCAATATCATTCATAAACACCGAAAACAACAACGGACCCAACACTGAACCTTGAGGAACTCCACTAATAACATTAGTCCACGTTGAGCAGTGTCCATTGATTACCACTCTCTGTCTTCTGCCACTCAACCAGCCCCTTATCCATAGCAGCAATTTGCCTCCAATGCCACACTGCTCCAATTTGTGCAGCAGTCTTCCATGTGCAACAGTATCAAAAGCCTTTCTAAGATCCAAATATATAATATCAAAGTTATTCCCTGCATCCAGTTCTTTTGTAACTACATCATAGTATCCAATCAAATTGGTCAGGCAAGACCTGCCCTTAACAAAACCATGCTGCGTCTGAGCTATAACTGAATTCTTGTCTAGATGATCCTGCAGTGCTTCTTTAACCAGTGCCTCCATTAATTTACCTGGAACAGAAGTTAAACTAACAGGTCTATAATTACTTGTGTCAGCCTTTGATCCTTCTTTGTGAATTGGGGTTACATTTGCACATCTCCAGTCTATGGGTACCTCCCCTGAGTCCAAAGAAGCTCTCATAATTATGGCTAGGGGTTTGCATACTTCCTTTGCTGCCTCCTTTAATATAACTGGATAGATCCCATCCACCCCAGGTGCCTTTTTTATGTTTATCCTCAACAATCTCTCCTCCACTTTCCTCTCAGTTATTACAAAATCATCCAGCTCACTGCCAATGTTTACTTTACCTACATCATTCTCCTTCCTGAATAACTCCTCATGCGTGAATGTAGATGCAAAATACTCGTTTAGATTGTTAGCCACCTGAGCAGGATCCTCAACTGTTGAACCATCAATATCCAGTGGACCAATCTGATTCATCCCTTTCCTTCTCGAGTTCAAATATGTAAAGAACTCTTTTCTGTTTTTCTTTGCATCCTTTGCCAAGGATTTTTCGTAGTCTGCCTTTGCCTGCCTAATCTCCTTTGTGACTTGGTTACAGACCAACTTATATCTATCATAGGCTTCCATGTCACCCATTAATTTGTATGTATCCCATGCATTTTTCTTCTCTGCCACGTCTCATTAATTCATCTGACAACCATTTAGGCCTAAACCTTGAACAATATTTCTTAGTTGGTATGTAAAGCCTGGTAGCCTCCAAGATTAGTTCCTTGAATGCTTCCCATTTTGAGTTTGCTGTTGGTAACATCATCAGTTGGTCCCACTGTATAGAATTTAAATACTGTCTCAGACCATCATAGTCGCCTTTACGAAAACAAAAACCCTTCCCTTTACCTCTGATGGTAGTTACCTCCTTGAGTAAATCCCACTTCAACACACTGTGATCACTGCCACCTAGTGGTTCATTTATCTGCAGATTCTTAATGCATGAAGAATCACTACTGATAATCAGATCAAGAGTATTGCTCCCTCTTGTTGCCTCACGAACATGCTGATGTAGAAAACAATCATCCAATAAATCCACAAAAGCCTTGCTAGTGTGCGAGTGACCAACTCACAAATTCCAGTCAATATCTGGGAAATTAAAATCCCCCATTATAAGACTCTCTGATTTACTGGCCCACTCTATTTCCCTGTACAATATCTTATTATACTCATCAGAGTCATTAGGCCTATAGCACACTCCTACTCTCAATTTTGATTTCCCTATGCTTATGTCACACCAGACTGACTCGACACTGCCCTGTCCATCGATGTCGACTGGCTTCACTTCCTTGGACTTTGTGTTTCTTAATTAATAGGATAACCCCTCCTCCCCTCCTGTCCTGTCTATCCTTTCTATACACATTGTATTCCCCAAATTCCAGTTCCGCATTACTTATATCTGTGTGACACCACGTCTCTGATATCCCAACAATATCTGCCTTTGATGTTTTGAGCAATACCTCAAATTCATCAAATTTATTTACCAAACTCCTAGCATTGGTGTACACGCAGGTATACATGCACCTGTTTTTATTCTTAGACTTGCTAGCATCCCATTTTTCTTCCAACTCCTGTATTAATGATCATGGTAAAACACCTCCCACCATTCCCGACACACTCCATTCAATGCCTCCTGTGGCCTTCCGTCAAAAGGATGTCAGAAGGATTTTAAAGAATCTTGATGCTAAGAACACTCCAGGTCCTGATGGTATTTCTCCACTTCTTCTCAAAACCTGTGCTCCTGAACTTAATCCTGTTCTTTGTTGCCTTTTTTCACTTTCTTATTCCAAAGGTGTTTTTCCTTCTGCTTGGAAATTTGCTCATATCCAGTCAGTTCCTATAAGTGGGTGACAAATCCCTCCCATCCAATTATCGTCCAATTGCAATTACTTCTACTCTTTCTAAAGTAATGGAGAAATCAATTAACCACCAACTCTTAAACTACCTAGAAACCTTCTGTCTGATCAACGATCGCCAGTATGGATTCCGTCAGTGTCGATTCAATGGTGATATTCTGGCTTATGCTACCCATCTATGGAAAAATTCAATGGAAAAGTTTGGTGAAACAAGCAGTTGCTCTTAAGATCTCAAATGCTTTTGATCGTCTTTGGCATAAAGGTCTCCTAAACAAGCTTCCATCTTATGGTTTGCCAACTGCTTTTTGTAATTGGTTATCCAGTTTTCTCTCTGATCGCTCACTGAGGTTGATGGTAGACGGCTCTTTCTCTTCTAACTTCTCCACTAATGCTGGTGTCCCCCAAGGTTCAGTTCTTTCCCCCACTTTTTTCCTCTTGTATATTAATGACCTTCTTCCATCGACTGGAAATCCTATCCATAGTTTTGCCGATGATAGCACACTGCATTCCACTTTCCATTTTGAGAAACCTTGTCCTGCTCAATCAGCTTCAACTTCTCGAATATCTGTTACCAATTCCTTAAATTGCCGATATCCAGATAATTCTCCAGTGGGGCAAAGACAACTTAGTTGATTTCGACCCTTCTAAAACTCAATCTTGTCTCATATCTCAAAAAAAGGATTCTTCTTCTGCTCCTATACTTATCTTTGGTGACACTCCGATTTCTAAGCAAAATGATATATCTCTTTTGGGGATTACCCTGACTTCTAATCTTTTGTGGCACAAGCACATTACAAATATTGCTTCCTCTGCATCTAAAACTTGGTTTTCTCTTTCACTCTCGGGGTTACTTTTCTTCCAAACAGCTGTTCACTCTGTACAAATTGTAAATCTGCCCTACTATGGAATATTATTCCCACATCTGGGATGGTGCCCCCAAAACCTCTCTCAGACTTCTTGATTCCATTCAGAAGAGGGCAGTTAGGTTAATTAATGACTCCTCTCTAACAGAGACTCTTCACTCATTGTCTCATAGACGTACTGTTTCTGCTGCATGCCTTTTCTACAGATACTTCCATGGGTACTGCTCTTCTGAATTGGCTTCTATAATTCCCACTCTCTCTTTCAAAACAGTCCGAAAATGTGCAGCCACCAGCCAACATCCATTTACTGTCCAACTTCAAACTCACAGACCCAACTTTTTCATCTTCCTCATTTATTCATTCAACTGCCGTTTTCTTGAACAACCTTCCTTCATATGTATTTCCTGAAAATTACACTACAGAAGTTCAAGTCTAATGTTAACAAATATCTTCTTTCATCTTGTCACCCTCCAACCCAAGCATGGTACTAAGTACTATAGGTTCTAATACCTCTCGTGTTTGAGATTTTCATTTAAAAAAAAAAAAAACATCACAACTCACCTGATCCGTAGTTTCTTAGTGCTGATGAATATCTACTTTCACCCACTTCCACAACGTCACCAAATTAGTTCTAATCACACTATGGTGTTTATCTTCAAATGTCACCATTCACAAGTCAATAAACAGCCAGAGTATATGTGTTGTACTGAAAAGTCAGGGTTCTTGTTCTCATAAGTTCAGGTGTTAGAGAATTGAAGGTAGGATGAGGTTTCCAGTGGGATAGAAATAGTTTTTCAGTTCAGATCAGATTTCCCATTCACATTTAAAGAAGATACCATTCTAAGGCCACACCTCAGGATGAGTTTTGATAATTACTGCTATCAATATTCTCCAATAAAAATTTGTGGCTTGGAGGAGCTGTTCTGAGCATTTGTCATTTCTAGTCTCAATAAGAATTGTGCAAAGCTGTTTGGCTGATTTTGGGGAGCTTGCTAGGACTTCATCACCCTTATGGACGATGGGTAACAATTTTCTTATTGGGCATTTGTTAGTGGAACGTACTATCAGGTTTCAAGATAGTGCACCTCGTACGTTTTCATTTCTGAGTCTCTTTGCTTACACGACATTATCTGTTTCGTTGGTATAATTTTATGATAGGAACCATGTTGGTGTCCCAAAGGATTTATCGTCAGGATTCATAGTTTTTGATGTGAAAACATCTTTGGCAGCACCTACTAAATTTCAGACTGAAGTAAAAGCAATCTGTCACAATTTTGTGATACGGAAATCATGTCATCAAAGTAATTTCTGGTTTTTCGGTTTGATCGAAAAACAGGAAATAAGTTTCCCGTTTGTCATGGGGTTTTGTCAATGATATATAGGAATTTTGCTAGCAGGGAAAAGGAGGTTATTGTCCCTCTGTATAAGGCAATGGTCAGGCCATGCCTTGAGTAATGTGTACAGGTCTGGAGGCCTCATTTTTAAGAAGGATGTAGATTTGCTCGAGCGTGTACAGAGAAGGGCAACAAGATTGGTGAGGGGAATGAAGGGATCCTCTTACCAAGAGAGGCTTAAGTTCTGCAAATTGCAGTGGCTGGAGACTAGGCACCTGCGTGGTGATCTGATTGAGGTGTATAAGGCCTTGAATGGGTTGAGCACGCTGAATTCTGATGGGATCCTTCCACTTGTTCAGATTACGAACCTAAGGGTGCATAAATTCAAATTAAGAAAAAACAGATGTAGAATTGATGTGCGGAAATTTGCCTTTAGCCAGCGGGTGGTTAATTGCTGGAACAAACTTCCATCTGTCGTTGTGGAAGTTGATAGGTTAAATAAATTTAAGGAGGAACTGGACAGGCATTTGGAGGGAATGGTGTGTTTTTTTTTGGCTGATGCTGCATAAGCTCATACACTTGCTTTCTTGCATCACATGCCACTATTACTACTATTTCCAGTTTCGCGATTTTATCGATAAACAAAAAAAACCATGATTTTGCGACACGTCATTTCCGTATCAACACAATTTTGTCGATTTGAAGCACCATTCATGTGACAAGGCATGAATGGTGCTTCAAATCGACACATATGTTGTTTAACCAGCATTATTTTCTTATAGCACATGAATGTTTATGAGTTTGAAGTTTGATGCTCCCCGAAGCCTCACTAGCGGAGACAGACACTAACTTGTCGATCATAGTGATGGCATCTTCTTGATCCTTGACAAACGCTCTTTGGGTGCATTATTTAACCACAGCAAAACGTGCACATGTGAACTACTGCAATGTGAAAATTCTATGCACTTGAAAAAGTTGACCACGTAAAATTGACCAAATGGGCTATAACATATCAACTGAAAAATGTTCATAATTACATCCACAATGGACTGAACTTACTAATGGGTCAGTTTTGTATCTTTACCTATATATTTGAAAGCCACCATCGAAAAGTCTCTCGTTCTCAATCTCATTACCTTCGTTGCTACATAAACGAGATGATATGGAGTAACGTCATGTCGGTCAGATCATTTGAGCTTGCTCATTGCCATCATGAACGGAGTCGTGTAGATTCTCTCTGAACATTCCGAATTATCCAAGATAAATGCTCGGAAAAGACAGTTCCTCAGCATGTTTGTCAAACAGTTAGCTCTGTGGTACGTTAGTTTTGCCTGTGGCAATTCTAAGATATTTATCATTGCTCCACATTTATCATCATAAACAATGTTGCTGCTGGGTGATGAGACTTTCCTCGATCGGAACCACTTGGCTTATGTCGTCTTTAGCCAAATTAATTTCCACGACTTTCATCAAAGAATGACTGAGCTGTCATGATTTGATACAATCGACAGAGAGAGAGTCGTGTTGACCAAATATTGAAGCAACACTTTAAAAGCTCGCTTCTTACTAACCCGATCAAATAGCTGGATGTGTGTATTTTCTTGCATTTTGTATGCAAATAAGGCATGCGAGACACACATATGGACAAAACGGCATTCTGGGGCAAGTGCTGCAATGTGCCTGTTTCAGTCAATTTCCCTTGGCAAGCAATGGACCATCATCGTGTTGACTGAAAGAGGCACATTGATCACTTGGCCCAGAATGCCGTATTGTTCGCATGCATGTCTTGGGCACCTTATTTGCATGAACAGTAAGCCTCTCTATCACTAAATCCAACTTCAGTAAATGCGATAGAATTTCTGGGTATAAAATGCTGTTCGACTTAGTAGCGCTGGAATGGTGTTGTTCTTAAGATCCTCTGCAGCTATTACACACAAGTATCCTGTCAACATTAACATCGGGAAATGCAGTCCGTATCAATGGTGCATCTTTAGTAGATGGTTCCTTTGTGTCATTTTTGAACCATAGACAATCACAAATGTAGCATACAGAACATAAATCATTTTTCATAAATATCCTTTCAAACTCTGCATGTTCTTATGTAAATAGTAGTTGGCGTAAGGAAAAGGAGTTGATCATTTAAACTCATATGCTCCGCAATTGGAGAAAAATGTTCCGTTGTACATAATTAATAGTCACTTTGGGTACATTATTGTTAGATGGAGCAGCGGCACTGCTGGTTGAAGACTGCTAAATCCAACGCTTGATTTTCTGTCTGTTTTTTACGCAATCTTGATAGCCTGTCATTTTTGCTCGCTCATTGCTACCTCCATCTCTGTTTTGTTAGATTCGCTTGCTCAATACTCTCAACAAAGCTCTAGATTTAATTTGGCATTGTTGAACACAAAGGCTACAGCAGTGTGGCATTCAAATCCCTTTCACTGCTCAGAAAATAATTAATGTGAAAACATCCATAGCGGCACCTAACAATGGAATGTAAGGGAAATGCGGATTGCAACAATATAAATACTTGTATTGTTGCAATCATACTATTTAACAAATGGCTATATTCGAATGGGTAATTAGGCTATTGGCTTGGATTTCCCTAATCTCTTCCAAACATTGATTCCGAAGAGTAAATTGCAGGCATGTATATAAAACATTACATCATTCGTACTAAATATTTAGGACTGAAGTATGACACTAATGTTACTAACATTGATTTGGTAAAGTAAGTGGCAGGTAAGAGTATTAAACGTTACATTGTTCATAACTTTGATTCTAGCTGTTTGATTTTAAAATAGTTTTGATTTTCGTCAAAGATGTTTTATGTAAAACCACCCACCATAGAGCCCAAAGGGTCACTCACCATCTGACAAGCAGTTTTAGTTTTATTGGCACATTAGCGACAAAGGCTATTAACCTGGCAAGTAAATGCACTCAGGAATGGAATACTAGAGCTATCCAGGCAACATAACCTCACTTCTGCCAACCTAAATCCTATCCCTCAGACCAGTAGGGTATGGTATATACACGGCTGAACCTTTCTGACAAACAAAAGCTGACTGATCCTGGATGAGCCATTCCAGAATATCCTGTCTTGTTGAGGCCGAACCATCCCAATCATCAAGATCCTCCCGTTTCCAAATTTCTGCAAACTCCAGCACATAGCCAACGTGCAGGATTCGTGTGATATTAGCCAGGAATCTACGAACTGGATCTCAATAAATGCTAATCTAAGGAACCAGCAACATCACTGGAGGTCAAAGCAGATATTCAATCTGGTTTGGAGGAGAGCAGTAGAATTACAGATGCAAATTCTGAAGAAGAGTGCCTTGAACTATCTACAGAAGAGGCATGCAGCGCAAACCGAATGCGAGACAGAATGGAGGTACTTCGTATGAAATGGGTCTTTAACATTAGGTTTTAGTATAAACCAAGTACAGTAAACCCCCGCTATTCGCGGTATCTGTATTCGCGATCGCCGATTTAATATAAAATGAAACCTAAAAAATGTGAATTTTAAAGCGCCGTGAATATTTTCCGCCATAAAAAAAATGGACGTGGCTAAAATTATCTTTCCCGGTCAAAACAGTGCTCAGTGGGTGGGGGGAGAGGGATGACAAAATTGCGAGCGTGGATGTTTCTCGCTAATCCTTGTTCAGTATGTGTTATGCGCGTGTTATGGAAGGTTTCGTCGTTTGCTTTTAATTTATATGCTTATAAATTGAATAAATTTATCAATTTATAAATTGATATGCTTACAAAAATGATAAATCTACTGTTTTGAAGTGTAAAACAGACTTTTTCGAGTGTGTTAACGGAAGAAAGTGACTTTATTGTGGACAAGTTCTTTCTAACCCCTACAAAATTATGGCTACGAATAACAAGAGAAATGTGAGAAGATCAAAGAAGGTGATGACATTAGCAAATAAAATTGAGTTATTAGATAAAATTTCTAATGGCGAAAGTGTCTCCTCAGTGGCAAAACATTATAAAATCAATGAGTCAATGGTACGATCAATCAAAAGATCAGAAGAAAAAATCCACCGTAGTGTCCGTGAAAACGTGCTAATTGCTTCAAAAATTTGCTCTGTAACACGTGATGTTAAATTAGAAAAAATGGAAAAGGCTTTAAATCTGTGGATAAAAGACCGACCTCAAAATAAAATTCCGTTAATTTCACTCGTCATTCGTGAAAAGGCAAAACTCCTTTATCAACACTTTAGCGAAACTGGTGATAGCACTGGTGGGATAAGTTTTTTTGCTAGCAAAGGCACTGGTTTGAAATATTTGTTTGAAATTTCTAATAAATATTACATTTAATATTAAATTGTTTCTTATTTTCATTTTTGATGCCATATGCTTGCATTTCACTATGTACTGTCTACGTACATAGTCATATTATGAAGGTACATATAATACATACATAGACAAAAGTTTAGACTAGTTTTTCTTATATATTTCATACTTTGGAACGGAACCCCTTTATTACTATGGCAGCCATAACTCAGTATTCGCGTTTTCGGTATTCGCGACATTTCTCAGGTTACGTAACCCCCGCGAATAGCAGGGGTTTACTGTATATACTCTATTGCTAATTTGCAGTACCACTTTATCCCCTTTCTTAGCGTTTTGGCATATGAACCCATTTGGTCCAACAGATCAATGCCTGCTTTCCTTTATTATATGCTAGAATACGAAGTGGTTTTTGTTTGGCTTCTTTTTGTCTTCCTTTACTGGTGGAGGGTTCATCAACCATTTCTGGGACATGCTTTGTGTCCATAGTCCTACATCTTGCCACTTTAAAACAATAATTCCATTTTTTTCTTCTTTGGCGATCATTGCCCCTTTATTTAGCTTTTCCTACATGATTTCTTTAGGCATAACTTTTTTTCTGGCTAGTAACCAACAAATTTTTTTTGATGAAAAAATGATAAGGCCAGATTGTAGCTCATATAAATATTGTCTACACACAAGGTGCAACATTCGTTTAGAAGTCCTTGCAATAATGCTTTGAAGACCTTTACAGCTAAACCTACTAATTTTTAGATTTACCTGAAAAAATCGTACTCGACCAGGTATATCCTTCAGAGGAATATAACTTGAACAGCTTGATTCCATATCTGTGCGCTTTATTTGGTATATATCAGGGTTTCCCAAACTTTTTAAAGCTCGGACCAGTGTTTGCAGATTTTTTTTTTTTTTTCGCGGTCCACCTATAGCTTATATTAATGAATTTTCACTAATTACATTCGTAGGTTCAGGTAATAATGACACTACCATTAGGACATTTAACTGACCAGGAATAATGCAATTGTATTCATTAATATCAGTAACAAATAAAAGATAGGTAATTCATTTCTTTGTTTATTACCAAAGGTTTACATAAAAGTGACATATTTTTGAGTCTATTTTAAGCAAATAAATATTTATTTAATGAGCAGGGTGATGCTGTTTTCCATCACATAGTAATTTTAAATCAGGGGGAAAAGATGTCAACTTGATTCTCAAATACTCAACATCCAATCTGTTCCGGCATTTGTTATTTTAAAAAAACTAATGTTGACAATCTGGTTTCATATTTGTAAGTTGTTACTAATGGCATAAAAAATTTCAATGCTTTTTCTAATAAACACTTATATTCTTCACGGCAACTTAACCAAAAATTTATCAATGAGACCTGATTGAAGCGGTCTTTTAACGCTGTATCACATGACAGTTCAATAACAGAATCAATTTTGTGTTCATTGTACCAGTATTCTTCCACATGTTCTACATTAAAAGTAAATGGGTTTTGAATCCACATTTTACTGCTATCAATTGGAGGATAATATTCTTGAAAGTTTGATTTCAATTCCAAAAGGCATTCTTTAATTGCCATAGAAATCTTAGCCGGAATGTCACTTCGAATATATTCTTTTTGTAATTCAGTTAAACTAGGAAGAAAATTATAAGTCTCCTTTTCAACTCGAAGTACCCACAAATGAATTTTCTTCATAGCTGCTTCTTTTTCCTGAACTTTAAAAATATTTATATCAATACCTTGTAAATTTAAAATTAAGTCATTTAAAAAACCAAAAAAACACACAGGTAGGACACCTTAATCAACCAATTTATTTATTTCGTATGATGTGAGCAATACACGAAGGAACCAGTTTTTTCCTGCTTCCTTCGTGTATCATGGCTGTGAAATCAAACCGTTACCAGAAGTGCGGCACCATCGGTGATATCCACGCCCGAGGCGGGATTCGAACCCACGACCTTTGGTTTTGCTACGCAGGCACTTAACCCACCTGGCTAGCCCGGTCGGCAATCATCCAATGAAATCATTAAACCTGTGTTTAAATTCGAATATTGCATCCTTTGCTGATGGAGGATGTTGCTCCAAAAATAATAAGTACTCATTCTTCATTTTGACTAGTCGTTTCAATACATTCCCTCTTGATAACAATAGAATTTCACTGTGTAATAGATGTTCATAATCACTAATAGAAATCTGTTAGTTAGTACAATACTATCAATAAAATTTATTAATCTTATTAAATTTAATTGTCAATTAAATTATACTTAAACAGAATCACGACCCAGACTAGAGCAGCAAAACAGCGTTCACAGAGTAGCCAGAGTGCTCACAGGAGAATCGAAGGGGCGGTTGTCCGACTCATCACATGTCTAAAACAATGCGCGAAATGTGAATTATTTGCAGACCTGTCTAGAACAGGACATAATCTAGCCAAGGAGGATGTCTTTGTGTGTGTGTGAGGTGCAGAGACTGTGAAGAAATTATGCGCCAACTCAGCTTCTGATGGCCGTCTATGAGACGTTCTGATGAGTGTCTTTGAGGTGTAGGGTAAATGCCCTCGAAGAAATTAATATGGGGGCCCATCAAGATCTCAGCTGCCCAACTCAATGCCAGAGCTCACTCCTGTGCATCAGGCAACACAGCAGCAGTCTCCATGGCAGAATGCGCTGGTCCCACAAGAACTAGTTATTGTTGGTGACTATTGTCAGGGAGACGGGGAATGCAGTACGCAAAAGGGATAGGTGGAACAGGACCAGGGTAGGTCTGCCAGGGGCAAAAGTTGATGACATAGAGCATATATCTTTTAAGGGCACAAAGGGTGATATTGTTGTACACGTTGGCACTAATGACCTTAAGAGTAAGAGATCTACAGATTTAATTAAGAATTACAGGCAAGTATTGAATACAATTACAGGTAAAGGTCAATGCTGGAAAAAAGTCGCAAGTTAGGGTTAACTTTGAAAGTGTCTGCAATTCTGCACAGACACAACAGGAGGGAGTATATGATGAGAACCTTGTCAATCAATTTGGCCATGGAGAGATTGTGCAAGGCTCATGGAGTAGAATTTTTTTCAGCGTGGTCTGTTCTTGCTGAGACTGCTTCTGCAAGGATGGAATACACTTAAATAGAAAGGATATGACAATATTTGCTGATCCTATAGAGGCAGTGTTAGGTGGGTCGGAAAACTGCTGGCTTGGTTGGATTCACAGACTAAAAGATTAACAGTAGCCGCAGGCAGATGCAAAAGTGATTCTTACACTGCTTCTATTGTAATGAGCAACAGCCTGGAGAGCTGGTTGCTGGTCATTTCAAGAACTGCTGAGAGTCATCACGGAACAAGTAAATACATTGGCTGGGTTAGGGTAACTAAGAGTAAGAACAAGTGCATGTATACTTGCATGTACACTAAAGCTAGAAGTATAGTAAATATAATTGACGAATTTCAAGTGCTCATCAAGACATCAAAGGCAGATATTGTTGGGATATCAGAGACATGGTGTCACACAGATACAAGCAGTGCAGAATTGGAATTTTGGGAGTACAACGTGTACAGAAAGGACAAACAGGGTAGGAAGAAGGAGGGGTTATGCTGTTAGTTAAGAAACAAAATCTAAGGAAGTGCATCCAGCTGATACGGGTGGACAATGCAATGTTGAGTCTGTTTGGTGTGACATAAACACTGGGAAAGGGAAAATGAGAGTAGGAGTATGTTATAGGCCTAATGACGCTGAGTTGTTTAGGAGCATTAGCAACTAAGGCCATATTGCTCTGCTATGCACTGCTGCTCCTTCCCACCTGGCTACGGAGGTGCCTAATGATGCTGAGTACAATGAACAGTTTGCAGAGAAATAGAATGGGCCAGTAAATCAGAATGTCTTGTAAGGGGAGATTTTAACTTTCCAGATGTTAACTGGAACTTGTGGGTTGTCACTCGCATGCTAGCAAGACTTTTGCAGATTTACTGGAGGATTATTTTCTATGGCAACATGTTCAAGGGGCAACCAGAGGGAGTAATACCCTTGATTTGATTATCAGCAGTGATGACACAGGAATTAGGAATATGCAGATAAAGGAACCACTAGGTGACAGTGATCACAGTGTACTGATGTGGGATTTATTCAAAGAGGTAACTGCCATGATGGGTAAAGGGAAGGGTTTTTGCTTTCATAAAGGCAACTATGGAGGTATGAGACAGTACTTAAATTCTATACAGTGGGACCAACTGATGATGCTATCAAAAGGAAATTCAAAATGGGAAGCATTCAAAAAATAATCTTGGGGGTACTAGGCTTTTCATACCAACTAAGAAATACTGTTCAAGCCTAAATGGATGTCGGATGAATTAATGAGGCTCGTGGCAGAGAAGAAAAATGCATGGGATGCATATAAATTATCAGGCAACACAGAAGCCTACGACAGATATAAGCTAGTCTGTAATCAAGTCACAAAGGAGGTTAGGCAGGTGAAGGCAGATTACAAGAAATCTTTGGCAAAGTATGCAAAGAAAAACAGCAAAGAGTTCTTTACTTATGTAAACTCTAGAAGGAAGGGTATGAATCAGATTGGTCCACTTAACATAAATGGTTCGACTATTGATTATCCTGCTCAAGTAGGCGATAAACTGAATGAGTATTTTGCATCTACATTCACACATGACGAGTTATTCAAGGAGGGGAATGGCAGAAATTTATCAAACTAACGGGGAGTTAAGTGATTTTCTGATAACTGAGAGCAAAGTGGAGGAAAAATTGTTGAAGTTAAACATAAAAAAGGCAACTGGGGCAGATGGAATCTATTCAGTTATAATGAAGGACGCAGCAAGAGAAATAAGTAAAACCTTAGCCACAATTATGAGAGCATCCGTAGTCAGGGGAGGTCCCCATGGACTGGAGATGTACAGATGTATTCCCAATTCACAAAGGAGGTTCAAAGGGTGACACAAATAATTATAGACCTGTTAGTTTAACTTCTGTTCAGGGGAAAATAATGGAGTCACTGGTTAAAGAGGTGATACAGGATCACCTATAGAAGACAGCAGCAATAGTTCAGACATGGCATGGGTTTGTTAAGGGGAAATCTTGTGACCAATATGATGGGATACTACGATGTGGTCACAAAGGAACTGGATGCTAAAAATAATTTTGATATCAAATACTTGGATTTCAGGAAAGCTTTTGATACTGTTGCACATGGAAGACTGCTTGTTTTTGTTTTTTTGGTTTTTAGGAGCATTAGCAACTAAGGCCATATTGCTCCAGGGATATGCGGTGGTCATTCCCTGACCTTTCCGCATCCTCGTATTTGGTGGTGACGGGCTCGAACCCCGGTCTAATCAAGAAGCATGTGATACGCACTGCTGCTCCTTCCCACCTGGCTACGGAGGCGCCTGGAAGACTGCTCTACAAATTGGAACAGCATGGCGTTAAGGGCAAGTTAATGCAATTATTAAAGGGATAGTTGAGTGGGAGACGGCAGAGAGTGGACACTGCTCTACGTGTATAATGTTATTAGCAGAGTCCCCAGGGATCGGTGCTGGGCCCATTGTTGTTGTGTGTGTTTATCAGTGATATCGATGAAGGTATATTAGGCTTCATGTCCAAGTTTGCAGATGATACAAAGGTTGACAGGGTTGTTAATGACACTAAAGACAGTATGCTATTGAAATAGGATCTAGAAAAGTTAGGCAGATGGGCTGAAAAGTGGCAACTGAAGTTTAACATTGGCAAATGCAAAGTACTGCATATGGGTAGCAGTAACCCAACAGAAATGTACCACCTCTCTGGTACTACATTCAGGGAGGTGGAGAATGAAAAAGACCTAGGGGTAATTGTGCAGTCAGATATGAAGTTCTCTGATCAGTGCAGATGGGCTGCCAGAGCAAGTCATGGAGTTTTGTCAATGATATATAGGAATTTTACTAGCAGAAAGAAGGAGGCGATTATCCCTTTGTATAAGGTAATGGTCAGGCCACACTTTGAGTACTGTGTACAGGTCTGGAGTCCTCATTTTAGGAAGGATGTAGAGTTGCTAGAAAGAGTACAGAGAAGGGCAACAAGACTGGGAGAGGAAGAAAGTGATGCACTTACGAAGAAAGGCTTAAGTTCTGCAAGTTGCAGCATCTGGAGACTAGGCACCTGCGAGGTAATCTGACTGAGGTGTATAATGCCTTGAATGGTTTGAGCAGGCTCAATGTTGACGGGATACTTCCGCATGCTCAGACCAAGAACCTGAAGGGGCATAGATTCAAATTAAGGAAAGACAGATGTAGAATAGAAGTGCAGAAGTTTGCCTTCAGCCAATGGGTGGTTGATTGCTGAAACAGACTTCCACCTGTTGTTGTGGAAGTTGATAGCTTAAATAAATTTAAGGCTGAACTAGACAAACATTTGGAGTGACCGGATGGGTGAAATGAGAAGGTGGTTTTTTTTTTTTTTTTTTTTGGCTGATGCTGTATAAGCTTGCTTTCTTGCATCATATGCCTCAACTAATGCTAATCAATGCATTATATCCACCTTTAAAACTAGTTACATCAGCAAATTGTTACATTGGATTTTGGAAAAAATTGATTCCGAATCTATTGAAGTAATAGAGGCATGGAAACATTTCTCAATTGTGGACTGCATCAGAATCATAGCTTTATCGCTCAAAGAAGTAAAACCATCAAAATTAAATGTGTGGAAAAATGTATGGCCAGAGTCAGTTCATTCAAGAAGAATAATCGAACCAGTAGAAAATGGAATTGGTGCGATAGTAGATCTTGCTACATCGGTAGGAGTGGAAGGTTTAGATGATATGACTACTGAAGCCCTTGTGGGTAGCACAGTTGATAGAATCGACCTCCTCTTCCCCACACCAGGTGGAAAAGACCTGAGTTCGAATCCCGTTGATGATGGAAAGAATTTTTATGGGTCTTTTTCACAACATGGCTGAGTTAGTCAGGCTTCAGGCCAGGACAGCATGGTTTTTTCCTCCCGGAAACCTGGGAGAAAAAAACCATGCGAGGAAAAAAATCTACCTCAGGACAAAAAAATTAAAAAAGATATGATTACTGAAGACAGTCAAGAATTACTGGTAAAAAAAGAGGCTGGTGAATCGGATTTGGTGAAAATTACATCGGAGGTAAACCAAATCAATTCACAGGATGATAGCACAGATGATTAAAATTCTAAACTTCCAAATTTTACATTTAAAAAACATATGGGAAGGAATAGAGTTAGTCGAGCAATTAGAATCTTATTTTTTGAATGCAGATTCTTGAATGAAAGCAGCTATGAAAGTTCAAAAGGGAGTTTCAAAAATGCTTAGTTCCATACGATGAAATTCACAAAGATCTATCAAGCAAAAGCAAACAAAACCAGATTACTGATTTTTTTTTAGAGAGCAGAAGATACACAAAATCTAAAATGGTGTTTTTTTGTTAGTTTTGTTAACCTCTTCTGAATGGAATCAAGAAGCCTGAGAGAGGTTTTGGGGGCACCACTCCAGATGTGGGAACAATATTCCATGGCAGGGAGGATTTGCGATTTATACAGAGTGAGCAGCTGTTTGGAAGAAAAGTAACGCCAAGAGCGAAAGAGAAAACCAAGTTTTTTAAATGCAGAGGAAGCAATATTTGTAATGTGCTTGTGCCAAGACAGATTAGAAGTCAGGGTAATCCCCAAAAGAGATACAGTCGAACTTCCCTATAACGAATTCTTTCGCCGGAATTCGATAAATCCGGCGAAAAAATTCGTTAGAGAAATTTCGTTATACAGAGAATATCTTTTTTATTAGAAATTGTTATCTAATTAGAAAATGAAAAGAAATCTACATTTATTTTTAATGTATTTTATTGCAAAAACATACTTATTTAAATTACGTTTACAGAATTTTCGCCGGTAAATATCAAATTAAAAAAATCTGTAATTTTCGTTTGGACAGTATAATTAAAAAAATTGTCTGATTCTCAGAGAAAACCTCACATTTGTTCAGAGCATTAAAAACATTATCAGGAACATTTTCACAAAACTGTAGGCCCATACGAACCGTTTTAAAAGCGTTATTCATTTCTTCGCGAGTTGGCTTTTCTACGGGTTGTTGTGATGCGTCTCTTCAGCGTCATTGTTAATTTCTTCGTGATCATGGTTGCGTCTAACACTGTTCAGCAGTATTTCATCTTCACTTGGATGTTCTGCTGTGATCTACATAAACGTAACTATCCAGTGTTATTTCATTTTCGATGTTTGCAGACGATTCTAATAATGTCCAAAAGTTTTTCAGTTGTGAAAGGGGCAGTTCATCTTGTTTGTTCAGTCATTGTTCGACTTCTGTATTCAATGTAAATCCCGGTTTCGAAAAACAATTTTGAATAGTGTATTCAGTGACATCGTTTGTCCAAACTTTTGCTAGTTCAGAGATGCAATCTCTAAGGTTAATTGTAACCTCCAAGTTTCTATTTTCTGATAACGTATTGATAATCTTTATTATTATTCTCCTTCGATAATGAAATTTAAAATTTTTAATAATGCCTTGGTCCATTGGCTAGAGTTTTGACGTTACGTTTGGTGGTAAAAACAACTTTGAACTTTGGAGTTTGGCAGAAATACTGGCAGGATGTGCTGGACAGTTGTCTGTTACCAACACGATTTTCCTTTTTTCTTTTTTTATACGCTTGTCTAGTTTTAATATCCATTCTTCAAAAATATCACTTGCCATCCATGCTTTTTTTATTAAAAGGTGTAGTCAACTTCCAAAGATTTTGTGCCTCTAAAACATCTTGGGGTTTTTTGATATTCCAATGACTAAAAGTCTTAATTTTTCACTTCCTGTCATATTTGCTCCAACTAGCACAGTGATTCTTTCTTTGCTTTGTTTTCCGCCAAAATCCTTAAAAGCAAGTGTTCTATTCGGTAAACATTTAAAGAATAAACCCATTCCATCAGCATTAAAAACATCCTTATGCTCATATTCTTCCAAAATCTTCTTTAAGGTATTGTTCCTCCAACTGTTGCAATCTTCTTCGTTTACATTAACACTTTCTCCACAAATAACCTTTTCCACAATTCTGTAATTCTGTGGCGCTTCTTAAATTTATCTAGCCACCCAGTGATTGCATTAAATTCTGTATGTCCAAGGGACTGTGCAAATTTCAGAGCTTGTTGCTTAATTATTAGGCCCATTATTGGGATATTCTTTTCACGTATCATTTGCACCCATTTTAGAACAGCTTTATCAACATCTTCGTGTATACACAACTTAATTCGCTTCTTGTCTGCTCCTCTTTCAATTGCATTTAAAATTGATTCTCGATTTTTTTAAAATCGTAGATAAACTGCTTGCAGGTATGCCATATTTCTCCGCAACATCTTTTTTTCTTAAAACCCTGGTCAATATCACAACAATCTTTGCTTTATCTTTAATACTTAAACACTTTCTCTTTGACATTGTTTTCGCAATTGTAAAAATTACTGGACTGCAGCTCTTGCCGATACATACCCTGCAAACTTCGCTGCGCTGGCCATATAGTGAATTGTAAGTACCGCCTACTCAATGATGTTCGCTTGCCAATTCAACAGTATCACTCACACTTTGAAGAAATATACGACTTTGTGAATTTCTTTTATTCTGCTTTCATTGATATATACACAAAAGAAAATTTATGATTAACATATGCTGTACGTTACTTTTCAGGAAAAAAAAAAAAACAAGAGCATATAGCCTATGTGATTGATGACGAACGGGAAAAAAAAAAAAAATTCATGAAAACCATCTACTGGGGGTCCAGTTAGACGAGAACGGACATATATAATGATTGACATGAAGGTCACATGGTACAGCTGAGGTGAGAAGCGAATGTCACTCATTAGGCATTACTAAAAACCGACTACGGTAACATTCTATGTATTGCCGTCGCATCATGCCAAAGGATTACCGCAGCGAATTTCGCTTTCCCCTGAGCCAAAATCAATTTACAAATCTACCCTATTTATTGTAAAGTTTACGACCACTTTTAAGAAAACCCATTTTGGTTTAATAACTGTAACAAAAATAAAACAAAAACCCTCCTATGGGCGTCAACGGCCACAAGTGTTCACTAAAAGGATGATTATTTAATTCCAGATGGTAATGTGAAATTTCGGAGGGAAGGAGGCAGTATATTTGAGCAGCTGTTTAACAGTAAATGCTTGAAAATCTTCAAAAATGCTTTTACTAATTTTTTTAAAAAATTCGTTATAGAGAGACTAACACTTCGTTATATGGGGTTAATTTTACATGTAATTTCATTTCAAGGTGCAATGTTTTGCGAAAAAATTCGTAATATAGTGAAATTTGTTAAATAGAAGTTCGTAATAGAGAAGTTCCACTGTATATATCATTTTGCCTAGAAATCGGAGTGTCACTAAAGATAAGCATAGGAGCAGAGGAATCCTTTTTTTGCGAGATATAAGACAAGACTGAGTTTTAGAAGGGTTGAAATCAACTAAGTTGTCTTTGCCCCACTGGAGAATTACCTGAAGATCGGCATTTAAGGAATTGGTAGCAGATTTTCGAGAAGTTGAAGCTGACTGAGCAGGGCAAGGTTTCTCAAAATGGAAAGTAGAATGCAATGTGCTATTATCGGCAAAACTTTAGATAGGATTTCCAGTCAATGGAAGAAAGTCATTAATATACAAGAGGAAAAGAGTAGGTGAAGAACTGAACCTTGGGGAACACCGACATTAGTGGAGAAGTTAAAAGACAGAGTCATCTACCATCACTCTCAGTGAGCGATCAGAGAGAAAATTGGATAATCAATTACTAAAAACAGTTGGCAAACCTTAAGATGGAAGCTTGTTTAGAAGACCTTTATGCCAAACACGATCAAAAGCCTTTGAGATGTCAAAAGCAACTACTTGTGTTTCACCGAACCTTTCCATTGAATTAGTCCATAAATGAGTAACATAAGCCAGAATATCACCAGTGGATCGAAACTGACGGAATGCATACTGGCGATCACTGATCAGACGGAAGGTTTCTAGGTAGTTTAAGAGTTGGCAGTTAATTGATTTCTCCATTACTTTAGAAAGAGTAGAAGTAATTGCAATGGAACGATAATTGGATGGGAGGGATTTGTCACCCTTTTTAGGAAGTGGCTGGATATGAGCAAATTTCCAAGCAGAAGGAAATAAGAATAAGAAATAGAAAAAAGGCGGCAAGGAATAGGAGTAAGGTCAGGAGCACAGGTTTTGAGAACAAGTGGAGAAATACCATCAGGACCTAGAGCTTTCTTAGCATCAAAATTCGTCAAAATCCTTCTGACATCCTTTTGACGGAAGACCACAGGAGGCATTGAATGGAGCATGTTGGGAATGGTGGGAGGTGTTTTACCAAAATCATTAATACATGAGTTGGAAGGAAAATTGGATGCTAGCAGGTCAGCTTTATCCTTGGCTGAAGTGACAACAGAACCATCTGGTTTGGACAGAGGTGGGAGCAGAGATGGGCAAAAGTTCCAGCCAATTGCTTCGGCAAGAGACCAGAATGCTCGGCTACCATTAGGGCAAGAAGAAAGTTTTCTACTCTTAGCCTGTTCAAACTCTAGTTTGGACTGATTAATAACTGCTTTACAATTGTTGCGAGCTTTGGTGTAGGCAGAAAATGAAACTGAAGAATTATTTATTTATTTAGTAGTTGTTGGCGCATCGGCTTCTGTGTCCATAATGCACCTCCCAAGGTTTTTGCAGTACTTTGATCCAAGCCCGAGGTGGGATTCGAACCCACGACCTTTGGGTTGCTAGGCAAGCACTTTACCCACCCGGCTAGCCTGGTTGGCTCCTGAAGAATTAGAAATAAGCCAATTACGATATGCAACATTCTTCTCTTGAACAGCCTTAGCACATTTATTGGAAAACCAAGGTTTAGTTAAAGGACGAGATTTTAAAGTGGAGTGTGGGATAAAGGATTCCATTCCTGCAAGAATAATTTCACTGACACGATCTGAGCAAATGTTGACATCAGAAGTTTTTAAACAGTAATCCGACCAAGGAAAAGAAGAAAAGAAATCTCGCAGGTCATCCCATTTTGCATTCTTGTAATGCCAAACGACACAAGGTTGGGAATAGCCATGAGATAAAGGCTCCATTGGAGAAGAGACAATCACCAAGTTGTGATCTGAAGTGCCTAAAGGACTGATCTCTTCGGCTGTGTACTTAAAGGGTTGTTTGTGAGAAAAAGATCAAGCGTGTTGGCTGTATGATTAGGATTGTCTGGTATTCTTGTAGGTAAATGAACAATCTGTGCAAGGTCATTAGTAATTGCAAAAGCCTCAGCATCTCGACCAGCTGGGTCGGTGTGACTAGAAAATGGAAGCCAGCTGGAGTTGTGAACATTAAAATCACCAAGGAAAATTATCTCACTGTTAGGAAAGTTGGACTGGAGAAAGTCAAGTTGCAAAGAGAAGAAGTCAAAGAGCTCCAAGTGTTTAGTAGATTTGGGAGAACGGTAGAGACAACAGATGAATTTGACACAATGAGGTAAAGAGATTTTAAGCCAGAGAAGATCAAAGAGAGGAGATTCCAAATTGCCAAGTCTCTGACAGGGAATATCAGAGCGGGCACATGCACAAGTACCACCTTTGAGGCGAAAGGAATAACACAGCAAATAATTTGGGCATCTGAGATGAGAAGTGGTTGAATCAACCAATAACTGAAATTCTGTCAGAAAAAGCACATGGGGTTTGGCAGACTGCAAGTGGAAATGGACATCGTTTAGATTACAATTGAGACAACATATATTTGTGAAATGAATTAGGAAGTGTTTGGGAGATTTAGATCTTTTCGCAGATAAGCTTGCTCTATTAGTTTGACAATATAACTACCTCATATAACTACCGTGTTATACAAGGGTTTTTTTTTTTTTTTTTTGCAAGGAAAGGAACAGTAATTTTTTTTTTTTTTTTATTGAAGGAATAAATCAGGACTGAGTTTTAGGAAAGAAGTTTACTTTCCCCCAACAGAGAATTACTCAAAATTGGTGGTGGATATTCAAGAAGCAGAAGCTGTTTGTGCAGGACAAAGTTTCTCAGAACTGGAAGACGAAATGTAGTATGCTGTCATTGGCAAAAACTATGCATGGGATTTCCAGTCAGTGGAAGGTCATTCACATGCAGAAAGAAAAGAGTGGGTAAAAGAATTCATCCTTGGGGACCACAAATATTGGTTAAGAAGTTAAAAGACAGAGCTATTTGCCATCATTTTCAGTGATGATAGATGGCACAGTCAGAGACAAAACTGGATACTCATTTGTTAAAAAAAAAAAAAATAAGCATGTGTACCTTGTATGCACGAAAGATGTTGTTTTTTTTTTTTTTTTTTTTTTTTTTAATGTGAAAACATCCTTTGCTTGGCCGATGTTAAAGAGTTTTAAGAATGAAAAGAATCCGAACACATTTAACATTTCAAAGCATTTAATTTTTTATGACAGTTTCATCAATTTGAGGTTGCAATACATGTTCACTAGGTAATTTACTTAAATTGTGTTTGTGATAGCTAAAATATGATACGTACACTTGAGATAGTAAACAGCGTAAATGTCTTTGAAACACAGCATCAGTTATAGCCCCATGATTAGTAGTCGATACATATCTAGAAGTATACGCTGTCTAACCGGTTTAGGAACCAATTGAAAATCCTCAGGTAATTCATTTGAACTGACAGCTTCAGTAAGTTCTTGAATATAATTTCATGATGTTGACAGTCCAGCTTCTTGATGAGAAATTGGTGGTGGACCGTAGGAGGTTGATATTGATCAAAATCTCAAGAAGCAGATTTTATTGAACTCAGCATTTTTTTTTTATTTCTCTATGTTTTGAACTCGTTCTTTTGTCGACATGAGGGGCTTCCTCAGTGGTTTTGAAGCTTTCATTCTCGCATTATTCACTCAATTTCACTAAGCTGGAGTTTTAGCCATCTTCGAAATACTCTTACAGGTTGTTAACTGAAATTAGATTTGGTATTTTTACAATTCTATAGTTAGTGAAATCCATTTGTAGAATAGTGGCATCGTAACCAAAAACTACTGCAAGAAGTGATTGTTTTATCATTCGTAAATCAAAATGTTTAATCGAACAGCTATTAAAATCTAACAGCCACCGATGTTACGAAATATGTAGTTTTATGCTTGCCTGCTATTTAGAAGGTTGATGTTGATCAAAATCTTGAGAAGCAGATTTCATTAAATTCTGCATTTTTTCGTTCTCTATGTTTTTGAGCTTGTTCTTTTATCAACACAAGAGGCTTCTTCGTTCGCTTCGAAGCTTTTATTCTTGCATATTACTAACCACTGGTTACCCTACTGAATCAACATTAGTAAATGATTCGTCATTAAGGAAGTGATGTCATTTATGTCTCTTAATATGAATGATGTAACGTCTTATTCTCATGCCTGCTACTTACTCTACCGAATCAATGTTAGTGACTAAGTTAGCATTGTTAGCGCCATTTAGAAAGTGACATCATTTACGTTGTTTCTATAAGAAAATTTATTTCTTTATCAATTGGTTTTGCTTCAGTCTGAAAACGTAATAGGTGTTGCCAAAGATGTTTTCACATAAAAAAAAATCTTTGTGGAAAACACTTTTTGAATAATCAGAAGCAAAAAAAGACAGCAACAGGCTGGTGTCGTTTGTTTGTTTGTTTGGTTGGTTTTTAGGAGCATTAGCAACTAAGGCCATATTGCTCCGGGAATATGCGGTGGTCATTCCCTTGACCTTTCCGCATCCTCTGTATTTGGTGGTGACGGGCTCGAACCCCAGTCTAATCAAGAAGCGTGTGCTACGCACTGCTGCTCCTTCCCACCTGGCTACGGAGACGCCAATGGCTGGTGTCAACAGCAGGGTCAATCCTTAATCATAGTCAGTTTGAAAGAATTATGACAAAAATGTAATGGTAAATTTATTAATGATAATCATTAATAAATTATATAAATTAACTTTTGTTGTTTTCATATGGCCAAACAGGCATGACTTATATTTCAATCTCATATATCAAATACCAAAAACCGTTTATTAATGTAATCGAACAGGCTTCAGAATATACAACTGCCTCTGAATTAAACATGAAGCAAAAAAAAAAAAAAAAAAATCAGCATTCTCACCTGATGCTGATGGCACTGCAAACACTTCAAAATCAGATCTCTTCCTAATTAATCTATGCTCGAAGTCAATCCTACCCACACGAAATGGTACAATGCACGCCCACCCTTACCATCATTTTAAAAACAATAATAATAAATAAAAAAAATGGTGCAAAGTGATGAATTTGCATATTGGTACTTTCCTTCCCCTCCTTCTGCTGAGGGGAAGGGGCAAAGCACTGCTGAAACCAAATATATATGGGACCATAACATGCTTTTCAACTTTTAGAACCAGAGCAGTGCCGAGGGTGAGGCAAACAAGGCTCTTGCCTCAGGTTAAAAGCTGAAAGGGGCACCAAAAGAAAGGTTATATAAATGCCAATGTTGCCATGATTAACAGCAGGATGCAATTTTCCATTCATACCTCAAGTACTAAAATGGCTCGGCACAGCTCTGTTTAGAACCATTAATGTAAGCAGTCCACTGGTTCAGAAAAAGTATTACAATTAGCCTACTGCAGTTGCATGAAATTGGGTAAGATGTGGCCAGCTCTATAACACATTACTTCTGAATATACAGTCTGTCCTCGTATAGCACGATAGTTGCGTTCCTAGAAACCCTCGTGCAATGCAAAATCGTGCAATATAAACAACAGCCCCTATGGAAAAAGTAGGGTTAGGTGCCGACCACCCAAGATTGAACACACATTTGGAACCAAAACATTACCAAACACAATAAATAATCGGGTAATTTTAATCGTTATAAATTACTTACGTATTTTATAACGATTAAAATACGTAATAAAAATAATATTATATTATAATAAAGTATTTTTAGTATTTTTTAATACTAAAAAAGTATTTTTTACGGATAAAATACGTATTTTATTCGTAAAAAATTTATTATATTAAATAAAATAGTCGTAATAAAATACTTACGTATTTTATAATACGTAAGTATAAATTATAATATGTAAGTCGTAATAAAATATTGCTAATGCTTTTGCTTCTATCGTAAGCAAACTTGTTTTTTGTTTGATTTTCTATCCAAAGAGATGACAGCCGTTGCATCTCTTCCAATTCTTTGTGTCTTAATCTAATGGATTTTAATTACACTTTGAGTTGTTCCCGCTATGAAAGTTGTTTTTATTTTCTCCGCATTCTTTGTAATTCTCGGCGTTGCCTCATTTAGGTCTGTAGCACGTACAATATCACATGGTCTTTCATTTCGCTCAAAGCGTTTCACAATTTCATATTTTTTTTCTATTGACAGAAGCGGACTGGCCATAAGCCTTACAGGGGAAACCACGGTGGGCCGGAGGCCGGTGTGATTTTGGCCATAAACCATAGTATGAAGCCACTATAAATTTTCCCGGGTAAGAATTTTTGACCCAGTCCGCCTCTGTTTATCGATATTGCTTCTTTTTTTTTTTCTCTCTGAATCTGCAGTGTCTTAGCCAGGACGCTTCCTTTTCACACCTTTTAAGTATTTTACTCATTTTTAGGGAATAAAGCACAATTACAAAACGAGGAGGCATGCTTGATACACATAAACAAAGCTGCGCGTGTATAGCAACTGAATAAACAACACCGTAAAGGCCGAGATACACTATTAACACCTCACATTTTACTAAAGCACATTTCTGGAGGTTACTACCATAAAACAATAAAAACAATTTCCAGTTGCGTTTCTGCTAGTGGAATCTGTTATAAACTGGTAGTAAACTCCATCTAATTGCATTTGCGATTATATCAATAGCTGGAATTGTGTTGGTTTTTACGTTATTATGGTGAATGTGTTTCCCCTTCACTGATATAAAACACATAAATACATTTTCAGAATCTTCTTCGTTCCTATCGTGTTGCGTTCAGTTGGGGTGATTCCGCATTCGACTGCCATTTCTTGTAAACAAAAAGGCGAATCGTGTATAAGCGAATTCGGTTCGTGTTATATAAGATAATGTTCCCCTATTTATAAATCGTGTATGATCGAATTCGTGTAATGCAAACACGTGTTATACGAGGACCGACTGTATTGTTTGTTAATATTTTATATGCTACTGTCGTTCTTATAAATAAAATATGTTTACAAAATGATAATTTTTATATAATATTCACTTTTTTAGTATGTTGCCATTTAAATATTTATTAAAAGTCAATATTTAAGTAAAGCAAAAATAAATATTTCTTTAAAGTCAGAAGTATGTAATATGTTAACATATTAAAATATCAAAATTTTGTTGATTTCAAAGTTTGGAGATTTTTTTGATATGCTAACATATTAACTTATTAAAATCCCATTGATTTCTAAGTTTGGAGACCAATCTCTACCTCCTCTTTCCTTCTCAAACTATTTAAAAAAAAAACGTCTTCTTCCCTCTCTAACATCCCAAATTTTGTAGCTTACTCCAACCAAATTCACTATGGAAAAAAAATGGGGTCTTGACCGTTACAGATCTTATCTTGACCTTCCTTCTAGCTACCCAAGTTATTAACCTACTTAGATGTCTCCTCAGTATTTGATACTGTCAACTGTAAAGCTCATCTCTTTTCTCAAGCAATTCTACTCAGGTCACTTGTTAGCATTTCAGCAAAACTCCATATTTAATAGAAAACTGATCCTCTGCTCTGCAAAAATTACACACTTAAGAACAATTTCAGCTAGTATCCCACAGGGTGGCAACTATGAGCTCTGCTTTATTCTCACTGATCCCTCTGCTGTTACAAGTAACCCTCTTATATGGATGACTTATCCCTTAAAATTATGGTATTTTCTCTTCTGCCAAACAACGCATGTAATAATGTTTACATCAATCATTCTCTTCAAATTATGAGGAACTGTCTTCCCACCTTTGGTCTTATCCTAAACCTCTAAAATCTGCAAATCTATCAATTACAAGATATCCTCCCTTCCAGATCACTGCTTTAATTGGTAATTCCATAGTTTAAAAAGTTCACAAGTCCACAAAGATCTTAAGATCTACTTTGACTCTAAACTCACATTCAGAATTCATTCTAACATTCAGTCTCTTAAACGTACTTGGAAGCTTAGGCAAAATCTAATCCACATTTCTGATACTTCCCTCAGTCAAATACTCGTTTGATTTCTGTCATGTAATATGATTCCATTATTTGGTCAGCCACAGCTAAATCAAATCTTGGTGTTCTCTCCACTCAATTCCACGTTTCAAATGGCTTAATGTAAAAACTGGCTTCCCTTTTGCCAGGTTGAGATCTGAGATATATATATATATATATATATATATATATATACACAGTGGATTCCGGTTATTTGGGCCACCAGTTAAGAGGGGCAGCAGTTTATTTGGGAAAAATCTTAAAAAACAGAACCCAATCGAGAAAATAGCCAGGGTTTACTTCGCTTAATTGGGACAAAATGCTGTTTAATCGGGGCAGGAGACTGCAGCACTGAAAATTACCCTACAATTGTCTCCAACCGTACCACGTAGTTCGGTCGGATTTCTGGAGGTCACAACCATAAAACAATAAAAACAATTAGCAGTCACCTGTTTATTGGGCTTTTTTGTTAGTGAAATCAATCATAAACTGATAGTAAACTCGATCTTATTGAATTTGCGATAATACAGACAGCTGGAATTCTGTGGGTTATTATGGTAAAATGTGTTTACACTTCTATGGAATCTTCAATCATATAAAAAAAATAATTTTCAGAATCTTCTCTTCATTCCTATTTTTAAAGCTTCCTAATTTGTTACTCTGTTCTCACTTTCGCGTATCGTGTTACTTACATTTGTGTGTGCCGTGTTCTTTGTTATTGATTGCTTATCTCTTTACTGTTTTAAATTTTAACCCCCACCACCACCAACAAATGACAGTGAACAGAAATGTCAACTAGTTTAGTTAGTATGTACATATTACAGTACGTATTAATTCTTCCGATTATCACATATATTCTTCAGAATTTCACGTATCATTTAATTTTTTAATTGGTAAGGTAATAAAGGGTAAATTTGTACATAACATATCTTTACTTTTATAGCCTGTGGATAATATTCCTCCTATTTTCGCTAATTAGAATCGCTATTTAATTGAATTAAAATTCAATTCACAAACGTGATCACAATGACCGGCGCTTATTACATTGTATAAGTGAACGGTACTTTACAAGGGTGACTCCATCGTAACGTGATTTGATTGTACAATGAACCAATTGTAAAGGGGGGGAGGAGAGCACTGTATTTTTAACTATTTACATGAAACTTCGGATAATTGGGGCAGCCACTTAATTGGGCCAAAATGCACTAGTCCCGACGTGTGCCAAATAACCAGAATCGGCTGTATACACAATAAAATACAATACAATAAAATTTTTATTGTATTTTTTCAATAATACAATAAAATTTTTATTGTATTTTTTCAATAATACAATAACATTTTTCAACAGATTTATTGTATTACCCATCCATCAAATTAGTAAACAAATATAATACTGACTTCTCTTTCTAGAAAAGGATTACTGCATGACTATTACTTCTGATATTCTCTCAGATATTACAACTATCTAACTGATGTCTAGCATGTAGAGCATCCTGTCTACTGATTTAGTTATGTTAGCATTAGCATTAGTTGAGGCATATGATGCAAGAAAGCAAGCTTATACAGCATCAGCCAAAAAAAAAAAAACAAGTTCCAATTTCACCTAGTGAATAAGTGTAATTGTGTGCAATTTTTTACTATTATTAGTGTGTTAAACTGTGTATTGCATAAATGAACAGCTTAACTTTACACATGCCTATTTCTCATGAACTACCTATCGTATACATGTAAGTCCCTCTGGCCATGTGCCATACTGAGTCTTCTCTTGCTTGGCATACATATGTGTACCTTGAGCCTGATGACCAATAAACTGATATTTATCATTTACTTGCTATATTGTACAGCACACAGAAGGATAAAATAAACAAGTAGCAATTTCTTAGGAACTTATTTGAGTGAATAGCAGTTCTTTTACTACATGAATATTGTTAAGAACAAAAGTTCTTAATAATATTCATTATAAAGAAATACTAGAACAAAATGATTAATATTCTCCCAATAACAAGTTTTATTGTACACAATATTTACAAAACAATGTTAACAATTTCACCCATATTTAATGCAATAAACATGCAATTAACTTAATAAAATAATAGTAACAGTTACCAGATTTAATAAAATGCCCTCATATATATTATAGCATCAAGAAGCCCATGTCCAACTAACTATCAACCAGGTGATTTTTTGATATCGTGGAAGTTGTTCCATAACACCTCCATTTATAATTCATATTCTTAAGGTTTAATTATATACAAATACATAATACTCACCCCTCCTGCTCTAGTGAGTTTACGAAGGAAATCTTCAGTAGGATTTTGAAAAGTTAATTTCTCACAACGAATATTGCAGACTGGTGGTTCACTTAATCTCAAGAATAAATCATAATCAAAGCAAACTTTCTTAGGTTCTTCTTTATTCTTAAAATGAACCTCAATAGGCATTATAAATCCTGCATAACCAGATTCTGAAACTTGATAGGGTGGTTCTTTTACCACTACATAAAACAAAATTTACAGTATAAATATATAAACAATCAATATGTACAGATGATTTTACTGTACAGTTATATTGTAGAGATGATTTTACTGTGAGTTATACTGTACAAATGTACAATATAACTCACAGAAAATTAAATTTAATGAAAGAAAAAATTATAATGGAAGCAATGAAATTTCCATTAGTACAGAATAAACTTAATTGAAAAATATATTTTAAAAGTCAATTATAAAGCAACAGTACAAAAATAAGGATTTTATGTACATGCATAATGTATGTTAGAAATAATGCTGATCACAAAACCCAGCATACTGCTGACAAGAGCAAAATAAATGCATTGCATGTTTTGTATTAAAAGAATATAAACTTGTCATCAATTATTAATATTTATCAACACACGAAATACAGACTTTTCAAAAATACCTTATTAGATAATTAAAGAAATTAACAATTATTACTGGCCCATGGTTCAGTGACCAGCAACTCTCTTACTTGCCTCCTTAAGCACCACAGGCAAACATGAACTGGACAGATATATGCTAACTTTATTACATGATTTACCATGTTATTTGATAATTGTCAATTGCAAATGATAAACAAGGTACCTTCACAAGCAGTACAGTGGCTAGCATAGCTGTGCTCTCTTTCTCTATCTGAGTGACTATGGTCTAGGTTGATTTTTGCTACAAACCAATGGTTGCCTACATTCCATCAGGAATGTAGGGAACCATTACAGGTTATTGTCACTCAGTGACCAGGTTAGTTGGTTTCTGTATAAGAGAAACCAGGTTAATTTGTTTCTGTTAGTTGGTTTCTGTTGTTTTCAGAGTCCCACCCAACCAAAAAATTTGGATTATTGTCAAGCAACAGGCAAATCTACCACACAAAATAAACACTTTATGACCATTGCCTTACATACATACAATCAGATGACAACAACATTCACAATTATAAAAAAGGTTGTATTGTCAAAAACAATCAAAAATGGGACCTCAATGAAGCGATGTGTAAATTCCTGCATTTTCGATGTGAAAACATCTCTGGGGGCACCTACTAAATTTTGGATGGAAGCAAAATCAATATGTCCTGAAAATGTGATGCGTAAATGACGTAAATTACGTCACCTCCTAAATGACATAACTTCATGAATTATGTCACTTCCGAAATTTCTGCTACTTTACTGAATCAACAGTTGATTCGTCAGCCTAAGTAGCAGACTGAAGTAACATGGTAACGAAAACAGAAATGAAGAAAATGACTTCATTTCCGTAAAAGTTACTAATCGTTGCATTTCTTTTAGATATTTTGATTTCTATATATTGATCACGAAATAAACTAGCTTTTACAATGTAAATATTTGCAATGTAATATTTACATAATATTTTGCAATGCAATGTAAATTTAAATAGAAAGAGTGCAAGAATATTTGCTGATGCTATCGAGGCAGTGTTAGGTGGGTCGGAAAACTGCTAGCTTGGGGGGAGACAAAGACCAATAGATTGACAGTAGCCACTGGCAGAGGTGAAAGAGATTCTTGCACTGCTTCTATTAGAATGAGCAGAAGCCTGAAAAACAAGATGCATGGTATTTCAGAGACTGCTGGGAGCCATTGCGGTACAAGTAAACACATGGGTTGTGTTAGGGTAGCTAAGAATAGAAACAGGTGCAGGTATACTTGTGTGTACACCAATGCTAGGAGTTTAGTAAATAAATTTGATGAATTTGAGGTATTGCTCAAAACATCAAAGGCAGATATTGTTGGGATATCAGAGACGTGGTGTCACACAGATATAAGGGATGCAGAACTGCAATTTGGGGAGTACAACGTCTACAGAAAGGATAGACAGGATAGGAAGGGAGGAGGGGTTATGCTATTAGTTAAGAAACACATAAAAACCAAGGAAGTGAAGCCAGTCGACATCGCTGGACAGTGCAGTGTTGAGTCAGTTTGGTGTGACATAAGCATTGGGAGATCAAAATTGAGAGTAGTAGTGTGCTATAGGCCTAATGACTCTGATGATTATAATAAGAAACTGTACAGGGAAATAGAGTGGGCCAGTAAATCAGAGAGTCTTATAATGGGAGATTTTAATTTCCCAGATATTGACTGGAATTTGGGGGCTGGTTACTCACGCACTAGCAGGGCTTTTGTGGATTTATTGGATGATTGTTTTCTACATCAGCATGTTCGGGAGGCAACTAGAGGGAGTAATACTCTTGATTTGATTATCAGCAGTGATTCTTCATGCATTAAGAATCTGCAGATAAATGAACCACTAGGTGGAAGTGACCACAGTGTGCTGAAGTGGGATTTCCTCAAAGAGGTAACTACCATTAGGGGTAAAGGAAAGGGCTATTGCTTCCGTAAAGGCGACTACGATGGACTGAGACAGTATTTAAATTCTATACAGTGGGACCAACTGATGATGTTACCAACAGCAAAATTCAAAATGGGAAGCATTCAAAGAACTTATCTTGGAAGCTACTAGGCTTTACATACCAACTAAGAAATATTGTTCAAGGTTTAGGCCAAAATGGATGTCAGATGAACTAATGAGGCATATGGCAGAGAAGAAAAATGCATGGGATACTTACAAATTAACACATGACACAGAAGCCTATGATAGATACAAGTTGATATGCAACCAAGTTACAAAGGAGGTTAGGCAGGCGAAGGCAGATTACGAGAAATCCTTGGCAAGGGATGCAAAGAAAAACAGCAAAGAGTTCTTTACTTATGTAAACTCTAGAAGGAAGGGGATGAATCAGATTGGTCCACTTGATATTGATGGGTCAACTGTTGATGATCCTGCTCAGGTAGCTAACAAACTAAATGAATATTTTGCATCGACATTCACACATGAGGAGTTATTCAGCAAGGGGAATGCCAGAGGTGTATTCAACTCTAGCAGTAAGCTACAGAATCTTGAAATAACTGGGAGTAAAGTGGAGGAGAAACTGTTGAAGATAAACACAAGAAAGGCACCCGGTGTGGATGGGATCTATCCAGTTATATTAAAGGAGGCAGCAAAGGAAGTAAGCAAACCCTTAGCCATAATTATGAGAGCTTCCTTGGACTCAGGGGAGGTATCCATAGACTGGAAATGTGCAAATGTGACCCCAATTCACAAAGGAGGATCAAAGGCTGACAGAAGTAATTATAGACCTTTGAGTTTAACTTCTGTTCCAGGAAAATTAATGGAGGCACTGGTTAAAGAAGCACTGCAGGATCATTTAGACTTCAGTTATAGCTCAGACACAGCATGGTTTTGTTAAGGGGAAGTCTTGCCTGACCAACTTGATTGGATACTATGATGCAGTCACAAAAGAACTGGATGCAGGGAATAACTTTGATATTATATACTTGGATCTTAGAAAGGCTTTTGATACTGTTGCACATGGAAGACTGCTACACAAATTGGAGCAGTGTGACATTGGAGGCAAATTGCTGCTATGGATAAAGGGGTGGTTGAGGGGGAGAAGACAGAGTGGTAATCAATGGACACTGCTCATCATGGACTAATGTTATTAGTGGAGTCCCTCAGGGCTCAGTGTTGGGTCCATTATTGTTTTCTGTATTTATAAATGATATTGGTGATGGTATATCAAGCTTAATGTCCAAGTTTGCAGACGATACAAAGGTTGGCAGGGTTGTCAAGGACACTACTGACTCTATGCTGCTGCAACAGGATCTGGAAAGGTTGAGCAGATGGGCTGAGAGGTGGCAAATGAAGTTTAACATTGACAAATGTAAAGTACTATACATGGGAAACAGCAACCCCAGAGCAACGTATCAACTCTGTGGTACTACACTGACTGTGGTAGAGAATGAAAGGGACTTGGGGGTGGTTGTGCAGGCAGATATAAAGTTCTCTGAGCAGTGCAGACGGGCTGCAAGAGTAGCTCATGGAGTATTGTCAATGATATACAGGAATTTTTCCAGCAGGGATAAGGAGGTGATTATTCCATTGTATAAGGCAATGGTCAGGCCACACCTAGAGTACTGTATACAGGTCTGGAGGCCTCATTTCAAGAAGGATGTAGAGCTGCTGGAACGAGTACAGAGAAGGGCAACAAGATTAGTGAATGGAACAAAGGGGTACTCTTATGAAGAAAGGCTTAAGTTTTGCAAATTACAGTGTCTGGAGACTAGGCACCAGCGAGGTGATCTGATAGAGGTGTATAAAGCCTTGAATGGTTTAAGCATGCTCAATGCTGATGGGATTCTTCCTCTAGCTCAGAAAAATCACCTGAGAGGGCATAAATTCAAATTGAGGAAAGACAGATGTAGGATAGACGTGCGGAAATTTGCCTTTAGCCAGCGGGTGGTTGGTTGGTGGAACAGACTTCCATCATTTGTTGTTGAAGTTGATAACCTAAACAAATTTAAGGCTCAACTGGACAGGTATTTCGAACAAACGGAGGGGTGAAATGGGAGTGGTGTGTTTTTTTTTTTTTTTTTTTTGGCTGATGCTGAATAAGCTTGCTTTCTTGCATCATATGCCTCTACTAATGCTAATGCTAATAATCACTTTCAATCTCCCTTGGTAAGTGATGGATCATTGTGTTAACTCAAACAGACACATAGATCACTTAGCACAGAATACCGTATCTCAGGCATCTTATCTGAATGAGCGGTAAATGAGGAGAAACAAGCCTCTGTGTCACTAAATTCAACTTTGGTAAATGTGAAGGAATTTCGGGGTAGACAAAGCCTTTCCACTTAGATAGCACCGGAATGGTGTTGTTCTTAAGTGATCCTCTATAGCTATTATATGCAAGGATAACATCGACATCAACATAGGGAAATGTAGTGCATTTCATTTGTGTATCTTTAGAAGCTGGTTTCTTTGTGTTGTTTTCGAACCATAGATGATCACAAATACAGAACTGAAATCATTTTTCATAAATTTCCTTTCAAACTCTTGATGCACGTTCTTATATAAATAGTAGTCAGCATAAGAAAAAGAAACACGATCATTTAAACGTGGCTCTGCAATTGAAGAAATGTTCTGTTGTAAATAATTAATACTCATTTTGGGTACATCATTGTTAGATTTATTTATTTTTATTTTTTTTATGAAATACCACAAATACAAGGGGTATTAGAACCTATAGTACTTAATATAGTGCATGGGTTGCAGTTTCAGAAGATGAAAGGAGATATTTGTTGACATTAGACGAACTTCTGTAGACTGTAATTTTCAGGAAATACATATGAAGGAAGGTTGTTCCAGAAAACGGCAGCTGAATAAATAAACAAGGAAGATGGAAAGTTGGTTCTGTGAGTTTGAAGTTGGACAGTAAATGGATGTTGGCTGACGGCAGCAGGTGTTTGAACCAGTTTGAGAGTGTGGGAATTACAGAAGCCAATTCAGAAAAACAGTGCCCACTGAAGTATCTGCAGAAAAGTCATGCAGCAGGAACAGTATGTCTATGAGACAGAGAGTGGAGAGAGAGACTGTTAGAGATGAGTCATTAATTAACCTAACTGCCCTCTTCTGAATGGAAACTACAAGCCTGGGACAGGTTTTGGGGGCACCACCCCAGATGTGGGAACAATAATCCATGGTAGGTCAGATTTGCAATTTGTACAGAGTGAACAGCTGCTTGGAAGAAAAATAACGCCAAGAGCGAAAGAGAAAACCGAGTTTTTTTGATGCATAGGCAACAATATTTATAATGTGCTTGTGCTAAGAGAGATTAGAAGTCAGGGTAATCTGCAAAAAGAGATATATCATCTTGCCTAGAAATCAGAATGTCACCAAAGGTAAGCATAGGAGCAAAAGAATCCTTTTTGGGAGATATAGGACAGGACTGAGTTTTAGAAGTATTGAAATTAACTAAGTTGTCTTTACCCCACTGGAGAATTACCTGGAGATCAGCATTTAAGGAATTGGTAACGGATATTTGTAGAGTTGAAGCTGATTGAACAGGGCAAGGTTTTTCAACCTGAAAAGTGGAATGCAATGTGCTATCATCAGCAAAACTATGGATAGGATTTCCGATCAATGGAAGAAGGTCATTAATATACAAGAGGAAAAGAACTGAACTTCGGGGGAACACCAGCATTAGTGAAGAAGTTAGAAGACAGAGAGACATCTACCATCACCCTCACTCAGTGAGCGATCAGAGAGAAAACTGGATAACCAATTACAAAAATCAGTTGGCAAATCATAAGATGGGAGCTTGTTTAGAAGACTTATGGCAAAGACGATCGAAAGTTTTTGAAATATCAAGAGCAGCTGCTTGTGTTTCACGGAACTTTTCCATTGAATTTTCCAATAAATGGGTAACATAAGCCAGAATATCACCAGTGGATTATCAACATTGACAGAATCCATACTGGCTATCATTGATCAGACGGAAGGTTTCTAAATAGGTTAGGATTTGGCAGTTAATTGATTTCTCCATTACTTTAGAAAGAGTAGAAGTAATTGCAATGGGGCAATAATTGGATGGGTGGGATTTGTCACCCACTTATAGGTTGTTGTTATTTGGT
Source organism: Mastigoproctus giganteus (assembly GCF_048544385.1). Classification (NCBI taxonomy): domain Eukaryota; kingdom Metazoa; phylum Arthropoda; class Arachnida; order Uropygi; family Thelyphonidae; genus Mastigoproctus; species Mastigoproctus giganteus. The sequence continues at coordinate 107,586,445 of NC_143578.1, forward strand.
TTTTAGGAGCATTAGCAACTAAAGCCATATTACTCCGGGATAAGCGGTGGTCATTCCCTGACCTTTCCGCATCCTCCGTATTTTGTGGTGACGGGCTCAAACCCTGGTCTAATCAAGAAGCGTGTGCTATGCACTGCTGCTCCTTCCCACCTGGCTATGAAAGCGCCTCCCACTTATAGGAACTGACTGGATATGAGCAAATTTCCAAGCAGAAGGAAAAACACCTTTTTATAAGGAAGTGAAAAAAGGCAGCAAAGAACAGGAGTAAGTTCAGGAGTGCAGGTTTTGAGAACAAGTGGAGAAATACTATCGGGACCTGAAGCTTTCTTAGCATCAAGATTCATCAAAATCCTTCGGACATCCTTTTAACAGAAGACCACAGGAAGCATTGAATGGAGCGTATTGGGAATGGTGGGATTTGTTTTACCAAGTTCATTAATACATGAGTTGGAAGAAAAATGGGATGCTAGCAGGTCAACGTTATCCTTGGATGAAGTGACAATAAAACCATCTGGTTTTGACAGAGGTGCAAGCAGATATGGGCAAAAGTTGCAACCAATAGTTTTGACAAGAGACCAGACTGCTCGGTTACCATTAGGGCAAGAAACAAGTTTTCTACTCTTAGCCTGTTCAAAATCTAGTGCTGATTGATTAATAACTGATTTACAGTTGTTGCGGTCTCTGGTGTAGGCAGAGGCAGATTTAACGGTGGGCACACCGGGCACGCACTCTAGGCCCTGACTTCTGAAGGGGGCCCCAAAACCACAACTTTACACTTTTTTCTAGTGACACCAAGTTTGGTTTTATATGTGCAATTTTAATTACATACAAGTTTACAATCGGCGGTAAAACCTGATTAAGAATGTTTATATTCGCTTATTTTCATTATTTCATTACTATGCTGCATACTATATACATACTACGCTGCATAGGCTGCACTACCGCTTATCGGAGCAATAGAATCGTATTTGCTACTTTGTACTTACAAAGGTTCTCCTGCAGTGCAGACTTACGATATATGCAAATATGCATATATCGTATATTGTTGAAATTATATTAAGATAAAATTAATTCCTGTTGTTACATCAGCGCCTGGATTTTCGTAGTTTATGAATAATTTTTGAATTTTAATTAATCATTAATTTATTGCACAATAACGAAAAATCTCTTCTCTAGTATTCTAATCATTCAGACTATTAAATTTTATATTGTTCTTTACATTGGTAGGCTACAAATGAAATTTTTTTTAAGGGGCCCAATATTTTCTTCTGCGCCCGGGGCCTCAACCGACCTTAATCGGAGCAATTCTGCCTACACAGTGCCTGGGTGGAGGCAGAAGATGAAACTGAAGAATGGGAAACCAGCCAATTACAATATCAAACATTCTTCTCTTGAACTGCCTTAGCACATTTATTGGAAAACCAAGGTTTAGAGAAAGGACGAGATTTTCAGGTGGAATGTAAATAAAGGATTCCATTCCTAAAAGAATAATTTCACTGACACGATCTGAGCAAATGTTGACATCAGAAATTTTGAAACAGTAATCCGACCAAGGAAAAGAAGAAAAATTTCGCGTGTCATCCCATTTTGCATTCTTGAAATGCCAAACAACAAGAGGTTGGGAACAGCCATGAGATAAAGGCTCCATTGGAGAAGAGACAATCACAAGTTGTGAGCTTAGGTGCCTAAAAGACCATTCACTTCCACCTTGTACTTAAAAGGGTTGTTTGTGAGAAAAAGATCAAGCATGTTGGCTGAATGGTTAGGATTGTCCAGCATTCTGGTAGGAAATTAAACAACCTGGGCGAGGTCATTAGTAATTGCAGAAGTCTCAACATCTTGACCAGCTGGGTCTGTGTTACTAGAAAACGGAAGCCAGCTGGAGTTGTGAACATTAAAATCAACAAGGAAAATTACCTCGCTGTTAGGAAAGTTGGACTGGAGAAAGTCAAGTTGCAAAGAGAGGATGTCAAAGTATTCAAAGTGATTAGTGGAACTAGGAGAATGGTAAAGACAACAGATGAATTTGACAGCATGAGGTATAGAGATTTAAGCCAGAGTAGATGGAAAAGAGGATATTTCAAATTAACAAGCCTCTGACAGGGAATATCAGAATGGACATATGCACAAGTACCTTTGAGGCGAAAGGAATCATACAGCGAATAATTTGGGCAAATGAGATGAGCAGTGGTTGAATCAACTGATAACTGAGATTCTGTCAGAAAGAGTACATGGGGTTTGGCAGACTAAATGAAAATGGACATCACTGAGATTGGAAATGAGACCAAGTATATTTGTGAAATGAACTAGGAAGCGTTTGGGATGTTTAGATCTTTTCACAGATAAGTTTACTCTAATAGTTTGACAGTTCATGGTGTATTCAATAGTAAGAAAAGGTGGGGGGGGCATGCTGTATGAAGTAATGAAATTTTTGGATAGGGTGTACACCTGGAAAAAATATACACAGATCCTGACATAACGTGGCCTCAACAATGCCCCTCTCACATACACACTACTCAGACTCCTTCCAGTCACTATCTGGCAAAGTAGAGGCAGCAAGATTATACACTAGCTGATCCGGAAGCCTCCTAGAGAGTTACCAATAGGTTCAGTCTGGTGCACTATATAGCGGCCAGCATGCAAACACTGTTTTAGAGCTGTATCCTGAAAAAGTAAGGAAGTTTGGATCTCGCCATGGTGTTCATTATAACCTCAAAAGACATCAATCATACTGCACGATGCAAGAGATGAGGGGGGGAGGGTTAACCGGAACTTAGCTCTGGAGACTAAACATGGGTTCTGCCACTTCAAACCTCCAATAAGCAAAGTGATGATATTGCACCAGTCGATGAGAGCTATCTACCACGTAGTATTCCCTGGTAACACAGAGGTGCAGCATTCCTCCGTGTGGTGTGGGTGCCACACCTCGACCTCTGCTTGCGTTGGTTCAGACCTGGGTGGTCACCCACAGTGTGCTTCCACATAAGGTTATACCCAGGATTACTAAGAGTCCCACCATAGTGAAAGTGCAAGCAGAGGATTGGGCTGTTACACACTGTCCAGACTTCACCAAAATTGGGTCAACTTGACTTGAGTGTCACCTGAATATCAGTTCCATCAGGGTTTTAGACTCCCCAGGTAGCGAGCACAGTTTGTCTGGTATATCTGAGAGAATGCCTGTGACAGTCTGAAGGACCAATCCGAAAGATGGAATGGCACTGCCGGTTAAAAGCACTTCTAAATCCAACACTTGGTTTTCTATTTGTCTTCCAATCTCGATAATCTTCATCATTCTCGCTCGCTCACTACTACCTTCATCTTTATTTTCTTAGGTTGGTTTGCTCCATACTCTCAACAACATTCTGCATAGTGTAAAAAAATATGGAGGTCCTAAACATTCTGCATTTGACTCCAGTATTGTTGAACACTCCGCTATAGCAGTGTGGCATTCAGTCCCTTTCATTAATCAGAAATTTATTGATGTGAAAACATCTATAGCACTAACAATGGCATGTAACAAAAATGCAGGTTGCAACAATACAAATACGTCACAATCATACTATTCAACAAATGGCTACAATCAAATGGGTAATTAGGCTATTGCCTTGGATTTTGCTGACCTCTTCAAACGCTGATTTAGTAGAGTACGTAGCGGGTATGAGCATGAAACATTACTTCGTTCATACTAAAATATTTGAGACTGAAGTATATTGCTAATGTCACTAACATTGATTCGGTAGGGTAGGTAGCAGGTGTGAGCATAAAAGGTTACATTGTTCATTACTTTGGTTCAGCTGTTCAATTTTAAAATGTTTTTGATTTTTGTCAAAGAAGTTTTCACATAAATAATCTTTCGTGCATACAGGGTACGCAGGGTTAATTTTTTTTCTTCAAAAATAAACCATACACAGCATTACATGATTCAGTATGGAAAATTTAATTTTTACTACATTTTCCAAGTACTATACATTAAAAAAAAATGAATTTTCTGTTAATACTCTGAAATGACTATACGGTCAGAGGAGTTCACAAGATAGAAAGAAAACAAGAAACAGCACCATATTCAGCAGTCATGGACTTGATCCCTTGTTACTCAAGGCACGTGACCAGGCTAATGGAGGCCTTTATAAAAAACTAACTCATCCCATTACGTACAGAAAGTAAGTGCAACATTTTCTGCCTTTCTCTACCGCACTTCTGACAACATGAAAGTGTATTACTTTATGTATAACTCAAAAAATGAGTACTTGTGAGTACAATAAGCAAACATACGTAAATACAGGATTTTACATGTTTTTTTTAAATAACTACATGTCCACCCAAAATCTGGGTGGACATGTAGTTTCTTGCATATGATGCAAGAAAGCAAGATTATATAGCATCAGCCACAAAAAAAAAAAACCTTTCCCATTTCACCCATTCTAAATGCTTGTCTAGTTCTGCCTTGAACTTAAGTTGCAGACCTACACTACAACAGACGGAAGTTTGTTTGTTCCAACTATCAACCATCCACTGGCTAAAGGCGAATTTCTGACCATCTATTCCGCAATTGTCTTTCCTCAATTTGAATTTATGCCCCCTCAGGTGAGTAATCTGAGTAAGAATTCCATTACCATTGAGCTTGCTCAATCCATTCAAGGCCTTATACACCTCAATTAGATCACCTCGCAGGTGCCTAGTCTCCAGAAGCTGCAATTTAAGGGCACAAAAGGTGATATAGTTGTACACGTTGGCACTAATGATATTAAGAGTAGGAGACTGGCGGAATTACTTAACAAGTACAGGTCACTGTTGAAAAAAAGCCGTGAATTAGGGTTGAATTTGAAAGTGTCTGCAATTCTGCCCAGACACGATAGGAGGGAGTATATGATGAGAGCCCTGTCGATCAATTCGGCCCTGGAAAGATTGTGCAAGGCTCAACGGGTAGAATTTTTTCAGCCTGGTCTGTACTTGTTAACAGGAGAGACTGCTTCTACAGGGATGGGATACACTTAAATAGAAAGGGTGCAAGCATGTTTGCTGATGCTATCGACGCAGTGTTAGGTGGGTCGGAAAACTGCTAGATTGGTGGAATACAAGGACTAATAGATTAACAGTAGCCACTGGCAGAGGTGAAAGTGATTCTTGTACTGCTTCTATTGGAATGAGACACAGCCTGGAAAATAAGATGCAGGATATTTCAGAGACTGCTGGGAATCATTGGGTTACAAGTAAACACATGGGTTGTGTTAGGGTAGCTAAGAAAAAGAACAGGTGCATGTATACTTGCGTGTACACCAATGCTAGGAGTTAAGTAAATAAATTTGATGAATTTGAGGTATTGCTCAAAACATCAAAGGTAGATATGGTGGGGATTTCAGAGACGTGGTGTCACACAGATATTAGGAATGCAGAACTGGAATTTGGGGAGTACAATGTCTACAGAAAGGATAGACAGGATAGGAAGGGAGGAGGGGTTATGCTATTAGTTAAGAAATACATAAAATCCAAGGAAGTGAAGCCAGTCGACATTGCTGGACAGTGCAGTGTCGAGTCAGTTTGGTGTGACATAAGCATTGGGAGATCAAAATTGAGAGTAGGAGTGTGCTATAGGCCTAATGACTCTGATGATTATAATAAGAAACTGTACAGGGAAATAGAGTGGGCCAGTAAATCAGAGAGTCTTATAATGGGGGATTTTAATTTCCCAGATACTGACTGGAATTTGGGGGCTGGTCACTCATACACTAGCAAGGCTTTTGTGGATTTATTGGATGATTGTTTTCTACTTCAGCATGTTCGGGAGGCAACTAAAGTGAGTAATACTCTTGATTTGATTATCAGTAGTGATTCTTCATGCATTAAGAATCTGCAGATAAATAAACCACTAGGTGGAAGTGACCACAGTGTGCTAAAGTGGGATTTCCTCAAAGAGGTAACTACCATTAGGGGTAAAGGGAAGGGCTATTGCTTTCGTAAAGGCAACTACGATGGATTGAGACAGTATTTAAATTCTATACAGTGGGACCAACTGATGATGTTACCAACAGCAAAATTCAAAATGGGAAGCATTCAAAGAATTTATCTTGGAAGCTACTAGGCTTTACATACCAACTAAGAAATATTGTTCACGGTTTAGGCCTAAGTGGATGTCCGATGAACTAATGAGACATATGGCAGAGAAGAAAAATGCATGGGATACATACAAATTAACACGTGACACAGAAGCCTATGATAGATACAAGTTGATCTGTAACCACGTTACAAAGGAGGTTAGGCAGGCGAAGGCAGATTACGAGAAATCTTTGGCAAGGGATGCAAAGAAAAACAGCAAAGAGTTCTTTACTTATGTAAACTCTAGAAGGAAGGGGATGAATCAGATTGGTCCACTTGATATCGATGGGTCAACTGTTGATGATCCTGCTCAGGTAGCTAATGAATATTTTGCATCGACATTCACACATGAGGAGTTATTCAGCAAGGGGAATGCCAGGTGTATTCAACTCTGGCAGTAAGCTAGAGAATCTTGTAATAACTGAGAGTGAAGTGGAGGAGAAATTGTTGAAGATAAATACAAGAAAGGCACCTGGGGTGGATGGGATCTATCCAGTTATATTAAAGGAGGCAGCAAAGGAAGTAAGCAAACCCTTAGCCATAATTATGAGAGCTTCCTTGGACTCAGGGGAAGTACCCATGGACTGGAGATGTGCAAATGTGACCCCAATTCACAAAGGAGGATCAAAGGGCGACACAAGTAATTATAGACCTGTTAGTTTAACTTCTGTTCCCGTTAAATTAATGGAGGCACTGGTTAAAGAAGCACTGCAGGATCATCTATACAAGACTTCAGTTATAACTCGGACACAGCATGGTTTTGCTAAGGGGAAGTCCTGCCTGACCAATTTGATTGGATACCATGATGCAGTCACAAAAGAACTGGATGCAGGGAATAACTTTGATATTATATACTTGGATCTTAGAAAGGCTTTTGATACTGTTGCACATGGAAGACTGCTGCACAAATTGGAGCAGTGTGGCACTGGAGGCAAATTGCTGCTATGGATAAAGGGGTGGTTGAGGGGGAGAAGACAGAGATTGGTGATCAATGGACACTGCTCATCGTGGACTAATGTTATTGGTGGAGTCCCTCAGGGTTCAGTTTTGGGTCCATTATTGTTTTCTGTATTTATAAATGATATTGATGATGGCATATCAGGCTTAATGTCCAAGTTTGCAGACGATAAGAAGGTTGGCAGGGTTGTCAAGGGCACTATTGACACTATGCTACTGCAACAGGATCTGGAAAGGTTGAGCAGATGGGCTGAGTGGTGGCAAATGAAGTTTAACATTGACAAATGTAAAGTACTACATATGGGAAACAGCAACCCTAGAGCAACGTATTAACTCTGTGGTACTACACTGACAGTGGTAGAGAATGAAAGGCACCTGGGGATGGTTGTGCAGGCAGATATGAAGTTTTCTGAGCAGTGCAGATGGGCTGCAAGAGTAGCTCATGGTGTATTGTCAATGATATATAGGAATTTTTCTAGCAGGGATAAGGAGGCGATTATTCCCTTGTATAAGGCAATGGTCAGGCCACACCTAGAGTACTGTATACAGGTCTGGAGGCCTCATTTCAAGAAGGATGTAGAGATGCTGGAACGAGTACAGAGAAGGGCAACAAGATTAGTGAATGGAACAAAGGGGTGCTCTTACGAAAAAAGGCTTAAGTTTTGCAAATTACAGTGTCTGGAGACTAGGCACCAGCGAGGTGATCTGATAGAGTTGTATAAAGCCTTGAATGGTTTGAGCATGCTCAATGCTGATGAAATTCTTCCTCTTGCTCAGAATAATCACCTGAGAGGGTATAAATTCAAATTGAGGAAAGACAGATGTAGGATAGACGTGAGGAAATTTGCCTTTAGCCAGCGGGTGGAACAGACTTCCATCCCTTGTCGTGGAAGTTGATAGCCTAAATAAGTTTAAGGCTCAGCTGGACAGGTATTTCGAAAGAACAGAGGGGTGAAGTGGCAGTGGTTATTTTTTATTTATTTATTTATTTTTATTTATTTTTTTTTTTTATGCTGATGCTGCATAAGCTTGCTTTCTTGTATCAAATGCCTCTACTAATGCTAATGCTAATTTGCAGAACTTAAGCCTTTCTTGGTAACACCAACCCTTTGTTCCCCTCACCAATCTCTTTGCCCTTCTCTGTACTTGTTCAAGCAGCTCCATATCTTTCCTAAAATGAGGCCTCCAGACCTGTATACAGTATTCAAGGTGTGGCCTGACCATTGCCTTTTACAAGGGGACAACCACATCCCTATCCCTGCTAGCAAAATTTCTGTATATCATTGATAAGACACAATGAGCTACTCTTGCAGCCTTTTTGCACTGTTCGGAAAACTTCATATCTAACTGCACAATTACCCCCCAGGTCCATTTCATTCTCCACTACCCTGAGTGTAATACCACCCAGTTGATATGTTACTCTGGGGTTACTGCTACCCATATGCAGTACTGTATATGGGTAGCAGTGTTAAACTTCAGTTGCCACCTCTCAACTTTTTCAGATCCTGTTGCAATAGCATACTATCATTACTGTCATTAACAACCCTGCCAACCTTCATATCATCTGCAAACTTAGACATTAACCCTGATACACCATCAATATCATTGATAAATATACAAAACAACAATGTGCCCAACACCAAATCCTGGGGGACTCCACTAATAACATTAGTCCATGAAGAGCAGTGTCCATTCATAAACCACTCTCTCTCTCTCTCTCTCTCTCTCTCTCTCTCTCTCACTCAACCATCCTTTTATCAATTGCAGCAATTTGTCCTTAATACAATACTGCTCCAATTTGCACAGTAGTCTGCCATGGGCAACAGCATCAAAAGCTTTCCTAAAATTCAAGTATATGATATCAAGATTATTCTTTGCATCCAATCCCTTTGTCACCACATCATAGTATCCAATCAAATTTGCCAGACAAGACTTCAAGACTTCACCTTAACAAACCCATGCTGTGTCTGAACTATATAACTGCAGTCTTGTCCAGATGATCCTGCATCACTTCCTTAACCAGCGACTCCATCATTTTCCCTGGAACCTGTTAGACTAACAAGTCTGTAATTACCTGTGCCACCCCTTGATCCACCTTTGTGAATTGGGGACACATTTGCACATCTCCAGCCCATGGGGACCTCCCAAGTCCAAGGAAGCTTTCATAATTAGAGCTAAGGGTTTGCTTACTTCCTTTGCTGCCTCCTTCAGTATAACTGGATAGATCCCATCTGACCAAGGTGCCTTTGTTATGTTTAACTTCAACAATTTCACCTGCACTTTGCCCTCAGTTATTACAAAATCACTTAGCTCCCGGTTAGAATTTGATAAAAATTTGGCATTCCCCTCATTGAATAACTCATGTGTGAATGTAGATGCAATATACTCATTCAGCTTATCAGCTACCTGAGCATAATCATCAACAGTCAAACATCTATGTTAAGTGGACCAATCTGATTCATCCATTTCCTTCTAAAATTTACGTAAGTAAAGAACTGTTTGCTGTTTTTCTTTGTATCCTTTGCCAAAGATTTCTCATAATCCACCTTGCCTGCCTAACCTCCTTTGTGATTTGATTACAGACTAGCTTATCTGCCACAGGCTTCTGTGTCACCTGATAATTTATATACATCCTATGCATTTTCATTCTCTGCCATGAGCCGCATTAATTCATCTGATATCCATTTAGGCAAATTCCAAGCTGCAGTAAGAATCAAGTCCTAAAACTTGATTCTTTCTCTACTTGGATTTGAGAGGTTCAAGTTTATCACATCATATTTACAAAAGGCAGAAAAAATTACCAAATTTATAAATGCAGTAATTGTAACTTTTATTTTCAAAAAAATTTGTAGCCATCTTGATCCCTAATTTATCCTCATCTGCTTTCTTTCCTTAGGGTTTTTTGAAACAGTGTCTTTTCAAATGACCTAACCCCCCCCCCCCACATGCACGCACACACAGCTAGAACTACAACAGAATACCTAACAGTGCATTTTCAATATAGCATCTACAACTTTTTGCCATGATTCAAGCAAATATGCTGAAATATATAAATCTGTGATACTAATAAATTGGGTTGTTTTGAGTCTTTTATATCTGTGACATGATGCACTAATATGAACATCACCAGAAGATGAGTGGCATGTAATCTGTCATAATAATATGTTAGACATCATAAATATCTACCATATTATTATGTCAATAAATGGGTTACATAACATGACGTTATGTAACCATTCTATGGACAAATTCAATGGAAAAGTATGGTGAATCTCAAGCAGTTGCTTTTGATATTTCTAAGGCTTTTGGAATGCCTTTTTACAATTGGGTATCTAGCTGGCTCTGACTGCTCTCTGCGGGTAACAGCAGATAGCTCTCTGTCATCTAACTTCACTAATGCTTGTGTTCCATAAGGATCAGTTCTTTCTCCCATTCTTTTTCTCTTGTATCTCAATGACCATCTTCTACTGACTTGCAAGTTGGACGTCCACCATGAGGCATGTGTTTCTGCAGCTCCTGCATTTTGTCTACTTTCAACTGGAAACAATGCTACAAAGTCTATAAAATTGGTACATGTGAGGAGAGGATGGAATGCCTAACCGGGCGAGTTTATTTTTGTTAATTTTAATTAGGTTATACCTTAGTTACAAATGTTTCTTCTCTTTTCATCTTGCCATGGATCAGATTATTATGTTCACCATGAAAATGATAAAGGCTGGCAGTTTTATCCCTATCTCCTTGCTGCTATGTTCATAAATTTCATTGTAGTGTTGTTGGAGGGATTCTCCCATTGCATGTTCCTGATTTTGAATGGTTGTGTAAAAGTAACAATGAAAATCATATTTTTTCATATCTGTAAGATTGATTCCTCAAATCCTAAAGTGATTGTGCAATACTCATGGCCATATAGTCTTCCTCCTTGTCAGGTGATGATCAATCATGTGACTCCTTGGAGACTTCCCATTGGCCACTAAATGGTGTGATATCATCCTTCCTATACAATGATCTGTGCTGTCATCATCAAGAAGTTCCTTGAATATTGGTACACTTTTGACCCTCAATTCTGCCCACCAAACATGGAAAATTAGTGATATTTCAGTCAGAAATAATTGTACAGATAAAATAAAAGGTATCTGGCAAATTGTTGTGACATTCTCCACACTGATATTGTCACAAAAAAACTGAGAAACAGTTAGCTGAAGACAAAAAAGCCAGATTTTGATTTTGATAGTTAATCTAAGGAATCTACAGGTTACTGAAACTGCTAAATCTACATATTACTGAAACTGCTCAAACTGCGACTACAAAGAGACTACTGAGACTCAAATTGAAACTACAAAGCCTGATAAACAGCCTACAATGCCCTATGAACATATTCTAACCACAAGGAAGAAATCTTGACTGCACAAACAGGAAGAATAACAGCAGCAGTACAACTGAAAATTGTAAATGATTGGACAGAACCAAAAGAAACACTAATGCAGCTGCACATAGAAAATGAAATCCTAAAAGCAAAGCAGCAGGTCCTCTCTGAGGTGGGAAGTCAAAACCAGGCAATATCTTAAAGCAGGCACTTAAGACAAAGGGTGAGAATCCACAACATATCCAGTAAGGTCAGGAACTTTGTGCTTGCAAAACTGCAGCCTAACGTGACCATTGTTAAAGTAAAAGCACTTAGAAAGATACATATAAATGGATTTATTATAGAGACAGCTACACCTGAGGACACAAAGGTCATTATGAAGCACCCTGATATTTCCAAACTAAGCTGAAACTCCCAAAGACAGGGATCCCTTCATAATGATCTCTGACATACAGAAAACCATGCCAACAAGGGGACTTATGGAGAACATCTATACCAAAAATTTACACATGCATAACTAAGAGAAAAAGTTTGTTTTATAATAAAGTTTCCTGCCTACTCTATCTTGGAAAATAGTGGCCACCATAAATCGGTCTTGCTTACAATTAGTAAACAGTTAGAAACTTATGGGTTTCTCTAAAATGTAAAATGCATGTTCAAATTTTTATTTATGTTTCAAAAACCTTGCTAAAATTTTTAATGATTTTTCTAAAGATCTTGTGCACTTTATTGAAAACTGCAATTAATGATTAAATAATGTTACATGCAATGAATAAGCTGAAACTTAGTGGTCTGTATCTGTGAAGCTTGGGAGCCTGTTTTGGTCTCTTTAGAAAAGAGTACAATCTTATCAAATAAATACTTATATCGTTTTTAGACTTCAAGGTGTAGTCACTTATGGAGAACATGTTTTGATGAAAACTGTTCTATGCAAATAGCTCTTGCACCACTCCTCCTCCTCTACGCTTCACAAAATTAGTTTGATTTCAGTTGAAGAGGAGAACAACTCATCTGTGTTGTGGTAAGTGGTCCTGGAATCAAGTTTGATAAGTTAAGAAGGTAACAAATCAATGATATACACCACAGCAAAGCAACAGAGCCTTGATCCTGCTACCCTTTTCCTGACCTGCACCTCTGGGGTGAGGACACATCCCCATTCCTGGTGTTGCCACAATGGAGTTGATGAGATTGATCCCAGCATTCCAGGAAGCATATGCTACACCAGCACACAGTAACAGTACCTATCCAGCAGCATGCATGTGCAGTCAGAGCGAGGCACAGCTAAGTAGCTACAGTTGTGGCTTCAAACTATTGTGTAGTATTGTTGCTCCGTGATCCCACTCTGTTGGATGCACCAGCCAAGCAATGACTGTATAATTGTATGTATACAGTTTATTTAACAGCATGCACTACAGTTATCAGTCAATTCAAATTCTACTGCCCTTTCTGCAAGTCTCCTTTCTCCTCCACCCTTCTCCCCTCACCATCAAACTCAATTCCTACTTCCCCATCTGTTCTGTTTCATTCTCTCCCCCCCCCTTCCTTCTTTCCTGTCTCACTCAAACCCTGGATTGTTGGAGGCAGTCCAATACTGTGTACAGACTCAGTGGGCCACTTTAGTGGCAAGGAGTATAGGGACTATAAGCTCTCCAGGTGAAACCTGGTAGTTGGTTGCTAAGTGGCCAGTCATACAACACCAACATGCTGGTAAACACAGATCATGTGCATGATGCAAGTTTTGCCTATACTACATACACATTACTGGCTATGTGGAGTTGCTAACATCATATAAAGATAATGGTGGATTGTAGGGGAATCCTCAGGTACTGCCCAGACAGAGACTACGCACGCACACACAGCCTAATGTTCATGTCGTGCTAACCATATTCAAATTCTGCATTTATTATGTCAGAGTGGTGCTGTTTCTGATATCCCTATAATGTCCATGTTTGATGATGTAATACCTTAAATTTCATCGAATTTGCTAAGGTCCTAGCATTTGTGTTTAAGCAAGTACAGGTTTAACTGTTTTGCTCTTAGCAAATTGAACATAGCCCATACAATGGATAAAAGGATGGTTAAGTGGGAGAAGACAGAGGGTGGTAATCAATGGGTGCTGCTCTTCTTGGACTAATGTTATTAGTGGTGTCGCACAGGGTTCGGTGTTAGATCCACTGTTGTTTTGTATATTTATCAATGATATTGATGAAGGTATATTAGGCTTAATGTCGAAGTTTGCAGATGATACAAAGGTTCGCAGTGTTGTTAATGACAGTAATAGCAGTGTGCTACTGCAACAGGATCTAGATAATTTGGGCAGATGGGCTAAGAAGTGGCAACTGAAGTTTAACCTTGACAAATGCAAAGTAATGCATATGGGTAGAAGTAACCCCAGAGAAACGTACCAACTGTGCGGTACTACACTTAAGGTGGTAGAAAATGAAAAAGACCTGGGAGTAATTGTCCAGGCAGATATGAAGTTTTCTGAGCAATGCAGACAGGCTGCCAGGGCAGGTCATGGGGTTTTGTCAATGATATATAGGAATTTTGCTGGCACAGAAAAGGAGGTGATTATCCCTCTGTATAAGGCAATGGTCAGGCCACGCCTTGAGTACTGCGTACAGGTCTGGAGGCCTCATTTTAGGAAGGATGTAGATTTACTTGAGCATGTACAGAGAAGGGCAACAAGATTGGTGAGGGGAATGAAAGGATCTCTTACCAAGAGAGGCTTAAGTTCTGCAAATTGCAGTGGCTGAAGACTAGGCACCTGCGCGGTGATCTGATTGAGGTATCTAAGGCCTTGAATGAGTTGAGCACGTTGAATTCTGATGGGATCCTTCCACTTGTTCACACCATAGGAATAGCAAATTGCAAGCACAACTTTTTTCCTTGACTCCATTTTCTAAGATGTTCAACACATGTATGGCATACTTTATGCGGTGCCCACGATTTATTCTGATTGCCTAGTTTTATGTCGAAGTATGCATAATACGATTTTTTTACAAAATCTGATATTTCGCCTCTGCTTTACAGGAACAAAACCACCACATATGTAACAAAATATGTCGGGACTGTTTATACACTTACTGGTGGACATACTAAAAGAAAACTAACACAAAATGAGAGCTCACGACGGTTTTTACAGGAGTACTGTGACCGCATAAGGGATGTGCCACTTATATAGGCTCTGTGGTTGAGTGGACTGTACAAACAAGTGAGTGCATGCTCAGACAAGTTTAACCCATAACTACACACAGGAGTCTCCCAGACTCCACTCGGAAAATAAAATTCTGGGAATCACAGATGGGCCGGAAGAGTGGGGTGGGGGGGCCGTCTACCTTCCTGGGTCAAGGTCAGCTACCTTGCAGTGTGTGTAGTTACGGGTTAAAATGCTTAATCTGTTGTATTTGAGGTAAATATTTGATACTGATTATGAATATAGGGGTATAAAACTTGTAAACCATTGCAGAAACTATAGTTAATATTTTGTTAATGAAGTGTGAAAAACCTTTACGTGATAGAAACAAACGGACTTCGGTTTAGTAATCAGTAAACATGCATAAATAACTGTCACATACTTTTACTTAAACCCCAGATATACACACTATAAACCAATAATTATTGGTTCTAGGTTAATGACTGAAACTTTCAATGGTCTCTTAAATATAAACAAAGTTTTACTTCAGTAATTTTGGAAGTGAAAAGTAATAGCAGTGGTGGTATCATGATTTGGGGGATGTTTCCATGGACATCACTGAGTCATCTCATCCCCATTAAGCACACCCTCACCACCAGACCCTACCTTAGCAATGTTTTAGACCACGTTTTGTCCTATATGGTGACCGTGCATCCAGATGGCCCTGGACTCTTTCAACAAGTCCCATGTCACAAGGCCCGCATTTTACAAGAATGGCTTGACGTGCATATACAAGAATTTCATGTGCTCTTCTGGCTGCCAAATTACCCTGACACCAATCTCATTGAACATTTGTGGGATATAGTGGAATGTCAATGCCAGTGTCTTGCTCCATTGCCAAACTCCAAGGTGTCCTTCTGTCCAGCTGGTTCAGAATACCTCAGGTCTTGTGGAGTCCATGCCACACTGGGTGCAAGCAGTTATCACAATGAAAGGTTGCCCAACACACAATAGGTAGGTGGTCATAATGTTAATGTTTTGGCTAATGAGTGTATATTGATATAAAAGATTTGATCAAAAAGTTTGGTGAATGTTTCACAAAATTTATTTTATTAAATGATAAACATTTACACTATTAAAATCCTAATATGATCAATAATGATCAATATGATCTCCTGCAACTGCACATTTGCACCAACTATTCTTGCCTGATCAAAACATTTTTGAAGTCCTCTGTGAATGCTTTTAAGTGGTCTATCATGTTTAACTGGATTTCTTGAATCAACTCAAATCATTTTCCTTTCATGTCCAGTTTTAATCTCAAGAGTAGCCAAAAGGAAGTCAACAATTTTAAAACTTCTTGGTAGTATCCCCTCATTCTCAAAGAGTGCAATCAGCATGACCTTCACATGTGATTTTGTTGCCACAACTTGTTTAGCCTCTACTGTTTTCCACTAGGAGCCTTAAACCTTGACAGCTGAATTATATGCATACACACAAGCCTCATCATAGTAATAATTTTAATTTTTGTATTAAAATTAAAAATATGTTATAACTTTTTTTAAAGCAGGATCTGACACAGCTTGACTGAGACTTAAATGAAATGAGAACTCAATGCTTTGATCATGGGTGAGAATGCATGGAAAACTTGGCAAGCACTCATCTCATGCTCAAATCCTCAGTAAAAATTACCTGAACTGAAATAAATAAGTCTCCTCCAGTGGCATAGCAAGGCGACGAGGCAGTCCACCCAGAGTGCCAGCCAGAAAGGGGTGCCATCACTTTAACAAAATAATTTCAACTCTTTTTTTAAAATTTATCTTACTCCACTTAAATTTACAGTTGTTAGTTGAAATTTCTATTTGACAACAAAGTATCTTGTTGTTAATTTAATTAACAACAAGATACTTTGATTTTTATATTAACCAACTGCGACTGTAATACTTGCGTTTAAATTTTTGGTATCTGGGGATCAAAACAATATTCAACCTTTACAAATGCATTTAGTTTAACCGCATTTTTTTTTTTTTTAGAAAGTTTGTCTTACAAGTCATTAAGTTAACACCACATTTTTGGTGAGTGGATTTATATGAAGTATACAGGCGAGCCTTTGTATTTCCTGAAAACTCATTTTTCATTTGATTTCTACTTATTTTACAGATATTTTATATTTTTTAATGAACTTATTTACGTAGGTCCCTACATATAAGTACAAAATTAAGCGAAATCAACCCAGCAGATATCAAAGAGAAAATCAAAGATAGCATGACAAGTTATTCAAGCAATGTCTGGATCATTGTTGAAGTATGTTACATCTCCAACGTGTAGTGTAATAGATATTCAGCATGATAAATCAGAAGAGCAAGTGAAAGTGTCATCTTCTCAAGAGGATCTAACAGAGAAAGTTATTCATCCACCAGTAGAGAAGAATTTAGTGAAAACACACACATGAGCAGAGAGAAGATTCAGAAAAGAAGAGGAAATTAACATGTTTTTAAAGTATTCCAACGTCACTTTTTGACCTAACCTGGTACCAGATAACTTGAGAATTTATTTTTTATTAAGAAAGGCAGTGAATATTTTCAAAATAAGGACGGACCTTTTGACACTTGAAACAGAAGGACAAAAAATTAAACAGAAATGTCGACAGCTAACAACTTCCTGGTTTTATAAGAAACTGCCAAATGGAGAAAAAATTTTAAGAACAAAATAGATGGTTTATTCATCATCAGGAAATTTATTTTGTTTTTGCTGCAAACCATTTTCATTGTAGAATAAAGAAATCGAAACATCCAACTTTATCACAGTATTTAAAACTTGGTGGAAATTAAACACAAAGGTTTCTGACCACCATTAAAATAGTGAACAGCATCTCTCGTGCTGTTCACTATTTATGCGGCAACCATGGTAGGAATCCATGGTGTGATTCAATCTAAAATCAAGGAAATTAATCCCAAAGCAATGTTCATGCCCTGTGCAAACCATTCATTAAATTTATGTGGAGTGCATTCATTTGCAAGTGTTTCATCATGCATAACCTTCTTTGGAACTTTGGAAAACCTTCATTCTTTCTTTTCAGTCTTTCCAAACCGTTAAAAAGAAAATAATGAAAAAACATACAGACTTGGCCAAACAAGTGGAGTGCACATTATGGATATGTAAATATGGTCAAAATGAATTTTGAAAAAATAAATTCCGCTCTGCAAACATTGAGAATATAGATACCAGAGGGATCGCTGAAATTTTATTATCATCCATACGTAACTTTTCTTTTCTAAGTTATCATTCTTTCTGGCATGAAATTCTACAAGAAGTTAACCTCACACAAAAATATTTACAAACATTCGGAAAAAAAAATGTAAAGTTACAGACTTAACATTAATTATTAATGAAGAAAGAAATAAAATTGTAGAAAGGGCTCTTCAATTCGCAAATACAACTTGTGGGGAAATGGGGCATTTCAATAGGAAGAAGAGGAGGAATAAGGATAAAAAACAAATGCCAGGAGAAATGATGAAGGACGCTGGACTGTCACTCCAAGAAGAATTAAAAAGATTGATGTATGAATAGGTTTTGTTGAGAATAGGAGGTTCATTCGAAAGCGATGGACAAATTCTTTTAATGTTTGCCATTATCCAACTGTATAATTTGGCTGTTGTGAAGAAAGAAGAATATGGAATACATATTTAAAAGCTGACCGAAATTTTCAATGAATTTCATCATGAAGAAATTGTATTGGAAATTGGCCGACTAAGATGTCACTTAAAAGGCAAAATAACTGTGGAGGAAGCAAAACAGTAGACAGCTTTGCAGTTTGCAGAGTTTATTGTAAAGTGGGATTTTTTGGGATCTCTACCAAATTTATTATTATGTTTAAAGTTCTTTTTAACAGTATGTGTATCTATAGCTTCTTGCAAAAGAAGCTTTTCCAAATTAAAATTAATTAAAAATTACTTCTGCTCATTAATGGGTCAGACTACGTTAGCAAATCTAGCTATATTATCTTTTGATAATGAATATGCCAGTAAAATTAATTTTGATGAGATTATCGATAAATTTGTCGAAATGAAAACACAAAAATGGAAACTATAAATATCTTCTGTTATTGATTTTTACATTTTATATCCCTTTTTGTTATTATATTAAATACTATATAAATACACTACTTTATTCACTGAACTTTAAATGTTCTTTGCAAAATGTTCCTTAGTATTCTGTGATTTCTTAAAATCAATTAAGTTTTAAGACTTTTTTTTTTTTTTTTTTTTTTTAAATTGATAACATTATTTAGGGGGTGACACCAGAAGGATCCACCCCAGGTGAAAAATAACGTAGCTACGCTGGTGGTCTCCTTCATAATCTCTTGAATGGTCATCGTCAATTAAAACAAAAGATGGGGAGAACTTCAGCAATGTTTTCTTCATTTCCTGATGTTGACACTTCCTTTATAAAATCTTTGAAACCACCTTAAAACTTTTTTTTTTTTTTTTTAAATAATAGCATCATCCCATTAAACTGTAAGAATATTTTGTGTATTTCAGTGGGTAACTTTATAAGTTAAGCCAGCGTTTCTCAACCTGTGTGCCATGAGTATGCTTCAGGTGTGCCGCAGAAGATGCAAATAAAAAAAATTTAATAAATCCAAGTTTTATAATAAAAATTAATTCAAATAAAAAATTTGTTTTTTTATGCCGCACCAATTCCAGCCCCTTCCAGCAATCAGTGTGACATCATGTTTTGATTCCTAATACTAGATCTGTTCACCTTTAATCCTTTATTCACCTTTTGATTCCTAGTAGTTGATCTGTTCACCTTTATTCAGCCATTCTTATCACTTGAGAGTCTCTTCCAGGCACCCTGCAGTTGTATAAGCACAACTTGTAAGCAGCATAGTAAGAAATTTCCTTTGTGTTTTAAAAGTACTTTTTGTGTTTTTATATCTCTAAAACGTCATTTTCAGTTAATTCGTATAGAACAAGTATTTTCAATTAACTGTATTAGTACATTCCAGAAGTAATTTTAATTTTTTTTATAAATTATTACCGATGGATAAATTTTTAGTGAAACGAAATCAGAAGAGGCACCTTGATAACAAGAAGTTTGGAGAAAAATGACAAAAACAGAAAAGAGCAACATCAAAAAAGAAAACACGTTGTACATATGATGATGATTATTTGGCGATGGAATTTTCATATGCTGATACCCAAGATTGTCCTCTAGCTTTGTGTGTGGTATGTGGTTTAAAATTGTCAAATGAATCAATGATGCCAAATAAATTGGAGTGTCATTTTTATACAAAACAAGAATTTATCACCCAAAACTATGAAATATTTTACAAGGCTGCAGGCCACTTCTAGAAAACAAGGCACAGAATTTTATTGTGGGGCTAAAATATCTGATAAAGCCCAAGAATCTAGCTATTTAATAGCCAAACCAGTTGCAAAAAAAAAAAAAAAAAAAATCTCACTTGATTGCAGAAAGTCTGATTTTACTGGCATGTCAGGTAATCGTGAAAAGTATTTTGGGAGAGGAAGCTAGGGAAAAAAAATGACAGTACCAGTTTTGAACAGAACAATTAGAAGGTGTATAAAAGAAATGGAAATGTCCGATGATACTGAAGAAATGATATTGAACAACAAGTTGTTCAACATATTAATAATTTTGGGTGACTGTTTGCATTGGAAGTAGATAATTCTACAGATTATTATTATTAATAGCCATATGCTGCAAGGAAACCTTTGGCTTGTGCTGCACCAACCAAAAGAAAAAATTTCTGAGTTGCCCTGAGAGAGAGAGAGAGAGAGAGAGAGAGAGAGAAAACAAAAGTCAAAAGTAGAAGGGAATCACCAAGAAAGAGAAGAATGATGATATCCAGCTCAGGACCCTGGGTGTGCCCATAATAACCAGATGTAAGCCCTTGGGATATTAGGGAGAAAGTCTAATTAATAGCATTTGTCAGGTTTATCAAAAATGACACAATTATTATTATTATTTTTTTTTTTTGTGACAAACTCACTGAAAGAACAACCGGCCAAGATATTTTCAAAGTAATGAATAATTATTTACAAAAGTGTGGTATTTTATGGAAGTCGTGTTGGCATTTGTACCGACAGTGCTCCCGGGATGATAAGAGCACTAAAAGGATTTGTAAACTTAGTAAAACGACACCATTCAAATATCATTATAACACTGTTTTATACGCAGAAAAGTTCTAATAGCGGAGATAGTCGTACCCGATTTAAAACTTGTACTTGATAAAGTGGTTAAAATGGTCAATTCTATCAAAACTAGATCACAAAAAAGTACGTATTTTCAGAAAATTATGCGAGGAACTGGGGTCTGCATAATTTTTCTTTAATGATACATATTGAGGTTTGATGGCTATCAAAAGGAAACGCACTTATGTGAGTGTACAAGTTGCATGAGGAAATCTCATATTTTTTTTCCACTGGAGAAATCAAAATTTTGTGATTATTTAAGTGATGAAATTTGGTGCTGTAAATTTGCTTTTCTAGCAGATTTATTTGTGCAGCTTCATAAATTAAATATCATTATGCAAGGCCCAGAGGAAAATTTACTCACTTCTCCTAACAAATTGTTCAACTTTAACCCGTTCCCAGAACATTTTTTTCCCTGAAAATGTGCCATAACGAATTGACTTTTTTTATTTTACAGTTGTTGTTGTTATTTGGCTTTTAGGAGCATTAGCAACTAAGGCCATATTGCTCCGGGAATATGCAGTGGTCATTCCCTGACCTTTCCGCATCCTCCGTATTTGCTGGTGATGGGCTCAAACCCCGGTCTAATCAAGAAGTGTGTGCTACGCACTGCTGCTCCTTCCCACCTGGCTACGGAGGCACCAGATTTATTTTACAGATTAAAAGTATGCATCATGCGAATACTCATTGTATAGTTTTTGTGTTTTTTATAAATTTTTTAGTAGAAAATACATGGGAGTAATTAACCCATTTGGGCTGTATGAAAATCTTTTCTGAGCCATTTCTGGGCAGAACGTGGCAAAACATAACCTAATATACCGGTAACAAGTGCGAAACAACGAGCACAAAGATAACAAGCACGAAAAAGCGGGAAATGCAAGTAAAAAATTTTATAACCATTGTATAAGACGCACCCAGTTTTTAGACCCAAAATTTTTCGAAAAAGGGTGCGTCTTATACATGGGGAAATAAGGTATATACAACAGAAATAACTTCCAGTTCGTAAATATATATTATAAATAAAGTCGATTCCGGTTATTTGGGACACATTGGGACTAGTGCATTTTGGTCCGATTAAGCGGCTGCCCCAATTATCCAGTTTCACGTAAAAAAGTTAAAAATACAATGGTTCCCCCCCCCCCCACCTTTACAACTGGTTCACTGTACAATCAAATCATGTTACGATGGAGTCACCATAGTAAAGTACCGTTCACTATATGATGTGTAGTAAGGGCCGGTCATTGTGATCACGTTTGTGAATTGAATTTTAATTTTGTTAAACAGCAATTCTAATTAGTGAAAATAGCAGGAATATTATCCACAGGCTATAAAAGTAAAAATATATTAAGCACAAATTTACCCTTTATTACCTTACCAATTAAAAAATTAAATGATACATGAAAATCGGAAGAATATAAGTGATAATCGGAATAATTAATATGTACTGTAATACGGACATATTAAATAGTTGACATTTCTGTTCACTGACATTTGTGGTTGGGTGGGGGTTAAAATTTAAAAGTCAAAAGATAAGAAATCAATAACAAAGAACATGGCACACACAAATTGCCAGTAACACGATACGTGCAAGTGAAAACGGACTAACAAGTTACGAAGCTTTAAAAATAGGAATGAAGAGAAGATTCTGAAAATTAATTGTTTTATATGATTAAAGATTTCATGGAAGTGTAAACACATTTCACCATAATAACCCACAGAATTCCAGCTGTCGGTATTAATGCAAATTCAATAAGATTGAGTTTACTATCCGTTTATGATAGATTGCACTAACAGAAAAGCCCAATAAACAGGTGACAGCTAATTGTTTTATGATTGTGACCTCCAGAAATCCTACCAAACGGTCGGAGACAATCGTAGGGTAATCTCCAGTGCTGCGGTCTCCTGCCCCGATTAAGCAGCATATTGTCCCAATTAAGTGAAGTAAACCCTGGCTATTTTCTTGATTGGGTTCTGTTTTTTAAGATTTGCCCCAAATAAATGGCTGCCCCGATTAACCGGTGGCCCAAATAACCGGAATCCACTGTATTATAATATATATATATATATTATAAATAATATATATCAGTATAATAGTGATTGTAGTATACCACAAAATTTTAGCATCTTTAAAAGTATGCCACAACAATGAAATGGTTGAGGAATAGAGTTTACTCATTCTTCAAATTATCAATTTCAGTACACACAACTACCTTAATACCAGTATTTCGGTATTTTTAATTTATTAAACCAGGATACCAAAAAATGTTTCCAAAGAGAAATATTTTTCTCAATAAATTTTGATGACAATTAAGGTGCAATAAAATAAAGAAAAAACAAGTAATTACTTGAATTCATGTTTTAAATCAAACTTTTATTATAATAACAAATATTCTAACAAAAAATTATTAAAAATACAGTTATTCTTAAAACAAAAAAAAAAAAAAATATATATATATATTGATACTACAAATTTAGTTATGTTTAAGCATCCACACTACCTTAAAAAATCAATTGTTATTGTTTAAACTGGATCTAATTTTGGTACATATTCAATTAGTGACAGAAAACACCCTTTCAGATTCTATGCTGTTGTACTGGGATAGTCGTAGACGAGTTGTAGGTTTACCACTCCCCTTATTCCCTTATCTTCAAAAAATGTTATTTCCTTTTTACCCATATTTTCTAAGCTTTGAACATTTTTAGAAGGAACAGTTAAGTCTTTATTAATTGGCAACTTAAGTTTATCATTTAATAAATGTATCTCATTAGAGGTCAAGCAATTTCATATTTGGAAAGAATTTGTTCCACATATTCTTTCTAACTAACTTTAAAAATCACTTCCTCGCTAACAGAAAAATATTTTTGATTGTTGTAATACAACAATCTCCGAAATAATTTACTTTTTTTCTTTTGTGTGCAACAAAGTGTCTACTACACCACATTTGAGTTTCATAACATTTTCAGGTTTCTGTTACATTTGTATTGTATATTGGTTTCCGCACAATAAAATAAAAAAAAAATAAAAAAATTTATTTATTTTTTGAATCAGTACCAAAAAACCGGTATTTCTGTATCAATACTGGTATTTGAATATGGGAAAAAAATGACTGGGATCCCAGGATTTCAGTATCGTAAGCCTTAAGTATGAACTGAAAAAAACCAAGTGTTCACCAAAAACAGCTTCCCTCTACACTGACAGAAAGATGGGTTTGGGTGTATGGAGATTATATTTGCAAGCAAAGGAAAACTGTGTAGAATACCTTTTAGTAATTCAAAAAAAAAAAAAAATTCAGAGACTATGATGGAACATTAATGGAATTTAACATTCTAAGCAATGGGTACTTCTCTATAAACAATTCAAGAGGGCAAATCAAGCAGATGGGGAAACCAACCAATGTAAATAAATGAAATTTATTAAACAACAAATTAAATAAATTGTTTTTTAATAAATTCCATTTGTGAAAATTTACTGAATCCAAAATATTCACAACCACATAAAATTATGTGGCTTTAAATATTTTGGATTTAAATGTAAAGTTAACTCATTTGATTTTTATTATTTTTCTTTCTTTTTATTTTTTTTGCTGCTGTGTTATTTTGGTAGAAACTGTTTGCCTAAACAGTTTCATTTAAAAACAACAACAAAAAATCTTTTACTAAATCAATAAACAGAATAATAATTTTAAAAAATAATCAGAAGTATGACTTTCTTGTCCTCTCTACCTTGTATTTTTGTAGACTGCAGGATTTAAAATATCCAGCAATCACAACAGCCTTAAATGGTCATAGCATAATGAACTTTGTATTTAGTAAAAGTTGCCTTATTATTATCCACTTTTAAATAATGGCATTGCCAAAAGATTGACCTGCCATCTGCTTAAAAGAAGTAAAATGTCTTAAGCTTGGCTTTGTTGAGAGCAGATCATGTGGACAGAGCAGTAAGTGGACGTGCTCGAGTGTAGGTACACTTGATTGGTATACAGCAGAAACCAATGGATTGCATCGTAGTAGTTGGATATTTCAGTACATTTAATATGGGTTCCAGGATTATGAAGAAGTATATAGATGAAGAAAAGTAGTTTTATTCATGTAAGCTTATTATTAACAGTTGATTTTATATATTGTTAGTTAAATGTTAGTTAACTATCTGTTAGTTAACAGATAGTTAACTGATGATCTATACTTGAACAGAGGCTAATTGAAGTAAATATTGAGAATCAAGTACTCAAATCAAAACTTGATGTAATAAAGGCATGTGATGCAAGAAATCAAGTGAATGTAGCATCATCCAAAAAAAAAAAAATTCACACAACCATTCCCTCTAAATGTTTGTCCACTTCCTCCTTGAATTTATTTAAAAAATCAACTTCCACAACGACCGATGGAAGTTTGTTCCAGCAATTAACCAACCGCTGGCTAAAGACAAATTTCCATGGAAGAATCCCATCAGAATTAAGCATGTTCAACCCATTCAAGAACTTATACACCTCAATCAGATCATCTCACAGGTGACTAGTCCCCAGCCACTGCAATTTGCAGAACTTCTTAAGCCTCTCTTGGTAAGAGAATCCCTTCGTTCCCCTCACCAATCTTGTTGCCCTTCTCTGTACACACTCAAGCACATCTACATCATTCCTGAAATGAGGCCCCACACCTGTACACAGTACTCAAGGTGTGTCCTGACCATTGCCTTATACAAAGGGATAATCACGTCCTGTTCCCTGTTAGCAAAATTCCTGTACATCATTGACAAAACCCCATAACCTGCTCTTGCAGCTTGTCTGCATTGCTCAGAAAACTTCATATCTGACTGCACAATTACTCCCAGGTCTTTTTCATTTTATACCACCCTAAGTGTAGTACCACAAAGTTGGTACTTTTCTCTAGGGTTACTTCTACTCATATGCAGTACTTTACATTTGTCAATGTCAAACTTCGGTTGCCACCTCTCAACCAACCTGCTCAACTTTCCAGATCCTTGTTTGTTGTTATTTGGTTTTTAGGAGCATTAGCAACTAAGGCCATATTGCTTAGGGGATATGCGGTGATCATTCCCTGACCTTTCATCATCCTCCGTATTTGGTGGTCATGGGCTGGAACCCTGGTCTAATCAAGAAGCATGTGCTACGCACTGCTGCCCCTGGCCACCCCTTTCCAGATCCTATCGAGTAGCATACTATCATTAGTGTCATTAACAACCCTGCCAACCTTTGTATCATCTGCAAACTTTGACACTAAGCATGATATACCTTCATCAATATCACTGATAAATATACAAAACAACAGTGGGCCCAACACCGAAACCTGTGGGACTCCACTAATAACATTAGTCCACGAAGAGCAGCGCCCATTGATTAATACCCTCTGTCTTCTCCCACTCAACGACCCTTTTATCCATTGTAGCAACTTACCCTTAATACCATTCTGCTCCAATTTGTACAGTAGTCTTCCATGCGCAACAGAGTCAAAAGCTTTCCTGAAATCCAAGTATATGATATCAAAATTATTTTTTGCATCCAGTTCCTTTGTAACCACATCATAATATCCTATCAAATTTGTCAGACAAGACTTTCCCTTAACAAACCCATGCTGTGTCTGAATTATTGCTGCAGTCTTGTCTAGATGACCTGCAATGTATCTTTAACCAGTGACTCCATTATTTTACTCGGAACAGAAGTTAAACTAACTTATCTGTAATTACTCATGTCACCCTTCAATCCCCCTTTTACATTGGAGATACATTTGCACATCTCCAGTCCATGGGGACCTCCCCTGAGTCCAAGGATGCTCTCATAATTATGGCTAAGGGTTTGCTTAGTTCCTTCGCCGCCTCCTTTAATTTAACTGGATAGATCCTTCCACCAGGTAACTTTCTTAAGTTTAACTTCAACAATTTCTCGTCCACTTTGCTCTCAGTTATTACACATTGGTCCTTGAGGTTGTCACAGACATTCTCTCAGATTTGCCAAACAAGCTGCACTTGCTACCTGGGAGTCTAAAATGCTGATGGAACTGATATTCGGGTGACACTCAAGTCAAATGGACCCAATTTTGGCAAAGTCCGGACAGTCTGTGACAGCCAAATCTACTGCTTGCACCTTCACGATGGTGGGACTTTTAATCCTGGGTATAACCTCCATGCACAAGTACATGGTGAGTGACCACCCAGGTGTGAACCAACGTAAGCAGGGGTCGAGGCGTGGCACCCACACCACAGGGAGGAACACTGCCCCTCTATGTTACCAGGCAGTACTAGGTGGAAGATGGTAGATAACTCTCATCAACCGGTGCAATACCACCACTTTGCTAATTGGAGGCTTGAGGTGGTGGAACCCATGTTTAGTCTCTAGAGCTAAGTTCCGGTGAACCATTCCCTATCTCTTCTATCATGCAGTATGATTCATGACTTTTGAGGTTATGATGAACATCGTGGCGAGATCCAATATTCCTTACATTTCGAGGGTACAGCTCTAAAACAGTGTTCGCAGGCCGGTCACTAGTTAGTACACCGGACCGAACCTATTGATAACTCTCTAGGAGGCTTCTGGATCAGCTAGTGTATAATCTTTTTACCTCTACTCTGCCAGATAGTGACTGGAGTGAGTCCGAGTAGTGTGTATGCTGGGAGCATTGTCGAGGCCACGTTATGTCAAGGATCTGGGTATATTCTTACCCTACGTACACCATATCCAAAAATTTCATTACTTCATACAGCATGTCCCACCCACTTTTTCTTACTATTGAATACACCATGAATTGTTAAACTAATAGAGCAAGCTTATCTGCGAAAAGATCTAAACCTCCCAAGCACTTCTTAATTCATTTCACAAATATAGTCTCAATTCTAATCTCAACCATGTCCATTTCCACTTGCAGTCTGCCAAACCCCATGTACTTTTTCTGACAGAATCTCAATTATCGGTTGATTCAACTACTGCTCATCTCAGATGCCCAAATTATTCGCTGTATGATTCCTTTTGCCTCAAAGGTGGTACTTGTGCATATGTCCGTTCTGATATTCCCTGTCAGAGACTTGGCAATTTGGAATCTCCTCTCTTTGATCTTCTCTGGCTTAAAAATCTCTCTACATCATTGCATCAAATTCATCTGTTGTCTCTATCATTCTCCCAATTCCACTAATCATTTGGAGCTTTTTGACTTCCTCTCTTTGCATCTTGACTTTCTCCAGTCCAACTTTCCTAACAGTGAGATAATTTTCCTTGGTGATTTTAATGTTCACAACTCCAGCTGGCTTCCGTTTTCTAGTCACACCGACCCAGCTGGTCGAGATGCTGAGGCTTTTGCAATTAGTAATGACCTTGCACAGATTGCAAGGTCATTAGTCATACAGCCTAATCATACAGCCAATACGCTTGATCTTTTTCTCACAAACAACCCTTCTATGTACGCGGTCGAAGTGAGAGGTCCTTTAGGCACTTCAGATCACAACTTGGTGATTGTCTCTTCTCCAATGGAGCCTTTATCTCATGGCTATTCCCAACCTCGTGTTGTTTGGCATTACAAGAATGCAAAATGAGATGATCAGCGAGACTTCTTTTCTTCTTTTCCTTGGCCAGATTACAGTTTCAAAACTTCTGATGTCAACGTTTGCTCAGATCATGTCAGTGAAATTATTCTTGCAGGAATGGAATCCTTTATCCCACACTCCACTTTAAAATCTCGTCCTTTAACTAAACCTTAGTTTTCCAATAAATGTGCTAAGGCTGTTCAAGAGAAGAACTTTGCATATTGTAATTGGCTTGTTTCTAATTGTCCAGTTTCATTTTCTGGCTACACCAAACCATGCAACAATTGTAAAGCAGTTATTAATCAGTCCAAACTAGAGTTTGAACAGGCTAAGAGTAGAAAACTTTCTTCTTGCCCTAATGGTAGCCGAGCATTCTGGTCTCTTGCCAAAGCTATTAGCTGCAACTTTTGCCCATCTCTGCTCCCACCCCTGGCCAAACCAGATGGTTCTGTCGCCACTTCAACCAAGGATAAAGCTGACCTGCTAGCATCCCATTTTTCTTCCAACTCATGTATTAATGATCTTGGTAAAACACCTCCCACCATTCCCAACACGCTCCATTCAATGCCTCCTGTGGTCTTCCGTCAAAAGGATGTCAGAAGGATTTTGACGAATCTTGATGCTAAGAAATCTCCAGGTCCCGATGGTATTGCTCCACTTGTTCTCAAATTCTGTGCTCCTGAACTTACTCTTATTCTTTGCCGCCTTTTTTCACTTTCTTATTGCAAAGGTGTTTTTCCTTCTGCTTTGAAATTTGCTCATATCCAGCCAGTTCCTAAAAAGGGTGACAAATTCCTCCCATCCAATTATCGTCCCATTGCAATTACTTCTACTCTTTCTAAAGTAATGGAGAAATCAATTAACCGCCAACTCTTAAACTACCTAGAAACCTTCCATCTGATCAACGATCGCCAGTATGGATTCCGTTAGTGTCGATCCACTGGTGATATTCTTGCTTATGTTACCCATTTATGGACTAATTCAATGGAAAGGTTCGGGGAAACACAAGTAGTTGCTCTTGAAATCTCAAAGGCTTTTGATCGTGTCTGGCATAAAGGTCTTCTAAACAAGCTTCAATCTTATTGTTTGCCAACTGTTTTTAGTAATTGGTTATCCAATTTTCTCTGTGATTGCTCACTGAGGGTAATGGTAGATGGCTCTCTGTCTTCTAACTTCTCCACTAATGCCGGAGTCCCCCAAGGTTCAGTTCTTTCCCCCACTCTTTTCCTCTTGTATATTAATGACCTTCCACTGGCTGGAAATCCTATCCATAGTTTTGCCGATGATAGCACATTGCATTCCACTTTCCATTTTGAGAAACCTTGTCCTGCTCAATCAGCTTCAATTTCTCGAAAATCTGCTACCAATTCCTTAAATGCCGATATTCAGGTAATTCTCCAGTGGGGCAAAGACAACTTAGTTGATTTCAACCCTTCTAAAACTGAGTCTTGTCTTATATCTCGCAAAAAGGATTCTTCTGCTCCTATGCTTATCTTTAGTGACATTCCAATTTCTAGGAAAAATTATATACCTCTTTTGGGGATTACTCTGACTTCTAATCTCTCTTGGCACAAGCACATTACAAATATTGCTTCCTCCGCATCTCAGCTTTACTTTTCTTCCAAACAGCTGCTCACTCTGTATAAATCGCAAATCCCCCCTGCCATGGAATATTGTTCCCACATCTGGGGTGGTGCTACCCAAAACCTCTCTCAGGCTTCTTGATTCCATTCAGAAGAGGGCAGTTCGGTTAATTAATGATTCATCTCTAACAGAATCTCTCCACTCGCTCTCTCCTAGACGTACTGTTTTTGCTGCATGCCTCTTCTACAGATACTTCCATGGGCACTGTTCTTCTGAATTGGCTTCTATAATTCCCGGCTCTCTCTTTCAAAATGGTCCAAACACGTGCCGCCACCAGCCAACATCCATTTACTGTCCAACTTCAAACTCACAGAACCAACTTTTCATCTTCCTCGTTTATTCATTCAACTGCCGTTTTCTGGAACAACCTTCCTTCATACGTATTTCCTGAAAATTACAGTCTACAGAAGTTCAAGTCCAATGTCAACAAATATCTTCATTAATCTTCTCAACCTCCAACCCAAGCACTGTACTAAGTACTATAGGTTCTAATACCTCTCGTGTTTGGGGTTTACATAAAAACAAAAAAAAAAAAAAAAAACCTTTAAGCCCTGCTACAATTTGATAACCTTCTGCCATTTTTCTTCCTTAATAACGCCTCATACGTGAATATAGATGCAAAATACTCATTCAGTTTGTTTGCTATCTGAGCAGGGTCATCAACATCGAACCATCTATATCAAGTGGACCAATCTGATTCATCGCCTTTCTTTTAGAGTTTATATAAGTAAAGAATTCCTTGCTGTTTTTCTTAGCATCCTTTGGCAAAGATTTCTCATAATCTGCCTTCACTTGACTAATCTCCTTTGTGAGTTGATTACAGACTAGCTTATATCTGCAGTAGTGCTTCTGTGTCGCCTGAAAATTTATATGAACTCCACGCATTTTTCTTCTCTGCCACGAGTCTCATTAGTTCATTTGACAACCATTTAGGCCTAAACCTTGAACAATATTTCTTAATAGGTATGAAATGTCCAGAAGCTTCCACAATTAATTCCTTGAATGCTTCCTACTTAGAATTTGCTGTTGGTAATATCATCAATTGGTCCCACTGTACAGAATTTAAAAACTGTCTGAGACCACTGTAGTCACCTTTATGGAAGCAAAAACCCTTTCCTTTACCCCCGATAGTAATTATATCTTTAAGTAAATCCCACATCAGTACACTGTGATCACTGCCACCTAGTGGTTCCTTTATCTGCAAATTCTTGATACACAAATGATCACTGCTGATAACCAGATCAAGAGTATTACTCTCTCTGGTTGCCTCTTGAACATGTTGCTGCAGAAAACAATCATCCAATAAATCCACAAAAGTCTTGTTAGTGTGCGAGTGACCAACCCACATGTTTCAGTCAATATTGGGAAATTAAAATCCCTTATTATAAGACATTTTGATTTACTAGCCGACTATTTCTCTGTACAATTGTTCGTTGTACTCATTTGAGTCATTAGGCTGATAACACTCTCCTATTCTTATTTTTGGTTTCCCAAAAATAAGAATAGGAGTGTGTTATGGCAACAATTAAAAGGGCAACAGAGAATCTAGGCTGGCTGGACCAGCCATTGATTCAGGGAACACTTCCCTGTTCAAAGGTTTTATAACTATCACAAATATGGGCATACTGTCAGGAACTGCAGCCAGAAAACTCCAGTGTGTGGCCACTGTGCAGTCACTGGCCATGATTTTAAAAACTGCAAAAACAAAAGTCTGCTACTTGTAGGTCAGCCAAGCTGTCTGACCATGCAAATGATTAAATCAATCCAATCTAAAACCAATTATGGAACAGATTGAGAAGACAAATGTGACTAGGGCTCTAAACTTCATCCAATTGAATGCTCAGAGAGCATGTACAGTTGTTGATCAGATCAAACTCAAATTAGAGGGAAATGATATAGATATTTTGGTACTCCGAGAACCCTACACACATATGGGTAGCATTCAAGGATACCAAAGAGGCTATAAGATCATAGAATTATAAACTATAAAAACAAACCTCATACCTTTATGTAGGAACAGAATTCTCTCGACACTCACATTAGAAGGCGAGTGTTGAGAGGTGATTATGTGACTATATAATTATACGAATAAATGTCCCATATTTAATATTAAATAAAATTGATTGCAAAAATTACATTAAAATTATATAAATAAATACTTATTAAAAGATTGTCATGCATTCAATTCTCATCCCCAACATAATGCATCAGGAAAAGCCAGGAGAAGTCGACAGCCATCAACAACCCCCAAAAACCAAACCAATACCACATGTTAACATGAGAACTGAAAACAACTGTCGAATTTATCCTTAAGGAACATAGGTTAAAATATCTAAAATATAAAATTATTTAAACTTATGATAAGGGACCAAACTTATTCGGATACACTCTGTGCTCACAAGAAGAAGTGTTTTTTGCGAATGATACCAACCCTACTTTTATACTTAAACCTATCGACTTGTTATGAGATTATTTTTACTAAATCAATGTGTGAATTACTGTTCACAAATGCACGTGAAAGTCCACGAGTCCGAAATAGTATAAGGCCTGCAAACATTTATGGAATTTGCGTTTAACCTCATTTCAAGAGTTTCAGCAATCAATAATTTAATATATTCATGTTGCATATTTAAAATTTTTCTTCATTAAAAAGAAAAACATGGCTATCGTTGATTGCACAGAAAGCAAGTTCCGAGGCACATGTCCTTTTTTGCCCTAACTGATGGCGCATGTTGTATCCTCATTGAAAGATAATTCTGTGTCAAACCAATACATGCGGAATTACATTCACCGCAAGTAATATTGTAAACTACATTGTGTGAATCCATGGTTGAAATAGAGTCCCCAACTCTACACTTCAAAACAACATGGAGTTTACTAAACAGTTGGACCACTATCTTAAATTCTGTGCTTTTAAATATATGAACAAATCGTTTATACCAATACTGTACGTATGTATGGAACTTTAATAAAATATTTCTGTTCAAATCTATTGTTCATTATACCAGTCTCTAGTTTGTTTTGCTTGTTGTCTTATCTTCATGATGGTAACAGATGTGTAATCCCTATTTAAAAACATTTTCGCAAATTGCATAAATTCATCTAGAAATAACTCCTGAATAGAGCTATATTTATATGCATTATAAAACTGATTCAAAATAATACTCCATTTATATGTGAACGGATGATAGCTAGAACAGTCCTAATATAACATTAGTAGAACATATTGAGCTTTACAGCTCTTTCAATCTTAATAAGATCATAGAATGTACCACAGGTGTCCCTTCTAGGGCTCTAAACTTCGTCCAATTGAATGCTCAGAGAACATGGTTGTTGATCAGATCAAACTGAAATTAGAGGAAAATTATATAGATATTTTGGTACTCAAAGAACCATACACACACACACATATGGGTAGAGTTCAAGGGTACCCAAGAGGCTATAAGATCATAGAATGCACCACAGCTGTCTCTTCAACTGCAATAGGTAAAAAAATACTGACCTTACTGTAAGAAAGGAGGATTACCTCTGCTCCCCAGTGGCAGTGTGTGCACATATCAACAGTAGTGTGGGACAGTTTTATATTATTTCATTGTATTCCAAGGCCAGGTGAAGATAAAAATATCACACTACCGAATATCTACAAGTAGTTACAGATTTGCTACATAATGCTAACATTATTGTGTGTGTGTGTGTGTGTGTGTGTGTGTGTGTGTGTGTGTGTGTGCGCGTGCGCGCGCGTGTGCTGATGTCAACTGCCAGTCAGCCTTATGGTACAGCCACGCAGAAGATAGAGCAGGCACACAAACACAATGGCCAGATACTTGAATACATAGTTACATCCACATTTCAAGTATTAAATCAGCCAAATAACCTGCCAACTTTTAGCAGCACCATGTGGGAGAGTGACATTGATGTCACTCTTGCTACAAATTTAATAGCTTATAAAATTACAGACTGGTGTGTCCAGCCAGCCTGGACCACATCAGATCATAAAGCAATTACTTTCAAATTAAATAAAGTTACAAACAACCCAAAAATCTGTTGGATATTAAAAGATATAACTTAAAGAAAGCAAATTTAAATAACTTAACAGAACTTACAACAGCTGAGAGCTGCAAAGGCAGGTAAGTGAGTGGTCAAGATCAAACAACAATTATAGCCCGGATGACCATGCACGAATATGAAAAATGTCTTAATGAAAACATCAAACCTGTCTATCCAAAAAGAAAAAACTGGGGAAGCAGGTAATTCCATAGTGGTGCCCTGAACTGACTACACTCAGGAAAGGGGTACATCAGGCAAGAGGACATTTTCAAAGAGCCACAACATCTTGGACACAAAATGAGATTGATGCACTGAGAGATTCTTACAGAAATCTCAGAAACCAATATACTTCCCTCGTTGGAGAAAAGAAAAAGGAATTCTGGCAGCACTTGTTGGGAACTTCTGAAAATGCTGACCCTTGGGGACCTGTCTACAGAATAGTGACCAAAAAGTTGGCAGGAGGAGATGAAAACTACAGGTAAACCCTGTGTTGGGCAGAGTCTGTGAGCAACATCTTAGGCATTGTTATCCAGATTGAGGATGGGGATTATTCCCCAACTCAGACTGACATTATAAAAGAATATACTGAATATGAAAATGCCAACATGGAGCCTCCTTTCACAACAGAAGAATTCGAAATAGTAATCAAAGCCAAAAACAACAAAAGTCCTGGTTTTGACTTCCTAGAGGTTTAAATCATCAAAAAGAGAAGGGATACACTTAAATAGAAAGGGTGCAAGAATATTTGTTGATGCTATCGAGGCAGTGTTAGGTGGGTCGGAAACCTGCTAGCTCAGGGAGATTCACAGAATAATAGATCAACGGTAGCAGCAGGCAGAGGGCAGAGGCAAACTTTTTTTTTTTTTTTTTTTTTTAGGAGCATTAGCAACTAAGGCCATATTGCTCCAGGGATATGCGGTGGTCATTCCCTGACCTTTCCGCATCCTCCGTATTTGGTGGGGTATACACCTCTCCATCCTCCGAAAACGGAGGATGGAGAGGTGTATTGAATGTAGAGGAAATTACTTTGAAAAAATTAAATAAACAAAGCTGTATTGCAAAACTTTCCTAGTACCCTTTGTACATCTGGAACAAAATTTTCAAATCCTTCAATGTCATCAAGCAACTGTGGGCATAACTTTTTCCTTGAAGTGTTCTTATCTTCACATCATTCCAAGAATCTTGTATAGTCTTTATTCCATCCAAGATGTTGAAGCCTTTCCAAAATTTCTTGACAACTTCTTGCTCACTTCCTTCTTCTGTGTCAATTGCTGTAATGCACTTGGCGAAGGTTCATCTTAAATAATAAAGTTTGAAAGCAGCAATGACACACTGACCCTTGGGCTGGAGAAGTGAGGTCGTATTTAGTGGTAAGAATATCGCTCGAATGTTAGGGTTCAAATCATTTAACATTCGAGGGTGTCCCGGGGGCATTGTCTAGAAGGAGAATAAATTT
Organism: Mastigoproctus giganteus; assembly: GCF_048544385.1. Taxonomy (NCBI): domain Eukaryota; kingdom Metazoa; phylum Arthropoda; class Arachnida; order Uropygi; family Thelyphonidae; genus Mastigoproctus; species Mastigoproctus giganteus. Next base: position 107,621,887 of record NC_143578.1, read on the forward strand.
AAATGGGATGTTATTGTCTTTACAGTACCCTTTCCAAATGCTTGCCATCCCAATTTTATGCGTCATTCAATTTCCATCATGATGTTTCCAACTGTTGAAATTTCTAATTTCAAGGTTTATTCCAAGGTGAATACCTTTCCACTTCTAGTTCTTGTCCATCGGCCATGCCTTTATTTGGACTAGTTAATTTGTTGAACATAACCTGTCTTTTCTTGATATTCATCTTCAAACTGAACTTCTTGTTTTCGTGCTGCAGTTCCCTTCATGTTTTGCTGCAATTCTTTTGTATCATTGGCAAAGAGATTGATATCATCTGCAAATCGTAAGTGACTTAAGGCAATCTCCATTTACTTGAGTCCTTCATTATCCCAATTTAGCTTGCAAAAAATTTTTCTTCTAAGCAGGCAAAAAACAGTTTTGGGGAGAGTGTCTCCTTGTTGAATGCCTTTTTCTATGCTGATCTGAACTTTATACCTGATATACTTTCATCAATTTTATTAATAAATACAGAAAGCAACAATGTACCCAGCACCAGACTCTGGGGGGAGGGTGCTTCACTGATAACATTAGTTCATGAAGAGCAGTGTCCATTGATAACTCACTGTCTTCTCCCACTCAACGATCCCTTTATCCAGAGTGGTGCAAATGTGAGGCAAAAAAGGCTCTTGCCTAAGGTTAAAACCTGAAAGGGGCACCAAAAGAAAGATTAAATAAGTGGCAATGTTTTTGATTTTATGTTTTGTTTATTCCAATCTGTTTATCATCTTGCTTTTGCAAGACGAAAATCTTTGTCATGCCACTGTACAGATACCGAGCTCTGCATGCCACTGCTATCTGGGACAGCATCATGGTTGTCACTGCACTGGTTGTCATTTTTATAATTTTAATTTTTTTTATTAAAAAATGTACCAGAAATGCATTTTAAGGTTTTTTTTTTTTTTTTTTTAAATATTTTACGGGAGGGCACCATTTTTCATTGATACCTCGGGTACTAAAATGGCTCGGCACAGCCCTGCCTTCATCCATAGCAGTAACTTGTCCTAAACGCCAACACTGCTCCGATTTGTACATCAGTCTATTATAGGCAGCAGTATCTAAAGCTTCCTGTAATCCAAGTATACGATATCAATATTTTTTGCATCCAGTTCCTTTGTTACCACATCAGAACATCCAATCAAATTTACCAGACAAGACTTTCCTTTAACAAATCCATGCTGTGTCTGAACTATAACTGCACTCCTGTCTAGATGCATTACTTCTTTAACGGGTAAGTCCATTATTTTCCCTAAAACAGAAGTTAAGCTAAGAGGTTTGTAATTGAAGGTGGTAGATGACTTTCATCAACTGGTGAAATACCATCACTTTGCTTATTGGAGGCTTGAAGTGGTGAAACCCATGTTTAGTCTCTATAGCAAAGTTTCCGGCATCCCCCCTCCCCCATACTTTTCCTTCAACCCATGCACGGTACTAAGTACTATAGGTTTTGATACCTTTTGTGTTTGGGGTTTTCATAAAAAAAAAAAAAAAAAAAAAAAAAATATTACTCAAGCCACTCTTTGATTCCCATTTTTAAATTGGGTATACATTCACACATCTCCAGTCCACAGGGACCTCCCCTGAAAACAAGGATGGTCTCATAATTATGTCTAAAAGCTTGTTTATCTCCTTTGTTACCTCCCTTAATAAAACTGGATAGATCCCATCCACCTCAGTGCCTTTCTTACATTTAACTTCAGTAATTTCTCTTCCACTTTCCTCCCACTTATTACAAAGTCATTTAACTCCCTGTTAGAGTTTGATAAACTTCTGGTATCCACTCCCTTAAAAAGTTCCTCATGTGTGAATGAGGATGTGAAATACTTATTCAGCTTGTCAGCAACCTGAGCAGGATCATCAACAGTTAAACTGCCAATATCAAGTGGCCCACTTTGATTCACCCTTTTCCTTCTAATGTTTACATAAGAAAAGAAGTCTTTGCTATTTTTCTTTAAATCCTTTGCCAAAAATTTCTCATAATCTGCCTTAGCTTGCCTAACGTCTTCTGTGACTTGATTGCAGACTAGGACATATCTACTACAGGTTTCTGTATCACCAGAATTTATATGCATCCCATGCATTTTGTTTTTCAGCAACGAGTCTTATAAGTTCATCTGACATCCACTGAGGTCTAAGCCTTGGATGCTATTTCTTAGTTGTTATGAAAAGGCTAGTAACTTTTATGGTTATTTCCATAAAATGAATGTTTCCCATTTAGAATTAGCTGATGGTAACATCATCAGTTAGTCCCACTGTAGTCAGTCACTTTATGAAAGCAAAAACTCTTCCCTTTATCCTTGATGGTAGTTAAATTTTTAAGAAAAGTCCCACATCAATAGACTGTGATCACTGCCACCTAGTGGTTCTTTTATCTAAAGATTCCGAATGTATGAATAATCACTGCTGATAATCAGATCAAGAGTATTAAGCGCTCTCTCTCTCTCGTTGCCTCTGTAACATCCTGCTGATGATGAACAAGTGTATAATACATTCTTCCTCTTTTTGAGACTACGCACGAGGCAGCATAAATTAAATTTGAGGAAGGACGGTTACAGAAAGTAGGTGGAAATTTGCCTTGAATAAGTAGGTGGTTGATTGTTGGAGCAGAGTTTCCACCTCTTGTTGTATAAGTGGGTGGATTGAATAAATTCAAGGAAGAACTAGACAAATTCTTAGAGAGTATGTATGGATGGGTGAAGTGTGTAATTTTTTTTTTTTGGCTGATGCTTTAAAAGCTTACCTTCTTGCATCATTTACCACTACTAATACTTATACTATTTTACAAAAAAATCAAAATTTTACATCTGATCAAATTTTCCATAAGAATTCATGCAAAACAGGGTTGACATTTCTTTCTGTATAAGATGATTAATAGACTATCTTGTTCTCTAATCTGTTTTTGCAGTGAGCCAGACTTTAACTTCAGAAAAATTAGATATTTTTTGTCAAGCAACCTTCATCAGCAGCTGACTTATTCAACCATAGCGAGAAGGATGACCAAGAATATCTCTGGTGTAAAATGTAAAGAAGTGAGCTGCCATGTGGTATACAAAATTTGTTTTAAAAACTGTAATAGGGCAGAAGCTGTTTGTTGAATGTAGAGCAACACCAGGGAAACTTGCTATAGAGGCAACTTTGTTCAGCTGTGAGAATTAAGATCATTACATTATCTATGTAATTTAAATCCTGCTGGCCACAAAAGCAGATGAAAGTATAAGATAGCCATTACAAATGTTCACAGTTGTAAATAAGTTCAGTTGTTTATGCTTAATATTCATTTAAATGTGCTCCTCTAAAAACTACTCAACCACTAAGTATACCTCTCTAAAATCAGACACCTCCCAATCCCAAGGGTGCCAGATTTTAAAGAGTTTACTGTATATACTTTGAAAGTAGTGATAAAGAGGCAATCATTCCATTATATAAAGCAACAGTTAGACCACATCTTGACTATGACATACAGGCTTGGAAATCTCACTTTACGAAAGGTGTAACCCTGTTGGAAAGAATTCAGAAAAGGGAGCCAAGATCAGTTAAGAGCACAAAAGGGTATTTTTATGAAGAAACAATGTTTGCAAGTTGCAGCCTTTGGAAAAATTGGTGCTTACAAGGTGACTTCACTGAATTGTGTTAAGGCCTTTGAAAGGTTAGAATAAACTAAATTTCAAAGGCAATTTTTGTTACATGGCACATGTACAAAATATACAAATGCCACAAAAGTACATGGAATACATACAAAGGGTAGTATTTCTATCTCTATCTCTCTCTCTCTCTGGGTTTGACCCAAAATCTCCATGTGTAACACATTAACTGCATCATGATGCACATGCATCTTGGGGGTTTTTAATCCACTTGGAGGTGAAACCGCCTGACTTCAGAACTATTTTCTTCCGATTTGATGGAAGAAAAACTGATGCAATTCCTTTGAATTTATTTTGTAAAGACGGTGCAACGATTTTTGCCAGTATCATTGAGAGGAAGTTACCCCCACTCTCATTGTTCCTTTGCTTCTAACTTCAACTAACTCACAGCACACAGATTCTTATACTGGCAAATGCAATTTCAGACTCGACAAAAGCTCTTTTTGAACTCAGGCTGTTTTGATAAGAAGCATGACCCCTCCATCCCTTCTAACTTCCCTAAATACATTATACATACCATAGTGGAATTTGTCATCACCAATTTCCGGCTGGAACCACGTTTCTGTTAGCCTTGGTATGTCGGCATTAGTTGTTCTAACCAGAAGTTCAAATTCAGCCATTTTATTGACAACACTCCTGATATTACTGTAGACACAGTTGAGACTAAGTAATCTTCTATAGTTTACTATCCCGGCACACTCTTTCAAGTTATTTAGGTTTGCATCCCAAGCTATATCTTCCCTCTCATTTGAAACATTGCTACCCTCAGAATATCTTACCAATGTTGGCTGTTGTAGCAACAAACTAGAATTCATGAGGTGAGTGTAAGCATTACTTTGACTCATATCATCAGATAAACATGGATCTAAATTACCTTCTCCCCCTAATTAGCAGTTCCCCCTGAACCCTTAGGGTGTGGTGCGAGTTAGTTGGAAGCAAAGGAACAACGGGAATGGGAGTCATTTATAGACCAGAAGATTGTGAAGAATATGATGAGAGTCTTTACATGCAGATGGAATGAGCAAGCAAACATGAATGTCTTATTATAGATGACTTTAATCTGCCCTAGATTGATTGGAATAAGTGGAAGGGGAATTTACAATGGGGAAAAACTTTTTAAAATAAACTAGATGATCATTATTTGTACCAGTATGCTATAGAAAGTACTAGGGGAGAGAAAATTCTTGGACTCATCATTACTAATGAATCAGATGACATCACAGAGCTTAAAGGAAGTGATCATGCAATCATCAGCTGGAAGATGAAGAAAGATCTTGCCCTTTTCAAAGATAATAGGTTCTAACTTCAGAAGAGGGGAATTGGATAGTTTAAGGCAGTGGCACAAAAACCTATTTTGCTCGCGACCCCCTTTATTAAATATAAAATTGTCACGACCCGTCAATGTAAACCCGGAGGTAAGATTACCAGATTTTTAGAGAAGAAAAATGGTATTTGATAAATTATGGAGAAGAAAATTTTATTCGAGTATTGAGAAAGTAATAAAAAAATTGTTTCCATTTTAATTTACACATTAAAATAATTGTTTAATATTTTAATTGAATGTAGCAAAAACAACAAATGAAATTCTTATTCTTCAATTAAGATTAGAAAACAATAAAAAAATTAACAATCACAAAACAATTAATGAGAAGGATGAGCCCGGATAACCAATAATATTTGGTCCATATTTGCCGTAACATTTGAAATTACTAATCTCGTGCAATTTTCTGGATCAAGTCTGGAACGCTTTTTTGTTTTTATAGCTGCTAATTTTGAGAAACCAACCTCATATAAATATGTAGACCTGAAGGTAGCAATGTTTGTATCGCCATTTTTGATAATTCTCGATACTCGTCTGGGGAAAAAAAGCCAAAATTTTTCCCAAGCAGTCTTGAAAAGAGCACGTAATGCTTCGTCAGACAACAGGTCGATAAGATTCGTTTTGTTGAATGGTAATTTCAGGGCATGAAGAAATATCAAAAGCAATGGGATCACGAATCCAATACAACATTTTTTTCTGGAGATACATTAAATCATTTGGAAAAATTCTTAATTAGCATTGTTAGGTGCGTGGCAATGATATCCTTAAATTGTAAAATGTCAATATTATAACAAAATCAGAAAAGCATGGGAACATTTCAGTATTATTACGCTCAAATTCAGTTTTCCAAAGATTAAGCTTCCCTTTGAAAGTTTCTAATTAATCACTGAGTATTAATACAGTAAACCCACGCTATTCACAGTATCTGTATTCGCGTATTTGCGGTCGCTGATTTAATATAAAATGAAACCTAAAAAAATGTGAATTTTAAGGCACCGTGAACATTTTCCGCCATAAAAAAACATGGGCGTGGCTAAAATTATCTTTCCCGGTCAAAACAGCACTCAGTGGGTGGGGGGAGAGGGGTGACAAAATCGCGAGCGTGGACGTTTCTCGCTAATCCTTGTTCAGTATGTGTTATGCGCTTGTCATGGAAGGTTTCTTCGTTTGCTTTTAATTTATATGCTTATAAATTGAATAAATTTATCAATTTATAAATTGATATGCTTACAAAAGTGATAAATCTACCATTTTCAGTGTAAAACAGACTTTTTCGAGTGTGTTAACGGAAGAAAGTGACTTTATTGTGGACAAGTTCTTTCTAACCCATACAAAAATATGGCTACGAATAACAAGGGAAATGTGAAAATATCAAAGAAGGTGATGACATTAGCAAATAAAATTGAGTTATTAGACAAAATTTCTAATGGTGAAAGTGTCTCCTCAGTGGCAAAACATAAATTCAATGAGTCAACGGTACGATCAATCAAAAAATCGGAAGAAAAAATCCGCCGTAGTGTCTGTGAAAACGCGCTAATTGCTTCAAAAATTTGCTCTAACTCGTGATGTTAAATTAGAAAAAATGGAAAAGGCTTTAAATTTGTGGATAGAAGACCAAACTCAAAACAAAATTCCGTTAAGTTCACTCATCATTCGTGAAAAGGCAAAACTCCTTTATCAACACTTTAGCGAAACCGGTGATAGCACTGGAGGAATAAGTTTTTTTAGCTAGCAAAGACGCTGGCTTGAAAGATTTGTTTGAAATTTCTAATAAATATTACATTTAATATTAAATTGTTTCTTATTTTCATTTCGATGCCATATGCTTGCATTTCACTATGTACTGTCCATGTACATAGTCATATTATGAAGGTACATAATAATACATACATGGACAAAATTTTAGAACTAGTTTTTCTTATATATTTCATACTTTGGAAAGAAACCCCTTTATTACTATGGGAGCCATAACTCAGTATTCACGGCATTTCTCAGGAACGTAACCTGAATATTTGCTGAACGTTTACTGAATATTTGTTCCCTATCCTTGAAGACCTAAATTTAAATCAAGTTTTTTAAATGTATCAGTAAGGGAACTAAGTTTTTCAAGCCATTTTTGATTTGTAAACAATTGAGCAAGGTTCTGATTTTTATCCGATAAAAATAATAAAATTTCATGTTTGAGGTCAAAAAGACATCGCAACACTTTACCACTGGACAACAACCTTACTTTCGTATATAAAAGAAGTGTTTCATCCCATTTCATTACAAAGCATTGTAAAAAGTCATCTATTTAATCTTCTGCTTTTTTTATAAAGTTGATCACACTTATTGCACCTTTCAAAACTTTGTGCAAATCAGTTTGCATTTCCTTTGCTACTAATGCTTCCTTATGTACAGTACAATTCAATGATTCAAAACTATATTTAGAGCAATTTCCTTTACTCTGCCTTTTAAACCTTTATTTTATCCTGTTAATGCAGGCGCACCATCAGTACAAATTGCAAAGCAGTTGTTCCACGTTAGATTATTTGTTTGAAATAAAATATTTATAACATCAAAAATCTTCTCGCCCATCGTTCTTCCTTCCAAAGCTTTGCAAAATAGAAAACTCTCTAAAATATTTCCCTTGTAGTATCTCACATATACAATGTTGAGCGAAGATTTAAATATCTGTGAATTCATTTAACTGTATTGCAAAAATTGGACTTTCAATCAATTTAATAAACTAAATTTTATGTTGTCTGCAATAACTATAATACACTGTGAGACCGTCTCTGGACAGAGGAATGGTATTTAAATTGTTGCTGTACTTTTCTCCATGATTAATTGAAATCATTTTTATAGTAGCAGGGAGAACAAGAAATTCAGCAATAGTATGCGATTTCAAATTTTTTCCTATTAAATATGAAACTTCCAACGATGCTCTTAAAGCTTTACAACGAACTGCCGCATATTTCTTCACGAAAGATTTCAGACTTTGTATGGTGTCAGCATGTCTTTTGAAATGGATTCGGCACTTTTCATTAGCTCTGGATGCTTCATATGTAAGTGTCTTTTTCATTTAATTGGTTTCATGCTTTCGTTAGCCAGTTTTTCGTAACATATTATGCACAAAGGGTATTGCTCATCATCAGTAACATAACGAGAAAATGTAGGCCTCAATGCACAGTTTAGTGTGGACCCCATGAAAAATAAATGCAATAGTAATACTATACTGAATAATAATGACCCCCAGTAAATGGGCTCCTATTTGACTTGGCCCCTGCAGTCACAATTCTTTAAAATTGCCCTGGAAGCAACAGCTATGCTTGTGCTGGGCAGCTAGCTAACAGAAAACATTCATTGTGAGAAAAACATTATTGTTCTTAGACATAGTAAATTTTATTATAAACATAACTAAAAAAAACTTACATTTTTACTCGATTAAATTTTTTTTCTGTTTCGGGCAGGAGGCCCCCTTTCATTCACCGAATTCGGTCACCCAATGCACCTCATTGGCTGCATTGGCATAGTTACACCACTGATCATCAACAACACTGTAAGTAAAGCTGTACTTCATAAATTCTTCTTGATATTTTCTATTCTTTTTTATTTGGAATATGATGGCTCTCTACCAGAAATTGGTGGCTGCACTACACTTGAAATAATGTTGGTGTACAAATTTTCACATGATACATTTCCACCCTTTCAGCTTCTAAAGTATCTGTAGCAACATTACTGTCATCACTCCTCGACCGTTTTGTTCTGATTACCCAATTGTCCATGGTAAAATATATAAAAATTTTTTTTGCTTCTTAAAAACAACGATAATATAAAAAGTAGCAGAAGAATGAAAAACACATCTAAGCTGACATGAAAGCACAGAATTACGAAGCAGAATAAAGCTTGCATGCAATAGACTTGCTATTTACTGCCACTGCATATTCACACCTCTGGCCTTTAGGCAATTTCAGAAATTTTTGCTGTAGGAAAGCACAAATTAAGAGCTAAAGGATTACAGTTTAACAATTGAGTAATACTGACAAGTATTAATACATACTGAGAAGTCACACTAGCCAGCTGCTTTCTGTGTGTCCATAGCTAGTGAGCAAATTAAGGGGTATTACCCACAAGGACAATAAGTAAGAAAGCCACCTGCATCACATGTGAAACCACCCTAAAAAATAAGAGTGGCAATAGGATTCACTCGTATCTCAGACATCGTTGAAATAGTAAGGTCTCTACACCCACAGTAATGAAAAAGTAATTTTAACAACAGGTTTTTTAGCTTTTATGTACATAACTAATTTTATTTAAAAATTGTGTGACCCCTTTAATTTATCCCACAACCCCTCTGGAGGTTGTACACCACTGGCTTAAGGCACTATATGGCACTGTGAGCTAAGCGGCTTGCAGAGGAATAGCGAATACATTTGAATTATGGAATACTTTTAAAGTAAAAATCGCAGAAGCCCTGAATGCATACATACCTTTATGAAAATATTGCAAGCGGAGGATGCCGAAATGAATGACTGCTGAGCTGGCTGGTCAAATAAAGCAGAAAAAGATACCATGGAACAGTTTCAGAGTGATGAAAAGTACTGAAGGTACAACAGATACAAGTTGATCTGTAATAGTTCCACAAGTAAGGTCAGGGAGGCCAAGGCTGTGTATGACAAAGCATTGCTAAAAGAATGAAGAATAGGGACAAGGAATTTTTCATGCATGTGAATACATCAAAGAAGCTAATCAGATCGGACCCTTATGCACTGGGTTTGGGAAAGTCTTAGATAACTAGCTGATGTTGCGGATGAATTGCATGAGTACTTTGCATCTGTCTTCACAACAAAAAACCCTTCATGATGAGAAGAGGCTGAGCCATATGAAATAATTCATCAAACGTTATCCTGTAGAAACAGGAAGTCATAATCCCACTGTATAAGGCAATTGTAAGGTCACATTTGGAATAGTGTTCAAGTATGGAGACCTTATCTGAAAAAAAAAAGGCACTGAGCTTCTTGAAAGGCTCCCAAGATGGGCAGCTTGAATGGTGAGATCAGCAGAAGGATGACCGCATGAGGAAAGACTGATTATGTGGGCTACGGAGCTTGGCAACCGGGCACCTCAGAGGTGACCTGATTGAAGTTTACAAGGCTCTGTTAGACCAGGGTTCGAGCCCGTCACCACTACCAAATACGGAGGATGCGGAAAGGTCAGGGAATGACCACCGCACGTCCCGGAGCAATATGGCCTTAGTTGCTAATGCCCCTAAAAACCAAATAACAAACAAACAAACAAGGCTCTGAGAGGGATTAGTAAAATGAATTAAGGTGGAATTCTCACTGTTAAAAGAATTCCAGAACTAGAGGCCATAAATTCAAATTACAGGGCGTGAGGTTTAGATTAGAAGGAAGTTTTCTTTTAGCCAGCAAGTTGTTGATTGCTGGAACAAGTTGCCCTCACAGGTCATTAAGGCTGACAGTTTGAATAAATTCAAAGGTCAACAGGATACTTACCTGTGAGGAAGGAAGCATATAATTTGTTTTCTTATCTAGTTGGTTGAGTTGTTTTTTTTTTGCCAGTGCAGCAAAAGCCTATGGCTTCCTTGCATTATATGGTATACAGTGAATACTATTACTATTACCAATTTGAAATAACCAAACTGCATTACAAATTGGCTATTATCTAATTTTGAAGATAAAAATTTTCCATTGCTTATTTAATAATATATGTATACAGGGTGTCTCAAAAATATTGGTACAAACATTTAGGGGAGGTAGGTAACATCTAAAGGAATCTGAATCGCATAGGAACCCAATCACGGCGCTGTTCATCAGTTCGCGAGAGGGAAAATTTCTGGTTTACTCATTCAAGCAGTAGTCGCCGCACGAAGAGCATGCATCGATATACTAATGTGAGCCGGCAGACATACACCTAGTGTATGGATTAGCAGAGGGCAATGGACGAGCCACTCACGAATTTATGGAGAACGCTTCCCAGACAGATATGTACCGGCCCACCATTTGTTTGCACGTGTGAATCAAAATTTGTGCGATTATGGGTCATTTAGAGGTAACAGGAGTAGTGCGGGCAGACCACGTTCGATGCGAACTTCCGCCATGGAAGAAAGTGTGTTGAATGCCGTCCAGAATAATCCCACTACCAGCACACGTGCTGTTGCCTCTGCCTTAAGAGTGTCTCGTTGCAGTGTACAGCGTGTCTGGCACAACGATTCCTTATACCCCTTTCATCTCCAAAGGGTTCAGTTACTGCTCCCCCAAGATCATCCTGCACATGTGGCTTTTGCATAGTGGTTTCTCCAAGGAAGTGTTCAAGACTTGAATTTTCCAGCCTATGTTTTGTTCATGGATGAGGCTTATTCAATCAGCACAATGCTCGTGTGGGCTCACGACAACCCACACGGTATGCGTCCCCATGCAGTGCAACATCGCTTCACAATAAATGTGTGGGTAGGTATGGTCGGTGACTGCTTAGTCGGCCCATACCTGTTACCATCCCGCACGAACTCCGCTAAATATCGGATCTTTCTTGAACAAGTTCTACCAGGGTTACTTGATGATGTTCCAGCAAATGTGAGATGCAACATTTGGTTTCAACAAGACGAAACGCCTGCCCATTATGGAAGGTGTGTTCGTGACCATTTAAACAGGTATTTTTGGGCATCGATGGACTGGACGTGGTGGACCCATTGCCTGGCCCCACACTCACCTGATTTATCAAGCCTTGATTTCTTTCTGTGGGGGGCCCTCGAATATATCATGTACGAATCGCCTGTGGAGACGGAAATGGATCTCTGGGCGAGACTCGTCTGCGCTGCTGCTGCTACTGTCAAAGAAACCCCAGGTGTGTTCGACCGTGTCCACCAATCCATGCTGCGTCAGTGTCATGCATGCATCGCGTCTCATGGTGGAACCTTCAAGCATCTGTTGTAACATCATGAAATGCATCCATCTTGTACTCCATTGTTAATATTATGTCAAATAAATGTTTGCCGCTAATTACTGTCTTGTGTCATTTCTGTTCTTGTGCCTCTGCTACTACTTTCCCCGTGACATTTTCGGTTATGGGTTCCTATACGATTCACATTCCTTTAGATGTTACCTACCTCCCCTAAACTGTACCAATATTTTTGAGACACCCTGTATATGCATCCTATTTACTATGTTACTAAATAACATTCCAATTTTTAAAAAAATAAAAAGAAATGAAACTACCTCTTTTTGGTTTAGGAAAACTGTCATGAAGCTGGAAAACAACCTTCTCAACAAAGTGCTGAATGTTGCAACCCTCTGGCCCCTTGACAAATACAGTCCAATCGTGAGTAAAACCCTCATTAGTAGGTTTATCTCTTAAAGCAGCTCTGTGGCCCAACTCCAGTTTTACTTCTACAAAACTCTGGAACATAACATTGAAAAGTATGATAGTTTGTATGATCAAAAATAACTTCAATAACTAAAAATACTTGAATAACAAAACTAGGAAATGTGATGAATATTATGTTTTGTTGAAAAAATAACATTAATTTATCAATAATTTCACAAATTTTTAAACTGGAGTTGCAATTATCCCCACTGTTATGCTAACTGTTAACAAAAGTTAAAGTATATTTGAAGTTTCATGTTTACCTGTAGAAAAACCTAAATTGTGCTCATGGAAGAAATAAGTGATGTGAATATAAATGAGGCCATATGCACAATCAATAAACATGAAAATAGAAATAGTTTATAACCCAATAATTTACAAGGCCTTAAATAGTTTGAGCAGGCTCAATGCTGATGGGATACTTCCACTTGCTGAGATTAAGAACCCAAAGGGACATAGATTCAAATTGAGGAAAGACAATTGTAGAATAGATGTGCAGAAGTTTCTTTGGCCAGCGTGTAGCCAATTGCTGGAACAGACTTCCATCTGTTGTTTTGGAAATTGAAAGCTTAAATGAAATTATGGCTGAACTAGACAAACATTTGGATGGGTGAAATGGGAAGGGTTTGTTTTTTTTTTGTTTTTTTTTTTTTTGGCTGATGCTCTATAAGCTTGCTTTCTTGCATCATATGCCTCAATTAATGCTAATTTCACATTACAAGGCATTTGGGTGCCTGGCCAAATTTCATGTTACAAGGCATGAGGGTGCCTGGCTAGGCCTAATATCAGAAGTTTATAAGCTCAGACATTTATTAAATTCAGTATTTATTTTCTCCCCAGTCAACAATTACATTGACCACAATTATAGTGTACCATATTCAATAACTGTAATGATTATTAAAAAAAAAAAAAAAAATTCCTAATAAAGCTTAACAAAATAGTAAAATAAAAGAAAAAAAAACAAAAAAAACAAAAAAAAACAGATAATGTGTCATAAGAAATTTGAGCTGCTTCTAGCAGAAAATTTTAAAAGGGAGAGCATTATAAAAACAACCTCATGCTTCCACATTTAAGTTTTTATCTTATTTTTTCACTCTAGAAACATTCCTATAAGCAGTTCACACTCGTTTCATTCAGGGAGGAACAAAAAAAAAGTGCCAAAATTAGCAATCTGAAGCCAGACTTTCTTGACTGCATTAAAATTTTATTTTTATATTAATGTGCACAATGTTGAACATAAACAAAATTTGGCATATTAATATAAAAAAAAAATAAATTTTCTGTTTATACTCCGGGACGACCAAACGGTCAGAGGAGTTCACAAGATAGACAGAATACAAGAAACAGCACCGTATTCAGTAGTCACGGGCTTGAACCCCGGTCACACAAGGCACGTGTACTTATGCACCCGCGCGCCTAACCACTAGGCTACGGCGGCCTTTTTTTTTTTTTTTTTTATGTTAAATATGTGAACAGTAACAATATAAGTTACATCTCCATATTTCTGAATATATCATTATTAAAATTTTACAGGATACAATAAACAGTAGAACGTCAGTTATCTGGAATAATCTGAAAAGCTGATTTTTTTTTTCTTTTTTTCTTTTTTTTTTTTTTTTTATTATTATTAATGGTAGTATTTGAGACAAATCTTTATTATACTATGAGAGTATTTCTGTCTGTTTTTTTTTTTAAGGTGTGTATCTGGTGGAATGTTGGATTAGGACTGATGGGTTTTCTCGGAAATCATGAGTGATAGGCTTTTGCTTCCGTGAACCCAATTTTCCATGACATATTTTGTTTAGTTTAGCTCGAGATATAGTAAGAATAATATCAGCCAAAAACTGTGATTTATTATTTTTCTGGTAAAATGTCAAAGAAAAGAAACAGCACTGAAATGGGCAGCAAATCAGGAGGAATATGATATAATCAAATTGATATCATTAAGGAACTTGAGAGATTTAGCAGACACAACAAATGAAACAATCTAACATTATTTTTAAAAAATTACTTTAAATTTTTTCCACATAATATTTGCAGTAAAATACCTATCCGAATATACATAAATATGTAAATCTGCAAATTTTTATGTGTAAATTATTTTTTAAATTAAATTAATTTTTTTTCACAATATTTAAAGCGTTTTTCTTTTACCTTAATACACATAACAGAATTTATATAATTTTACCTTACATTTTGTTATCTGGAAGAGGTCTCACATTATTTATTCCGGATAACTGACGCTCTACTGTAATTAAGATATGCTTCCAAAATAATCTTTAAACAACTATTTTTAGTTCTCTTTTATGTATTTTGCTATTGTATTTATCACTGACTTAAAGTCAATACTTAGAAATTTCTACACCTATATATTAACAACACTGCAGAAGAGTTTATTTAAACAAATAACCTACTTGAAAGAATTTTAAGAGATATTCATTAGAACAAAATTTCTATACAAGATGATTCATGGATGCCTGAAAAGCCTGTCATGACTGGTTAATAACTAAACTAAACAGATAACAGCTAAATGGCAACCAACAGATTTCTGCCTATTTTTTTTTTTATTTTGCTCAAAACACATTGAAGAAATAAACTTTAATGATATCATTTCAAAAAAAAAAAAAAAAAAAACCTTTATTTTCGGTTCTGTAAAGTTGCTGTTTGTGTACACTCCCGAAATTCGTAACTTACACTTCTGACATTTATGAATATTTCCTCACCCAATTAAATCACTAATATATACTATTTTTTAAATGAAAATCCCAAACACAAGAGATTTGTTATTTGTTGTTATTTGGGTTTTTTTTTAGGAGCATTAGCAACTAAGGCCATATTGTTCCAGGGATATGTGGTGGTCATTCCCTGACCTTTCCGCATCACGGGCTCAAACCCCGATCTAATTAAGAAGCGTGTGCTACGCACTGCTGCTCCTGCCCACCTGGCTACGGAGGCGCCCACACAAGAGATATTAGAACTTATAGTACATAGTACCGTGCATGGGTTGCAGGCTGAGAAGACAAAAGAAGATATTTGTTGACATAAGACTAACTTCTGTAGATAGTAATTTTCAGAAAATACAAATGAAGGAAGGTTGTTCCACAAAATGGCAGCTGAATGAATACACGAGGAAGATGAAAAAGTTGGTTCTGTCAGTTTGAAGTAGAACAGCAAAATGGATGTTGGCAGGTGGCTGCACATGTTCAGACCGATTTGAAAGAGAGCGGGAGTTACAGAAGCCAATTCAGAAGAACAATGCCCATGGAAGTATCTGTAGAAAAGGCTGTTGTTATTTGGTTTTTAGGAGCATTAGCAACTAAGGCCATATTGCTCCAGGGATATGCGGTGGTCATTCCCTGACCTTTCCACATCCTCTGTATTTGGTGGTCATGGGCTTGAACCCCGGTCTAATCAAGAAGCGTGTGCTACTCACTGCTGCTCCTGGCTACCTGGCTACGGAGGTGCCTCTGTAGAAAAGGCATGCAGCAGAAATATGTCTATGAGAAAGAGAGAGAGAGAGATTAGTCATTAATTAACCTAACTGTTCTCTTCTGAATGGAATCTAGAACATTGAGAGAGGATTTGGGGGCACCACCCCAGTGAGATGCGGGAACAAAATTCTATGATAGCACAGATTTGCAATTAGTATAGAGTGAACAGCTGCTTGGAAGAAAAGTAATGGCGAAAGAGAAAGAAAAAACCAAGTTTTTTAGATACAGAGGAAGCAATATTTGTAATGTGCTTGTGCCAAGAGAGATTACAAGTCAGGGTAATCCCCAAAAGAGATATATAATCTTGCCTAGAAATCGGAGTGTCAACAAAGAAAAGCATAGGAGCAGAAGAATCCTTTTTGCGAGATATAAGACAGGACTGAGTTTTAGAAGGATTGAAATGAATTAAGTTATCTTTGCCCCACTGGGTATGGGCATTTAAGAAATTGGTAGCGGATATTTGAAAAGTTGAAGCTGATTAAGCAGGGCAAGATTTCTCAAACTGGAATGTAATGTGCTATCATCAGCAAAACTATGCATAGGATTTCCAGTCAAAAGAAGGTCATTAATACACAAGAGGAAAAGAGTGGGGGAAAGAACTTAAACTTGGGGGGGTGAACCAGCATTAGTGGAGAAGTTAGAAGACAGAGAGCCATCTACCATCAGCCTCAGTGAGCAGGCAGAGAGAAAACTGGATAACCAATTACAAAAAACAGTTGGCAAACCATATGATGGAAGCTTGTTTAGAAGCCCTTTAAGCCAAACACGATCGAAAGCCTTTGAGATGTCAAGAGCAACTGCTTATGTTTCACCAAACTTTTCCATTGAATTTGTCCAAAAATGGGTAACATAAGACAGAATATCATGGATTCCGTCAGTGGAACGACACTGACGGAATCCATACCAGCGATCTTTGATCAGACAGAAGGTTTGTAGATAGTTTAAGAAGAGTAGAAGTAATTGCAATCGGACGATAATTGGATGGGAAGGTTTTGTCATCCTCTTAAAGGAACTGGCTCAATATAAGAAAACTTCCAAGCAGAAGGGAAAAAACCCTCTGGAATAAGAAAGTGAAAAAAGGCAGCAAAGAATAGGAGTACTTCAGGAGCACAGATTTTGAGAACAAGTGGAGAAATACCATCGGGACCTGGAGCTTTCTTAGCATCAAGATTCGTCAAAATCCTTCTGACATCCTTTTGACAGAAGACCACAGGAGGCATTAAATGGAATGTGTTGGGAATGGTGAGAGGTGTTTTACCAAGATCCTTAATACATGAGTTGGAAGGAAAATGGGATGCTAGCAGGTCAGCTTTATCCTTGGCTGAAGCTACAATAATACCATCTGGTTTCGACAGAGGTGGGAGTAGAGATGGGCAAAAGTTGCAACCAAATAGCTTTGGCAAGAGACCAGAATGTTCGGCTACCATTAGGGCAAGAAGCTCTTAGTCTGGTCAAAATCTAGTGTGGATTGATTAATAACTACGTTACAATTATTGCAATATCTGGTGTAAGCAGAAAATGAAACATAAGAATTAGAAACAAGCCAATTACAATATGCAACATTCTTCTCTTGAACAGCCTTAGCACATTTATTGGAAAACCAAGGTTTAGTTAAAAGATGAGATTTTAAAGGGGAGTGCGGGATAAAGGATTCCATTCCTACAAAAATAATTTCACTGACACAATCTGAACAAACGTTGACCTCAGAAGTTTTGAAACAGTAATCTGACCGAACAAAAGATGAAAAGAAATCTCTCAGGTCATCCCATTTTGCATTCTTGTAATGCCAAACAACACTAGGTTGGGAATAGCCATGAGATAAAGGTTCCATTTGGGAAGAGAATCACAAGTTGTGATCTGGGGTGCCTAAAGGACCTTTCACTTCGACCGTGTACTTAAAAGGGTTGTTTGTGAGAAAAATATCAAGTGTGTTGGATGAATGGTTAGGATTGTCCGGTATTCTGGTAAGTAAATGAACAATCCGTAAGAGGTTATTAGTAATTGCAAAAGTCTTAGCATCTTGACCAGCTGGAGTTGTGAAACTTAAAATACCAAGGAAAATTACCTCTCTGTTAGGAAAGTTAGACTGGAGAAAGTCAATTTGCAAAGGAAGGGTCAAAGACTTCCAAGACTTCCATTTTAGAGCTGTAACCTCGAAATATAAGGAAGATTTGATCTCGCCATGATGTTCATCATAACCTCAAATGTCATCAGTGGAGTTGGGAAAACAGTAGAGACAACAGATTAATTTGACAGAATGAGGTAGAGAGAGATTTTAAGCCAGATAAGATCGAAATGAGGAGATTCCAAATTACCAAATCTCTGACAGGGAATACTGGAATGGACATAGGCACAAGTACCTTTGAGGTGAAAGGAATCATACAGCGAATAATTTGGGCAACTGATATTACACTCAGACTCCCTCCAGTCACTATCTAGCAGAGTAGAGGTAGCAAGATTATACACTAGCTGATCCGGAAGCCTCCTAGAGAGTTACCAATCGGTTCAGTCCAGCGTACTAACTAGCGGCCCACCTGCGAACACCGTTTTAGAGCTGTAACCTCGAAATATAAGGAAGATTTGATCTCGCCATGATGTTCATCATAACCTCAAATGTCATCAGCCATACTGCATGATGGAAGAGATGGGGAAGGGTTGACTGAAACGTAGCTCTGGAGAGTAAACACGGGTTTCACCACTTCAAGCCTCCAATAAGCAAAGTGGTGTTTCACCAGTTGATGAGTCATCTACCACCTAGTATTGCCTGGTAACGCGAAGGGGTGGCATTCCTCCGTGTGGTGTTGGCACCACACCTCGATCCCTGCTTACGTTGGTTCACACCTGGGTGGTCACCCATAGTGTGCTTGCGCATGGGGCTTATACCTAATATTACTAACAGTCACACCATCGTGAAGGTGCAAGCAGAGGATTTGGCTGTCAGATCATCCAGATTTCACCGAAATTGGGTTCACTTGACTTGAGTGTCACCTGAATATCACTTCCGTCAGCGTTTTAGACTCTCAGGTAGCAGCACAGCTTGTCTTGAATATCTGAGAAAATGTCTGTGACAACCTCAAGGACCCCATATTAGAAACCAATATTATATTACATAATGGCAATAATTACTTTTTTTTTTTTTTTTTTCTTTACATAATTGGCTGAGAAAAATAAAAGTTTAACGATCTGGAATCTATTCTACAGTAGAGAATTTTTTTAAAAGTATAAAATTATACTCTAAAACTAAATGTTATGTTATTGGCACTGCCAATTTAATGAAGTAAGTGATCATGCTAGAGTTTGGTAAATCATCACAATCAGACTGTTAGGATTTTTTTAATTTTTTTTCCCCCCTGATATCAATAAATTTTATATAAGACTAATAGTATAGAAGGATCTCAGAGCTGTAAAATAACTGTATTAATAAAAAAATAAAACTCTTATACATGAGTGATTGATTTTTTATACTAAGATTTAGAAGTTTGGAACAAAGCTCACAACAGAGATACTTGATTTTTATCTATTTATTTTTTTTTTACTTACTTGGTGAAATGCATGATGAAGAAAGATCCTATAAATTAAAAACAAGGGAATGTAGCATTTTACAATTAAGCACTTTACATAGTGTAGTTATGTGCTATATAATTTTACAACCATTGCCAAAGAGACAAGTAATTTGATAAATGGTGGCCATTAGGTATAATGGCAGCAAACTGAAACTAACTGCAAATAATTAGCACAATGTAAGCTTTCCCTTTAGATTCAGAAAATTACGCCAGGGATAACAGTTCTTCCATAATATAAATTAATCTGTGAATATTTCTAAACGGTTAAGGCATAGAGAGACTTTCTAAATGGTTAAGGACCAGAGGCATTCACAATTTTGACTGCAATTCAGTTATTTTCACATTCAATCGATTTTTCAAATTTTGCATTATATTTTTTAAAAAAGAAATCACAGAAAATATTTTTACCTAGAATTCTGGGTCAGTAATTCTGTCCATGAGCAGCAAAATGTTTCTGCCACTCACAATTGGAGCTTTGCAAGATGGATTCTACATTGGAAATCTGGAGAGTTGGTAGCTAGGATATGGCAATAATATATTATTGCCATTTCCTAGCTACCAACTCTCCAGATTTCCACCTTTTCAAAATTTCTGACCCAGTGATAATTTTGTGTATATGGGCGATGAGAGTGAAAGCAATCCTGAAAGTTTTCCCATAAAATACATTTTGTAACCAAAGAATTAATTTGCTAAATGTTATTAATAAAAATATTATTACAAGAGCTTCCTATGATAACTATGGATTTACTATACATGATTTCTAATTACCAGTTAAGGACCTTATCAATGCCTTTGTATCATCAACAAACTTACGCCATTAAACTTGATGTGCCTTCAATATTATTAATAAATACTGAAAATAGTAAGGAGCCCAACACTAAACCCTGAGGGACTCCATTAATAAACATGTTTCCTGCCACAAAACGACCCCTTTATCCATAGCAGTAACTTGCTCCTAATTCCATAATACATGAATTTATACAGGGTCATTCAGATAGAACAGTATCAAACACTTTACTAAATGCAAGCAAATGATGTCAAAATTATTTTTTATATCCAGTTTCTTTGTTACAGCATCATAATAGCTAATCACATTAGGTTTACCCTTAATAAATCTGTGCTGTGATTGAAATAACTGCATTCCTGTCAAAATGATCTGCGTTACTTCTTTAACCACTAACTCCATTATTTTCCCTAGCCCACAAATCAAACTCACAGGTTTGCAATTACATTTCCCATCCTCTCCCTTGATGAACAGAAGAAACATTTGCACACCATCAGTATACAGAGATCTCACCTGAAACAACCAAGGATGTTCTCATAATTATAGCTAAAGGTGTGCTTGAATACTTCCCATTTTTCAGAATTTATTAACAAGGTCATTGGGCTTACTGAAAAGAATTTAAAAATCACCTTTGCAAAATAAAAATCCCTTCCTTTTATTCTTGAGAGTAGTTACATCTTTAAATAAATCGCATACCAATAAATGACAATAACTGCCAACACAGCAGTCAGTTCCTCTATGTGAAGATTTTTAATGCATGAAGAGTCACTGCTGATAATTAGATCAAATCAGGTCATATATTGTAGGGATGTTGGAAATATTTTGCCACCTACGTAGGGGATACAGAATGAGTGTGGTGGGTATGTGCACAGAGGACCGAGGAGTTGTGCTCTTTTACTCAACATTACGCTGGCAACCCAAGGCAACTGGGAGTACTCACTTTTAGAATCCATGTACTTCTTATAAAAAAAAAAGAGCACAACTCCTCGGTACTCTGTGCACATTCTCACCACATTCATTCTGCATTCCTTGCATAGATGGCAAAATATTTCCAACATCCCTACAATACCTGATCTGATGATTTAACTCTCAATTTTACTGAATAATGGGGGATGGGCATGTCTATTATTGCCAAATATAGATAAAATCAAAAGTTGTTTTTTTAAGACTGCTTGTACATCTCCCCAACATATCTGACAATTTAAATGGTTCTTCTGTATATGTATGCATCAGATTTCATGATTTACTTTATCAGATGATACATTGTACATAGAAGAAAATTTATTGACTGTACAGCAATGCCTAGAAATCCTTTATTCACAGTCAGAGTTAAGAAGCTGAAGTTGAAATGAGGGCAAACCTTCAGAATCAGATTCCTTAATAAAAGCAAGTTTATGTTTAAACTTGCTTTTTTTACAACAGTTGATAGTTTGATTTTTTGCACCATATTCCTCACAGATGCAGGAAAGAGACACACCAGAGTTTAACTTCTCTAACAGCGTTAATATCTATGCAACACTCAGATGCATACCCCACTTTTGTTATTATTGGTTTTCTTAGGACCATGATAAGCAAAGTTATCATGGCTACACTGTAAGTGAGGTTATCATGATGAAACAGGGCACAGACAAGCACTTAACAATATAACAGTGAGCACATCCATAAATAGAATGAGATCCTTGCTTGCAGCTGCCATGACCTCACTTGTTCACATTTTTCCCATCTCATGAGTACACTTGGAACACACCTCAGTGTGTTCCAAGTGTACTCATTAACTGCACTTCAGTGTAGCTAATTTTTTGTCTGTTAAATCTAAGTCCATTAAACTGACTCTCAGTAAAATTGAGAGTTTACTGTATTTACCATCTGTCAAGCATTAACATAAATGCAAATATATATGTGATTGTTTATGCTCTTAGTAACCCTAACATTGCCCACAATATTTTCTTATATTGTGGGCAATGCTTTCCATTCCTCATGAACTTGTTAACAGGAGAGATTGTTTCTACACAGATGGATTACACTTAAATAGAAAGGGTACAAAAATATTTGCTGATGCTATTGAGACAGTGTTCAGTGAGTCGGAAAACTGCTAGCTTGGTGGGATTCACAGAATAATAGATTAACAGTAGCCACAAGCAGAGTTGAAAGAGATTCTTGCACTGCTTCTTTTGGAATAGCAGCAGCCTGGAAAGCAAGGTTCTGGGGATTTCAAGGCTGCTGGGAGTGATCATGGAACAAATGAATATATGGGCTGTGTCAAGGTAACTAAGAGTAAGAATCAGTGTACGCATACTTGCATGTACACCAATGCTAGGAGTACAGTAAATAAATTTGTTAAAATTGAAATGCTGATCAAGTTATCAAAAGCACATATTGCTGGGTTAACAGAGACGTGGTGCCACGCTGATATAAGCAGTGCGGAATTAGAATTCAGGAAGTAAAGTGTGTACAGAAAGGATAGAAGGGGTGATGCTCTTAGTTAAGAAACACAAAATCTAAGGAGGTCCATCCAGTTGACATGGGTGGACAGTGCAGTGTTCAGTTGGTTTGGTGTGAGGTAAGCACAAGGAAAACCAAGTTGAGAGTAGGAGTGTTATAGACCTAATGACTCTGATGAGTACAATGAACAACTGCACAGGGAAATGGGAGTGGGACAGTAAATCAGATTGTCTTATAATGGGGGATTTTAACTTCCCAGATAAAGATTGGAATTTGTGGGTTTGTCACTCAAACACAAGCAAGACTTTTGTGGATTTTGTGGATGATTGTTTTCTATAGCAGAACGTTCGAGAGACAACTATAGAGAGTAATACTCTTGATCTGATTATCAGCAGTGATTCTTCATGTATTAAAAATCAGCAGAGAAAGTAACCACTCTGTGATCATAGTATACTGATGTGGGATTTACTTAAAGATAAAACTACCATCAGGGTTAAGGGTAACAGTTTTTGCTTTTGTAAAGGTGACTACAGTGATCTCAGAGAGTTTTTAAATTCCATAAAATGGGGCCAAATGATATTACCAACAGCAACTTCTAAATGGGAAGCATTCAAGGAATTAATCTTGGAAGCTACTAGGCTTTTTGTTCCAAATAAGAAACAGTATTCAAGGTTTAGGCCTAAATAAATTTTCAGACAACACGGATGCCTAGGGTAGATATAAGGAAGTCTGAAATCAATTCACAAAGGACATTAGGCAAGCAAAGGCAAATTACGAGAAATCTCTGGCAAACAATGCAAAGGAAAACAGTAAAGACTTCTTTACTTATGTAAATTCTAGAAGGAAGGGGATGAATCAGATTGGTCCACTTGATATTGACGGTTCGATTGTTGATGAACCTGCTGAGGAAGCAGACAAATTCAATGAGTACTTTACTTCTACATTCACACATGAGGTCTGTAGGGAAGTGGAGGCCAGAAGGTTATCAAACTCTGGAAGTGAGCTAAATGATTTTGTAATAGCTGAGATCAAAGTGTAGGAAAAATTGAAATTGAACATAAGGCACCTGGGGGTGGATGAGATCTGTCCAGTTATATTAAAGGAAGTAAGCAAAACCTTAGCCATAGTTATGAAAGCTGTCTTGGACTCAGGGAAGGTCCCCATGGACTGGAGATGTGCAAATGTGTCCCCAATTCACAAAGGGGATGAAAGGGTGACACAAGCAATTACAGACCTGTTAGTCTAACTTTGGTTAGACTAACAGGTCTGTAATTACAGCCTGTTAGTAATTACAGGCTGTAATTAACAACAAGCAATTAACAAGCAATTACAGACCTGTTAGTCTAACTTTGGTTCCAGGGAAAATAATGGAATCACTGGTTAAGGAAGCAATGCAGGATCATCTAGACAAGACTGCAGTTATAGTTCAGACACAGAATGGGTTTGTTAAGGGGAAGACTTGTCTGTTGAATATGAATGAATACTATGATGTGGCCACAAAGAATAGAATACTTTTGATAGGATATACTTGGATTTTAAGAAAGCTTCTGATACTGTTGCACATAGAAGACTACTGTACAAATTGGAGCATTATGGCATTAAGGGCAAGTTGCTACAATGAATAAAAGGGTGGTTGAACGGGAGAAGACAGAAGGTGGTTATCAATGGACACTGCTCTTCATGGACTAATGTTATTAGTGGAGTACCCCAGGGTTTGGTGTTGGGCCTATTGTTGTTTACGGAATTTATCAGTGATATTGATGAAGGTATATTAGGGTTAATGTCTGTTTGCAGGCGATATGATGGTTGGCACAGTTGTTAATGTTAGCAATAATAGTACGTTACTGCAACAGGATCTGGAAAAGTTGAGCAGATGGGCCTAGAGGTGGCAACTGAAATTTAACATTGACAAATGTAAAGTACTGCATACTGGTAGCAGTAACCCCAGAGTAACGTATCAACGGGGTGATACTACACTCAGGGTAGTGGAGAATGAAAAGGACCTGGGGGTAATTGTACCATCAGATATGAAGTTTTCTGAGCAGTGCAAGAGTAGCTCAAGGTGACTTGTCAATGATATACAGAAATTTTGCTGTATATATTTGAGGGACTTTCTAAATGGACTGCTCGGATGGAAAACATCCCTGCTAGCAGGGATGTTGTCCAGGAACAAAACCAAATAACAACAACAACAAAAACCAAAGCTCCTAAAAAGCTCCTAAAAACCAAATAACAACAACATCCCTGCTAGCAGGGATGTTGTTGTTGTTATTTGGTTTTTAGGAGCATTAGCAACTAAGGCCATATTGCTCTGGGGGATATGCAGTGGTCATTCCCTGACCTTTCAGCATCCTCCGTATTTGGTGGACTCGAACCCCGGTTTAATCAAGCGTGTGCTATGCACCGCCGCTCCTGCCCACCTGGCTATGGAGGCACTGCTAGCAGGGATAAGGGGCTGATTGTCCCCTTGTATAAGGCAATGGTCAGGCCACACCTTAAGTACTATATACAGGTCTGGAGGCCTCATTTCAGGAAAGATGTAGAGCTGCTGGAACGAGTACCGAAAAGGGCAATGAGATTGGCAAGGGGAACAAAGGGCTGGTGTTTGCAAGCTCAATGCTAATGGGATTCTTCCTCTTGTTCAGGTTACTCACCTGAGGGAACATACATTCAAATTGAGGTAAGACAATTGTAGAATAGATGTGCAGAAATTCACCTTTAGCCAGCAGGTGGATGATGGTTGGAACAAAATTCCATCTGCTGTAGGTGGAGGTTGGCAACTTAATTAAGTTCAAGGCAGAACCAGACAAACATCAGGAGTGAATGGATTGGTGACATGGGAAGGGTGGGGTTTTTTTTTTTTTTTTTTTGTTTTTGGCTGATGCTATATAAGCTTGTTTTCTTCCATCATATGCCTCTACTAATGCTAATCAGCTGTTTTCCTGATCTGCCTGAAACTCCCTCTACAGAATCAGCAAATTCCTTGCATCCAAGTCAGTAAAAACAATCCCACCTGTTAACAACTATAGGCAATGCTGGGAAAAGTTCTACACCATGAGCTCTGCACAATCTCCCCAAGGGCCAAATTGACTGATACAGCTATTGTGTCCGGCATCTCTGAGGCAGGGCATGAGAGCTGTGATATCAGAGACATCGTGTCACGCAGATATAAGCAATGCAGAATTGAAATTTGGGTAGTACAATGTGTACAGAAAGGACAGACAGGGTAGGAAGGGAGGAGAGGTTAGGCTGTTAGTTAAAAAACAAAATCGAAGGAAGTGCATCCAGTTGACATGGGTTGACAGTGCAATGTTGAGTCTGTTTGGTGTGACAAACACTGGGAAAGGGAAAATGAGTAGGAGCATGTTATAGGCCTAATGATTCTGATGAGTACAACGAACAGTTGTGCAGAGAAATAGAGTGGACCAGTAAATCAAAATATCTTGTAATGGGTGTTTTTGACTTTCCAGATAATGACTGGAACTTGTGCTGGCCACTCACACGCTAAGACTTTTGTGGATTTATTGGAGGATTGTTTTCAACAGCAACATGTTCGAGGAGCAACCAGAGGGAGTAATACTCTTGATCTGATCATCAGTAGTGATTATTCATGCATTAAGAATTTGCAGATAAAGGAACCACTAGGTGACAGTAATCACTGTGTACTGATTTGGGATTTACTTAAAGATGTAACTACCATAAAGGGTAAAGGGAAGGGTTTTTCCTGTCATAAAGGTGACTACAGTGGACACAGACAGTATTTAAATTCTATACAGCGGGATCAACTGATGATGTTACCAACAGTGAATTCTAAATGGGAAGTCTTCAGGGAATTATTCTTGGAAGCTACTAGGCTTTTCATACCAACTAAGAAATACTGTTCAAGGTTCAGGCCTAAATGGATGTCAGATGAATTAATGAGGCTCGTGGCAGAGAATAAAAACATAGGATGTATATAAATTATCAGGTGGCACAGAAGCCTATGGCAGATATAAGCTGGTTGTAATCAAGTCAAAAAGGAGGTTAGGCAGGCAAAGGCAGATTATGAGAAACCTTTGGCAAAGGATGCAAAGAAAAACACAAAAGAGTTCAGAGTTCTTTACTTATGTAAAATCTAGAAGGAAGGGGATGAATCAGATTGGTCCACTTAACATACATAGTTCGACTATTGATGATTCAGCTAAAGTAGCTGACAAACTGAATTAGTATTTTGCATCTACACTCACACATGAGGAGTTATTCAAGAAGGGGAATGCCAGAAGTTTATCAAACTCTATGAGAGAGCTAAGTGATTTTGTAATAAATGAGAGCAAATTGGAAGAGTAATTGTTGAAGTTAAACATAAAAAAGGCACCTGGGTGGATGAAATCTATCCAGTTAAATTGAAGGAGGCAGCAAGGGAAGTAAGCAAATCCTTGGCCATAATTATGAGAGCATCCTTAGATTCAGGAGGGGTCTCCAGGGACTGGAGATGTGCAAATATATCCCCAAATCACAAAGGTGATTCAAAGGGTGATCCAAATAATTATAGACCTGTTAGTTTAACTTCTATTCCGAGGAAAATAAGGGAGTCATTGGTTAAAGAGATGATACAGGATCACCTAGACAAGACTGCAGTAATAGTTCAGACACAGCATGGGTTTCTTAAGCAGAAGTCTTGTCTAACCAATCTGATTAGATACTACGAGAGATCAGAAAGGAACTGGATGCAAAACAATTTCGATATCATATCCTTGGATTTCATGAAAGCTTTTGATACTGTTGCACATGGAAGACTGCTATACAAATTGGAGCAGTAGGGCATTAAGGGCAAGTTGGTTCATTGGATAAAGGGATGGTTCAGTGGGTAATGGCAGAGGGGTAGAATTGGACAATGCACTGTGTACTAATATTATTAGTGGAGTCCCCCAGGGTTCAGTGCTGGGCCTAATGTTGTTTTGTGTATTTATCAATGATACAGATTAAGGTATATCAGGCTTAATGTCCAAGTTTCCAGATGATACAAAGGTTCACAGGGTTGTTAATGACAGTAAAGACAGTATGCTATTGCAACAGCTAGAAAAGTTAGGCAGATGGGCTGAGAAGTAGCAACTGAAGTTTAACATAGACAAATGCAAAGTACTGCATATGGGTAGCAGTAACACAAGAGAGATGTACCAACTGTGTGGTACTACATTCAGGTATGTGGAGAATGAAAAAAACCTGGGGGTAATTCTGCAGTCAGATATGAACTTCTCTGAGCATGCAGACGGGCTGCCAGAGCAGGTCATGGAGTTTTGTTGATGATATATAGGGATTTTGCTAGCAGAGACAAGGAGCTGATTATCCCTTTGTATAAGGCAATGGTCAGGCCACACCTTGAGTACTGTATACAGGTCTAGAGGTGTCATTTTAGGAAGGATGTACAGTTGCTATAACAAGTACAGAGAAGGGCAACAAGATTGGTGAGAGGAACAATGGGGTGCACATATGAAGAAAGGCTTAAGTTCTACAAGTTGTAGCATTTGGAGACTAGACATCTACAGGGTGATCTGACTGAGGTTGAATGGTTTCAGCAGGCTCAATGCTGACAGGATACTTCTGATTGCTCAGTCTTGGAACCTGAGGAAGCATCGGTTCAAATTGAGGAAAGACAGTTGTAGAAGTGATGTGCGAAAGTTTGCCTTTAGCCAATGGGTAGTTGATTGCTGGAATAGACTTCCATCTGTTGTTGTTGAAGTTGATAGGTTAAATAAATTTAAGGCTGAACTAGACAAAGGGTTTTTTTTTTTTTTTTTTTGGCTGATGCTGTATAAGCTTGCTTTCTTGCATCATATGCATCAACTAATGCTAACTAATAATTGTACTACTAAACTGAAACAAATATATATCAAAATACAATAAATTTTAAGCAACTGTCTACTAGCAGATATCAAAATTCACTTCCATGCAGTAGCTAGTATGACTTATTGAGAATTAATCCTGCAATGGACAAATATTCATTTCTGCACTAGAGAACAGGTCATCCTGCAGAACTAATTCAAACTGTTCACTTTTTTGATGCTACCATTTTTAATCTATTACAAACACAACTAAGAACAATGAATTTTTTATACAAAAAATGCAAGTTTTAAATATATATTTTTTTAAACAAACCCTTGGGCATATGCATCTATTCTCATGTGAGCTTGTCTTCCTTCTTTGGGCATGGCATAATTTGTTCCTATAGGAAGAACCCATTATTAAGGCATGTGTTACTAGGAATAATGCATAGCTGCGCTTGTGAAAACAAAACTCACGTTTTTCCTTTATTGGCTCTCAAGTTATTTATGCAACACTTTTCAATTTCATTTGTGAAAATGAAACTGCCATATTCTACATTAGCGATGCAAGAATCGTTGATATGACCCAGTGAACATTTAAGCTTCTCCTAAAGAATGTGACAAATAGTGCCTATCAGAATTGGGCAAAAAAAGGCTCCATAATTTTTTAAATTCATATTTTTAATGATTGCATACATTAGGTTTAATGAAAACACCAATTGTTTATGGCAGTGGCGGGCAAACTTATTCACTTGCGACCCCTTTATTAAATATAAAATTGATGCGACCCTTCAATGTAAACCCTGAGGAAGGATGACAAGATTTTTAGAGAAGAAAAATGGCATTTTATAAATTATGTACTAGAAAATTTTATTTGAGTACTGAGAAAGGAATAAAAAAAAAATTGTTCCCTTTTTAATTTACACATTAAAATAATTGTTTAATTTTTTTATTAAATACAGCAAAAACAACACATCAAATTCTTATTGAAATAGGAATTCTTATTCAAATCAAAATCAAGATTACAAAACAATAAAAAATGAACAACTACAAAGCAAAACAATTAATGAGAAGGATGAGCCTGGATAACCGATAATATTTGGATGCAATATTTGAAAATGCTAATCTCATAGGCGCCTCCATAACCAGGTGGGCAGGAGCAGCAGTGCGTAGCACACGTTTCTTGATTAGACTGGGGTTCGAGCCCGTGACCACTAAATACGGAGGATGCGGAAAGGTCAGGGAATGACCACGCATATTCCTGGAGCAATATGGCCTTAGTTGCTAATGCTCCTAAAAACCAAATAACAAACAACAACAGCTAATCTCATGTCAGGAACGCTGTTTTGTTTTTATAGCTGTTAATTTTGAGAAACTAACGTGACAAATATGTAGACCCGAAAGCTATCTTTGTATCGCCATTTTCGATAATTTTGGATACTCATATCGAAGAGAAAGCCAAAATTTTTCACATGTAGTCTTGAAACGAACATGTCAGACAACAGGTCGATGAGATCTTCCTTTTTGCTTAATGGTAATTTCGGGACAGGAAGAAATTTCAAAAGCAAAGGTATCACGAATCCAAACAACTTTTTTTCTGGAGATATATTAAATCGTTTGGAAAAATTCTTAATTAGCATTGTTAGGTGGGTGGTAATGACATCCCTAAATTGTAAAATATCAATATTATTGCTATTCACAAAATCAGAAAAACATGGAAACATTTCAGTATTATTTCGCTCAAATTCAGTTTTCCAAAGTTAAGTTTATTTTTGAAAGCTTTTGAGTACTAATATTTATTTCCTGTCCTTGTTCAGACTTAAATTAAACTCATTAAGTTTTTCAAATATATCAACAAGGTAGCTAAGATTTCCAAGCCATTTTTTAATTGTAAACAATTGAGCAAAATTCTGATCTGTATTTGCTAAAAACAATAAAACTTCATGTTTGAGGCCAAAAAGACGTCGCAACGCTTTACCACTGGGCAACCACCTCACTTTCGTATATAAAAGAAGCGTTTCATAAGCAGATCCCATTTCATTACAAAGTATAGTGAAAAGTCTGCTATTTAAGCTTCTACTTTCAATAAATTTGGTCACACGTACTGCATCTTTCAAAACTTCGTGCAAATCAGTTTGCATTTCCTTGGCTACTAATACTTCCCTATGTATAATGCAATGATTAAAAACGATATTTGCAGAAATTTCTTTTAATTTGCCTTTTAAACCTTTATTTTTTCCTGTTAATGCAGACATCAGTACAAATCGCAACACAGTTGTTTCACGTTAGATTATTTGTTTGAAAGAAAATATTTATAACATCAAAAATCTTCTGACCCGTCGTTCTTCCTTCCAAAGCTTTGCAAAATAGAAAATTCTCCAAAATATCTTCCTCGTACCAGTATCCAATAAGTTGAGCAGGGTTTGAAATATATGTGGATTTATCTAATTGTATTGCAAAAATTGGACTTTCTCTCAGTCGATTTAATAAATTTGAATTTTATGTTGTCCGATGACTGTAAGACACCTCAAAACTGTCTCTGGACAGAGAAATGGTTTTTAAATCATTGCTGTATTTTTCTCCATGCATTATTGAAATAATTTTTATTGCAGCAAGGAGAATTCACTGAATTATGAAGCAGAATAAAGCTTGCGTGCAACCAGAGCCAATGGAACACGGTAAACCAGGTAAGCAGGGCATAGGGACGGCAACGTCTGGGTGTGCCAAAATTCTTATTATAATAATATTTAATAAAAGTATCTCAAGGGCACTAAATACATTTCTGTCTAGGGTCACCAAAAACCCTAGTGCAACACACTTGCTATGTATATTTACTGCTCCCACACATTCGCACCTCTGACTTTTAGGCAATACAGTACAGGTAATTTGAGAATTTTTCCTGTAGGAAGCACAAATTAACAGCTAAAGGGATTACTGTAAGGGATTAATTGAGTAGAAGTATCAATACATACTGAGAAGTCGCACTAGTCAGCTGCTTTTTGTGTGTCCATAGCCAGTGAACAAATCAAGGCGTGTTGGGCAGTAGGGTTCATTCATATCTGAGACTTAGTTCAAATAGCAAGGTCTCTACACCTTTCTACAGTATTGAAAAAGTAATTTTAACAACAAGTTTTTAGCTTTTATGTACACAAAAATAAATTTATTTAAAAATTTCTGCAACCCCTTTAATTTATCCCACGACCCCTCTGGGCGTCGCACCCCACAGTTTGCGCACCACTAGTTTATGGCCATACTTCTTCAATAACAAAACAACGAAGATCACAAAAGGAAATCACAATAAACAGAAAAATGTTAAAACTGGCATTGATGTCATTCTGATAGATAATTTTTTATTTAGATTTAATAGCCACCTTAGCACTTTTTGGAAGTACACAGCTGTCACTGACTGGTCAGTAATCTACTTGCCACTATATAGCACATTTGTTAAACACATCAATCGTCATGAGACTGTGTGTGTGTGTCAAGCATTATACATTTAATTTCACAACTAAATTTACTGTTTGAGCAGCATGACTCTACTGTAGTATCACAGACACATACACTGCGCTGCCACTTTATTAGGTACGCCTACCTAGTAGCATGCTGAGCCTCCTTTAGCCTTCAAAACAGCCTAAATTCGTGTAGGCATGGATTGAACAAGATGTTGAAAATGTTATGCAGGAATGGAGTACCGTGCAGACATGAGTGTGTCATGCAGTTCCTTGAGATTCGACGGAGGTGTAGCCCTGCAGCGAACATCCCTTTCCAGCACATCCTGAAGATGTTCAATAGGACTGAGATCCAAGGACTAAGCGGGCCACTGCAGCAAAGAAGTCATTGTTATGTTCCTGGAACCATTCCATAGTGATTCAGGTTTTGTACACTGGCGCATTATCCTGCTGGAAACAACCATCCGACTGAGAATAAACTGTCAACATGAATGGATGCACTTCATCAGCAAAGATGTTTGGGTATGATGTGGCATTCAGACGTGAATCTAAGGGTATCAATGGATCCAACATGTGCCAAGAAACATTCCTCACACCATAACACTGCCCGCACCACCTTGCACAATAGTTGTCAGACATGACGGGTCCATGGATTGGTGTTGTTTTCACAAAATTCTGAGCCTTCCATCAACATGATGCACCAGGAACTTCAACTCATCAGATCAAGCAACTGTTTTCCAATCCTCGATAGTCCAGTGCTGGTGTTGCTGTGCCCACAGGAGAAGTGCCCTCTTGTTCTTCATTGATAACAAAGGTACACGATGTGGCCATCGGCTGTTGTAGCCCATTCGCGACAAAGTGTGACTAGTGGTCCATTGCGATATTTTATTCTGCGAACCAAGGTTGTATTCTGATGTGATGTGCGACATTGTGGGCCGTCTGTTTGCTTGCACAATTCTAGCCATCCTCCTCTGACCTCTCTCATCAACAAGCAATTTTCTTCCACAGGAGTGCCGTTTGAGAGGATGTTTTCTGTTCGTTGCACCATTCTCGATACACCCTTGAAACTACGGTGCGTAAAAAGTTCAGGAGAACTGCCGTTTCAGAGATGCTTTGTCCAGCACGTCTTGCACCTACTGCCATGCCACGTTCGAATCCCGTTAGATCATTCCTTTTCCCCTTTCTTGCTATGGTTTGTACGCTTAACTGATACTAGAAAGGTTGTTCTGCTGCATTTATACCCACAACTGTGGTCATGTGACTTGCAACGTTGTGGGACAAACCATTTGTGTGCACAGCAGAGGTGTACCTAATAAAGTGGCAGCACAGTGTATACCTTAATGTAAAATGAATGGAGAAAGCCTGGCAGACACAAATATAAGTATAATTTAATTTTTTTGGATTAGATCATGATATATTGGTGTTGCAAACTGGTTGCGGAATAATTATATTTCAATAAATAAACTGGATGCCCTAGGAACCTATTTTTTATTAACTATAATAACATGTTATTTAGGGATTTCAGTTGTTTTAAATTTGACACATCTCTTATATTATTAGTATTTAACTGCTGCATACACATTCTTCTTTTAGCATTTTTTTTGTCATTTGTGTTTTGTAGTCCTAACATCATTATGTAACATAATACGCAAAGTATTTCAAAAACCAAACATGCCTGAAATGCAAAAGTGTATATCTTTAAAGCATGTCAGATTTATTTCTTTAATATTTTAATTAATTAAAGAAATAATTAATAAAATATATAAAAGAAATATTTTTAAAGAAACAAAGAAATAATTTAATTAATTTTTTTCTTGTCATTAACAGAAATAAAAAGTAAATAATTATTGTTGTGCATGTCATGCATGGCCGCTATCTGTACATAACTATGAACAAATTGGTTTGCTATTTAGCGCATCCATCTCATATTGTGGAGGCACTTTGTCACAAAGTATCTTGGTATTCCAATAATCAAAATAAAAGACAATGCTCCAATGAAGAAGTATCCTGCTTTTCTTTTAAAGCATATGCCATTGCTCGGACCTGGATTTCAACTTTGATAGGACTCAGAGTGGATAAAAACTCAGAGACAGTTTTTAAATTCTATACAATAGGGCCAACTGATGATGTTACCAACAGCAAATTCTAAATGGGAAGCATTCAAGGAAGTAATCTTGGAAGCCACTAGGCTTACTGTCTCAACCAAGAAATATTGTTCAAATTTTAGGCCTAAATGGATGTCAGGTGAACTAATGAGACTCGTGGCAGAGAAGAAAAATGGATGGGATACATAAATTATCAGGTGACACAGAAGACTATGGTAGATATAAGCTAGTTTGTAATGAATTCACACAGGTTAGGCAAGCGAAGGCAGATTATGAGAAATCTTTGGCAAAGGATGATTCATCCCCTTCTCTAAAAAGAAGGGGATGAATCAGATTGGTCCACTTGGGCTGAGAGGTGGCAACTGAAGTTTAACATTGACAAATGTAAAGTTCTGCATATGGATAGCAGTAACCCCAGAGTAACGTGCCAACTGTGTGGCACTACAACTCAGGGTAGTGGAGGATGAAAAGGATCTGGGAGTAATCGTGCAGTCAGACAAAGTTTTTTGAGTAGTGCAGACAGGCCGCAAGAGTAGCTCATGGTATCTTATCAGTGATACACAGAAATTTTGCTAGCAGGGATAAGAAGGTGATTGTCCCCCTGTATAAGGCAATAGTCAGGCCACACCTTGAGTATTGCATACAGGTCTGGAGGCCTCATTTAGGAAAGATGCAGAGCTTCTGGAACAAGTACAGAGAAAGGCAAAGAGACTGATGAATGGAAGAAATGGTTGCTTTTACCAAAAAATACTTATAGTCTGCAAATTGCAGCATCTGAGGACTAGGCACCTATGAGGTGATCTGATTGAGGTGTATAAGGCTTTGAATGGTTTGAGCAAGCTAAATGCTGATGGGATTCTTCCTCTTGCTCATATTACTCATCTCAGGGAACAAATTCAAATTGAGAAAAGACAATTGTAGAACAGATGTGCAGAAATTTTTCTTAAGCCAGCAGTTGGTTGATAGTCGGAACAAACTTCCATCTGTTGTTGTGGAAGTCGACAACTTAAATAAGTTCAAGAACTAGACAAACATTTGGAGGTAATGGATGGGTGAAATGGGAAGGTTTTTTTATATATATCTCTGGCTGATGCTATATAAGCTTGCTTTCTTGTATCATATGCCTCTACTAATGCTAACTCTTCTCTATTGAAGTAAGAGTTGCCATGTTTGTGCCTTTTATTCAGAATATTGAAAAACCAAAGCAACTCACAGTGAAGTGCCCACACAATTCGAGATCGATGCAATAAGTAGCAAATCCAATTTGCACACAGCTACATAGATCATATATATGAATACACAGCAGTATATATATCTTTGTATATCCAAACACAGCTATGTGTGTTGATTTCATATATAACATACATAGCTTTCATAGCTTCAGGTTTTTGTCCCTAGCCTATAACTAATTATCTTGTTAGCAGTTAATTACTAACTGATTAACTAATATATAAAAATAATTGTTTTATTTCACTGCACATACCTCAGAATGTAATATTCACTCCATGTTTAGTAATACTTTATAATCAACTATGTGTGAAATAGTATATTTGAGGCTTTGATTTAAAAAAAAGTAAACTATCATAGTATATTGTCAATGCTTTCATAATGCAGTTTAATATATTTCCCACTGGATTTTAATAACAATAAAAAGGATTCAATGTTTCTGCTGTAATTAATATAATAAAATAGGTAATCAAATCAAACTGATGATTTATGTATTTAGTAAAGTGATAAAAAAAGAACTTTTAAAATAAATAACATTTATTTATTTATTTAATAATTTGCATATAAAAATGAACAAAATGTTCTCAGTTTGCTTATAAAAATAAACTTTCATAATGCAAAGAAGAAATTTTATAAAGAATCAGGCAAAAAAAAAAAAAAGGAAAAAAAAAAAAGACTTCCCACATCACTTGTTAATCCCCTCTAATAATTTGTCTAATTCTTCCTTTAATTTATTCAAACTATCCACTTCTACAACATTAGATAGAAGTTTGTTCCAACAATCAGCAACTCTAGCTAAAATTAATTTCCACATTTATCCTGCAGCCATCCTTCCTCAATTGAAGTATATATCCCCTTATGTGTGCTGTCTGAGTAAGGATGGCAGCACTATTTAGCTTAGTCAATCCATTACACACCTCAATTAGATCTCCTTGCTGCAATTTGCAGAACTGAAGTCTTTCTAGTTGTCTCACTTTTAGAATTAACCTAGGGAAGCTAAATGCCAAAACTTATCAGGGCATGCCTGCAATGGTTAAAAACAAAGAATAATGAAGTTTAAATGTGGGATTAAATTTCCCAATTTGCATATATATAACACTGCATTTAACATTTTTTTCTTCTTTAATGACATAAATCTTGTAAGTGATTATAGTTTTCAGCAACACAAGTTTTGCTTTGACAAAAGTTCACAATAAAAGGCATCAAGTAATCTAATATGTTGTTAAAAGTGAGTACTACTGCATTTTTATTTGCATGTTTTTATATGTATGTAAATTTATATAAATGTGTATGTAAATGTTGTTGCAATACAAACGTTTTATGTGTATGTATTTGCAAGAACATACATATAAAATGCATGTTGTTGCAGTACATATTTAACAACAAATTTTAATAACATAAATCTTTAATGACATACATCATAAATATTTTATGTAAATATATGTAAATAAATTTGTTAATTTATACAGCATTATCAGTAATTCAAATGATTTTTTTCACAAGTATGGGAAGCTATTTTATTTTGTGAGATGGGTTTCCATAGAAGTCAGCCATTCTAAAATTCTAGACTACATATAGAATTTTAAAAACATGAATTGTACATTAAACAGACATTCACCTGTAAATGGACATTGTTGAAATTAAAACTGAAATTGTGTTATTTGTAAAATAGATGGATTATGCTAGGAAGCAAGGTTTTAGAAGTAAGGGTTTTAGTAAATAAGGATTTAGAAGGCTTAGTTCTTTTTTTAGGTAAGTTTTTTCCTGTTGGTTTGGCTATTTGTGATATTGTTTCAGATGATAAAAATTGGAGGTGGGGAAACAAATAATACCTTTGACAGTTCAACATTCCCCACTTCCCCAACACGCCTTACATCTGATAGAGTAGAGGCAACATAGTTATTCCCCACCTTATCCAGATGACCACTCAAAGCATTTACCAATATGTTCATTCAGGCCCACCTTACAGCTGTACACTTGAAATATAAATTCTGGTCATGCCATGAGGCTCCTAATAACCTCAAAAGGCAACTCATGACAGAAGAGATATAGGCTAATGTTTTGAAGTGTAGGTCAAATATGGCTTGGAATTGTCAAGCATGACCACCTCAGGCCTCCATTAAGCAAAGTGGTGGTATTGCACTGGGTGAAGAAATTGATCTTCTACCTGTTATTGCTTAGTATCTCAAAGATTTTGCTTCTGTCTGGACACCAATATTGTTGTTTATTTTTATAATACAATAAATTTCTGTTTATGCTTTTTGTGGCCAGAGCAATTTACAACTTCCCAGCAACTAAATTATTATTACTATTAATAATATGGAATAAATACCTTATGCCATATTATGTGTTCACAGATCCAAATTAAAAAAAAAAAAAAAATTAAAGGCTGAAAACTGAAATAACCCAAGTGAAAAATTCTGCTTCGTCAACCTGAGATTGGCTAACTAGAGGTGAGATTGATGGGCATTTAAGGAATTCCCCAGTCTCTTTGAAAATTTCAAAGCAGACAAGAGTGTCAAAACCACTAAACTGTTACAGAAGCAACTGCAATTGTGTTTGTGGTGGGATAATTCCCCCTCCCACATATACAGGGTGTTTCAGTTAAACGTTTCAGAACTTCTAAGAGGGGTAGGGTACATCCTGACAACTCGAAATCATATAGCAATGTGGGGTCGGAAATGCTTTCCTGAAGCGGTGTTGTACACAGAAGCACCATAAAGAAAAGAGACCGTAAGTGAGAAATCGTTTTAATAATACATGAAAAGAAGCAAAAGGTACATGGATTAAAGTAAATGTTCGAAGTTTCTTCCACGGGCTACAATGCACACCTCACATCTCCGACGCATGGACATCCGAACATTCTGGAATACTCCAGGCGAATTTCGTCGGCAGCTACTGCGATTCTTGCAACCAGCTCCTCAGCATTGTCAACAGGAGTGTCATATGACCCCAGAAATAAAAATCAAGACATGATAGGTCGGGTGACCGAGCAGGCCAACACACGGGACCACCATGTCCGATCCACTGTTGACCAAATGTGACATCCAGGTAGTTACGAACATCTCCGTTATAATGGGCAGGGGCTCCATCGTGTTGGAACCACATTGTCTGTTGCGTCGATGCAGAAATCTGTTCATCTCTCAAAAGTTGTGGCAATACTTGCTGCAGAAAGATCAAGTAGATAGGTCCAGTTAGACGACACGGTAACAGGTAAGGTCCGATGAGGTGATCTCCCATAATACCGGCCCATACATTGACCGAAAATCGAATCTGTGCTGCACGACGTCGTATTGCATGCGGGTTCTCGACTGCCCAGATATGGTCGTTATGCGTGTTGAAAATTCCTTCCCTTGTGAAGGAATTTTCACGGTCATATGAAATCGCTAGTTTATGACACCCCTGTTGACAATGCTGAGGAGCTGGTTGCAAGAATCGCAGTAGCTGCCGAAGAAATTCGAAATTCGCCTGGAGTATTCCAGAATGTTCGGATGTCCATGCGTCGGAGATGTGAGGCGTGCATTGTAGCCCGTGGAAGAAACTTCGAACACTTACTTTAATCCATGTACCTTTTGCTTCTTCTTTTCATGTATTATTAAAACGATTTCTCACTTACGGTCTCTTTTCTTTATGGTGCTTCTGTGTACAACACCGCTTCAGGAAAGCATTTCCGACCCCATATTGCTATATGATTTCGAGTTGTCAGGATGTACCCTACCCCTCTTAGAAGTTCTGAAACGTTTAACTGAAACACCCTGTATGCTATCCAGTTACTGCTGCCACATTATAGAAGCTGCAAGGTTATTAATGTAACAAATTTCAATTTATAATCCATGCAACAAAGAGGAGTTCGAAACTTCATTTCCTTCATTCCCTCCCTCAACTGTCAGAAGTGACTTTCCTCAGTCACTTCTGGCAGAACACAGGCAGCAAGATTATTCATTAACTAGCTGATTCAAATACGGAGCATTATTTGGATAATGCTAGTGAGGACTGCAACAAACAAAAAAAATTAATTAAAAATATATAATTATAATCTACAGAAACTTAACTCCTATATTAGCAAGCATCTTCTGTCTTCTCAATGCAGACTGTACTATAATGTTGAACACCTTTTGTGTCTAGGGTGACCAACACTGTTTTATTACAGCTGATATATCAGTGTAGAAGTTAGCAATGGATTGTGCATTTCTTGTGGAAACAAACAAGTTTAATCTTGCCGTGTGATCTACATCCACAACAATGCATTAAAATTAAACTGGTGAGTTACACAGATACTTAGCTTATATTAACAAACAGCACTGTTCAAGGTACACCCAAGCACGGTACTAAGTACTATAGGTTCTAATACCTCACATGTTTGGGGTTCACATAAAAAAAAAAAAAACAGAACTACCAGCAAATGGATAAAAAGGTGATAATCAATGGATGCTGCTCTTTGTGGACTAATGTTATTAGTGGAGTCCCACAGGGTTCAGTGTTGGGCCCACTGTTGTTTTGTATATTTATCAGTGATATTGATGAAGGTATATCAGGCTTAGTGTCAAAGTTTGCAGATGATACAAAGGTTGTCAATGGCAGTATGCTACTGCAACGGGATCTAGAAAATTTAGGCAGATGGGCTGAGAAGTGGCAACTGAAGTTTAACATTGACAAATGGAAAATACTGCATATAGGTAGAAGTAACCCCAGAGGAATGTACCAAATGTGTGGTTCTACGCTTAGGGTGGTAGAAAATGAAAAAGACCTGGGAGTGATTGTGCAGTCAGATATGAAGTTTTCTGTACCAATGCAGTCAGGTTGCCAGAGCAGTCATGGGGTATTATCAATGATATACAGGAATTTTATTAGCAGGGAAAAGGTGATTATCCTCCTTTTCCCTTCTAGTAAATTTTAATGCAATGGTCAAGCTACGTCTTGAGTACTGCGTACAGGTCTGGAGACCTCATTTTAGGAAGGATATAGAGTTGCTCAAGTGTGTACAGAGAAGGACAACAAGATTGGTGAAGGGAATGAAGGGGTCCTCTTACCAAGAAAGGCTTAAGTTCTGCAAATTGAAGTGGCTGGAGACTAGACACCTGCTTGAATGGGTTGAGCATGCTGAATTCTGATGTGATTCACCTGCTTGCTCAGATTACAAACCTGAGCAGGCTTAATTTCAAATTGAGGAAAGAGTTATAGAATAGATGTGTGGAAATTTGTCTTTAGCCAGCGGGTGGTTAATTGCTGGAACAAGCATTCATCTGTCATTGTGGAAGTTGATAGCTTAAATAAATTCAAGTAGAAACTGGACAATCTTTTAGAGGGAACGGTTGTGTGAAATTGTTTTTTTTTTTTTTTGGCTGATGCTACATAAGCTCATACGCTTGCTTTCTTGCATCACATGCCTTTACTACTGCTACTACTTCCACCTCTCACTTCACTTCCCACTCCTATATTGGATAAACAATTTTAGTATGGGATATGTCTTTTGATTGCATAATGTGCATTCACAGGCCGATTTACATGTTGTACAAGCAAAAAAACCTGGAATAACCCTTGGGGGGATGAAACCTGTATCTTCTACCTGAGTTTAGATAACTATGGTCCTTGCAAAGGCCTGAAGAATTCTTCCGGTCACTGATGCAATTGAACCCGCAACTTTCTAAATGAGAGGCAGGTAGTGATGTGTCATGCTGACCAAGCTGCCACAGAGGACAATGAACATACAGGATGTCCATAATTTATTCATTTAATAAATTTATTTTAGGAGCTATCTTAAAACAGTCTCACCTCCTTTTCCCTGCTAGCAAAATTCCTGTATATCATTGACTGCTGTGGCCCCATTGACCTGCTCTGGCAGCTTGTCTGCACTACTCAGAAAATTTCATATTTGACTGCACTCAAATTTTTGTTTTAAATAAGTAGACTACCACAGTTCAGGCAATATTTCAGTAAAGCAGAATTCACTAAACTTCCAGGTGAGCCTCATAACACGCTAACATCAATGCTATAGATGATTTCATTCCAAACATTAAGAAGCATTATTGTCATATGTGGGGATCATTAAGAAGCACAATTGGGGAATAGAAATGTACAGGTTCCTCAATGAAAAGTTCCCTTCTCATTGAATTGGGTGAGATGGCCCTATTCTATGGCCTCCTTGCTCTCCAGATATCACCTCTGGATTTTTTTTTTTTTTTTATGGGACTACATAAAGGACAGTGTATGCAAAGAAGGTTAATAACATCACAGAATTAAAACACTGGATTGAAGGAATGTTAACCTCCATCACACAAGCCATGCTTCTT
The DNA here is from genome assembly GCF_048544385.1 of Mastigoproctus giganteus. NCBI lineage: Eukaryota > Metazoa > Arthropoda > Arachnida > Uropygi > Thelyphonidae > Mastigoproctus > Mastigoproctus giganteus. Next base: position 107,663,402 of record NC_143578.1, read on the forward strand.
AAGCTTGGGAACAAAATCTATGGACACCTTGTATATTAAATCAAAAATTTCACATGTCAGGTGGAATCCATGGAGTGTTCTATGGACTCCCCTAGGTGTGTTGCTGCTGTTCATTTGTGATTATTTACTTTTACAGGCATCCTCAGTTGCCTTAGCAGATGTTTCCTTTTTTATCGGAACACAAAAAAAAATGAGAGGTTATTGGAACCTATAGTATTTTAATATCAATTACAGATCAAGGTGATAGAAGTTGCTTGTTGACATTAATTTCAGTTTTTGTAGATTGCACTTTTAGAAAATACGCAAAAAGGAGAGTTGTTCCAAAGAACATAAATAAAAGATAAATGAAGGCCAGTTTGGTACATATGAAGGACATATGTACTAAATATAAATGGACAGTTTGGTACATGTGTACCAAAGATAAATTGGACAGTTATGTTATCTAAGAATGGATACTGATTAGCTGTTGCATGGTTTGGGCTAGTTTTGAAGGAATAATTCAAAAGAACAGTGTCAATGGAAATATCTGTAAAAAAAAGGCAAGAAGCATAAACTGAACATCTGTGTGATATGCAGTTTGAGTGTAAGAGAGGGAGGGTCATTAATTAAACTATTCTTTAGGACAGAGGTTAAGAAGTGTTCCCCCTTCCCCACCAAATATGGAAGATGCAGAAAGGTCAGGGAATGACCACCGTATATCCCCAGAGCAATATGGCCTTAGTTGCTAATGCTCCTAAAAAAAACAAATAACAATATAACCTCCCCCAAACATATATGGGCTCCTTATAGTCAAATTCTGATTGAGATAGGCCCTGGGGAGTGATTTTAAAGACTTGTAAAAAAAAAAAAAAAGTGTACATAAATCTCTTAATTTTAATTTGATTGCTCAGCATTACAATTAAATAATCAAAAATCAAATTACGAAAAAAAAAAAAAAAGCAGAAAAATTTGTAAAATAATAAACTTGTCATTACTTTTTTTTTTTTTTTTTTTTAAGTAATAATATTTTCTGCATTTATTTGTGTGACGTAATTTGATGCCAAAAACTTCTGGATATGAATAAACTTCTGGATTTTATTTTATTTTATTCAATTTTTGCTTTTGAAAGCCTAAATCGGACAAATTGAGGATAACAGGCACAATCATCTCCTCCGATTTTCAAAGCTAATTAGGTGCTGCCATCTATTAAAACTGTTTACTATTAGTTGGGTATGCAGATGCTAACATGTACTGGAAAAATTTCAAGATAGTTCATACATTGATGAGCACATTATTTGAAATGTACTTGAAACAACTTACAAAAATTATTAGTGGTAGTACTAGTAAATTATGCAAAGAAGCAAGCTTATACAGCATCAGCCAAAAAAAAAAAAAAAAAAAACACTATCCACATGTGTCCATCCCCTGTAATAATGTCTCACTCTTTTTAAATTTATTCAAACTACAATTTTTTTCAGTACCATCTGGTGTTATGAAAGTCATGTGATTGTCATTCTTACAGCTAGTCTCTGGCTGAAAGCAAATCTTCACATATTTATCCAGCAGACAGTATAATATCCTTTTTCAGTTTAAGTTTATACCACCTTCTGTGTGCTGTCCTAGAAAGTTGGAATACCATCATTATTAATCTCGATTAACATCAAGTAAAACATGAAATGTTAAGAGGCTTGTGGTGAATCTACACTTCCAGCACAGTTTGCAGAATGTTTAAAGATGGATATGATTTAGTCACAAAAATTGGCAGTCATTTGTGCATGCTAGGTGGTGGTAGTAATAATATAGGCACGTGATGCAAGAAAGTAAGCTTATGTAGCATCAGCCAAAAAAAAAAAAAAGAGAACAAAACAACCATTTCACGCATCCATTCCTTCTAAACGTTTGTCCAGTTTCTCCTTTAATTTATTTAAGCTATCAACTTCCACAATGACAGATGGAAGTTTGTTCCAGCAGTCAACTACCCTCTGGCTAAAAGCAAATTTCTGCAAATCTGTTCTATAACGGTCTTTCCTCAGCTTTCCCCAGCTCTCCATTGTAGGAACTTAACCTTAATACCATACTGCTCCAATTTGTATAGTAATCTTCCATGCACAACAGTGTCAAAAGCTTTCCTGAAATCCAAGTATATGATATCAAAATGCTTTTTTGCATCTATTCCTTTGTAATCATATCATAGTATCAAATCAAATTTGTCAGACAAGATTTTTCTTTAATAAACCCATGCTGTGTCTGAATTATTGCTGCAGTCTTGCCCAGATGATCCTGCAATGCATCTTTAACCAGTGATTCCATTATTTTACCTGGAACGAAAGTTAAACTAACTGGTCTGTAATTACTCATGGCACCCTTAGATCCCCCTCTGTGATTGGGGATACATTTACACCTCCATTTCTCTCATAATTATGGCTAAGGGTTTGCTTAGTTCCTTTGCCGCCTCCTTTAATATAGTTGGATAGATCCCATCCACATAAATTGCTTTCCTTAAGTTTAACTTCAAGAATTTCTCCTCCACTTTGCTCTCAGTTATTACAAAATCACTAGGCACAATATGGCCTTAGCAGCCCTTCTGCCATTAAACAAAAAACCAACAACAACAAAATCACTTAGCTCTCCATTAGAATTTGATAAACTTCTGGCATTCCCCTCCTTGAATAACTCGTTATGTGTGTATGTAGATGAAAAATGCCCATTCAGTTTATCAGCTACCTGAGCATGATCATCAATAGTCAAACCATCTATGTTAAGTGGACCAATCTGATTCATCCCTTTCCTTCTGGAGTTTACATAAGTAAAGAACTCATTGCTGTTTTTCTTTGCATCCTTTGCCAAAGATTTCTCATAATCTGCTTTCGCCTGCCTAATCTCCTTTGTGACTTGATTACAGATTAGCTTATATGTGCGATTGGCTTCTGTGACACCTGATAATTTATATGCATCCCATGCATTTTTCTTCTCTGCCACGACTAGATAAAGAAGTAGAACGGTTCCCTACCCAGAACTGCAGTTATGTGGCAATTATGTCATGTGTCCATAAGAATGTGAACACCATAATGGAAACCATGATGACCTAGGACAAGTGCAAGAAACCAATCACCCCTAAAAAGTTTTGGATGACAAACACATTCATATCTGTCAACTTTTAGAAATTTAAAAACAGAATTTTAATAGAGATCAAACTTTAGCTGGAACACTCCAGATCTCAGTTCTAACACTCTCCAAAGACTTTTAATAGATCTGACTCCAAACACTCCAAAAATGAGTTCTATCACTGCAGAAATAAAAAAAACTGCATTATCAGACTTCCCTTCCAAATAAAAAACAATTAATGCTTGTCTTCATGAAATGCAATAAACTGTATTTAAACATATTTGCTCTGCATTATGTTTATTTTGTTTCATTCTGTTCAAGTATGCAGCATTTGATAATACAAAATCTTTATGTTCTGAAACCTGGTTGAAGTAAACTTCAACCAGGTTTCAGAACATAAAGATTTTGTATTATATGAACTTAACATATGAACCAACCCACCTAACATAGGTCCACCCTATCACCGAAGCAACGATCCTGTCCATTGACAAGCGCTGGCCACATACAACCACAGGCTTCAACCTCAAACAATTAGCCACGTACTTCACGTACCCGATTGGCAGTACACGCCTCCATTCTAACTGTCATTTCATATCAACTGAAGAAGGTTAACTAGACAACCGAAAGCTTTATGTATCTAATCTAATGTATGTATTTATTTCCTGTTATTAAACCTGTTACAATCTATATTTTTGTATCCGTTTCGCTCTGAGCAACTGTAATTTTAATTTTAGTAGAATGAATCCGGAGCGCATAGGTCTCTTTAATCATAGGTTAGGTTAAATATATGAATTATTTTTTAGATTATTTTTTTAAAGGGTAGGGTAATTTTAATTGGTGTGAGTGTGTTGTGGTAGTTGATTTATTATTTGTCATATGGTGCAAGGAAGCCTGAGGCTTTCGCTGCACCAGCCAAAAAAAATTTGGGTACCCTGAGAGAAAAAGTAGGAGTTTTATATAAGTTCATATAATACAAAACCTGTTGTGATACAGACCTGTTGTGATAGGTTTGGATGACTTTTGGGTAGTATGGGATACGTTTGGGTAGTATGGGATAGAGGCACCTTTATCCCATACTACCCAAACCTATCACAACAGGTCTGTAGAATCTTAAAATCACATGGGATAAAGTGCGTGCAACTCCCAGGCAGGAAATTACGATCCCTCATCCCCAAAGTGAAAACACCTGTCCCCACCCTACTACAAAGCGGATTGGTCTACCGCATCTCTTGCCATGACTGCACTAACTGCTACTTCGGGGAAACTGGGAGACTGCTCGAAAAACGCCTTTCCGAACACAAAAGAGTGATCTGCTTAGTGGATGTGGAGCATAAGCTACTGCCGAGCACGTCTGGGCAACCCACCACGACATAGACCCACACCGCGATGTCATGATTGTGGATAAGTCCCGCCATTATCTGCGCCACGCCTGGTTGGAATCGTTAACCATCAAATGCTCCAATACCTCAGTGAACAGGAACAGTGGTTGTCAAGTCCACCCTATCACCGAAGCAACGATCCTGTCCATTGACAAGCGCTGGCCACATCCACATACATCACAACCACAGGCTTCAACCTCAAACAATTAGCCATGCACTTCACGTACCAGATTGGCAGTACAAGCCTCCATTCTAACTGTCATTTCATATCAACTGAAGAAGGTTAACTAGATAACCAAAAGCTTTATGTATCTAATATATGTATATTTCCTGTTATTAAACCTGTTACAATCTATATTTTTGTATCCGTTTCGCTCTGAGCAACTGTAATTTTAATTAACCTAACCTTTTAACAAAAAAAAAAAAAAACAACTACAATACACAGTGCAAAGCAAACTATTTGATAACCATTAACAGTGATGAAACAATAAACTCCGTCATTAATGCTAAAAAAAAGGGGAGGGGGAATGGGAAAAAAAAAAAAAAAAGACAAAATAAAGCAGCATGAAAGTTGAAATATTAGAAGTTAAATCTCTACAAATATCAAACAACAGATCCTTAATATTTAACATAATTATACTGAAATAGTCAGTGCTTTTTTTTGTAAAAAAATAGGTGCCAGTACTGATTCTTTACTATTAGGAAAAATTGAAAATTAAAAGGATATGAAAAGTACTCTAAAAGTTTTTTTTTTTTTTTTTTTCTGATATTGTTACTTTAGTAGTAATGATTTTAGAATAAGAACAACAAATTAAGTACATTAACACAGTTTATTAAGCATAAATTTATTATTCAAGTTTATAAAAAAATAAGTAAAATGTGAGTAAAATAAGTAAAAAATAATAACATAATAAAGTTTTTGTAGAATATTCTTAATAAAAGTTAAGATTTTCAATTTTACTTTTACATGCAACAAGATATAGAAAATGTAACACACTAAAGAAATCTATCTTAGAATTTTTTTTGAATATGGCCACCGTATAGGAAAAGGCTGGACACCACTGCAGTAGAAAGTGGGCCAGAGCCCATTGGGAATACACCAAGAACTGCTCACTCTTTACCAGCGCAACTTCTCCGTATGTGGGACAGGTAGTCGGATAGGTTTTACCAGGTACCACTAAGTTGCAGAATGGTAATCCCTTTAGCTCTCTTAATTCACGCAGCAGTACTAATTGCCTAAATTGCCTGTAGGCCAGAAATGCTAACACTTTGTACCGAGTTAATTCTCTCCTAATCTGTTCACTATATGAAAATTTTCTTAGCTCAACAGAAACTATTTTAAATGTAACTTAACTTCAAGGGGAATTCAAAATAATTAAACAGAAGTCTGACTGAGTAATTTAGAATTATAAAAATGATTATACAGTTTTATATAGAAAATATCTTAACAATAGACAGTAAAAAAAAAATGCAAATTTAGTTAAATAATTTTAAGCTTATCTGAATAGTAGGTAAACATGTGAAAAAAATTTATGAAATACTACAAATTTCAAAGTGAACTGCATCCAAATGTCCACACATCACTGTTAATAAAGATGTCAGTACGCCATACTGTTGCGTACCATCCCAAAAAAAAGCACTGGAAATAGTAATTGGGGAAACTCTCAAAATAAAATTACATCAAACCTCGATTAATGTTCTCGCCCCTTCCTCACTTCAGATTTCAGGTCTTTTACATGCATGCACCAGGAAAGTGACTTATCTCTCATCTTTAAATTCTGTTCAACCTACCACTTTGTACTAACCTGTGATCAGGTTAGTACAAAGTGGTTGCCTTTTCAACCTTTTGTTGAAAATGCAAGTATCTGGATACTTGGACATTAAGCCTGATATCCTTCATCAATATCATTGATAACTATACAAAATAACAGTGCACCTAACACCGAACCCTGGAGGAGTCCACGAAGAGCAGCATCCATTGATTACCACTCTCTGATCTCTCTATCCATAGCAGCAACTTGTCCTTAATACCATACTGCTCCAATCTGAACAGTAGTCATCTATGCATAACAATATCAAAAGCTTTCCTGAAATCCAAGTATATGATATCAAAATTAATTTTTTGCATCCAGTTCCTTTCTGACCACATCGTAGTATCCAATCAAACTGGTGAGACAAGACCTCCCCTTAACAAACCCATGCTGTGTCTGAACTATTACTGAAGTCTTGTCTAGATGATTCTGCAATGCTTCTTTAACCAGTGATTCCATTATTTTTCCTGGAACAGAACTTAAACTGGTCTGTAATTACTCATGTCATCCTTAGATTCCCCCTTTGTGGATTGGTGATACATTTGTACATCTCCAGTCCATGGGGACTTCCCCTGAGTCCAAGGATGCTCTCATAAGTATGGCTAAGGGTTTGCTTACTTCCTCTGCTGCCACCTTTAATATTACTGGACAAATCCCATTCACCCCAGGTGCCTTTATGTTTAACTTCAACAAGTTGTCCTCCACTTTGCTCTCAGTTATTACAAAATCATTAAGTTCCCTATTAGAGGTGAGTAAGCTTCTGTCCTTCACTTCCCTAAAAAGAATTCCTCATGTGTGTGAATGTAGATGCAAAATACTCATTTAAGTTTGTCAGCTATCTGAGCAGGATCACTGACAGTCGAACCATCGATATCAAGTGGACCAATCTGATTCATCCCCTTCCTTCTAGAGATTATATAAGTAAAGCAGTCCTTGCTATTTTTCTTAGCATTCTTTGCCAAAGATTTCTTGTAATTTGCCTTTGCTTGCCAAACCTAATTTTTGACTTGATTACAGACTAGCTTATATCTACCATAGGCTTTTGTGTCACCTGATAATTTATATGCATCCCATGCATTCTTCTTCTCTGCCATAAGTCTCATTAGTTCATCTGACATCCATTTAGGCCTAAACCTTGAACAGTATTTCTTAATTGGTATGAAAAGCCTAGTAGCTTCCACAATTAATTCCTTGATGCTTCCCATTTAAATTTGCTGTTAGTAACATCAACAGTTGTTCCTCCTATTGTACAGAATTTAAAAACTGGCCGAGACCACTGCAGTGGTCTTAGACATTGCTCTTATTAATGAAATATGGGCAGTCCCCAAATTAATAAATCTCAAATTATCTAACTCGACTTTACTACTTAAGGTGTGAAGTAAAAAAAAAAAAAAAAAAAAATTTGTGTGGCACATGCACAAAGGGACTGTCCCTTCTGGTGCACTGTGTGATTGCAATCCTATTAGTCCAGAGTATTCCTCTGTAAACTTCAGTTATTATATGCATGTAGTGAAACTTAAATGAACTTAAAGAATGAATGTCAGGAGGTCAGTTGCCTAGCTTGCTTCTGTTTTCCCTTCCTAATACCCTTTTAAAATAAATCTGTAACTACTGATTTGATAACCCAATTTGCTTTTGAACATGCACTTCTTGCAACATCCAAATTTGAGTCAAAAATTATTTTTGCCATAACCTTAAAACTTCCATTTTTATTTCAATATTTAATGTTTTTTTTTTTTTTTTTTTGAAATAGTATGAGTAAGTAAGTATGAGTAAGTAAGAATATGTATATTAATAGACACATTAAATATATAACAAATCAAAATATGTAACATGCACCCAGATGACAACACTAAACTGAAATGATGCTAGTGAGAATACTTGTAACATGGAGCATGTGGTTTGTGCTCATAACTATGAATCTGTGTGCATAAAAGTAAACAAAATGTTGAATAAATATGTAAGGATGTATGTACTCAGGTTTCTTTGTCAATGACAACCATGTCTAGCAAATATTCAGAAAAAGAAAGGGGTGATGGCTTGTGTAAAAAACAATGAACAATTCTTCTTGACTTTAAAGCAAATGTAATTAAAAGAGACAGAAAAGGTAGCAATTTGTTTACAACATCACACAATTTTATCATTACGAGAGGTATTTAAGTCAACAATTAACACAGTTGTTAAGAACAAACAGTAGTGTAATAAGTGAAAGGATCCACATATATGAAATAGAGGTAAATACAAAGAAAATAAATGAAATTCAAAAATATTAATGAGACATAAAAGTGAAAAGTAGTGGAAGTGCATATTTTTTGGTATTAAAAGATGAAATGCACAAGGCATAATTTCATATGGGTTTAGGTAATTAACTATATAATATTGGTGTAGATACACTCCATAAATTTGAACTATGTATGTAGAGTAAAAGGCATAGTTTTAATGGTATCTCATATAGTGGGTGCCTTCATAACAAGATAGCTGGTATTGCACTACTTCTAATAAATAATGCTTCTCTAGTAGAGAAGACTACTAGTTATTTATTTTCAGTGGATACCACCACCGTCCAGACAATCGTTTCGAAGCTTTTTGGCTTCATAATCAGTGAGTGGGCAGGTACCCTGGTAATGCAACATGCCATCAACAGTTACAAGGTTATTTCCACAATATGAAAAATGCCAAATGGTGTATAAATAATAATGTATTAGAAGATGAAATGCACAAGACATAATTTCATATGGGTTTAGGTAATTAACTATATAATATCAGTGTAGATACATTTGGCATTGTGGAAATCTGGGTGGCGGTATCCACCGAAAATAAACAGTAGTAGTCTTCTCTACTAGAGAAGCGTTATTTATTAGAAGTAGTGCAATACCAGCTATCTTGTTGCGAAGGCACCCACAATATGAGATACTATTAAAACAATGCCTTTTACACTAAATACATAGTTCAAATTTATGGATAAACTATGGTGTATCTACACCGACATTATATATAATATTTTTGGTATGGGACCTTGAATTACATAAGTTCTCCAAGAACCAAACCCTTCTGTAAGTGGGGGATTGTCTGTATGTATACGTGGGAGGGAGCTGTAATTATGTAACTTTGTCATCCCTTGTTGGTTAGTATGCAGTGTGCTTACTGTAAGCAACTGAGAAATCTCAATTTTACTTCTCAAGAATTAAACATGAAAAAATAACTCCTGACAAATTCCACGATTTTTTTTGTGTGATGAAGATGAACATGTTCTTTGGTTTTAAAATGAGCAACAATGTATATTTGTGTAAAAATATGTAATAAATTGTAAATATATTACAATTTATTACATAGTTCCCTCTAATTTTTTTCCTCAATGTGCAGAAACAGTATCACTTTGCATGCTTACCACAAGCAGGTACGTGGCTGGTCACCATACAAATATAATGATTGTTATTATGTGATTATGATTTTTACACAAGAATTGGAAAAGTAATGATTTAATCACAGATATTTCCAACTATTATATATTACACACATTTTACAAATATAAAATTAGCACTAGGAAACCCATTTCCTAACAGTTCCAACTAATTTTATAAACTGCAGAGTGAACATTAGGAATATAACCCTTGAACTGCATAATAAAACAACAGTTCCTTAAAAAGCACTCTAACCTTGAGTTAAGATCTTTCTTTTTTTTTTTTAATGAAAACCTCAAACGAGAGGTATTAGAACCTATAGTACTTAGCAGCATGCATAGGTTGAAGGTTGGCCCAACCTTCAACCCATGAAAGATGATACTTGTTGACATAAAGACCTGAATTTCTGAAGATTGTAATTTTCAGGGAATAAATATGAAGGGAGGTTGATCCAGAAAACCAAAGTTGAAGGAATAAATAAGGAAGAATAAAACTTGGTTCTGTGGGTTCGAAGTTGAACAGGAAAAGTAAGCAGACTGGATGTGGCACATGTTCGGATTCATTTTGAACAGAGTGGGAATTATAGAAGACAATTCTGAAGAACACTGCCAATGGAAGTATCTACAGAAAAGGCAATCAGCAGAAACAGAATGAAACATCTATGAGACAGACAATGGAGATGTGTTAAGGATCAATCATTAATTAACCTGACTGCCCTCTTTTGAATGGATTATAGAAGCCTGAAAGAGGTTTTGGGGTGATGCCTCAGATATGGAAACAACATTCCATGGTAGGACAGATTTGCCATTAGCAACATGAACAGCTGCCTAGAAGAAAAGTAACACTGAGAGTGAAAGAAATGCAGAGGAAGAAAGTTGTGATGTGCTGATGCCAAGAGAGGGATCAGAAGTCAGGGTAATCCCCAAATAGAGATGTGATCTTGTCTAGAAATCAGTGTCATCAAAGACAATCATGGGAGCAGAAGAATCCTTTTTGCAAGATATACGACAGAACTGAGTTTTAGAAGGATTGAAATCACATAAGTTATCTTTGCCACACTGAAGAATTACCTGGGAATCAATATTTAAGGAACTGGTAGTATACATTTGAGAAGTTGAAGCTGTTTGTGCAGGGCAAGGTTAATCAAACTGGAAGGTGGAATGCAATGCATTATCATCAGCAAAACTATGGATAGGATTTCTGGTCAATGGATGAAGACAAAGTGGGAGAAAAAACTGAACCTTTGGAAACACCTGCATTAGTGGAGAAGTTAGAGGACAGACAGCCATCTGCCATCGCTCACAGTGAGCTGTCAGAGAGAAAACTGCATACCCAATTAAAAAACACAGTTGGCAAGCCATAAGATTAAAACTTATTTAGCAGAACCCTATTTAGAAAAGCATTTGAAACATCAAGAGCAACCTGCTTAAGTTTCACCAAACACTTCCACTGCATTTGTCCATAGGTGAGTAACATAAGCCAGTATGGTCCTTAAGGCTGTCACAGACATTTTTTGAGGTATGTCAAGATGGGCTTGCTACCTGAGAGTCAAACACTGATGGAAATGACATTCTGATGACACACAAGTGGACCCAATTTTAGCAAAGTCCAGTCAGTCTGTGACAGCCAAATCCTCTGCTTGCACCATCAAAATGGTGGGACTGTTAGTAATGCACAAGTCCTGAAATATGACACCTGGTATACTGGAGGTGACAACCCAGGTGCAAACCAATGTAAGAAGGGGTCAAGGTATAGCACAGACACAGAGGAGTGCTGTCCCTCTGAGTTACCAGGTAATACATGGTAGATGACTCTCATCAACTGGTGCAATACCGCCACTGCTTATTGGAGGCTTCAAGTGGAGAACACATGTTTAATCTCAAGAGAAAGCTCCATCAACCTCCTCCCATCTCTTCCATCATGCAGTATGATTAATGTCTTGAGGTTGTGGACATCCTGGGCAGATCCAATCTTCCTTACATTTGAAGGATACAGCTGTAAAACAGTGTTCGCAGGCTGGCCACTAGATAGTCCACTGGACCGAACCTATTAGTAACTCTCTAGGAGGCTTCCAGATCAGCTAGTGTATAATCTCGCTGCCTCTACTCTGCCAGATAGTGACTGGAGGGAGTCCAAGCAATGTATATGAGGGGGCACATTGTCCAGCCACATTATATCAAGGAGCTGGGTATATTCTTGCCATGTGTACACCATATCCAAAATTTTCATTACTTCAGATGGCATGTCCTTCCCCCACCCAACCTTTTCTAACTACTGAATACATCATGAACTGTCAAACAAATAGAACAAACTTATCCGCAAAAAGATCTAAACCTCTCAAACACTTCCTCATTCATTTCACAAACATATGTGGTCTCAGTTTCAATCTCAATGATGTCCATTTCCACTTAGTCTGGCAGACTCTGGCAGAATCCTGATGCACAGCCCGGGACATCCTGACTGATGTCCCAAGCTGTGGATCCATCATAACAGTATTTCCCAAAGTGTGGTACACATATCCCCAGTGGTACGCAAAAGTGTTTTAAAGGATACACACAGAATTTATTTTACTTTATCAGTTTTTTTTTAGCTGCAGAAAACAAATTCAATAAAATTTAGTACAGTTGGTTTCATTTATAGAAATAACTGCTTGATTGAATCAAAAATTGAAAACCCAAACCCTTTGTAAGTTGTAGTGTGTAAAAGTCTTCTCTTATTAGAATCCCAATTTCAGTTTATTGAATTAAAAAACGATGACAGAGCTATATAAATCATGATTTTCTTAGGTTTTTTTTACCCCCCCCCATTTAATTTTATTGGCCTGCACTCTTAAAGTGAACCAGTATATACTTACAGCTCACTGTGTGTGTGTTGTTTACATGTAGTGACCCAAGCAACATTTTACTGAACATCTGTAGGAAGTAACTTGATAATTATCAAGTAATTATGCCATTTGTTTATTGCTTGTGGTCTCTCCTTTCCGCAAATGAACTTTAATGTGTTGTATATATGAACAGTAACTCGGTTAATTTTAGAATGCCAGTGACAGTAGACTTTTCAAAAAGAGCGCTTGTTAAATTTTGAGAAATCCTTTATTACTCTGTGAATGTTATAAGTTATCATGTAAAGCATAAAAAAAAAGTGCTTTTTACATAATAATTTAAACTTCATTTAAGTTTATCCATTTTAATACCAATTTAAAAACCAAAATAGTAAGTATCAAATATATGCTTTCTTCACTAGCTAACATGCATACTTTAATTTCAGACTGGAACAAATCCACCATTTATATATATGCTGTCCTGTCAGAATGTTTTTTGATTTTTATTATTACTTTTCTTTTTTTAATTATTGTTGTTGGTTTATAGTTTAATGGCACAAGGGCTGCTAAGGCCATATGTTTTTTAATTATTATTTCTATATATAGTACATATGTATTAAATTGTATATATGTTAATAAATGAATACCATATTTGCTCTAGTCCACATAAAACAGCATTATTAAAACTACCCCAAATTATCTTCACCCTAGAAGGGGCATGCTGGTAGTAGGACTAAATTCTCAAAAGGTGTATGTGATTATTGTAAGTTTGAGAAACACTGCATCATAACAACCCTTTAGGGTAAAAACTTTATAGGAAAACACCTTCTACAGAAAATTTTATCAGCAGACATACACCACGGATGATTTGTTTTTCACAAACTAAAGAATTAAAATTCAGCAAGCATAATTTTTAAAAAATTTTACCTTTTCTTGTGGAAAATATTAAACTAGATAAAATAACTTCAACATAAGCAAAGAACATGTGAAACTGTGAATCAAGTATACAGCTTTTATACTGCTCTCTAGACTGTGTGATTGACAACAAAATCCTGGCCATAATGAAATAGCATGTGGTTCAATCAGTATGCCAATATTGCTCAGTTGTTCATTTCATCTGCCTTTCCTTTTAAAGCACTCATTTACTGACTGCAATTGAATGGATGCATATTTGCATTAATGCCAGAGAATTGAAATTCATTTTGACATAAGTTTGCATTCTGGAAGCAGATGTTAAGGAATTAGTAGTGGATGTTGGAGAAGTTGAAACTGCTTGTTCAAGGCAAGGTTTCTCAAATTGGAAGGTAGAATGTAATGTGCTGATGTGCACTGTATTCCAACTTAATCAGTAAAGTTATGGATGGGATTTCTTGTCAGTGGAAGAAAGTTAATATATAAAATGGGGAAAAAAAAAAAAAAAAAGGAGAAACTTTGGGAAACACCAGAACCAGTGGAAAAATTAGAAGAGAGAGAGAAGCACCTACCATCACACCCACAGTAAGCAGTCAAAAAGAAAACAAGATACTCAACAGCAAAAAACTGTTTACAACCCATGAGATGAGACCTTGTTTAGAAGACCTTTAGGCCAAACACGATCAAAAGCCTTAGAAATGTCGAGCAACTGCTTGAATTCCACCACACATATCCATCGAATCTGTCCAAAGATGAGCAACATAACCCAATATATCACCAGTGAATCGATACTGACGGAATCCATGTTGGCAATAAGCGCCTCTATAGCCAGGTGGGCAGGAGCAGCAGTGCATAGCACATGCTTCTTGATTAGACTGGGATGGCATGTCCTATCGTTCAATCTCATATTTCATTGGCCAATATCAACACAGGTTTTCAAGACTTGGTTCAAAGTCTGCAAGAAGTGTCAGTAATGTTTACCTCAAAAATGCTCTTATTAAGGTAAAAAGTGAAGCAAGAGGTGCTGAAAACAGAAAATATATAAATTTAACAAGGGTCTTCAAGCCTATTACAGCAGGTGATATCTTGTTTAAAAATACTATGAAGATTCTTTAAGATTCATCCTGAAGACAAATAACGTGATAAATAGACAAGCAGAACATAATAGCAAATGAGAATTTTATTTTTTTTTAATGAAAACCCCAAACACAAGAGGTATTAGAACCTATAGTACTTAATACCATGCATGGGTTGGAGTTTGAGAAGATGAAAGAAGATATTTGTTAACATTAGACTTGAACTTCTGTAGATTGTAATTTTCAAGAAACACGTATAAAAGAAGGTTGTTCCAGAAAACGGAAGTTGAATGAATAAATGAAGAAACGTTGGTTCTGAGTTTGAACGAGAAACTAACATAAGAGAAATTTCTAATCACACTGTGGACCAATGTGATTATTAAGAAGAGACAAAATCAAAAGATAATTATAAACATTTTACTGATAATAGTAGCATATTCTTTGTTGCAATTTTGTTTAATGCAAGTAACAGTTATGTTTATTTTTATGACATGCATAGCATTGCTGGATATATCTAGTTTGGTTATTTGTGACAGGGTTTGCTTTTAATTTAAGAGAAATTAATGTGTTTTAAATTAAACAGAAAGCCCTTCTGCTCAATGTTTATTGAAAGTATATCGAAGATATCGTAACTCATGTGTTAGCAAATTTTATAATAAAAGTAATGTTGCTTACATACACTACTCCAGGTAAATTTTTCCTCCTGTTTTGGAATACTAGAGAAGTCGTTTTCTTTTCTCAACAGGAAAAAAAGGAAGCATAATTAAATGGATTTTTAAAGAAAAAGGAAAGATGACGTATCTCTGACAAATGTATTTGGCTTTGAAATTTCCTTTTTCCTTTATCAAGTCAAAAATTGGTGACTTGTCATAATGGTTGTCTTTATATGTGAGAACATCTAAACATCTTTCTTTGATGACTGCATTTTTTTTTTTTTTTTTTGTATCATTTTGGCTTAAATTTGGACAGTGACTTTGCACAAAGACTTAAAAAAAAAGAACTTTTAATCTACTTAAAAAAAAAAAAAGAAAAAGATAAGCTCGTATAATTTCACGCTGACTATTGCAAGATACTGATTTATAAAAGTATTTTAAGTGTTACATATATGGACAATTAATATGCATAGATGTTTTACTTACAAATTAATTTAAATGAAGCTTGTGACACTTCATTCTTGTCATTTTGCTAAATGATGCTTTTCATTGCAGTATATATACCTGATTACTGAATTATTTGTTTCACATTTTGTTTAAAGGTTTCTTTTATTTTGAGATACATGAAAAAATTACATGAGGCTTTCTCATTCATTTCACAAATATTGATCTCAGTACCGGTCTCAATGATGTTATTTTTCTGACAGAATCTCAATTACCAGTTACCTCAACCACAATCATCTGTGTAGTCCAAATTATTTGTTCTATAATTCCTTTCACTTTAAAGGTGGTATTTGTCTAGTCTGCAAATGTCTATCTGATATTCCTTGTTAGAGACTTCCTAATCTTGAGTCTACTCTGGGATAAAAATCTCTCTATCTCATTCTAATAAAATTCATCTGTTACTTGCACTCTTCTCCCAATTCTACAAATCACTTTTTCTTTCTTTTTTTTTTTTATGTAAACCCCAAACACAAGAGGTATTAGAACCTATAGTACTTAGTACCGTGCTTGGGTTGGAGGTTGTGAAGACGAAAGAAGATATTTGTTGACATTAGACTTGAACTTCTGTAGACTGTAATTTTCAGGAAATACATAAGGAGGAAGGTTGTTCCAGAAAACAGCGGTGGATTGAATAAACGAGGAAGATGAAACGAAGATGATTCTGTGAGTTTGAAGTTGGACAGTAAATAGATGTTGGCTGGGGCAGCATGTGTTCGGACTGTTTTGAAAGGGAGAGTGGGAATTATAGAGGCCAATTCAGAAGAACAGTGCCCATGGAAGTATCTGTAAAAAAGGCATGCAGCAGAAACAGTACGTCTATGAGACAGCGAGTGAAGAGACTCTGTTAGAGAGGAGTCATTAATTAACCTAACTGCCCTCTTCTGAATGGAATCTAGAGCCTGAGAGAGGTTTTGGGGGGCACCGCCCTAGATGTGGGAACAATATTCCAGGGCAGATTTGCGATTTGTATAGAGTAAACAGCTGTTTGGAAGAAATGTAACACCGAGAGCAAAAGAGAAAACCAAGTTTTTTAGGTGCAGAGGAAGCAATATTTGTAATGTGCTTGTGCCAAGAGAGATTAGAAGTCAGGGTAATCCCCAAAAGAGATGTATTTTGTCTAGAAATTGCGGGATGATGAAAGTCACTGGCATAGGAACAGAAGAATCCTTTTTGCGAGATATAAGACAAGACTGAGTTTTAGAAGGACTGAAATCAACTAAGTTGTCCTTGCCCCACTGGAGAATTACCTGGAGATCAGCATTTCAGGAATTAGTAGCGGATATTCGAGAAGTTGAAGCTGATTGAGCAGGGCAAGGTTTCTCAAAAGGGAAAGTGGAATGCGATGTGCTATCATCGGCAAAACTATGGATAGGATTTCCAGACAATGGAAGGTCATTAATATACAACAGGAAAAGAGTGGGGGAAAGAACAGAGAGACATCTACCATCACTCTCAGTGAGCAATCAGAGAGAAAACTTGACAACCAATTACAAAAAACATATGGCAAACCATAAGATGTAAGCTTGTTTAAAAGACATTTATGCCAAATACAATCAAAAGCCTTTGAGATGTCAAGAGTAACTGCTCATGTTTCACCGAACTTTTCCATTGAATTTGTCCATAAATGGGTAACATAAGCCAGAATAACACTAGTGGATCGACACTGACGGAATGCATACTGGCGATCGTTGATCAGACGGAAGGTTTCTAGGTAGTTTAAGAGTTGGCGGTTAATTGATTTCTCCATTACTTTAGAAAGAGTAGAAGTAATTACAATGAGGCAATAACTGGATGGGAGGGATTTTTCATCCCTTTCAGGAACTGGCTGGATATGTGTAAATTTCCAAGCAGAAGGAAAAGCACCTTTGGAATAAGAAAGTGAAAAAAGGCAGCAAAGAACAGGAGTAAGTTCAGGAGCACAGGTTTCAAGAACAAGTGGAGAAATACCATTGGGACCAGCAGCTTTCTTAGCATCAAGATTTGTCAAAACGCTTCTGACATCCTTTTTGGTGGAATACCACAAGAGACACTGAATGTACCATGTTGGGAATGGTGGGAGGTGTTTTACCAAGATCATTAATACATGAGTTGGAAGTAAATTGGGATGTTAACAGGTCAGCTTTATCCTTGGTTGAAGTGACAACAGAACCATCTGGTTTTGACAGAGGTGGGAGTAGAGATGGGCAGAAGTTGCAGCCAATAGCTTTGGCAAGACCAGAATGCTCAGCTACCATTGGGGCAAGAAGCAAGTTTTCTACTCTAAGTCTGTTCAAAATCTAGTTTGGACTGATTAATAACTACTTTACATTTGTTGCAAGTGTAGGCAGAAAATGAAACTGAAGAATTGGAAACAAGCCAATTATGTTATGCAACATTCTTCTCTTGAACAGCCTTAGCACATTTATTAGAAAACCAAGGTTTCGATAAAGGATGAGATTTTAAAGTGTAGTGTGAAATAAATGGTTCAATTCTTGCAAGAAACAATTTTTTTTTATCATATGATGTGAGCAATACACAGAGGAACCAGTCTTTCCTTGGTTCCTTCATGTATTGCTCATATCATAGGATTAAAAAAAAAAAAAAAAAATTTTTTTTTTTTTCACTGACACGATCTGAGCAAACACTGACATCAGAAGTTTTGAAACAGTAGTCCGATCAAGAAATTGAAGAAAAGAAATCTCGCAGGTCATCCCATATTGCATTCTTGTAATGCCAAACAATAAGGAGGTCGGGAATAGCCATGAGATAAATGCTCCATTGGAGAAGAGACAATCGCGAAATTGTGACGATGGGTGCCTAAAGGACCACTCACTTCAATCGTGTACTTGGATTGTTTGTGAGAAAAAGATCAAGTGTGTTGGCTGTATGGTTAGGATTGTCTGATATTCTTGTACATAAATGAACAATCTGTGCAAGGTCATTAGCAATTGCAAAAGCCTCAGCATCTCGACTAGTCGAGTCGGTGTGACTAGAAAACAGAAGCCAGCTGGAGTTGTGAACATTAAAGTCGCCAAGGAAAATTCCTCACTGTTAAGAAAGTTGGATTGGAAAAAGCCAAGTTGCAGAGAGAGGAAGTCAAAGAGCTCTAAGTGATTAGTGGAGTTGGGAGAACGGTAGAGACAATAGATAAATTTGACACAATGAGGTAGAGAGATTTTAAGCCAGAGAAGATCGAAAAAAGAGGAGATTCCAAATTACCAAGTCTCTGACAATGAATATCGGAACAGACATATGCACAAGTACCACCTTTGATGCAAAAGGAATCATACAGCGAATAATTTGGGCAACTGAGGTTAGCAGTAGTTGAATCAACTGATAACTGGGATTCTGTCAGAAAAAGTACATGGGGTTAGGCAGACTACAAGTGGAAATGGACCTTGTTGAGATTAGAATTGAGACCATGTATATTTGTGAAATGAACTAGGAAGAGTTTGAGATGTTTAGATCTTTTCTCAGATAAGCTTACTCTATTAGTTTGACTATTCATGGTGTATTCAATAGTAAGAAGAAGTGAAGGGGATATGCTGTATGAAGTAATGAAATTTTTAGATATAGTGTACACATGGTAAGAATATACCCAGATCCTTGACATAATGGGGGCCTCGATAACAATGCCCCCCGCATACACACTACTCAGACTCCCTCCAGTCACTATCTGGTAGAGTAGAGGTAGCAAGATTATACACTAGCTGATCCAGAAGTCTCCTAAAGAGTTGCCAATAGGTTCGGTCCGATGTACTAACTAGCAGCCTCTCCGTTTTAGAGCTATACCCTTGAAATGTATTCGAGGAATATTCGATCTCGCCACGACATTCATCATAACCCCAAAAGTTATCAGCCATACTGCATGATGGAAAAGATGGGGAAGGGTTGACCGGAACTTAGCTCTGGAGACTAAACATGGGTTCCACCACTTCAAGACTCCAATAAGCAAAGTGGTGATATTTCACTGGTTGATGAGTCGTCTACCACTTAGTATTGCCTAGTAAGACAGAGGGGCAGCATTCCTCCATGTGGTGTGGGTGCCACACCTCGACCCCTGCTTACGTTGGTTCACACCTGGGTGGTCAACCAGTGTGACTGTGCATGGACGTTATACCCAGGATTACTAACAGTCCCACAATCGTGAAGGTGCAAGCAGAGGATTTGGCTGTCACAGACCGTCCGGACTTCACTGAAATTGAGTTCATTTGACTTGAGTGTCACCCAAATATCAGTTCCATAAGCGTTTTAGACTCGTAGATCGTAAAGTACAGCTTATCTGGCATATCTGAGAATGTCTGTGGCAACCTCAAGGACCAACTTGACATTTCACATTCTTTCTTTGAGCTTTCTCCAATTTAACTTTTATAATTGTAAAGTAATTTTCTTTAGTAATTTTTAATGTTCATAATTCTAGTTAGCTTAAATTTTCTAGATACATGGACTCAGCTGGCTAGGCTGCTGACGCTATTGTGATTATTCATGACCTTACACACAACTTAAGGTAATTATTAATCACATTACTGGACAATGCTAATCATACATATACAACACCCTTGATCTTGAACTCTATCACCTTTCAAACAATACCTCAGTTTGCAACTTGAAAATACTCTTTTCCAATGGACCTGCTTCCCCCCCCTTAGTGACATGTTCAGCCTTATAATTTGGCATTGTCTATCACAAGATACTAATATATAAGTATATAAGCTTATATGTAACAAAACCACTGATGGGGTTAAGAGAAATCACTGCCAAAGAGTTAAAAACGAAACAGAGTTCTTCTGGTACGTGAATACAAAAAAAGAGCACAGCGAATCAGGCAAGCCCCCTTACTTCATCAAACTGAGCAATACAAAGTCCAGAAGTGGTAGACAAGCTCAAGAGGTAATTTTCAATTTTTATAGCTGAAAGACCATTTGAACCATGAGGAATTATTGAAGAGTTGGCCAGAGCTTCTATAAAGGGCAACCAGATTGGTAAGGGGTGCTTGTTCAATAACCCCAGGGGCTCACATCTGGTATGGGCTTGGCACACCCAGAGTCCTGAGCTGGTTATCATCATTCTTCTTTTTCTTGGTGATTCCCTTCTACTTCTCTCTCTCTCTCTCTCTCTCTCTCTCTCTCTCTCTCTCTCTCTCTCTCTCTCTCTCTCTCTCTCTCTCTCTGTAATTCAGAAAAATTTTTTTGGCTGGTGCAGCATAAGCCTCAGGCTGCCTTGCACCATATGGCTAATACTAATAATAATTGCACCATATGGCTAATACTAATAATAATAAAAACATTGTACAATACAACACCTGCATGTCATTAATTTGAAAAAAAATTCTTCAGCAGACCTTTGTTCACTGCCATGGATCAGCAAGCTCATGAAACAAAATTAAGCAAAAATCATTATGCTGCAAATGTGGAGAAATATATTCTCAATACAATTTTTGCAAATCTACATTGCAGAATTTGCTAGATAGCTCTGAGCCAAACACACCTCTAGGTCTACTGACTGTTTTTCAAATTTTACATGCAGAAAGATCTACATATTTTTCATATACAACTGATACAATCACTTCTCTTGCTCATTTAAAATTCAACCAGTGGTTTTTACACCAGTTGGCAAGGGATGATGCATTCAATGCACTATATCAATTCAATACTATCCCTTATTATTACAAATTCAGCATCTGCTTTTTATTAGCATTTAACCCCAGGGGCTCACGTCTGGTGAGTATGGGCTTTGCACACTCAGGGTCCTGAACTGGATATCATCATTCTTCTCTCTCTCTCTCTCTCTCTCTCTCTCTCTCTCTCTCTCAGGGTAATTCAGAATTTTTTTTTTTTTTAGGCTGGTGTAGCATAAGCCTCAGGCTTCCTTGCACCACATGGCTAGTAGTAATAATAATAACAAAATACATATGGGCTCCAATACACTTGCATACAGTCCATGCATCACACTTTCAGCATAAATGTGTAGCAGATGTCAATGTTGGAATAGCAACATGCTTGTAAACCCTTACATATTTCCAGCCCAGCTTACAGGGCACTTATATCTGCACTTCCTACAAATATAACTGATCTGTAAAATATATATAAAAAAACTTAACTTCAAAACATACTTCGGCCACATAGGTAGAGATTACCTGAATGTGCAATACCCACAGTGCATATTAAAAAGGCTCCATCATATTCAAGCATGTGTGGAAGTGACAAGTATGCACTCAAAATTACTGGGTACTTCTTAATAAAGAACACTTAATTTCCTGTTTGTCTTCTTTCAGTAGCAATATCTTAGAAATTAGGCAATACCAAACCCCTATTCATGAAGTATTTTTTTTAGTGTTTTGGTCCCTGAACCCACACTTCAGTTCTGTAAATGGATTTGTGGGATGCCCTGTACTTTTTCTTTTTCAGTTTGTACATTCTCTTAACAAGAATTTTATAAATAGCAACTGTATTACTAAAACTGTTTATTAGGAATATTAAAACTGAAATAAAAAGGTGTTCATAATTTCATATAATGTCCACATTATATGAAATTATTACATAACGTTAGAAATAAAACAAAATAATATATTAATGAGATTTTTAAACTTTGGCATTTTTAACAAAAAAACACTTGTCATGGCTATCTGTAAGTTATTTTAGAAGTAATGGTCTGTCAGCCTCAATTTCATTTTATGAATTAATATATTTCCTTTTGGTAAACGGTTTTTGGTACTGACGATTAAGGCCTTTTTTATATGAAAGTATTACTGGGAAAGGTTACTTGGGAGATTACTTTATAATTAATGCCAAGGCAGCAAAGATGAGTCACTGGCATTTAATATGGAAAATGAATATTTTCTGTGGTAGGTTTTGCCTATTCTGCTGGATAAAAACAATGCAAACCTTACCAGACCCATTCAGTTACCATACACAAAAAAGCCCACCCAACCTACAAAACTTCTGACCACTTCACAGTGATTCCAACCCAGATCTTTAGACACATGTGGAAGGAGAGCAAATGTAACTACTATGCTAACTATGATCCCACTCCCAAATTTGTAGAAATATTAAAAAAACAAAAATACACAGGTCTGTCACATACCACGTCAGTCAGAAGGTTAAATTATTTTACAGCAAAATAAAAAATAAAGGCTTAAACACCAATATTTTTGACTAGATCACTGTGGACTCACTCAGCCACGAACATGGCACACAGGTCGCACTGGGTCCTGATACCACCAACACAGATGCCACTGCTTGACACAGAGAGTAAGACCTGTGCAAATATAATCAAATAAAAACAACTTTCACTGATTATTATTTTTTTTTTTTTTTTGCATTGCTTACTTCTATAAGAACATAACAGCTGCATAACAATTTCCTTTAAACAATACCATGAGGATTTAATATGATAACATGATTAAAGGGTGTTGCTTTCCTGAGAGATATTCCATGCTAAGCAGACATAAAAATATGAACAAATAAGTGGACAATTTTCTCTGAAAGATTTCTAAACGTTTCTCACGTAATTGGCTTGTTAGGTGTAGCTAAACCTTAAGAGTGTTAGCATTGGGTAAGAGGTGTTTGAGACATCCAAGGGCTGTAAAAAAATTTCATAAAAAGTATGTAATGTTCCTAACAAATAACAAGACCTCTACCAAACTCCATTACTACAGCAGTTGCAAACCTGTTGGAACTAATTGCCTGCGTCTTTTGATCTTTCGTTTGCAGTGAACAGAACAGTTATGTAGTAGCCATGTCAACAAGAATAATTTTTGTAATTTTTTTTGTAACATATCATCCAAGATTGTGATGGGCTTATGGAATGGTGCTCTTTACAAAGATGTCAGTAGGGCATTTGACAGGATTAATTAATATACTAGTAAAAAAAATTAGAGCACTATGTAATACACGGTTCAGTTTTTAAATTGGCTTCAAAATTACCTATCTTATAGGATTTTCAAAGTAGTTATTTGAGAAGCAAGTTCAACTGTTAATCTTAACAATGGAGTTCCTGGAGTCTAACTTGGGCTACTATTGTTAATTTTCTATATCAATGATGTTATACTGTTTATATATGATTCTCCTGTTAAACTATTGATATATTCAGGTAACCCTCTTATAACACTGTATTTAGGTTCCTATATAATCTCGTCTACTGTGAAACCATGTTATACAGGACTAAGAACCAATACAAAAAGGGGAGGTTTACGTTCCAAAAGCTAACAAAATTACACCATTTTTTATAACTATCAGAAACTTAATTTTTATTAAAAATAGTAATAACTGAACAAATGTCTTACAAACTGTGATACATGTATACCAGAAAATGTACGTTCATTTAAATTTTCTTCCTCATGATTGCTGCTAAGCACAAGCAAACAAGAAGACTTTCTCTGTTGCATATTATCTTCACTTTCTGAACTTTCTTCTGCAGCATCTAGATTTAGTATATCTTCTGCTCTCTTTAAAATATCAGTATTCTAGGATTGTTTGCTTTTCCTTGATAGATCTTTATAAATTGAATGGTATGGAGCAAAGCATTTTTGAAGCTCCTTTTTAACTTTGTTCCTTCCAGTCGAAGGATCTGCATTAAAAAAAAAATAATAATAATAAGATTCTAATTTCTCGGCTAAGTTCACGCCTTGCCGTTTCCTTTTTAGTGTAAAACTTGTAACTTCAGAATTTTCATTTGTGCTATCATCCTCCAAATTGATTTGGTTTACCTCCAATGCCATTTCTACCAAATCCGATTTGCTACCAGTAATTCTTGAACTTCTTCGGTAGTTTAAGAATTAACTACCGAAGACGTTCTACCAACTTAGCAAGTTCTACTGTCGCACTGATTGTTTTCTGCCGATTCGACCATATTCCCTGAATAAACAAACTCTGACCATACATTTTTCCAACATGCATATGTTGACGGTTTTACTTCTTTGAGCGATAAAGCTATAATTCCGATACAGTCCACAATTGAAAAATGTTTCCATGCCTCCATCACTTCAATAGATTCAGAATCACTTTTTTTCCAAAATCCATTGTAACGATTTTCTGATGTAGTGAGTTTTAAAGGTAGATATAATGCCTTGATCTAATGGCTGAATTAAAGAAGTTGTATTAGGTGGTAGGAACATTACTTCAACATTCTGGATGGCCTCACATGTTATCCAATAATAATAATAAAATTTTGAAATCTAGATTTTTCCGCTTTAAATAGTTTCCACAGCTGGCACAAAACAATTTAGAATCCATTCTTTAAAAATATCAGCAGTTACCCAAATTATGCCTAATTTCTTTTGGCATAATTTGGGTAACTGTCGGGGTGAAATTTAATTTAGGGCTGGAATTTAATTCACAACGAAGAAATTATTTCAATACGCTTCTTAAGAACAAAGTTTAGTAATATATATCCGGAAAAATTTATAAATGATTAAATAAAACCCAAAATAACCTTTCAAAGTTACAAAATCCACGCTTCGAAGTCACAAATTTTTATGGTTTCAGACAAGCACAAGTTCAACAGCACAGTACCTAACACCGGGACTTTCTAACAAAATAAAATACAGGGATTTTCCAATAATTATTTTTATTTTATTATTTATTTATTTTTTTTTTTTGCTTAATGACTAGCAAGTCAGTGGGGATTCACAAAAAATAAATGCAAATGTTAAAAAATTAGTAAAACACAAATGTTGAAAAACTACATCCAACATAATAGCAGGGTTCCCCCTACATCACCATCAGAAATTTTCAATCCACTGCAGGATGAAGGCCTCTCCAGCAACTTTCCAGTTCCTTCTGTTTTGTGCAATGGCCATCCATTTACTACCCACAAACTCATGAATTTCATCTGTCCATCTCCATTGTTGTCTTCCAGGTTTTCTTCCAACTCCTCATGGGTACCAATCTGTTATTTTCTTAGTCCATCTGACATGTCTTCGAGCTATGTGTCCTGCTCAAGACCATTTTAGTTCTTTAGTTTTGATAAGAATGTCCTTTACTTGAGTTTGCTGCCAAATCCATGTGTTTCTCTTCTTATCTAACAGTTTTGATTCCCAATATAATTCGTTCCATTCTTCGTTGTGTAGTTTTCAGCTTCCCTTCCATTCTTTTGGTGAGTGCCCAAGTTCCGCTTCCATGTCATGGTGTATACATTGGTTCATTATTTTACGTTTCAGACAAATTGGGATATTGCTCCTCAGTATGTAACTATATTTCCTGAATGCTATCCATCCAAAATTTATTCTTCTCTTGACTTCCAGCCATTTATCATTATTACAGCTAATGACTTATCCCAGATAAGTATATGACTCCACCTTTTCAATTACTGCTACTTCAATCATTATATCCTTTCTGTGGCATAATTGTTCATCATTACATTTGTTTTAGCCATATTTATCTTTAGTCCAAAATTCTTACTAACTCTGCATAACTAATTAAGATTTTCCTCTAATTCTTTGTGATCGTGGCTTATGACCACAATGTCATCTGCAAATTGTAAATGGTTTAGGTGCTCTCCATTCACATTGACTCCTTTCTGCGACCAGTCTAATCTTCTGAAAGCTTCAAGTGGAGAAGTAAACAACTTCAGAGATGTCTCCTTGTCGAATTCCTTTCTCAATTTTAAATTTACTACTGTCTTTGTCTAGTCCAATAAAGGAGGTAGCATTCTCATACATTTTCTTCAAAATCACATATGGGGTATCTATGCCTCGTCTTTCCAGTGCCCGAAACATTGCTTTATGCTGTATGGAGTCAAATGCCTTTTCATAATCCACAAATGTCAGGCATAATGGTGTTTTATATTCATTTGCTTTCTCCATTAACTGTGATATAACGTAAAGGTGATCCATAGTTGAGAATCCTCTCCTGAAGCCAGCATGCTCTTCGGTTGATTCTCATCAAGTATTCTTTCTAATCTGTTAATAATGACCCTTGTGAACAACTTGTAGCCGTGGGATAACAAGTTAATTGGTCTATAATTTCCAATTTCTGATTTATCTCCTTTCTTATGCAGCAAAACTATGATTGTATTATTCCATTCCTTAGGCATCACACCTTTTCTAATGCGTTTTGTGAAGAGTCTTGCCAGTTTTTGTGTCATGTCTCTTCCTCCCAATTTTAACAACTCTACAGTAACTTCATCTTCCCCCGGGTCTTTCTGATTCTTCATTTTCTTCGATGCATGTTCTGCCTCATCAGGAAGGATATCAGGTATGTTGTATGTGTTACTAATTTGCGATCCATCTTCCCCACTGATCCCCTCACTCCTTGTATAATTCTCTATAGTAGTCTTCTGCTATTTGAATTATGCCTTATCTGCTGTTTATTTATTTATTTATTTTTTTATGAAAACCCCAAACACGAAAGGTATCAAAACCTATAGTACTTAGTACCATGCATTGGTTGAAGGAGAAGTATGGGGCAAGGGGATGCCAGAAACTTTGCTCTAGAGACTAAACATGGGTTTCACCACTTCAAGCCTCCAATAAGCAAAGTGGTGGTATTTCACCAGTTGATGAAAGTCATCTACCACCTTGTTCTTCTTTGGTTTTTAGGAGCATTAGCAACTAGGGCCATATTGCTCCAGGGATATGTGGTAGTCATTCCCTGACCTTTCCGCATCCTCTGTATTTGGTGGTCACGGGCTCGAACCACAGGTCTAATCAAGAAGCGTGTGCTACGCACTGCTGCTCCTGCCCACCTGGCTACAGAGGCGCCTCTATTTATAAGTACACCATCGCTATTCTTCAATTTCAGTATCATTTGTCTTTCTGTATTACTGATCATGGCTGCTGATTTAAATCCTTTGTTTTCCCCTTAATGCTCGTTCTACTTTTCTTGTGATAAATTTTCTTATGTCTTCTGAGTCTCTTTCTAATGGCTTTGCATAACTCAGTATACTCAATTTTCTCCTTGTCTGTTTTTCTTGCTCTTCATTTGTCGTCTTCTTTTTACCTATAGGTTTCTTGGGCTTCATCACTTTCAGGAAGTTGTAATGTTCCTCTGCAGAAGCTCAAACTTGTTCTTAAGTCCAGTACATACTGCTTTTTATCCTCTTCTGTTATCTCAAAGACCTTTGTATAATTTACTGAAATCAGTTTTTTCCTTTCTTTTTTTTTACATCTATATCAAGTGTGCATCTTACCATTCTGTGATCACTTCCAACATTTACCTTGTTCAGGACAGTAACATCATTCACGTATATCTTCTGTTAGTGATGATGAAATCGATTTCATTAGTTAATCCATTTAGGCTCTTCCATGTACACTTTCTGTTCATCCTTTTCTTGAAAAAAGTGTTCATTACTGACATTCCTCAAGATTCTGCAAATTCCACAAGTCTTTCACCTCTTTCATTACTGACATTCCTCAAGATTCTGCAAATTCCACAAATTTCCTATAGTTCCCCTTTCTGCACTGTTTTGTCTCTTTCCAACCTTAGCATTGAATTCCCCCATAATGATAGTGTAGTGAGTTTTCTGTTCATCTAGAAGACTCAATTTTGGTGTACATTTCTTCAACTTCTTCATCATCATGGTTCGATGTTGGTGCATAAATCATTATAACTTTTAGCTTATACTTCTTAGTAATCCTGAGTACTAGTCTTGATACCCTCGGTGATGCACTTTGGAATTCCAAAATGTTGTTTTTTATATCTTTATGGACCACATAAAGTCAACTCCACCTTCGCTCTTTTCACTGTTTCCATTGGAGTACAGCTGATTGCCACTTGATAAACTGAAGTGATTCATTTCTTCTTCTTGTTTCAGCCAAACCAATGATATTCCAATTCACATTTTCTAATTCCTTTTCCAGCTCTAATATCCTGTCTTCACTGATCAGCAATCTTATGTTGTAACAGGCCAAGTTCAGTTTCTGTGAATGGCAGCCTGGTCGTACCTCGAGATTCTCAGCACCCTCTGATCCTCTCGCTGCCGTAAGGGGTGGGGAGTGAAAGCTGCCGAGGACTGAGGGCCATTTGTTTCGTCGTGCTGTCATGTGCTGGAGGGTTTGGTCTTTTCCTCTTCACACTGACCAGGTGTCTTGAAGAGACCCACTACACGTTCTTTGCCACATAAGTGACGTAACATGGCTTACCATCAAGAAGGTGTGATTGAGTGGATTTTAGGAGGCAGCCCAACTGGACTTCTAAATCTTCTGAAATAGAAAGATATTGGATCCATCAGTGTTTTAGACTGAGTGTCTGATAACAGACAGAATGCCTGTTCCCCTCTTAGCCCCAGACTAAGAACCTGAGGGGGCACAGATTCAAATTGAGGAAAGACAGTTGTAGAATAGATGTGCAGAAATTTGCCTTTAGCCAGCGGGTAGTTTATTGGTGGAACAGGCTTCCATCTTTTGTTGTGGAAGCTAATAGCCTAAATAAATTTAAGGCTGAGCTGGACAGGTATTTGGAACAAATGGAGGGATGAATGGAGGGGTTTGTGTCCCCTACACAAAAGCTCAAAAATACCATTATGTGCAGTTTGCCACAATTCTCTAACCGTGTTAGAGTGAAACCAGTTATATAAGTACCGTGTTGGACAAGGATTGACAGAATTTATCAATCATATTAGGATACAAACATGTTGTAGAAGTACCGTGTGTTATACAGCACTTGTTAAAAACATGATATGTTTTTAACAAGTGCTAAGATTTTACAAGATTGTGTGTACTTACAAAACAAAAATTAAATATTGTGACTCGTCTTTGAACAAAATATGGTGTTAAATATTAATAATTGTAATGTAATGCATGTTCATTTAAAAATTCTCATAAGTGTAACAGCTTAATGTTTAAGCAGGCTACTGATGAAGAAAGAGAATTTGATAAAATAAAGGAATAGGACGGTTGGATCACACTTTTACTTTAACACTCACTTTGAAACAACTGTCAAAATGGTTTCCCTTCTGCTTGTGTATACTAATACTATCTGCTTTCTTCACACAGATGTATTTAATAAGTTTGTATCCAATCAGAACAACAGGTTCTTATGGTCCTTGAGGCTGTCGCAGACATTCCATCAGGTATGACAAGCTGTGTTTGCTACCTGGGAGTCGAAATGCTGATAGAACTGATATTCGGGTGTCACTCAAGTCACGTGGACTAATTTCGGCACAGTCCAGTTAGTATAGGCATACGATGCAAGAAAGCAAGCTTATGCGGCATCAGCCAAAAAAAAAAGTAACCCTCCCATTCAGGCCAATACCTTGAACAATATTTCTTAATAGTTTCATACCTATTAAGAAATATTGTTCAAGGTTTAGGCCTCAATGGTTATCTAATGTACTAATGAGACTCGTAACAGGGAAGAAAAATGCATGGGATGCATATAAATTATCAAGCGACTCAGAAGCCTATGGCAGATATAAGCTAGTCTGTAATCAGGTCACAAAGGAGGTTAGGCAGGCGAAGGCAGATTACGAGAAATCCTTGGCAAAAGATGCTAAGAAAAACAGCAAGGATTTCTTTACTTACATAAACTCTAAAAGGAAGGGGATGAATCTGATTGGTCCACTTGACATCAATGGTTTGACTGTTGATCCTGCTCAGATAGCAAACAAACTGAATGAGTATTTTGCATCTACATTCACACATGAGGAATTATTAAGGTTTGAAAATGGCAGAAGGTTATCAAATTGCAGCAGGATACTTAATGATTTTGTAATAACTGAGAGCAAAGTGGAGGAGAAATTGTTAAAGTTAAACATAAGAAAAGCACCTGGGGTGGATAGGATCTATCCAGATATATTAAAGGAGGCGGCAAAGCAACTAAGCAAACCCTTAGCCATAATTATGAGAGCATCCTTGGACTCAGGGGAGGTTCCCACGGACTGGAGATGTGCAAATGTATCCCCAATTCACAAAGGGGGATTGAAGGGTGACACGAGTAATTACAGACCAGTTAGTTTAACTTCTGTTCCAGGTAAAATAATGGAGTCACTGGTTAAAGATGCACTGCAGGATCATCTAGACAAGGCTGCAGCAATAATTCAGACACAGCATGGGTTTGTTAATGGAAAGTCTTGTCTCATAAATTTGATAGGATATTATAATGTGGTTACAAAGGAACTGGATGCAAAAAATAATTTTTTAATCATATATTTGGATTTCAGGAAAGCTTTTGACACTGTTGCACATGAAAGACTATTGTACAAATTGTAGCAGAATGGTATTAAGGGTATGTTGTTACAATGGATAAAAGGATGGTTAAGTAGGAGAAGACAGAGGGTGGTAATCAATGGGTGCTACTCTTCGTGGACTAATGTTATTAGTGGAGTCCCACAGGGTTCGGTGTTGGTTCCACTGTTTTGTATATTTATCAATGATATTGATAAAGGTATATCAGGCTTAATGTTGAAGTTTGCAGATGATAAAGGTTGGCAGGGTTGTTAATGACAGTAATGGCAGTGTGCTACTGCAACAGGATCTAGATAATTTGGGCAGATGGGCTAAGAAGTGGTAACTGAAGTTTAACCATGACAAATGCAAAGTACTGATTATGGTAGAAGTGGTAGAAGTAACCCCAGAGAAACGTGCCAACTGTGTAGTACTACACTTAAGGTGGTAGAAAATGAAAAAGATCTGGGAGTAATTGTGCAGGCAGATATGAAGTTTTCTGAGCAATGCAGACAGGCTGCCAGGGCAGGTCATGGGGTTTTGTCAATGATATATAGGAATTTTGCTAGCAGGGAAAAGGAGGTGATTATCCCTCTGTATAAGGCAATGGTCAGGCCACGCCTTGAGTACAGGTCTGGAGGCCTCATTTTAGAAGGATGTAGATTTAGTTGGGCGTGTACAGAGAAGGGCAACAAGATTGGTGAGGGGAATGAAGGGATCCTCTTACCAAGAGAGGCTTAAGTTCTGCAAATTGCAGTGGCTGGAGACTAGACACCTGCACAGTGATCTGATTGAGGTTTTTAAGGCCTTGAATGGGTTGAGCATGCTGAATTCTGATGGGATCCTTCCAGTTGTTCAGATTACGAACCTAAGAGGGCATAAATTCAAATTAAGAAAGGACAGATGTAGAATAGATGTGTGGAAATTTGCCTTTAGCCAGCGGGTAGTTAATTGCTGGAACAAACTTCCATCTGTCATTGTGGAAGTTGATAGGTTAAATAACTTTAAGGAGGAACTGGGCAGGCATTTGGAGGGAATGGTGTGATTTTTTTTTTTGGCTGATGCTGCATAAGCTCATACACATGCTTTCTTGCATCACATGCCACTACTACCCCTCCATTTGTCCAAATGCCTGTTCAGCTCAGCCTTAAATGTATTTACGCTATTAGCTTCCACACATCAAAAGATGGAAGCCTGTTCCACCAATCAACTACCCGCTGGCTAAAGGCAAATTTCTGCACATCTATTCTACAACTATCTTTCCTCAATTTGAAACTGTGCCCCTCAGGTGGTTAGTTTGAGCAAGAGGAAGAATCCCAACAGCATTCAGCTTGCTCAACCCATTCAAGGCCTTATACACCTCAATCAGATCACCTTGCATGTGCCTACTATAAAGGTGCTGCAAGTTGCAGAACTTAAGTCTTACTTGGTAAGAGCATCCCTTTGTTCCCCTCACCAATCGCATTGCCCTTCTTTGTACTTGTTCTAGCAACTCTTCATCCTTCCTAAAATGAGGCCCCCAACCTATACACAGTACTCAAGGTGTGGCCTGACCATTGCCTTGTATAACGGGATAATCACCTCCCTGTCCCTGCTAGCAAAATTCCCAGTGCTATTTTTGGGACGGTACACAACAGTACGGCGTACCAGGACCTTTATTAATAGTGACTTGTGACATTTGGATACAGTGCTTCGAAATTTGTAAAATTTCGTACTTTTTTTCAACTTTTCCCTACTGTTCAAATAAGCTTAAAATTATTTAACTAAATTTGCATTTTTTACTGTCTATTATTAAGATATTTTCTATATAAAACTGTACAACCATTTTTATAATTCAAAATTACTCAGTCGGGCTTCTGTTTAACCAAGTCCGTTTATAGCGAATTATTTTTAATTCCCCTTGGAAGTTACATTCGCTATATGAAATTTTCATATAGTGAACGGATTAGGAGAGAATTAACTCGGTACGCACTGTTCGCATTTCTGGCCTTCAAGGCAATTAGTCCTGCTGCGCGAATTAAGAGAACTAAAGCATTCTACAACTTAGTGGTACCTTGTACCACTAAGTGGTACTTGTACTAAAGCATTCTACAACTTAGTGTGTCCCATGCACCTCCATAGTCAGGTGGGCAGGAGCAGCAGTGCATATCACATGCTTCTTGATTAGACTGGGGTTCAAGCCCGTGAGCAACCAAATACGGAGGATGCGGAAAGGTCAGGGAATGACTACCGCATATCCCCACAGCAATATGGCCTTAGTTGCTAATGCTCCTAAATAATAACAACAACCTGTCCCACATATGGAGGAGTCGCACTAGTCAAGAGTGAGCAGATCAAGGTGTATCCCAATGGGCTCTGGCCCATCTTCTACTACTGCAGTGGTGTCCAACCTTTTCCCATACAGGGGCCATATTCAAAAAAATTCAAAGTTAAGATTTCTTTAGTGTTACATTTTCCATATCTTATATGTAAAAGTAAAATTGAAAATATTCAAAACTTTTATTAAGTACAATACACAATTACATTTACTGAACAAAACATTTAATGAGAATTTTTTTGATAATTAACAAAATTTAAAATGCTATTTTAGTTCACTTTCCTCGTGGGCCATAGGTTGGATACTTTTGTGAATCAACTGTAAGCTCTCCGTTCGAGAATTAGAAAAGTGATTTTCTTTGACCTCGACAAATAATCATCTGTTGTTTGGCGGAAGTGCGTTATCCACATTTTTCTGTAAATTTTCCCTATCTCTGTTTACATGGTCACAGTGCCTGAATATCTGAATGACAACATTTTAGACAATTTCAAAAAAAAAAAAAAAAATCAAATTTAAGAACTAGTGACAATACTGATGACGAGATACAGAAAATGAGGACAATGAAGGTATTAATCCTTCTAAACATGAATTGTTGGCATTTGGTGAAAGTGAAATTGGAAAACTGTCAATTAGGTTACAGTTAAATGAAAGAGATGCAATTCGTGGATACTTAATCGATAAGGTTTCAGAAGAATTTAATGAATGCTCTAGTACAATACCAATTTCATTGAGTGAATGTGAACGAGGATTTTCACAAATGAATCTGACTGCCGGTCCAACCAGTGCTTCGTTGATGACAAAAACAGTTTCTTAAAATTGTAGGCCCCACCGCTGACCTGCTTTGATCCATCAAAATATATTGATTCGTGGCTGCTTCGGAAACTTCATTCAGCAACCGACACACAGAGGAAGAAAAGAAGTCGGCATAGGACAGAGGTAGGCAACCTGCAGCTCTTTTAACACACAACTGTGATTCTTTAACTTTACACCTCACATGAAGCACAATTTGAAATGGAGTTAAAGGACTTAAAAATCAAGGACATGTGGAGGAAAGACTAAAATGCCTTAAAACTGAAATTGAGGATTTGGAGGCAAAATGCTGCCCTTGCAATTCTACACAAATGGACGGCAAAAGAAGAATTGTGTTCGATGGTGTAGCTTACCGGACCCATATATAAATTTAAAAATATTTGTGTTTGGACTTCTCTCAGTTTTCGGTTCAACGTATTTCTGCGAGCAAATATTTTTGAACATGAACTATATTAAAAATAAATCAAGAAACCATCGTGTGAACAATGCGAGCATGTTTAATTATGACATACTTGCATGATGTTGAGAGATACTTGCTCAAGAAGTTCATCAGCAAAAGTCACATTAATTTGTACCTAATTGGATGTTTGTTACGTTTTTTCAGTATTGATAAATAATATTTCAATTTTTTTTTAATAAACACCTTCCCACTATTCCATTTCTTAAAAAAAATCTTGCCTTCCCCCCCCCTCCTCCCAGCTTGAGCTGAGGCTCTTCAGATTCTCTTGTTTTTTTTTTTTTAATTAGATCAAAAATTGCTCTTCACTCAAAAAAGGTTGCCGACCCCTGGCTTAGGGTATCGAATGAGAACTTAATAAAAATGTGGAATATTCTACAAAAACTTTATTATGAAATTATTTTTACTTATGTTATTATTTTTTACTTATTTTTACTCACATTTTACTTATTTTTTTTATATACTTGAATAATAAATGGATGCTTAATAAACTGTTAATATACTTAATCTGTTGCTCTTATTCTAAAAAGATTACTACTAAAGTAACAGTATCAGGGTAAAAAAAAAAAAAAAAAAAAAAAAATTTTAGAGTACTTTTCATATGCTTTTAATTTTAAATTTTTCCTGATGGCAAAGAATGAGTACCAGCACCTATTTTCTTACAAAAAAAGCACTGAAAATTCCTATATATCACTGACAAGACTCCATGACCTGCGCTGGCAACCTGTCTGCACTGCTCAGCAAACTTTATATTTGACTGCACAATTACCACCAGCTCTTTTTCACTTTTCACTTCCCTGAGTGTAGTTCTACACAGTTGGTACGTTTCTCTTCGGTTATTGCTACCCATATGCAGTACTTTGCATTTGTCAATGTCAAACTTCAGTTGCCACTTCTCAGCCTATTTTCCCAACCTATCTAGATCCGGTTGGAGTAGCATACTGTCTTTAACAACCATGCCAACCTTTGTATCATCTGCAAACTTGGACACTAAACTTGATATACCTTCATCAATATCATTGATAAATATACAAAATAACAATGGGGAACTCCACTAATAACATTTGTTCACGAAGAACAGTGTCCATTGATTACCACTCTGTTGTCTCGCACTCAACCAACCCTTTATCCACTGTAGCAACTTACCCTTAATACCATACCTCTCCAATTTGTACATCTCTCTCCAGAGCATGTGCAGCAGTATCTAAAGCTTTCCTGAAATCCAAGTATATGATATCAAAATTATTTTTGGCTTTCAGTTCCTTTGTGACCACATCATAGTATCCAATCAAATTGGTCAGACAAGACCTCCATTTAACAAACCCATGATGTGTCTTAACTATTACTGCAGTCTTGTCTAGATGATCCTGCAATGCTTCTTTAACCAGTGATTCCATTATTTTCCCCGGAACACAAGGAATTTTCAGTGGTCTGTAGACTAACAGGTCTGTAGTTACTTGTCACCTTTTGAACCTCCTTTGTGAGTTGGTGATACATTTGCACACCTCCAGTCCATGGGGACATCTCCTGAGTCCAAGGAAGCTCTCACAATTATGGCTAAGGGTTTGCTTACTTCCTTTGCTGCCTCCTTAGCGTTATTACAAAATCACTTAGCTCCCTGTTAGCATTTGATAAACTTCTGGCATTCCCCTCATTGAATAACTCCTAATATGTGAAAGTAGATCCAAAATACTGATTCTGTTTATCAGCTACCTCAGCATTATCATCAACAGTCAACCCATCTATGTTAAGTGGTCCAATCTGATTCATCCCTTTCCTTCTAGAGTTTACATAAGTAAAGAAACTCATTGCTGTTTTTCTTTGCATTCTTTGCCAAAGATTTCTCATAATCTGCCTTCACCTGCCTAACCTCCTTTGTGACTTGATTACAGACTAGTTTATACCTGCCATAGGCTTCTGTGTCACCTGATACTTTATATGCATCCCATACCAGTTGGTCTGTGACAGTCAAATCCTTTGCTTGAACCTTCACGATGATGGGACTGTTAGTAACCTTCAGTATAATCCCCATGTGCAAGTAATGAAATACAGCACATAGCACACTAGAAGTGACAACTGAGGCTTGAACCAACTCAGGCATAAGCAGGGGTTGAGGTGTGACACCCACACTACATGGAGGAATGCCGCCCTCTGTGTTACAGGGCAATACCAGGAGGTAAATGACAATCATTAACCGGTGCAATATCACCACTTTGCTTATTACAAGCTTGAAATGGTGGAATACATTTTAGTCTCCAGAGCAAAGCTCCAACAAACCCTAACGTTTATTGCAGCAAGCAGTATGATTGATGACTTTTGAAGTTATGATGGGCATCATGGCGAGATCCAATCTTCCTTACATTTCGAGGGTACAGCTCTAAAATGGTGTTCGCAGGGCGGCTGCCAGACTAGACAGTCCACTGGACTGAACCTACTGGTAACTCTCTAGGAAGCTTCTGGATCAGCTAGTGTATAATCTTGCTAACTCTACTCTGCCAGACAGTGACTGGAGGGACTGCAAGTAGTGTGTATGTGGGGAGTATTGTTGAGGCCATGTTATGCCAAGGAGCTGGATATATTCTTTCCACGTGTACACCATACCCAAAAATTTCATTACCTCATACAGCATGTCCTCGCCACCTTTTCATACTTCACAATACACCATGAATTGTCAAACTAATAGAACAAACTTATCTTCCAAACGATCTAAAAACTCTCAAACACTTCCTCATTCATTTCTGAAACGTGTAGTCTCAGCTGAGATCTCAATGATGCCCATTTCCACTTAGTTTTTCAAACCTCATGCACTTTTTCTGACAGAATCATAGTTATCAGTTGTTTCAACCACTGCTCATCTGAGTTGTCCAAATTATTTGCTATATGATTCCCTTCAAAGGTGTTACTTATGCACATGTCCATTCTGATATTCCCTGTCAGAGACTTGGCATTGTGAAATCTCCTCTTTTCAATCTCCTCTAGCTTAATTTCTCTACCACATTCTGTCAACTTCATCTTTTGCCTCTACTGTTCTCCCAACTCCACTAATCACTTGGAACTGAGACTTCTCTTTGAAACTTCACTTTCTCCAATCCAACTTTCCTGACAGTGAGTAATTTTCCTTGGTGATTTTAATGTTCACAATTCTAGCTGGCTTCTGTCTTCTAGTCACACAGATCCAGCTGGTCAAGATGCTGAGACTATGCAATTACTAATTACCTAGCAGAGATTGTTCATTTACCTACTAGAATACCAGACAATCTTAAGCATGCAGCCAACAACATTCAATCTTTTTCTCACAAGTAACCATTCTAAATACATGTTCGAGGGAGTGATCATCAAGGAACCTCAGATCACAACTTAGTGATGGTCTCTTCTCCGACAGCCTTTCTCTCATGGCCATTCTGAACCTCAGTGTTTGGCATTACAAGAATGCAAAATGGGATGATCGGCAAGATTTCCTTTCTT
This sequence comes from Mastigoproctus giganteus, assembly GCF_048544385.1. Lineage (NCBI taxonomy): Eukaryota > Metazoa > Arthropoda > Arachnida > Uropygi > Thelyphonidae > Mastigoproctus > Mastigoproctus giganteus. The sequence continues at coordinate 107,701,174 of NC_143578.1, forward strand.
CTTTTCCTTGGTCAAATTACTGTTTCAAATCTTCTGATGTCAACATTTGCTCAGCTCATGTCAGTGAAATTATTCTTGTAGAAATGAAATCCTTTATTCCACCCACCACCTTAAAATCTCGTCCTTTATCAAATCCTTAGCTTTCCAATAAATGTGCTAGGGCTGTTCAAGAGAAGAATGCTACATATAGTAATTGGCTTGTTTCCAAATCTCCAAGTTCATTTTCTACCTACACCAAAGCTTGCAACAATTGTTAAACGGTTACTACTCAGTCCAAACTAGATTTAAAACATGCTAAGAGTCAAAAACTTGCATCTTGTCCAAATGGTAGTTGAGCATTCTGATCTCTTGTCAAAGCTGCTGGCTGCAATGTTTACTCATCTCTATTCCACCTGTCAAAACCAGATAGTTCTATTGCCACTTCAACCAAAAGTAACGCAGACCTGCTAACATCATATTTTTCTTCCAACTTGTATACTGATGATCTTAGGGAAACCACCTCTTACCATTCCCAGTACACACCACTCAATGCCTCCAGTGGTCTTCTGCCAAAAGGATGTCGGAAGGAATTTGATCAATCCTGATGCTAAGAAAGCTTCAGGTCCTGATGATATTTCTCCACTTATTCTCAAAACCTGTGCTCCTGAACTTACCCTACCCTACTCTGTGGCACCTTTTTTCATTTTCTTATTCCAAGGTGTTTTACCTACCGCTTGGAAATTTATTCATATCCAACCAGTTCCTAAAAAGGATGACAAATTCCTTCCCATCCAATTATTTCTATTCTTTCTAAAGTAACGGAAAAATAAATTAACTGCCAACTCAAACTGTCTGGACACCTTCCATCTGATCAACAACTGTTAGTATGGATTCTGTCAGTGTCGATCCACTGGTCATATTCTGGCTTATGTTATTATTATTATTAGCAATATAGTTCAAGGAAGCTTGAGGCTTATGCTGCACCAGCCAAAAATTACTGAGTCACTCTGTGAGAGAAAGAAGTAGAAGGAATCACCAAAAAAGAGAAGAATGATGATATCCAACTCAGGACCCTGGGTGTGCCAAGCCCATACTCACCAGATGTGAGCCCCTAACCTATGGATAAATTCAATGGAAACGTTCGGTGAAACTCAAGCAGTTGCTCTTGACATTTGAAAGGTTTTTGATTGTGTCTGGCATAAAGGTCTTTGAAATAATCTTCCATCTTATGCTTTGCCAACTGTTTTTTATGATTGCGTATCCAGTTTTCTCTTTGACTGCTCAACGTGAGTGAGGGTAGATGGCTCTGTTTTCTAACTTCTCCTCTAATGCTGGTGTTCCCCAAGGTTCAGTTCTTTCTCCCACTCTTTTCTTCTTAGTCAATGGAAGGTTATATCAATAACATTCTTCCATTGACCAGAAATCCTATCCATAGTTTTGCTGATGATAGCACAATGCATTTCACCTTCCGGTTTAAGAAACCTTGCCCTGCACAAACAGCTTCAATTTCTCCAATATCCACTGCCAATGCCTTAAATGCCGATCTCCAGGTAATTCAGTAGGGTAAAGATAACTTAGTTTATTTCAATCCCTCTAAAGTTCAGTCTTGTATTATATCTTGCAAAAAGAATTCTTCTCCTATTCTTATCTTCGGTAGTACTCTGATTTCAAGGCAAGATCATATATCTCTACTGGGGATTACCCTGCCTTCTAATCTCTTTTGGCTAAAGCACATCACAAATATTGCTTCCACTGAATCCAAAAAATTGGATTTCTCTTTCACTCTCAACGTTACTTTTCTATCAAACAGCTGTACATTTTGTACAAATCATAAATCTGCTCTGCTATGGAATATTGTTTGTGTGGGGCAGTGCCACCAAAACCTCTCTCGGGCTTCTAGATTCCATTCAAAGAAGGGCCATTAGGTTAATTAATGACTCATCTCTAACAGAGTCTCTCCCCTCTGTCTCACAGACATTCTGTGTCTGCTGCAAGCCTTTTCTATAGATACTTCCACAGGCACTGTTCTTCTGAATTGGCTTTATAATTCCCACACTCACTCTCTCCCTCCCTCCCCCAAAGCAGTCCGAACACATGCTGCATCCAAACATGCAATTGACATCCTTTTACTGTCCAATTTCAAACTCACAGAACCAACTCTTCTTCTTTGTCCTCATTTATTCATTCAACTTCCATTTTCTGGAACAATCTTCCTTCATATGTATTTCCTGAAAATTACAATCTACAAAAGTTTGTCTAATGTCAACAAATATCTTCTTTCAACTTCTCAAACCTTCAACTCATGCACAGTACTAAGTACTATTGGTTCTAATACCTCTCATTGTTTGGATTTTTCATTAAAAAAAAATAAATAAATAAATTACTTTTCATTGAATGGCTGTAAACTAAAAGATGAATAAATTATTTCTCTTCTTTAAGAGATGTTATTTGTAATCCAGAAATAACCCAAAAATGTTCTATTTAAAACTTAATGTAATATAAAAATATTTTATATAAACAAATCATTTTTATATAAATAATATAAAAATTAATACATTTAATATAAAAGAATAACAAAAAATTTCTCCACTAAATAGGATGCGTCAACTGGCATACTTGCGTCAAGGTTGTCTTGCTCAGGATGATGCACTTACTATTAGATACTATGATCTTCTTGTTAATTACTAATTTAAAACTCTCTCTCTCATGATATTTAATTATTTCTAAGTTTTACATTTTTTTTTACATAACAATTTACTTCTATATATTTTAAGCTGAGTTAGGTTCCTGTTTGTTTCAGTTAATTGTAAGTAAATAAATTGTAACACATTTGGGCTTTATTCAATCTGTGACATTTTGGATCTTGATGGTTAAATTATGCATAATCAGACTATAAATGAATAGGCATTATTATGTAGGAAACCAATAAATAATTAAATATTTTTCAAAAATCTTAAAAATTCAAGCCCATACTCAAATTCAAGCTAATACTCAAAGAAACATGATATGAACATCCTAACCAATATACCCTAAGGAAACTCATGCTATTATGCATTATTGTATGGCAAAAAGCAAGGTTTTCCAGTTTAACCTATAATCTTAGATTCTCACAAACTCAGCATTAATTAAATCAGGACAAAAAAAGCCTTAAACATACTCAACAAAAAAATTATAATTCTGGAATGCAACAGTAACCACTTTATCCTAAAAGCATAAAATTCTGAGAAAACTTAGAAATGCTTGCACTTCCTTACTATCAAAGTCATAATTATGTCATTCACTTCAGAAAATTACTTGTGTGTGTGTGTGTGTGTGTGGATGACACCATTAACTACTAACATTTTAAAATAATGCTGCTTCTGCAAGGGGAAACTCAGACAACAAGTGTATTTAACATGGAAGTAACAAGTGATAATTCAGTAAGAAGCAGATGGGTACAATTCCTTATTTTAATTTTATAAAATTTTGTATACATAATTAAGATTACACTTATTTTATAATTATAGCAAGATGCACAAGCTTAATATTATAAAAAAAAAAAATGTTCTTGTTTATACTCTGGCATGACCACCAGGTCAGTGAAGTTTACAATAAATCAACACAAACATTAATCATATTTACTAGTCACAGGCTTGAACCCTGGTCCACTCAAAGAGCATGTGCTGCTGTCTTGACAACTACTTCAGTATTACTGTAGTTTTCAGGAATAGTGTTGTTTTAATTGAGACTTTTTTTTTTATCCAAATTATGGCAAAAACTAACCAAGTTACAACTGCATGACTAAGAACAGGTAGGATACTATAATACAGCGGTGGGAGATTGTCACTTCTATCAATCATGGTGTTAATAAGTTACTTAATGGTTCACCACACATGCTGTAAAGAGGCTAATATTATTTGTTAAACATCAGAACCAACAGCATTTTAGTATGTACAGCCAAATATCAGAAATATACTTTGCTTTTTGTTCATTATTTTTTTTTATTAAACTATAACTTAACCATTATTACTCATATCCCTAAGTTAACAAAGATGCTTGCATGACACCTGTGAGACACCCCTTTTTTTTTGTTTTAATAGAAAAATTTTTACTGAATTGAAAGGGGGGGGGTCTATTAATTATGATTTACTATTAAACTCAAAAATATTAAGCAAATGAGAGAAACCAATAATGAGTTTTTATTGTGCTTTATTAGGATTTTCAAGGTCACTGATCTCCTAGATTGAACACACATTCATTTGACATCTGGCAGGTGCAACGTGAACATGTTTTCATCAGCTGTTTCCAGTTAGCTGGTGAAACCAAAGCTCTAAGGCAACATTAGATATTGTCACTGGCATCGCACAGATGCCATGTAGGAATGGGAACTGCCAAGAAGACACTTTTGCTCAAACCTGGCATCTGTTAAACACCAAACAAAAAAATTAATGATATGTATAATTCATAGTATATTGAAATAAAAACAGAAAATACTATATGACTGGTTAGAAAATACTGGTAGGCAATGGTTCACAGGATTTGATTTCATTTACAAATTTAGTATTTGTAATACCAAATGATGCAAGAAAGCATCAGCAAAACTTATGGCATCAGCAAAAAAAAAAAAAAAATTTTCCTACATCACCTATCCATCTCCTCCAATAGTTTGCCTAGTTCTTCCTTGAATTTATTCAAACTACCTACTTCCTTAGTTTAAAATAGCAAAAAACTTAATTTACTGTACTCGCCCTGTATAATCCGTTTGGTGTAATGAAAATTAAAGCAGCATGGTTGTGTGAATTAGAAACTTAAATGATATGTTGTTGTTTGTTTGTTATTTGGTTTTTAGGAGCATTAGCAACTAAGGCCATATTGCTCCGGGGATATGCGGTGGTCATTCCCTGACCTTTCCGCATCCTCCGTATTTGGTGATCACAGGCTCGAACCCCGGTCTAACCAAGAAGCGTATGCTACGCACTGCCACTCCTGCCCACTTGGCTATGGAGGCACCCTTAAATGATATAAATGGAACATAACTATTATGTGGTTGTAATTATGATTACAATTTAAAAGAATTAAAATACTTGCTCAAGAAAGAAGTGCACATCCCGTTTCTTGGTTGTCATATATAGGATCCGTCTGTTAACAGTGATAATTGAATAGTTAATGAGAAAAAGCTAATGCATTTTCTCATTAACAAACCTATGCTGTATCTGAATTGTTACTGCAGTCTTGTCTAATGATTCTGCAATGCTTTTAACCAGTGATAATAGGTCTGTAATTACTCGTATCACCCTTTGATCCCCATATGTGAATTGGGGGATACATTCGCACATCTTTAGTCATGGGGACCTGCCCTGAATGCCAGGATACCCTCATAATTATGGCTAAGGGTTTGCTTACTTCCTTCACTGCCTCCCTTAATATAACTGGATGGAGCCATCCACCCCAAGTGCATTTCTCATGTCTAAAATTCAACAATTTCTCTTCCACTTATGTTTAAATTATGGCTAAGGATTTGCTTCCTTCCTTCGCTGCCTCCCTTAATATAACTTGATGGATCCCATCCACCCCAAATGCATTTTTTATGTTCAAATTCAACAATTTCTTTTCCACTTTCCTCTGAGTTATTACAAAATTATTTAGCTCCCTGGTAGAGCTTGATAAACTTCTGGCATCCCCTTCCATAAATAATTCCTGATGTGTGAGTGTAGATGCAAAATACTCATTCAGTTTGTCAGCAACCTGAGCAGAATCAACAAAAAACCAGTGATACTGAGTAAACCAATTTGATTCATCCACTTCCTTCTACTGTTTACATAAGTAAAGAAGTCTTTGATGTTTTTCTTTGCATTTGCATCCTTTGCCAAATATTTTTCTAAATTTTAAACATAAAAATTAACCATTATATGATTTGTTAATAAACTAATGAAACAAGAATGATAATTTTTAAAAAAAAAAAACTAGACAGCACTGCAATATTTTAAGGTTATATACTATATGCATCCAGATTACAAAATACATATAACATATTTCATTACAAGAAAAAATAAAAAAAACTAAATTTGTTACCAGTATGATCAATGTGTTTAGTAGCCAATCATACAGTAATAGCCATACAGTGCAAGGAAGTCAAAGGCTGTAGCAAAACACAGACAGAGAGGGAAAAAAAAAAAAGTAGATAGAATTATTTGCTTTTCTCCTCACATAAGTAACCTATCCATTTGACCTTTGAATTTATTCAAACTATCGGCCTTACTACCTATGAAAGCAACCTGTTCTAGCGATCAACGACTCACTGGCTGAAAAAAAATAACCACAGTAATAAGCTAAATGGCAGTGTTAAATATATAATAAACTTGACAAATCTACCTTTGAACAAGTTTCACAAGAGGATCCAAATTTGAGGTATGCCTTCAGGAGATTCGATGTTTCAACTTTGTTGCACTCTTTTGGTATCCACTGCAGAATGATTACCACAAATGAAACAAGGTTCAGGCAACTTTTCTGGGATGAACTAATTAGAGGAAGCACTTTAATAAACATCAGTATTGATATTGTTTTTTGTCAGCAACAAAGACCTTGACAGAGCTTCAATAAGGTTATTATATAAAATCCTTTTCACAACTGAGGAAACTGGAATGATGTCAAGAGTATTTCACAAGGTGCACAGACTGTCTAAAGTTAACAATGAGGAACTGGTTGCTACCTGGCATCCAGTTCCTCAGTATTGTTAACTTCAGAAAGGAGTAGATGTAATGTCCACTCCTCACCTCATCATAGTTTAACTTGTTAGCAGGAAGCCAACTATATGGCTATTGAACAATAGCCATATTCAAACACAACAAAAGCAGGTGGTTTTGCCAATAAGGGTGACCAAATTAGATAAATTACAGGCTGAAGCCTTTTCATTACAATAGAGCAAAGCAACTGACACCAGAGCTATGAAGAAACTAGCTCTAAGTTTCCAACTAGTTCCTTTTGCTCGTGACCATGGACGGCTCTGCGTTTATCAGCATTCATGTTTCTTTGCTGATAATCTTTGGGGAAAATTTCAGCAAAAATGTTAACTAACTTTATGGTTATCTCGTGTGCAGTCCAAGAGTACTGGGCAGACATTAAACTAAAATTGCAGGCTATTCCCAAAGGTTTTTCAAAAGCCTTTCATCTGTTTAACAACTACAGCAAGTCATAGGTTTTTTTCACAGAGGCAGATCTTACAATATGGTAGTTTCTGAATGTTTTTCACTTTCACAGTCACTGAATGTTTTTCAAGTCATCAAATGCTGTGGAGCACTAGTGCAGTGAAGCTAGATTATCAACCCATTGCTTGCTCATTTTAGCTTAGCATTATTCAGACTTTTTTTTTTTCCAGTTGCATTGGACAAGTTGCATAATAAATTTCTTGCAACAATGGACACACCAGAGTTAAAATAAACTCAAATACAGTTGCAGAACAAAATAAATACTAAAATAAAATAAGTAAAATACAAATTTAGTAAAATAAAACTTAAATTAGTTTAATTTTACTAACTTTTATTACATGCAATCTTATATGTAATCAATCAGTGTTGTACAAACTCTGTTTATATCTCAGTACACTAAGCATTCTGTTAAGCTGAAGAAGAGGCATTTCACTTCAAAAGCTACTTAATGTATTTCAATACTTTTGATTTTGTCGGTTTTATTTTACTAAATTTATATTTTACTTATTCCATTTTAGTATTTATTTTGTTATATGTAAACTATATCAAAGTTTATTTTAACCCTGGTGTGTCAGTTGCAAAAAAAAATTAAGTTCTTCCTGATGCTTAAGGTGTGTTTTCTAACGTGGGTCAAGTGAATTATGAAGTCAGATAAGCTATTACTGTGGGACATATGAGAAGTTTCATTCATTTCTTTCAGAAAGTGAAAATAATATTACTGCGATGTGAATTATGTCAACCAAAAGTAAAATCTTTGAGTACTGCTAAAACTTCTACAGCAAACTTAATGCACCATATTTTGGAATGCTCCATTTCTTCAATTTTTTGAAAATTACAGTTTGTTTATAAATAAAGGAATTTTCTATTTCTTTATTTATAAACAAACTGCTTAAAACAATCTAATTCTCTGGGGCAGCCCCAAAGTCAGGAATTCACAACTAGAGTGATTTAAAGCAATGTTCCTCAACCACCAGTCCACAATAAACTTTTCCTGTTCATGAAACTTTTATTGCCATGTGACCAACTACTAGCTTCACTATTTAAAAATTTTTTGTTCTAAAAACTTGAACTGAAGGTGCTTCACATGTGCAAATGTCTTTGGAATCAATCTATTGCTCCTGGAGTTTAAAAATCATATAGCAGCTGTTTTCTCTGTCACTTCTAACAAACAATTTGATCCTTTGGTGTTTTTTGTGATAGTGCAAAAGCAAGATTACAACCACTGAAAAAGTAGTAATGAAAACTTTCAACAAGTATGATTTTTTAGACTACAGTGGATGCTACTTATTGTGATCACTGTGAGACAACTTAAATGATAACAGTAACCAACTGAAGAAAACAAGAATGCACATGTTCAGCATTGTTTAATGATAAAGAACAGAAATGTGTACATAAAAAGGTGGAAGGGACAAAAAGAAACAAAAATTAGGCAATATAAAATACTTCTGACTATTATAATAAAATACAGTGGGATCTCTCTTTAACAAAATTCCATATAGTGAATTTTTCTACTCAGCGAATTTTTTTTTTTGATTTCCTCTTGGTCATTACATTGAAAATAGTTTCCGTATAACGAGGAAAATTTCCATATAATGAACTGATTTCGAGAGACCAAGATACACATTGCTCGCACCTCAGGCCTTTAGGCAACAGAGCCGACACTGTAGAAAGCACAAATTAAGAATTGATCACTTTGGCTTTTAAGAGCTAAAAGGTTAAATTCCTAAGATCATTCCACAATTTAAAGGTGCCTGCAAAGCCTATACAACTGCCTTTACCGTACCAAACAGTCGCGACATTCAACTGCTACCTATGTGTCCACAGACACTGGCAAAGATTAAGGCATATTCCCGACACAGACATTGGCTCTGGTCAACCTGTTTTCGATTGTAAGCACCCTATTAGAGAATTAGGAGGAGAGAGAGAGAGAGAGTGATTTGCCTTTATCCCGGAAATTCATTTGTTTCACAGAAATGAGTCACCCATATTTTCACTAAATTTCACCTGTCTCTGTATGGTAGGTACAAGTGGTCCCTAAATCAGTTTTGTTTTAGCTGCCTTGCAAGTAACCTTACAATGTCTAAGAGGAAATTCTTGAGTGTAGTGTAAAAAGCGGAAGTGCTTAACAGTGTAAATCGGGGCATTAAAAAAAAAGAAATCACTTTAAAATTTGGTATCCCCGCCAGTTGTGTCAATCATTTTGAAAAACCGTGTTTCAATTCTCAAACTGTTTGAGAAAACGGGACCCAGTCGGAAGCGTACGAAATTATACTAGTATGAAGATGTAGATGAGGCCATTTTTAAGTGGGTGAAGTTGATTCAAGACCAGAACATGCCGATATCAGGGACATTAATAAAAGAAAAGGCTGTGGAGTATGCATCTTTTTTGGAGCATAAAACATTCCAAGCCAGTTCTAGTCAGCTGGACAAACTCAAGAAAATTTTTTCTGGTGAAAGTGGGGTTGTAATCGAAGAAGACTGTACCCATTGGAAAGAAACAGTTTTTAAAAATATTATGGAGGACTAAGAGTCCAAAGACATATTCAACGTTGATGAAACAGGTCTATTTTTTAAATTTTTGTTGAACAAGACACTGACTTTTAAAAGTGATAAAGGTTTAGGTGGTAAAAATATAAAGGAGAGAATTACAGTCTTGGTTGGTGCAAATATGGCTGGTAATGAAAAACTGAAGCTTTTGGTAATAGGCAAAAGTAAACAACCCCGATGTTCCAAAGGAGTCAAGTTGTTAGAGATGGACTACAACTACAACAAAAAACCTTGGATGATAAGTGAAAATTTTGAACAGTGGATTTTAAATTGATAGAAATATGACGAAGGAAAACAGAAAAATCACGTAACATTGATGGTCAACAAATGCCCTGCCCAACTTCACACAGTAATTTCCAAACCTACAAGCGTGAAGCTTGTTTTCTTCCCTCCAAATACCTCTTCTGAACTGCAACCAATAGACCAAGGCATTATCAAGAATTTGAACATGCACTACTGAAGGCACATCCGAAAAAATTTATACTGAGAATAGAAACCGACCAACCTATAGATTTGCAGATGTGCATATCAGAGTTGCCAAAAATGTGGAATCGATGTGACAAAAACAACGATTAAGAATTGTTTCGCAAAAGTAGGTTTCTAAAATGCCAATTAACAGCGATAAGGGATAAACTACTACAAGACATTAGTATTAACAATGGCCACATGTCACACGGAAGCCTATGGCTTATGCTGCAACAATCTTGGGAAGAACTCCAAGTGAGAGGTTTGATCAGTGGAGAAAGTGTTCTTGACAAATTTTTAGGAGTTGATAATGATGTCATAGTAGCTGAATATCCAAGTGACTCCAACATTTAAGCGAGTATTCAAAGAACTAGTGACAATATCGACGATCAATTGGATGAAAATAAAGGCAATATTAAACCTTCCAAACATGAAATGTTGGCAGCATTTAAAACTTTGCTCAGAGGCCTTCAGCGTAATGTCCCAGAAAATAGTTTTTAAAGAAATGTGAACATTTTTATCAACGATGAACAGTAAAATCCAATGTACAATAAAAAATAACAAAATATTTTAAGACATAATTCTTAAAAGTGTACTAATATTATGCACATCATGCAAGTAGTCATTTCATAATGTGTGTATTAATAAATTGCTTTAAAATGTTAGAAAATTTATTCATTACCACTTATTTCTGATTTATTTTCCATATTTCACTATATTTCTGAATGTTGAATTACAGTATTTTTCATTGTTGAAAAGGTCATATTTCTTTATAATGAAATTTCTGTTTAATGAATTTTTTCAAGAGGAAAATCAATTTTGTTAGACTGTATTTTAATTTGACTATTATAATAAAATACTTCAGTTTCACTATTTCTTTGAAAAGAGTAACAATAAAAATGAAACTGTCAATGTTTCTGAAAATCCATACAAGCCAGTAAAAACAAAAAAAAAAAAAAAAAAAAGAAAGAAAATGTTAAAATCAAGAATTAAAAAAGGGTTGATGCTCTTTCGAAAAACAGTCAGATTGGCTGCAGTACAGATACAGTACTTTATTTCACAGAGTAATGCCACTGACAAACATATGAACTGTACAAATCAACAGAAACTGGCCACACAATGTGTCGGGGGGGGTACAAGAACAAATAAAGAAGTTACGTAATGACTTTCACTGCACATGCATAAACCACGAAACAGCAAAAAAGAGCAATAACAAAACTTGAAGCAGTGATTAAAATAAACATTGTTTTTTCTATGTATTCACATATGTTCGATTGGACTTAAGAGTGATAACATTATATCAATGATAAAATTATCTGTGCTCAAAACAATCGGCATGCACTGTATTGCCAATAAATATTATAAATATTCCAAAAGATTCTAAACTTTACACAGGTGAATTTCTTTAGTCCAAGTATTTTTTTCAAAGATAACATGCAACATGCCATTTAAATATTATATTACAATTCTTTTACTAGTCTATTATATTAGAATTCTTTTACTACTCCACAACAGAAAATTTAGAACAGCCATCAAATAAGGCAGCACCAGCCTTTCCTTTCTTTGTGAGCATAATCGGTTTGCAATCTTAACTTTCGTTTCATTTTTCACATAATTAAACTGGTACAAACTGGACACTATTTAATCTAAAGAACCTGAATGTTGTTTTATTTTATAAAACAAACATTCTAAACATACTCCTTCCTCTTGGTCTTGAAATCATTTTTTCCCCTTTCTTTTTGATCCATAAAACTATGCAACTCTTAATCTGTTACCAAAATTTACTTTATTATTACAGTATGATACAGTAAAAGAAATTTAAATAACTTTGATGATTTACATGCAGAAAACAAATATTTGGTCCAGAGAACAGATATATGAAAACAACTTATTAAAGAGCTATTCAGTTACTTTTTAAACGAATGGAAATCTGGCAAGTTTTTTTTTGTGGGAACTAAAATGTAAAATAATTCATATTTTGAGCACTGAAATGAAACTGGAGAGTAGTTCATTATTTTTAAGAGCTTTCCGTGCACTGATTAAGATACATATTGGAAGAAATGCCACTAGAGTCAACAAGAACCCCATGCCTCAGTCAGAGAACCAGACTAAGGAACTGAGTTAAACGTTACATCCTAGTAAATCATAGGATTTATCAATTTGCATTGGTAGAAGTCGGAAATAAACACTTTTCACTTTATTTCCAACCTTTATTTTAATAATGCAAGTTCGTTTTAATAAAAGGATGATGGTAATATTTTCAAACCAACAATTCAAAATATGTAATTTTTTTTTTTAACCAAGTTGTTTTCATAAATTTTAGTAGTGAATGTGTTAGTGCCATTTCAACATATTTTGCTCATAGTAAACTGCAAGTGTAGAAAATTGGTATCGTTTTAATTGTATCTCATACTGGGAATACCTTCACAATGAGTTGCCATGGTATTGCACTACCTGGAATAAAAACGCTTCAATGGAGAAGACTAATGTTACTTATTCTTGGCAACTCAATGTGAAGGTATTCACAATATGTGATACAATTAAAAACGATGCCAATTATCTACTTCAACAGTTCACTATAAATAAAACATGGTGCAAGGGCTAACCTGTTTACTAGTGAATCTTACAGTCTTGTGCTTTACACAAAATAATCACCTTAGTTTATACTATTGCATACCATCAGGCATCTCTCATATCGTGCAGTTAAACGTCATATGGATTGTCACGATTGTAACACCAGGATACCTACCCACCCACTGAGGTGGGGGGCAACAAGCCACGAAACAGTGCCATCTGGATGGTGGTATCCACCAAGGATAAGTAATATTAGTCTCCACCATTGGCAAAGAACTACTTATTCGAGGTAGGGCAATACCATGGCAACTCGTTGTGAAGATATTCATAATATGAGAATTAAAACAATGTCAATTATCTCCTTTGGCAGTTCACTATGAACAAAACATGGTGCAATGGCACTAACCCATTCACTAGTGAATCTTACAGTCTCATGCTTTATGCAAAATAAAATTTTAATGCATCATAGAAACTAACCATAAACAGATATGATTTAATTTTTTTTTATTTATTAAACTTTTTAAATACTTCAATACATTTAATCTCAAAGAAATAAAATATAAATAAATAAATGCTTCATACTTGGACTTGTGGAATGGTTTGTCCATATTTCATTAAAAAAGTACAGGGAACCTTCAGCACAGGGGGGATAAATCTATCATACCAAAACGTTGATGGGCTACATACTATATTCTAAATAAGGTGAATATAACTATACAACCTTGAGGAGATTGCTGATATATTCCCCACCCAAACCCTTGTTTAAATGAAGGAGAGCGAAAGAAGTAGAAAATTACATTGCTTCCCTTTGCATTCTTCGATTATCTCTTTTCCAATTTTTAAACAAGGGCACATACTACTATTCCACACCATCTAGGAACAAAATGGGAGTATTCATCACATTCGGAATATTGTATGTTACCCAGAAAATCTTGTTTACAAATCTGAAAAGGGAAAACAATGACAATTTCCTGCTTCGTTCACTTTTCTGATTTTTAAACAAGGGCATAGGGGAAATACTGCTATCCTGCAAAGTTCCCTGGGTAACATATTTACTATATTCCAAATAAAGTGAATAAGGCATTCATTCAGTCATATCTATTTATGGTTTTTATATATATACACACACACACATACACACACTCGTTTAATTGTAGATTGTTACCGATTATTGGTGTTTTTCATAGTATTAGTGGTCATACAAATTTGTAATCAAGTTAACCTAGTTTGGTTATCTTCATTCCATATGGCCTATACATTTTGAGTTAAGATAAAAAGTATAATGCTAAATGATTTTTCATAACATTTTACTAATGAAAACATTTTATCTGTAGCAAAATAATTATTAAATTTTAATTTCTGTATAAATTTATATAATAATACTAAATATATATATATATATATATATTTTTTTTTTTTTATGAAAATCACAAAGGAGAGGTATTAGAACCTATAGTACTTAGTATAACGAATGGGCCTGGTGTACTGGAGTCCATGGTTGAGAAAAATATATACGTACAATGATAACCCAGTTTAATGTAATATAATAATAAGTAGCAGGCAGTAGTTTCAAGACTAACGAGTCTCTTTTTCAACTGAATTTAAATACAACGGATAAGCGGATTGAGGCATGTTATTCATTTGCTATTGTTGTTGCACGGACGTGCGCTGTTTTTTTTTTTTCTTTTTTTTTTTACTCCACTGATCATCTAGCATTAAAACGGTTGTCTCTAGGATGAGGTGTAGACGTATGCCTTTGTGGCGGTTTATTGTCTTTGGATTGCTTAATATGTTAAGTGACTCTAGCCATAGGCGGTGGCAAAAGTGTCGTGAGTGGCCTACTGTTTCAAAGACACGTTTGGGATCAAGATCGTGGTTGGTGGCCCAAAAATGTTCCGCGACTGCGGACTGGTCAGTTTCGGCAAGCCGGATTGCTCTGTCATGTTCTGTAAGGCGACCTTGGAGGCGTCTTGATGTTTCTCCTCTGTAGAAGCTGTCACAGTCTCTACAGGTGATGCAATATATACAGTAAACCCCCGCTATTCGCGGTCGCTGATTTAATATAAAATGAAACCTGAAAAAATGTGAATTTTAAGGCACCTTGAACATTTTCCGCCATAAAAAAAACTTGGACGTGGCTAAAATTATCTTTCCCGGTCAAAACAGCGCTCAGCAGCTGGGGGGAGAGGAGTGACAAAATCGCGAGCGTGGATGTTTCTCGCTAATCCTTGTTCAGTATGTGTTATGCGCTTGTCATGGAAGGTTTCGTCGTTTGCTTTTAATTTATATGCTTATAAATTGAATAAATTTATAAATTGATATGCTTACAAAAGTGATAAATCTACCATTTTCAGTGTAAAACAGACTTTTTCGAGTGTGTTAACGGAAGAAAGTGACTTTATTGTGGACAAGTTCTTTCTAACCCATACAAAAATATGGCTACGAATAACAAGGGAAATGTGAAAATATCAAAGAAGGTGATGACATTAGCAAATAAAATTGAGTTATTAGACAAAATTTCTAATGGTGAAAGTGTCTCCTCAGTGGCAAAACATAAATTCAATGAGTCAACGGTACGATCAATCCAAAAATCGGAAGAAAAAATCCGCCGTAGTGTCCATGAAAACGCGCTAATTGCTTCAAAAATTTGCTCTGTAACTCATGTTAAATTAGAAAAAAATGGAAAAAGCTTTAAATCTGTGGATAGAAGACCAAACTCAAAATAAAATTCCATTAAATTCACTTATCATTCGTGAAAAGGCAAAACTCCTTTATCAACACTTTAGCGAAACTGGTGATAGCACTGGCGGGATAAGTTTTTTTAGCTAGCAAAGACGCTGGTTTGAAAGATTTGTTTGAAATTTCTAATAAATATTACATTTAATATTAAATTGTTTCTTATTTTCATTTCGATGCCATATGCTTGCATTTCACTATGTACTGTCCATGTACATAGTCATATTATGAAGGTACATATAATACATACATAGACAAAATTTTAGACTAGTTTTTCTTATATATTTCACACTTTGGAACAGAACTCCTTTATTACTATAAGAGCCATAACTCAGTATTTGCTTTTTCGTTATTCACGGCATTTCTCAGGAACGTAACCCCCACTATTCGCAGGGGTTTACTGTACTACATTTCTGCGTAAGAGGTGTGACAGGGGTCTTCACACTAGAGACAAGTGAACGTAGGTTCCTGAAGGGTAACTGCATGCATTTGATGTTGTAATTTCTAAGAATTTTTTTTCGAGATCCATCCTGACATGCCTGGATAATAGGGAATGTAGGCAGACGGTATACCGTCTTGGTTCGGTGGTCTTGGGTGGGATGTGAGTTCTTGTGCCTGTAATAGACACCTGCTTAGCACATGGGATGGATAACCACATTTGGTTAGGTCCGCCTTCACATGGGAGATCTCATTACGCCTAATTGCATCAGTGCTGGAATGGCTCCAAGCACTGGAGAATAGGCTGCGGTCAGTACTATTGAGATGACTGGGTGCATGGCCGGATCTGTAGTTAGTGAATTGTCCGAACCACATAGGTTTGCAGTATACCGAAAGCTCTAGATGTGGGTCTACGTGATGCACTAAGACATCCAGGAACGGGAGCACGTCATTGACCTCTAACTCTATAGTAAACTGGATGAAATTAGATAGGGAGTTGAGGTATTCCAGTAGTGCTGTTTCAGAGCCAAGTGGTATTACAGTAAAAATATCATCAACATATCTACACCATGTTGTAATAGGTGCAGGTGGGTTCAGGTGTATCTGCTCCTCCAGATCTTCCATGGCAACGTTGGCTACTACGGAACTAATAGGGGCACCCATAGCAGTGCCATGTACCTGCTGGTAGACTGAATCATCAAAGGTGAAGATGCTGCTTGATAAGCATAGGTTGAGGGCAGTACAGATGTCATAAGTGGATAGTGATGTTCTGGATTGGAGGCATAAGTCATTCTCGAGGAGCCTTCTGGCGCAGTGCATGGCCTGTTGGACGGGAATTGAAGTGAATAAAGAAACCACATCAAATGATGCCATGACGGTGTTGTCAGGGACTGAAAGGTCCTTAATAAGGTGGATGAATTCACTGTTATTTTTAACGGTGTGCGAGGTATTTCCTACAAGAGGTGAGAGGAGGCATGCAATATGCTTGGACAGTTCATACGTTGGGGCATTGTAGCACGACACTATTGGTAGTAGTAGTGGTGGCATGTGATGCAAGAAAGCAAGTGTATGAGCTTACGCAGCATCAGCCAAAAAAAAAAAAAATAACACCATTCTCTCCAAACGCCTGTCCAGTTCCTCCTTAAATTTATTCAACCTATCAACTTTCACGACAGATGGAAGTTTGTTCCAGCAATTAAGAATATATAGCAAAATTCCTATATATCATTGACAAAACCCCATGACCTGCCCTGGCGGCCTGTCTGCATTGCTCAGAAAACTTCATATCTGACTGCACAATTACTCCCAGATTTTTTTTCATTTTCTACCACCTTAAGTGTAGTAACACAGAGTCAGTACGTTTCTCTGGGGTTACTTCCACCCATATGCAGTACTTTGCATTTGTCAAGGTTAAACTTCAGTTGCCACTTCTTAGCCCATCTGCCCAAATTATCCAGATCCTGTTGCAGTAGCACACTGCCATTACTGTCATTAACAACCCTGTCAACCTTTGTATCATCTGCAAACTTGGACATTAAGCCTGATATACCTTCATCAATATCATTGATAATCATTGATAAATATACAAAACAACAGTGGACCCAACACCGAACCCTGTGGGACTCCACTAATAACATTAGTCCACAAAGAGTAGCACCCATTGATTACCACCCTCTGTCTTCTCCCGCTTAACCATCCTTTTATCCATTGTAGCAACTTACCCTTAATACCATTCTGCTCCAATTTGTACAATAGTCTTCCATGCACAACAGACTCAAAAGCTTTCCTGAAATTGAAATATATGATATCAAAATTATTTTTTGCATCCAGTTCCTTTGTAACGACATCATAATATCCTATCAAGTTTGTCAGACGAGACTTTCCCTTAACAAACCCATGCTGTGTCTGAATTATTGCTGCAGTCTTGTCTAGATGATCCTGCAATGCATCTTTAACCAGTGACTCCATTATTTTACCCGGAACAGAAGTTAAACTAACTGATCTATAATTACTCGTGTCACCCTTCGATCCCCCTTTGTGAATTGGGGATATATTTGCACATCTCCAGTCCGTGGGGAATTGGGGATATATTTGCACATCTCCAGTCCGTGGGAAACTTTGTAAATTGGGGATATATTTGCACATCTCCAGATCTCACCCTTTGATCCCCCTTTGTGAATTGAGGATATATTTGCACATCTCCAGTCCGTGGGAAACTGTGAATTGGGGATATATTTGCACATCTCCAGTCCGTGGGAAACTTCCCCCCCCAGTCCAAGGATGCTCTCATAATTATGGCTAAGGGTTTGCTTAGTTGCTTTGCCGTCTCCTTTTAATATAACTGGATAGTCCCATCCACCCCAGGTGCTTTTCTTATGTTTAACTTCAACAATCTCTCCTCCATTTTGCTCTCAGTTATGACAAAATCATTAAGTATCCTGCTACAATTTGATAACCTTCTGCCATTTTCAAACCTTAATAATTCCACATGTGTGAATGTAGATGCAAAATACTCATTCAGTTTGTTTGCTATCTGAGCAGGATCATCAACAGTCAAACCATCGATGTCAAGTGGACCAATCAGATTCATTCCCTTCCTTTTTTAGAGTTTATATAAGTAAAGAAATCCTTGCTGTTTTTCTTAGCATCTTTTGCCAAGGATTTCTCGTAATCTGCCTTCGCCTGCCTAACCTCTTTTGTGACCTGATTACAGACTAGCTTATATCTGCCACAGGCTTCTGTGTCGCTTGATAATTTATATACATCCCATGCATTTTTCTTCTGTTACAAGTCTCATTAGTACATTAGATAACCATTTAGGCCTAAACCTCGAACAACATTTCTTAATGGATATGAAACTTTTAGTAGTTTCCACGATTAATTCCTTGAATGCTTCCCACTTAGAATTTACTGTTGGTAACATCATCAGTTGATCCCACTGTACAGAATTTAAAAACTGTCGGAGACCACTGTACTCACCTTTACGGAAGCAAAAACCCTTTCCTTTACCCCTGATGGTAATTAAATCTTTAAGTAAATCCCACATCAGTACACTGTGATCACTGGCACCTAGTGGTTCCTCTATCTGCAAATTATTAATACACGAACGATCACTGCTGATAACTAGATCAAGAGTATTACTTTCTCTGGTTGCCTCTCGAACATGCTGCTGCAGAAAACAATCATCCAATAAATCCACAAAAGTCTGACTAGTGTGTGAGTGACCAACCCACAAGTTCTAGTCAATATTATTGACTGGAACATGTTATTGACATGTCTCTAAACGTTTCGAGACCTTAATGGGTGGATCAGATAGAGGTTCATATACGTTTGGGTGCAGTAGTAGGGCCAGGGCTTTCTCTCTGTAGGCTGATCAGTCTAATACAACGGTCCGGCACCCTTTATCAGCAGGAAGTATGACGACGGAGTTGTCTTTTCTTATAGATGATAGGGCGGCATGTTGACGATGGTTAAGGTTTGAGTAAGTTTGCCGAGTGCTGCAGAGAATTGTGGTAGTCCTGAAACGGATCTCGTTGGCAGTTTCTTTAGGAAGGTTGGTAATACTGGCTTCTATACCCATAGCAAGCTGTGTGAATGGAGGTTTAGATGGTATGACGGCGAATTTCATGCCGTTGGATAAAACATTCAGCTGTTCAATGGATAGTTGTTTGCTGCTTAGGGTTCAAGACAAAGGACGTTGCATCACTTGAACGTGTTCTCGCCTTTAAGGAGTTAGCTTCTATACTTAAGTTTATGAATTTGCACTGTTGGCTAAACGGTATGTATCAGAGACAGTGGGGTAACATTGTACATATCTATTTTTTCTCAGTACTTAGTACCATGTTTGGGTTGGACGTTGAGAAAATGAAAGAAGATATTTGTTGACATTAGACATGAACTTCTGTAGACTGCAATTTTCAGGAAATACATAGAAGGAAGGTTGTTTCAGAAAACAGCAGTGGAATGAATAAACGAGGAAGATGAAAAGTTGGTTCTGTGAGTTTGAAGTTGGACAGTAAATGGATGTTAACTGGTGACAACACGTCTTCAGACTGTTTTGAAAGAGAGAGCAGGAATTATAGAATCCAATTCGGAAGAACAGTGCCCATGGAAGTATCTGTAGAAAAGGCATGCAGCAGTAACAGTATGTCTATGAGACAGCGAGTGAAGAGACTCTGTTAGAGAGGAGTCATTAATTAACCTAACTCCCTTCTTCTGAATGGAATCTAGAAGCCTGAGAGAGGTTTTGTAGACACTGCCCAAGATGTGGGAACAATATTCCCTGGTAGGCAGATTTGAGATTTGTACAGAGTGAACAGTTGTTTGGAAGAAAAGTAAAACGCCAAGACCGAAAGAGAAAACGTTTTTTCGATGCAGAGGCAGCAATATTTGTAATGTGCTTGTGCCAAAAGAGAGAGATTAGAAGTCAGAGTAATCCCTAAAAGAGATATCATTTTGCCGAGAAAATGGAGTGCTACCAAAAATAAGCATAACAGCAGAAGAATCCTTTTTGCAAGATATAAGACAGGAGTGAGTTTTAGAAGGATTGAAATTAACTAAGTTGTATTTGCCCATTGCAGAATTACCTGGAGATTGGCATTTAAGGAATTGGTAGTGGATATTCGAGAAGCAGAAGCTGATTGAGCAGGACGAGGTTTCTCAAACTGGAATGCAATGTGCTATCATCAGCAAAACAATGGATAGGATTTCCGGTCAATGGAAGAAGATCATTAAAATACAAGTGGAAAAGAGTGAGGGAAAGAACTGAACCTTGGGGGACACCAGCATCAGTGGGGAAGTTAGAAGATAGAGAGCCATCTACCATCACCCTCGGTGAGCGGTCAAACAGAAAACTGGATAACCAATTACAAAAAAACAGTTGGCAAACCATAAGATGGAATCTTGTTTAGAAGACCTTTATGCCAAACACGATCGAAAGTCTTTCAGATGTCAAGAGTAACTGCTTGTGTTTCACCAAACTTTCCCATTGAATTTGTCCATAAATGCATAACATAAGCCAGAATATCAACAGTGCATCAACACAGACTGAATCCATAATGACAATCGTTGATCAGACAGAAGGTTTCTAGATAGCTTAAAAGTTGGCAGTTAATTGATTTCTCCATTACTTTAGAAAGAGTAGAAGTTGTTTGTTTGTTATTTGGAGCATTAGCAACTAAGGCCATATTGCTCCAGGATATGCGGTGGTCATTCGCTAACCTTTCCGCATTCTCCGTATTTGGTGGTGACGGGCTCGAACCCCGGTCTAATCAAGAAGCGTGTGCTACGCACTGCTGAGCCTTCCAACCTGGCTACGGAGGTGCCTGAGAGTAGAAGTAATTGCAATGGGATGATAATTGGATGGGAGGGATTTGTCACCCTTTTTTTTGAAACTGCCTGGATATGAGCAAATTTCCAAGCAGAAGGAAAAACAGCTTTAGAATAAGAAAGTGAAAAAAGGCAGCAAAGAACAGGAGTACTTCAGGAGAACAGGTTTTGAGAACAAGTGGAGAAATATCATCAGGACCTGGAGCTTTCTTAGCATCAAGATTCGTCAAAATCCTTCTGACATCCTTATGACAGAAGACCACAGGAGGCATTGAATGGAGCGTGCTGGGAATGGTGAGAGATGTTTTACCAAGATCCTTAATTAATGGAAGAAAAATGGGATGCTAGCAGGTCAGCTTTATCCTTGGCTGAAGTGACAACAGAACCATCTGGTTTTGATAGAGGTGGGAGCAGAGATGGGCAAAAGTTGCGACCAATAGTTTTGGCAAGAGACCAGAATGCTCTGCTATAGGGCAAGAAGCAAGTTTTCTACTCTTAGCCTGTTCAAAATCTAGTTTGGATTGATTAACTGTTTTACAATTGTTGCGAGCTCTGATGCAAGCAGAAAATGAAACTGAAGAATTAAAAACAAGCTAATTACGATATGCAACCATCTTTTCTTGAACAGCCTTAGCACCTTTATTGGAAAACTAAGGTTTGGATAAAGGACGAGATTTTAAGGTGGAGTGTGGAATAAAGGATTCCATTCCTGCAAGAATAATTTCACTATCATATAATTTGTCTTTCTGATTTTACACTAAAATTTGTGAAGAAAACATTCCTAAAATTAAAAAAATAAATATATTACATATTTTGATATTTAACTTATTTTGATGAAGACAATTTGTAAAAACCAGTAAAAGTTGAATTTTTCAAATCATCATCCTCCTTTTTGCCAAAACAAATTTTTGGAAATAAAGAAAAAAACAAATAAAAAAAAAAAAATTTCGGAAATAAATTTTAAAATATTGATATTTCATTGGACAATACAAACTCGTAAATTCTGAATTTACCAAAAAAACTTTGGTAAAAGTCTTAATTTTGTGCTTTTAGCAATGTAGATTGGCAAATCAAACCTAGAATTAATCAGATTTCGGGGTTTTTACATTCACATATAATAATAAAGGGATTGGGTGTAAGAAAGGCTTTTGTTTGTAAAATATAAACTTCCAGAATGACGAGGAAGTCCCCCTATGCAAGATGTTCCCCTCCCAGAAAATATTTCTAGAAAATCATGGTGTCAAATTGGGGTTTTTTTTTTTTTTTAGACTGACTAAAGATTTAAATCTTTAACAAGTCAGTCTAATTTTTTTTTTTTTTTCTGAGTTTTCAAGAAAAAACATTATCATTTTGGCAGATTGTTACTTTTACCACTCACCCTCCATTCTCGATTCTTTGTTGCAGTGTGTTTAATAAAGTCACCTTTTAGCACTGTCACTATTATATGAGTATTGCATCAAGCATCCAAGTAACTATTCACTGATTGCAATAAAGATATATATATATACACACACACACACACACACACACACACACACACACCTTTTCCTTTGTTTGATACTTCAACAATATCACACTTACAATAAACAGTACATGTTATCATAGCCTTGTGATGCTTTTAAATAATAGCATCACTAATGTTAATTTGACATTTCAAATTACAAAAACATAGTAAATTAGACAAAACTATTTTAATAGGCATTATTTATGTATTATTCAAAAATTTTTATAAAGATTTTACTGTTTATAATTATGTCTACATGATGTCCCTGAATAAGCCATAGTTTTTGGAAAATGCTTTGATAAATGAGTCAAAGTCAAGCTGAGCATCTAGCTGAACTCTCCACTAACACACAATGCATTAGCAGCATTATAAATAATATTTATTTTACAATAAATATATATTTTTTTTGTTTTAAATATCTAATTTTTTATTTCTTTTTAACTTCTGGAATGCCATTTTGGCATGTTCAGGCATATAAAAAAATCTGAATGTAAGCAATGATATTTTTGTGAAAACTGAAATTACTGCACATAAGAAACATTGAAAATCTGACTGGACCTACACTAGTGGTTTTTAAAAATGTCAACATCTAAAATGGAATGATCTTCATGACTTCCATACACTGTTGTTGTTTGTTATTTGGTTTTTAGGAGCATTAGCAACTAAGGCCATATTGCTCCGGGATATGCGATGGTCATTCCCTGATCTTTCCGCATACTCCGTATTTGGTGGTGACGGGCTCGAACCCCGGTCTAATCAAGAAACATGTGCTACGCACTGCTGCTCCTTCCCACCTGGCTACGGAGGCGCCCTCCATACACTGGAGGGCGCCTCCGTAGCGTTTCTGTGGCTGGATTACTGTTTTAAATCTTATGATCATAATGTTTGCTCAGATCATGTAGGGCTAAAATCCTTTATTCTTCATACCACTTTAAAATCTTATCTCGTTTAATAAACCTCTTTCAAATACATGTACTAGGTAACAGTTGCAAATAAATGTAGTAAGTCAACAGGTGTAAAAAAAAAAAAAAGTTATCATGCCTTCTGGTCCCTGGTCAAAGCTGCTGGCTAAAAAATTGTGACCATCCATACTTTCACCTTTGTTACCACCTGATAGGTGGTATATTGGATCCTCACATTAAGATAATGCTAATTTATTAGTATCCTACATTTCCTCTAACTCTTGCATCAACAATTTTGGTAAATCATTAATACCATACCAAACACATTCCACTCAATAACTCTTGAGCTTCCATGCAAAAAAAAATTACAAAAGTTTTGCCACATCCTGATGGCATCTCTCCACTTGGACCCCAGAGATTGCCTTTGATTTGTAGAGCCATTTGACACTCATACCACTGGAAATTTTCCTCGTATCAAACTAGTTCCTAAAAAAAAAAAAAAAAAAAAAAAAAAAAAAAAGTGATAAATCCCTCCCCCTTCAATTATCATTCCATAATGCACTTACCTCAATCCTTTTCAAAACTTTTTTTTAATAATGTTTATTCAACATCTTTTACACTATCTTGGAAACTTTCCATCTGATCAATGATCATAAATATGAATTCAGTCAGTCTTAATCCCCCAGTGAAATCTTGTCTTAGGTTACTCACCTCTAGGCAAGTTGAGCATAAGTGATCTCTAAACAGCTACTTACTCTGTACAAATCTCAAAATCTCTCATGCTCTTAGCCTTCATCCAAAGGAAGACAGACAGGTTAATTAATGACACCTCTTACAAACTCTGTCCACTCTTATTACATGGATGTTTGGTTTCTGCTGCTGTCCCAACCCACACACATTCCGTAGTTCACCTGCAGTTGCTTCGATTTGCATAACGACTCACTGGTCAATGTTTTGGCTCATCGGTGTATATGTAACAAGAAATTTCAAACATGTGCACATGTTTGAAATTTCACACACTTAAATCTTGTAAACTGAAAAATGTAAGACTAATCTTTCTATTTTATATCTAAAATTTTTTTTGTAATTTTCAGTAGAATATTTTTTTTTGTTTCTGAAAATAAAAGCTGTAAAACAGCAGTCTTAAAATTTTTAAATTTTTTATTAAAACTTAAAAAGTACATACAATAAGTACACAGTTCATTACGAAAAATGAAATATTAGCACTGTTTAAGCAGAATTCAAAACATCCAAAGCATTTTTTCAGAAAATAAAAAGAAAATTGGGCACCTGTCAGGTGATCCACCACAATCATTGTTGAGACATTTTGAGCACCACTATCACCAGGTTAAATAAAATAAAAATATTCTTTATTATTAAAATTATTGGTTTCTCTCATTTATTTTTGTTTGATAGTTTGTAATTGAGTTTAGCATATTATAATAGAACCATTTTTAATTCAGTTAAAAAACACTAATTTTTTCTTATAATTAAACGAAAGCATGGTATCTCACAGACACCATGAAAATTTAACTATTTCCAAAAGTTAACTATTTCCATTCACTCGCATAGTGAATAACAGAGAGTTAAATACTCATTTTACATAAATCTTGTAGTTGTATAATTCCTATTAAAGGCACACTCCCACTTTCATTGCTCTTTTCTGCTGTCCCCATGCAGGTGCCATTTTTGATGTCTACAAAGGTTCCATTTAAAATGCTTTTCCACTTTCATCGTTTTTCTTTATGGTAATGCAAAGAAATAAATTCAATTATAACTATGCTTCCTCCTGATTTTGGTTTTGAGAATGGAATGTAATATCTAAATTACAGTAATCCTTTATGATACAGTTTGTTTCTTAGGAAATCATTCCATATGCAAGGGCCATTTATTTTGTACCATGTTTAACTCAAAGCTTTGAAGATTGAAATTCCGCCCTTTACATTCAGTATCCAGTAATTTATCATTGCATTCACACACACTCTCCTCAGTTTTTTTTTTTTTTTTTTAAATTCAGCACTGTTTGCCCACTTTCTTTGCTGGTACAGCAATCAGTGTGTGTTAAACAATGCATAAAAGATATTTGAAATTCATTTTTAGAGTGAAAAAGTTAACTATTTTCAATAAATAATTAACATTACTTTATATGATATTAGTAGTAACAAATGAACAAGAAAGTAAAATTATACAGCATCAGCCCAAAAAAAAAATAATAATAATAATCCTTTGCATTTCACATATCCATCCCCTCCAATAGTTCAAGTTTTTCCTTGAATTTATTCAAGCTATTCACTTCCACAACAACAGCCTGAAAGTTTGTTCCAGCAATCAACCACCCAATGGCTAAAGGTAAACTTCCACATCTTTATTTGACAACCTTGCTCAATTTAAATTTATGCTCCCTCACATGTGTAGTCTGAGCAAGAAGAATCCCATAAGCATTTAGCTTTTGCAATAAAATCACCAGACGCTACAATTTTCAGAACTAAACCCTTCCTTGGTAAGAGCATCCCTTTGCACCCCCTCAATGATCTCATTGCTCTTCTCTATACCTGTTTCAGCAGTTCTAAATCATTCTTAAAATGAGTCCTATACACCTCAAGATGTGGGTTGATCATTCCCTTATACCATGGAATAATCACCACCTTATAACTGCTAGTAAAATTCCTGTATATCATTGACAAAACTCCACGAGCTATCCTCGCAGCCTATCTGCACTGCTCAGAGAACTTCATATCTGACTACACAATTATCCCCAAGTCTTTTTCATTTTCCACTAACCTGGGTGTAATACCACCCAGTTGGTACTTTACTATGGTATTACTACCCATATGCAATATTTTACATTTCTCAATGTTAAACTTCAATTGCCATTTCTCAGCCCATCAGCCAAATTTTTCTAGCTCTTGTTGCAGTAGCATACCGTCATTACTGTTATTAACCATCCTGCCAACTTTGTCTTATCTGCAGACTATGATATTAAGCCTGATATAGCTTCATCATTATCATTAGCAAATAGAGAAAGCAACAGGCCCAGCACCAAACCCTGTGGAACTCCAATAACAACATCAATTCATGAAGGGCAGTGTCCACTGATAGCTGCTCTGCCTCCTTGCACTTAATCATCCCTTTATCCACAGCAGCAACTTGCTCTTAAAACCACACTGCTCCAATTTGTACAGCACTCTTTTATATGCAACTGTATCAAAAGCTTTCCTGAAATCCAAGTATATGATATCAAAATAATTTTTTAATCCAGTTCCCTTGTCACTGCATCATTGGATCCAATCAACTTGGTCAGACAAGGTTCCCCCCTAAACTTATGCTGTGACTGAAGTAAAACTAGACTTCTGTCCAGATAGTCAAGCATTACTTCTTTAACCAATAACTCCATTATTTTCTCTGATTAAGCTAACAGGACTGTAATTACTTGTCACCCTTTGATCACAAGCTACATCTCCCTTTGTGAATTGGTGATACATCTGCACATCTCCAGTCCAGGGGGTCTTCTCCTGAATCCAAGGATGCTCTCATAATTAGGCTAAAGGTTTGCTTACCCCCTTTGCTGCCTCCCTTAATATAAATGGACAGTGCCATCTACCCCAGGTGCCTTTCTTATGTTTAACTTCAACAATTTCTCATCCACTTTTCTCTCAGTTATTATAAAATCATTTAGCTTCCTGCTAGAGTTTGGCACACTTCCAGCATTCCCTTTCCTAAAGAATTCCTCATGTGTAAATATAGATGCAAAATACTTATTCAGTTTGATAGCAACCTGAGCAGGATCATTAGAAGTTTAATCAATGACATCAAGTGGGCCATTGTGATTCATCCTCTTCCATTTAGTGTTTAGATTAAAGTCTTTGCTGTTTTTCTTTGCGTCCTTTGACAAAAATCTCTTCTTTAGTTTGCCTAAACTCCTTTGTGACTTAATTACAGTCTAGTTTATATATATGTATATCATAAAGCTTCTTCACCACCTGATAATTTATATCAATCCCATGAATTTTTCTTCTCTGCCACTAGTCTCAATAGTTCAACTGACATCCATTTAGGTCTAAGCCTTGAACAGTATTTCTTATAGGCATGAAAAGCCTAGTAGCTTCTATGATTATTCCCTTGAATTGTGCCCATTTAGAATTTCATGGAGGTAATATCATCAATTGATCCCACTGTACAAAATCTAAAAACTGTCCGAGACCGCCATAGTCATTATTATGAAAGCAAAAACTCTACCCTTGATGGTTATATATTTAAGTAAATCTTACATAAATACACTGTGATCACTGCCACCTAGTGGTTCTTTTATCTACAGGTTTTTAATGCATGAATAATCACTGCTGATAAGAGTGTTACTCTCTCTCTTGTTGCCTCTCTGACATGCTGCTGTAGAGAAAACTGTCATCCAATATATCAAAAGAAGTCTTGCTAGTGTATGTGTGACCAACCCACAAGTTTGTCAATATCAGGAAAGTTAAAATCCCCCACTATAAGACAGATTTGTTGGAAAACTTTATTTCTCTGTACAGTTGTTCATTGTACTCATCAGTCATTAGACCCATAGCACATGCCTACTCTCATTTTTGCTTTCCCAGTGCTTAAAGATAAAAGGTAAACTGTAGCCATTATCAATCCACTGCAGGATGGAAGCCACCTCAACAATTCATACTGAGGAAATGGACCATAATCTGCCAACCATGCACTGGACCAGTGCATGGTTGTCTTATCTGCAGATAAGACCACACTGCCAAGTATGGGGTTCAAGCCCCATACTTGGCAGTGTGGGGCTTGAACCCCAGTCTACTCAAAGTGTGCGCTACTGCACTCCCCCCTCCTGACCACTCAGTTACGGAGACCCATGCTTATGTTACACCAAACCGACTCAACACTGCATTCGCAACACATGTCAACTGGATGCACTGCCTTAGATTTTATGTACTTCTTAACTAAAAGCATAACCCCCTTCTATCCTGTTTGTCCTTTATGTCACACTGTATTCCCCATATACAAATTCTACATCCCTTATATCTCAGTGATACCATGTCTCTGATTACTCTAGGGGCTCACATCTGGTGAATATGGGCTTGGCAACCAGGGTCCTGAGCTGGATATTATCATTCTCTTTCTTGGTAATTCCCTTCTACTTCTGACTCTTGTTCTCTCTCTCTCTCTCTCTCTCTCTCTCACACACACACACACACACACACACACACACACACACACACACACACACACACACACAGCGCCTCCATAGCCAGGTGGGAAGGAACAGCAGTGCGTAGCACATGCTTCTTGATTAGACCGGGGTTCGAGACCATCACCACCAAATACGGAGGATGCGGAAAGGTCAGGGAATGACCACTGCATATTCCCGGAGCAATATGGCCTTAATTGCTAATGCTCCTAAAAACCAAATAACAACACACACACACACAGTAACAAAGAATTTTTTTTTTTGGCTGATGCAGCAAAAGCCTCATGCTTCTTTGCATCATATGGCCAATTATGATAATGATAATAATAATATCCCACTGCATTTGATGATTTGACCAGCACTTCAAATTCATCAAATTTATTTACTATGCACATTACTCTGGCACTGGTGTAAATGCAAGTATACTTGCAGCGTTTTAACCTTAGTTACCCTAACAGCCCATGTATTTACTTGTTCCCTGACGCCCCACAGTAGGCCTTGAAATCTGCAACACCTTGCTTTCCATGCTGCTCCACATTCCAAGAAGTAGTGCAATAATCCCTTTCATCTTTGCCTGCAGCTATTGCTAATGTAGAGAAGGATACGGTCTGTGTATCCCCCCCAAAGTAGAGTTTTCCGATCCACTTGAAACTGCCTCGATAGCATCAGCAAATATTCTTGCACCCTTTCTATTTAAGTGTATTACATCCCTACAGAAGCAGTCTCTCTTGTTAACAAGCAGCCCACGCTTTGAAAAACGGTATCCCATTAGCCTTGCACAATCTTACTAGGGCCAAATTGATTGAACAAGACTCTCATCATACACTTATTGACGAATGACAAATGCTGATGCTATATAAGCTTAAACTTAACATTGACAAATGCAAAATATTGCATATGGGTGGCGGTAACCCCAGAGTAATGTACCAACCAGGCAGTACTACACTCGGGGTAGTGGAGAATGAAAAATACCTGGGGGTAGTTGTACAGTCGGATATGACGTGGCGGAGTGGTCAGGAGCGAGAGTGCATAGCACGCGTCCCTGAGTGGACCGGGGTTTAAGCCCGTGACTACTAAATACGATAAATATTTGTATTGACGATTTATTGTAAACTCTACTGACTTGGTTGTTGTGCCAGAGTATAAACAGAAAATTTAATATGAAGTTTTCAGAGCAGTGCAGGCAGGCAGGCTGCAGGGCAGCTCATTAGGTCTTGTCAATGATATACAGGAACTTTGCTAGAAGGGATAAGGAGATGATTATCTCTTTGTATAAGGCAACGGTCAGGTCTGGGGCCTCATTTTAGGAAGAATGTAGCACTGCTGGAGTCAGAGAAGGGCAACGAGATTGGTGAGGGGAACAAAAGAATGCACTTACTTAGAAAGGCTTAAGTTCTGCAAATTGCAGCATCTGAAGACTAGGCACCTGTGAGGTGATCTGATTGAGGCGTGTAAGGCTTTGAATGATTTGAGAAAGCTCAATGCTGATGGGATTCTTCCTCTTGCTCAGATTACACGCTTGAGGGAGCATAAATTCAAACTGAGGAAAGACAGTTGCAGAAAAGATGTGCAGAAATTTGTTTTAGCCAGCGAGTTACTAATTGCAGAAAAAATTTCCATATGGAAGTTGATAGCTTAAATAAATTCAAGGAAGAACTGGACAAACTTATGGAGCTAATGGATAGGTGAAATGGGAAGTTTCTTTCTTGCATCATAATGCTACTTCCGCCTATCATGCCTGGATAGAAATGCAGACACTTTCAATTTTAACCCTAACTCGTAACTTTTTCTTAACATTGGGCTGTACTTGTTAATAAGTCCGCAGTTCTCCTACTCTTAATATTAGAATTTAACAATGTGTAAAACAATATCATCACTTGTTCCCTTAAAAGATGATATCATCTGAATGGTCAACTTTTGCCCTTGGCAAAAAAGTATATAATTAATACATTTAAAATTATAATATTTCAAGTAATGTGTAGTTTAATTTAATAAAATCTTTAAAAAATGTTTATTACAGTTAGATAAACTTGATTATCTATTAAACTATTATTAGTATTAGTAGTGGCAAATGATGCAAGAAAGTAAGCTCATAAAGTATCAGTGAGAAGAAGAAAAAAAAAAAAAAATCCCCTAAACATCACCTGTCCAACTATTACAGAGGATGGACAATCCTCTAATAGTTTGTGTATGAAAAAAAGAAATCCTATTTAAAAGAAATACAGTTACCAGGAAGCAAGTAAACTGAACATTGGGGTGTCTTAGGATAAAGGAAGCAATATTATTATTATAATTACCATATGGTGCAAGGAAGCCTGAGGCTTTTGCTGCACCAGGCAAAAAAAAAAAAAAAAATTCTGAGTTACCCTTGAGAGAGAGAGAGGGAGAGTCAGAAATAGATGGGAATCACCAAGAAAGAGAAGAATGATGATATCCAGCTCAGGACCCTGGGTGTGCCAAGCCCATACTTACCAGATGTGAGCCCCTGGGGGTAATTTGCACCTTCCTAGGAATTTATCCTAATTGTAACATTTACTTTTTCGTGGTAAATATTGTTTCTTTTTCCTTTTTTAAAGACAGCTTTAAAACTTTCACTCTTTAATAGCATGCAAAACAAATTACAGTCAAAGCTCTTTAGAGTGACTCTCTTCTTAGCATTCCAACACACAACACCCTATATGGTTGGTCCTAGCCAATTTCTCATTAACCTAATGCTATTTACATTCAGTATAACGACATTGGAAAAAAAAAAAGTATTTCTCAATAATGACCACACATTTCTACCTCTGAATTTTTACTTTTATTACTATATCACATTTAAAATTGACAAAAGGCTTCAAATATATTGAAGTAATTGATGAGATTGCAGCCTCACCATGAGAAATCATTGGATAAGATTTCCCACGCTTTTTTTTGCAGTGCAGTAATGAAATGAACAGTTAAGAGAGTATTGGTATGGCTCCAAGAAAGCAGATAGCTTTGCCAATCACAGATATAATTAGGGTTTTGCAAACTGTAGATAATGGCATGCATTCTAAGACTGACATCACCAAACAGTTCACCATTCCTAAGAGTACTCTGTTCACTATTCTGAAAGATTGGAAAGACATTGAAGGTTTAGAGAAATTCACCTTTCGTGCTCAAATCCTACACTAGGTAGGATTCGTTACCTAAAACCTGAAAAGGTACTTTTGGAATGGCTAATGATGATGAGTGCAAAAAACATTCCCATAGAGGGTAATCTTTTAAAAGCTAAGGCTGAATCGTTTGCACATTGAATGGATGTTGAAGAATTTAAAAGTTCAGATGGATAGATCCATCTATTTAAGGCTCATCATGGCCTGTCTTTCAAAAAAGTGTGTGGCAAAAGTGCAGTCATGGACATTCATGTAACAAAGAAATGGAAGGAAAATCATTTAAAATATGTTTTGCTGACATACGGCCACAATAACATCTTCAGTGCTGATGAAACTAAACTCATTTTTAAATTGCTACCAGATAAAACACTTACATTTAAAGGCGAGAAATGTAGTGCAGAAAAAAGGCCATACAACAGATTACCTTTCTAATAGCAGCACATGTCTGGAACAGAGAAGCTTCCTCTTTTAATCACTGGGATAGCCCAGAAGCCTCTATGCTTTTAAGGTCAGAAGATATTAGAGACTATATATAGAGCAAACCAAAATACATGGATGATGTAACCATAACAAATCTACAAAGAATAGATCAGAGATTACATCGCAGGATGAGCGAGAATAGAAACATTTCACTGTTTGTGGGTAGCTATACCCCTCATTGTAAAGTAAACAACCTACGTGCAACCTTTCAAATTCCTACCAACAAATACGACATCAGTTCTTCAGCCAAGCCTTCAGCTCGATCAAGGTGTAATCCACTGTTTTAAGTAAAACTACTGAAGAATGCTATATCTTGAAAGAAAAATTAAATGCAAAATTGGCATTCTGTAGACAATGTATTTATGTGTTTCAGCATGGGATGCAGTTTATGAAAAAGTGATAGCCAACTTCTTCAAACATGCTGGATTTACCACATTGACTGATGCAATGTGTCAAGTTTCACAAGCTTCTTCCTCCATTAACTGTAAAGAACAGTCCAATAATAGGATATTTGAGCATGTGCATCATTACCTAAACTTACAGGAAAGCTTATTAAGCTTCAAAGATTATGCAGAAGTGGATGCAGACATTAAATGTTTCAGGATATACAGGAATGAAGAAGATCTCATTGCAGACAGTGGAATCTTCTGAAATTTGTAGTAATGAAGAACCTACTGTGGTTGAACAAAAGGTTTCGGTGAAAGATGCTCATCAAGGATTAGAACTTGTACATTGATATTTTCGATAGCAGCCTAACTGCAAAAGTGAAATAAGTGCTATTGCACACCTTCATAATCCTCTTTTGAAACATACTCTACCATTGAAACAGCATGCTTTGACAGATTATTTTAAAGTATGAAACTATTCTCTTGTTAAGTCTTGATAGATATGTAGTGAAATTTACAGTTTAATTGTAACCTTAATACAATCAATACAAAATTTACAATCATCATTTTCTTGTTTATTACTGCAGCACATATTATCAATAAGATATATACTATATTGTATTAGTAGAACTGTATTAGTAACATTTAACTAATACAGTTTAATTAACTGTATTTTATGAATGATCAATATAACAACCATTTTTCTCAATCCCCTGGGGATCATTATATAGAGCTTTGACAGTAATTAAAAACAAGCTAGTCTGCAAAACAAATCAGTACCATAACACAGTAGTGAACAGAGGCAGACTGGCCATAAGACTTATGGCAGAAACCCCGATGGGCCGGAGGAGACTGCTACAAGTTTTTCCTAGTAAACATTTTTGACCCAGGCCACCTCTGAGAGCAAACAGTAATAATTTATGAATTATTACAAAAAAAAAAAGAGCAAAAAGCAATGATTATGTGTAAACTACAAAAATTTTTTTTCTGCTCATCCATCATATTGTCCACTTATTCCCCCAATCAGCATATAGCAAACAACAATACCAGTGCTTCAGCCACTACACAATACATATCACATAAGTTATCCACACACTACACATGGTGTGTGGATAACTTATGTGATATGTATGAAAAATAACCTGTGGATTTCTGCTGATCCGATTTTAATCACATTTGAGATCTTGACAAATCATATAAGAACAAATATAAAATTTCATGAAAATTCATTCATTGGGAGCTGTGTGGAGAAATGGACGTTTGGGACCAACTGATGATGTTACCAACAGCAAATTCAAAATGGGAAGCATTCAAAGAACTTATCTTGGAAGCTACTAGGCTTTACATACCAACTAAGAAATATTGTTCAAGGTTTAGGCCTAAATGGATGTCAGATGAACTAATGAGACATGGCAGAAAAGAAAAATGCATGGGATACATACAAATTAACACGTGACACAGAAGCCTATGATAGATACAAGTTGATCTGTAACCAAGTTACAAAGGAGGTTAGGCAGGCGAAGGCAGATTACGAGAAATCTTTGGCAAGGGATGCAAAGAAAAACAGCAAAGAGTTCTTTACTTATGTAAACTCTAGAAGGAAGGGGATGAATCAGATTGGTCCACTTGATATCGACGGGTCATCTATTGATGACCCTGCTCAGGTAGCTAACAAACTAAATTAATATTTTGCATCGACATTCACACATGAGGAGTTATTCAGCGAGGGGAATGCCAGAGGTGTATTCAACTCTGGCAGTAAGCTAAAGAATCTTGTAATAACTGAGAGTAAAGTGGAGGAGAAATTGTGGAAGATAAACACAAGAAAGGCACCTGGGGTGGATGGGATCTATCCAGTTATATTAAAGGAGACAGCAAAGGAAGTAAGCAAACCCTTAGCCATAATTATGAGAGCTTCCTTGGACTCAGGGGGAAGTACCCATGGACTGGAGATGTGCAAATGTGACCCCAATTCACAAAGGAGGATCAAAGGCTAACACAAGTAATTATAGACCTGTGAGTTTAACTTCTGTTCCAGGAAAATTAATGGAGGCACTGGTTAAAGAAGCACTGCAGGATCATCTAGACAAGACTTCAGTTATAGCTCGGACATAGCATGATTTTGTTAAGGGGAAGTCTTGCCTGACCAATTTGATTGGATACTATGATGCAGTCACAAAAGAACTGGATGCAGGGAATAACTTTGATATTATATACTTGGATCTTGGAAAGGCTTTTGATACTGTTGCACATGGAAGACTGCTGCACAAATTGGAGCAGTGTGGCATTGGAGGCAAATTGCTGCTATGGATAAAGGGGTGGTTGAGGAGGAGAAGACAGAGTGGTAATCAACGGACACTGCTCATCATGGACTAATGTTATTAGTGGAGTCGCTCAGGGTTCAGTATTGGGTCCATTATCGTTTCCTGTATTTATAAATGATATTGATGATGGTATATCAAGCTTAATGTCCAAGTTTGCAGATGATACGAAGGTTGGCAGGGTTGTCGAGGACACTACTGACACTGCTGCTGCAACAGGATCTGGAAAGGTTGAGCAGATGGGCTGAGAGGTGGCAAATGAAGTTTAACATTGGCAAATGTAAAGTACTACATATGGGAAACAGCAACCCCAGAGCAACGTATCAACTCTACACTGACTATGGTACTACACTGACAGTGGTAGAGAATGAAAGGGACCTGGGGATGGTTGTGCAGACAGATATGAAGTTCTCTGAGCAGTGCAGACAGGCTGAAAGAGTAGCTCATGGTGTATTGTCAATGATATATAGGAATTTTTCTAGCAGGGATTCCCTTGTATAAGGCAATGGTCAGACCACACCTACAGTACTGTATACAGGTCTGGAGGCCTCATTTCAAGAAGGATGTAGAGCTGCTGGAACAAGTACAGAGAAGGGCAACAAGATTAGTGAATGGAACAAAGGGGTGCTCTTACGAAGAAAGGCTTAAGTTTTGCAAATTACAGTGTCTGGAGACTAGGCACCAGCGAGGTGATCTGATAGAGGTGTATAAAGCCTTGAATGGTTTGAGCATGCTCAATGCTGATGGGATTCTTCCTCTTGCTCAGAATAATCACCTGAGAGGGCATAAATTCAAACTGAGGAAAGACAGATGTAGGATAGACGTGCAAAAATTTGCCTTTAGCCAGCGGGTGGTTGGTTGGTGGAACAGACTTCCATCCCTTGTCGTGGAAGGTGATAGCCTCAATAAGTTTAAGACAGGTATTTCGAACGAACAGAGGGGTGAAGTGGATATTTATTTATTTTTTTTTTTGGCTGATGCTGCATAAGCTTGCTTTCTTGCATCAAATGCCTCTACTAATGCTTATGACATGATTTATACATATAATCTAGCACACCTAAAAAAAAAAAGGCTGAAAATAGCAAGTGTGGAACAACTGAAAAATATCTTCACTCCTCTTCAAAAAAGGGTGCAGTAACTAACAAACTTCTACAGTCAACTACACAAATATATGACCAAAAACCTGAAGTGAATATGTTCACTGCCCAATACAAACTTCTATCCAAAAGAACAATTTTTGCAATTTTCGGCCCTCAATAGATATGCATCCATTCAGTTGTGGTCAATGAATGAGTGCTGTAAAAGGAAAGAAATAAATTGAGCAATATTCAGCACACTGACTGAACCATGTGCTATTGCATTACAACTGGGATTTTGCTTGGCATCAATCACATTGTCTAGAGAATGCAATAAAAACTGTATACTTGGTTCACAGTTTCGTATGCTCTATGCTATGTTGAAGTTATTTTTATCTAATTTCTATTTTTCCTTTGCTTATGTTGAATTATTGACTAATATAGTATGTTCCACAAGAAAATATATTTTTTAAAAATTATGCTTATTGAATATTAATTCTTTAATTTGTGAAAAACAAAACATCCTTAGTGTGTACCAGTTAGGCACATACTAAAGGGGAGGAAGGGATTTCTAAAGTTCTCTTCAACTGAGGCTGAAAATAAATAAGCATTTTATTCTTGATGTGTGTGCAGCCAGAAGAGTTTACATATACATTGTAATTGTATGCATATTCATTTGAATTAAGGGAAGTTAGAATTTTTTCTCATGTGAATGTGTGCATGTTGTGAAATGTTGTGCATGTTATCAAACTAACAGGGAGCTAGCTACATTATTTTGTAATAACTGAGAGCAAAGCGGAGGAGAAATTGTTGAAGTTAAACATAAGGAAGGCACCTGGGGTGGATGGGATCTATCCACCAGTTATATTAAAGGAAGCAGCAAAGGAAGTAAGCAAACAGCCATAATTATAAAAGCTTCCCTGGACTCTGGGGAGGTGCCCATGTACTGGAGTTGTGCAAATGTCTCCCCAATTCACAAAGGGGGATCAAAGGGTGACAAGTAATTACAGACCATTTAGTTTGACTTCTGTTCCAGAGAAAATAATGGAGGCACTGGTTAAGAAAGCAATGCAGGATCATAGACAAGACTGCAGTTATAGTTCAGACACAGCATGGGTTTGTTCAGGGGAAGTCTCGTCTGACCAATTTGATTGGATACTATGATGTGGTGACAAAGGAATTGGATGCAAAGAATAATTTTGATATCATATACTTGGATTTTAGGAAAGCTTTTGATACCATTGCACATGGAAGACTACTGTACAAATTGGAGCAGAATGGATTTAAGGGCAAGCTGCTAGAATGGATAAAAAGATGGTTGAGTGGGAGAAGCCGGCATGGTTATCAATGGACCCTGCTCTTCATGGACTAATGTTATTAGTAGAGTCCCCCTGGGTTCGGTGTTGGGCTCATTGTTGTTTTCAGAATTTATCAATGATGTTGATGAAGGCACATCAGTGTAAGTGTCTAAGTTTGTAGACGATACAAAGATTGGCAGGATTGTTAATGACACTAATGATAGTATGTTACTGGACAGGATCTGAAAAAGTTGAGCAGATGGGCTGAGGGTGGCAACTGAAGTTTAACATTGACAAATGTAAAGTACTGCATATAGGTAGCAGTAAATGTATCGACTGGGTGGTACTATACTGAAGGTAGTGGAGAATGAAAAGGATCTGGGAGTAATTGTGCAGTCAGATTTGAAGTTTTCTGAACAGTGCAAAAAGGCTACAAGAGTAGCTCATGGTGTCTTTTCAATGATATACAGGAATTTTGCTAGCAGGAATAAGGAGGTGATTGTCCCCTTGTATAAAGCAATGGTCATGCCACACCTTAAGTACAGTATACTGGTCTGGAGGCCTCATTTTAGGAAGGATGTAGAGCTGCTGGAACAAGTACAGAGAAGGGCAACAAGATTGGCGAGTGGAATAAAAGGTTGGGGTTATCAAGAAAGGCTTAAGTTCAGCAGGCTAAAGTTGCTTCTGGACACTAGGCACCTGCGAGGTGATCTAATTGAGGTGCATAAGGCCTTGAATGGAATGAACAAGCTCAATGCTAATGGGATTCTTCCTCTTGCTCAGATTACTCACCTGAGGGGGGCATAAATTCAAACTGAGGAAAGAATTGTAGAATAGATGTGAGGAAATTTGCCTTTAGCCAGCGGGTGGTTGATAGTTGGAACAAATTTCCATCTGTCGTATGGATGTCAGCAGCTTAAATAAGTTTAAGGCAGAATTAGACAAACATTTGGAGTTAATGAATGGGTGAAATGGAAAGGTTTTTTTTTTTTTTTTTTTTGGCTGATGCAATATAAGCTTGCTTTCTTGCATCATATGCCCTACTAATGCTAAAAATAAAAAAATTATTAATTTAAGAACAGAAACCAAAGGCCTGAAAAAAATGTAAAATACTACCTACTTTTTTTCTTTTTCGTGGCACAGTTTACAATGAGCCATGAAATTTTGCGGTGATACACAGGCTCAAACCGGGACCTTCTTACTTGTGGTCCTGCACACTAACTACTGGACCACAGCCAGCCCAAAATTATTTCACTCACAGATTTTAGATTTTGGGGGACTGCTGCAACTAATACTACACTACTCTGTATTCAGCCAACCACAGATCATAGGAGTTCCCATTGTTCTGGGTTTTTCAGCCTACACAACATACAAATCAGCTTGTGAACAGATACTTCTTCGAACAAATATAATACAGATATTGAGGGACAACCTCCAGTGTCATTAAAATAGTGATGCGATTGATTTGTAGCTGGACATATGAGAGTGCTTGAAGAAAAGAGCGAAGGTAAAGAAAGCCAACGTGAGAACCACGGGAAACTTACCAAGGTAGCCGCTAGTTTCCTGCTACCGCAGTTTCTCCCTGCATTCTCAGTAAACAGATGGTGCATTTTATTGGTAGTGGCAGCAGAAGTCAATAACGATGTATTGATTAGGTTTTTTTTCTCATTATTAAAAGCAGATTATTGGAGTGCATGAGTGGTCTGAAATTTACTTACAGGTACACCCTCCAGACTCCCTCAGTCTTAGGGTGTTTATACCCACCTTCCCACTGTTTTAAAATAGGAAAACAACTTCTACTGCCACTACCGATAACAAGCACCATCTTTTTACTGAGAATGCAAGGAGAAATTGCAGCAGCAGGAAACAAGTTTGTCTGTTAAGTTTCCCATGGTTCTCATGTTGACTTTCTTTACCTTTGCCAAGAAAAGTTACTGCAGCTGAAGGAACTGAATTAGAATACTCAAAGTACTCAGCTGTGCTACTCAATACCAGAGCCCACCCTCATGCATCTGGCTGTGTAACAAGATCACCAGGGGCAGAAAGTACGGGTCCTACAGGAGACAAGACATTCTTGGTGATTATACCATCAGATAAAGAGAAAAAAATTTTATGCAATAAAGACATGAAATAGGACCAATGTTTGTTTGCCAGGTGAATAAAAAATAGACATGTTGTAGAATAATTTTCTTTTAAGGATTCAAAAGTGATAATGTTGTAGGTACTAACTAACATCAAGTATATGCAATAGTAACAGCCATATAGTGCAAGGAAGCCACATAGGCTTTTGCTGCACTGGCTTGGGGGGGGGACACGAGTAGATAAGAAAATCAAAATTATTTGCTTTGCCCCTCACATAGATAACTATCCAGTTGACCTTTGAATATATTCAAACTGTCAGCCTCAATCTTACGCATTACTTAACCAAGCAGTCATCACACACCCTAATCATAACAAAACAGTACACCAAACCTGAGAGATGACAATATCTGGAATTTTTTTTTTTTTTTTTTTTATGAGAACGAACCCCAAACACGAGAGGTATTATAACCTATAGTACTTAGTACCGTGCTTGGGTTGGAGGATGAGAAGACGAAAGAAGATATTTGTTGATATTGGACTTGAACTTCTGTAGATTGTAATATTCAGGAAATACGTATGAAGGAAGGTTGTTCCAGAAAACGGCAGTTGAATGAATAAATGAGGAAGATGAAAAGTTGGTTCTGTGGGTTTGAAGTTGGACAGTAAATGGATGTTGGCTGGTGGCAGCACGTGTTCGGACTGTTTTGAAAGAGAGAGCGGGAATTATAGAAGCCAATTCAGAAGAACAGTGCCCATGGAAGTATCTGTAGAAGAGGCATGCAGCAGAAACAGTGCATCTATGAGAAAGCGAGTGGAGAGACTCTGTTAGAGATGAATCATTAATTAACCTAACTGCCCTCTTCTGAATGGAATCAAGAAGCCTGAGAGAGGTTTTGGGGGCACCACCCCAGATGTGGGAACAATATTCCATGGCAGGGCGGATTTGCGATTTATACAGAGTGAGCAGCTGTTTCGGAGAAAAGTAATGCCGAGAGCAAAAAAGAAAACCAAGTTTTTTAGATGCGGAGGAAGTAATATTTGTAATGTGCTTGTTGCCAAGAGAGATTAGAAGTCAGGGTAATCCCCAAAAGAGATATATCATT
This sequence comes from Mastigoproctus giganteus, assembly GCF_048544385.1. Lineage (NCBI taxonomy): Eukaryota > Metazoa > Arthropoda > Arachnida > Uropygi > Thelyphonidae > Mastigoproctus > Mastigoproctus giganteus. The sequence goes on from NC_143578.1 coordinate 107,741,908, forward strand.
TTGCCTAGAAATCAGAGTGTCACTAAAGATAAGCATAGGAGCAGAAGAATCGTTTTTGCGAGATATAAGACAAGATTGAGTTTTAGAAGGGTTGAAATCAACTAAGTTGTCTTTGCCCCACTGGAGAATTACCTGAAGATCGGCATTTAAGGAATTGGCAGCAGATTTTCGAGAACTTGAAGCTGATTGAGCTGGACAAGGTTTCTCAAAATGGAAAGTTGAATGCAATGTGCTATCATCGGCAAAACTATGGATAGGATTTCCAGTCAATGGAAGAAGGTCATTGATATACAAGAGGAAAAGAGTGGGGGAAAGAATTGAACCTTGGGGGACACCGGCATTAGTGGAGAAGTTAGAAGACAGAGAGCCATCTACCATCACCCTCAGTGAGCGGTCAGAAAGAAAACTGGATACCGAATTACAAGAAACAGCTGGCAAACCATAAGATGGAACTTGTGTAGAAGACCTTTATGCCAAACACGATCGAAAGCCTTTGAGATGTCAAGAGCAACTGCTTGTGTTTCACTGAACTTTTACACTGAATTTGTCCATAAATGGGCAACATAAGCCAGAATATCACCAGTGGATCGACACTGACGGAATCCATACTGGCGATCGTTGATCAGACGGAAGGTTTCTAGGTAGTTTAAGAGTTGGCGGTTAATTGATTTCTCCATCACTTTCGAAAGAGTAGAAGTAATTTCAATGGGACGATAATTGGATGGGAGGGATTTGTCACCCTTTTTAGGAACTGGCTGGATATGAGCAAATTTCCAAGCAGAAGGAAAAACACCTTTGCAATAAGAAAGTGAAAAAAGGCGGCAAAGAATAGGAGTAAGTTCAGGAGCACAGGTTTTGAGAACAAGTGGAGAAATACCATCAGGACCTGGAGCTTTCTTAGCATCAAGATTCGTCAAAATCCTTCTGACATCATTTTGACAGAAGATCACAGGAGGCATTGAATGGACCGTGTTGGGAATGGTGGGAGGTGTTTTACCAAGATCATTAATACATGAGCTGGAAGAAAAATGGGATGCTAGCAGGTCAGCTTTATCCTTGGCTGAAGTGACAACAGAACCATCTGGTTTGGACAGAGGTGGGAGCAGAGATGGGCAAAAGTTGCGGCCAATAGCTTTGGCAAGAGACCAGAATGCTCGGCTACCATTAGGGCAAGAAGCAAGTTTTCTACTCTTAGCCTGTTCAAACTCTAGTTTGGACTGATTAATAACTGCTTTACAATTGTTGCGAGCTTTGGTGTAGGCAGAAAATGAAACTGAAGAATTAGAAACAAGCCAATTACGATATGCAACATTCTTCTCTTGAACAGCCTTAGCACATTTATTGGAAAACCAAGGTTTAGATAAAGGACGAGATTTTAAAGTGGAGTGTGGGATAAAGGATTCCATTCCTGCAAGAATAATTTCACTGACACGATCTGAGCAAACGTTGACATCAGGAGTTTTGAAACAGTAATCCGACCAAGGAAAAGAAGAAAAGAAGTCTCGCAGGTCATCCCATTTTGCATTCTTGTAATGCCAAATAACACGAGGTTGGGAATAGCCATGAGATAAAGGTTCCATTGGAGAAGAGACAATCACCAAGTTGTGGTCTGAAGTGCCTAAAGGACCTCTCACTTCGCCCGTGTACTTAGAAGGGTTGTTTGTGAGAAAAAGATCAAGCGTATTGGCTGTATGATTCGGATTGTCCGGTATTCTTGTAGGTAAATGAACAATCTGTGCTAGGTCATTAGTAATTGCAAAAGCCTCAGCATCTCGACCTGCTGGGTCGGTGTGACTAGAAAACGGAAGCCAGCTGGAGTTGTGAACATTAAAATCACCAAGGAAAATTACCTCACTGTTAGGAAAGTTGGACTGGAGAAAGTCAAGTTGCAACGAGAGGAAGTCAAAGAGCTCCAAGTGATTAGTGGAGTTTGGGGAACGGTAGAGACAACAGATGAATTTGACACAATGAGGTAGAGAGATTTTAAGCCAGAGAAGATCAAAGAGAGGAGATTCCAAATTGCCAAGTCTCTGACAGGGAATATCAGAACGGACATATGCACAAGTACCACCTTTGAGGCGAAAGGAATCATACTGCAAATAATTTGGACATCTGAGATGAGCAGTAGTTGAATCAACTGATAACTGAGATTCAGTTAGAAAAAGTACATGGGGTTTGGAAGACTGCAAGTGGAAATGGACATCGTTGAGATTAGAATTGAGACCACGTATATTTGTGAAATGAATTAGGAAGTCCTTGGGAGGTTTAGATCTTTTCGCAGATAAGCTTGCTCTATTATTTTGACAATTCATGGTGTATTCAATAGTAAGAAAAAGTGGGTGGGACGTGCTGTATGAAGTAATGAAATTTTTGGATATGGCGTACATGTGGTAAGAATATACCCAGATCGTTGACATAACATGGCCTCGACAATGCTCCCCGCATACACACTACTCGGACTCCCTCCAGTCACTATCTGGCAGAGTAGAGGTAGCAAGATTATACAGTAGCTGATCCGGAAGCTTCCTAGAGAGTTACCAATAGGTTCAGTCTGGTGTACTAACTAGCGGCCGGCCTGCGAACACCGTTTTAGAGCTGTACCCTCGAAATGTAAGGAATATTGTATCTCGCCACGACATTCATCATAACCTCAAAAATCATCAATCATACTGCATGATGGAAGAGATAGGGAAGGGTTGGCCGGAACTTAGCTCTAGAGACTAAACATGGGTTCTACCACTTCAAGCCTCCAATAAGCAAAGTGGTGGTATTTCACCGGTTGATGAGAGTCATCTACCACCTAGTACTGCCTGGTAACATAGAGGGGCGGCGTTCATCCATGTGGTGTGGGCGCCACACCTCGACCCCTGCTTACGTTGGTTCACACCTGGGTGGTCACCCACCATGTACTTGTGCATGAAGGTTATACCCAGGATTACTAACAGTCCCACCATCGTGAAGGTGCAAGCAGAGGATTTGGCTGTCATAGACCGTCCGGACTTCGCCGAAATTGGGTCCACATTGACTTGAGTGTACTTCTGCTTTTTACTTCTGCTGAAAATAAACTGATGCCTGAATTCTACTAATGGATTACAATACTTATTAAATATAATTTATTATTTTTTATTCTGCTGAAATTAAAATGTTTTGAACATAACATTGTTAATATGAAACTATTAGTAATTTCTAATTAAGTTTATAAAACTATACTCAATGCAAAATTTTAGGATTAAATATGTACATATATTATGTACACATTTTAAAAAAAACAGACACACACACACACACAGTTGGTTTTGCATTAGCAAGACGACACCCCCATGTACGAATTAGGGCTTGCATAAAACCGAGAAATTTCAAAACCGAGTTTAACCGAAGTTTACTCTTAAAACCGGTTTTAAAACCGATTTTCTCAGACTTAAGGAAAATAATTAAAAGCTTATAACACAGGTATTTATTTTATCTTCGGTAGATTGTACAAATCGTAATCAAATATTTTAAACAAAATCTATCACCTCTTATAGTAAAAAAAATAAAAAAATTAAAATGCTCCAAAAAGGTAACCAAGCTTGAGATTATACAAAATTACAAATTGTATTCAAATCCTTTGAATAAAAACTATCTTCTCGTATAGTGAACAAAAAAAATAAGCCCTATAATAATAATGATAAATAAATAAAAGTAATGCGAAAAAAACAGTTTGGGGAAATTACTTTACTATTTATTGCTCAGATTTTTTCTGAAAATGAACCTTTAAAAAACACAGTATATTAAGCATTTTTCCTGATAGACTTGACCTTATTTTTGTGTTAAAGAAACCAGTGATCGAAAACACTCTGTCAGATTGGACACTTGTTGGTTTAATGGTCAGCAGTGCTCTATAAACTTTCTCCAGCTTTTCATTTATACTGCTAGTTGCCTCCAAAATTTTAAATTCTTTGCTGATTTCCAATTCACTCGGATATTTTGAAGGCTCTTCAGTTAATCTCTTTATTACACTATCATACTCTCGCATGAGTGTATCTCCAACATCGGAACTAGACGAGTCTTTGTTTTCTTCTAAAAGAACAGTTCGTTTATTTTCAGTTTCTTCATTCAACGCTAAGACTCCTTCGGAATGTTTTGCAAATAATCTCTGATAAATCTCTTCAGCATGCTTTTTCAAAACTTGCTTACTTGGAAAATCAAAAGTTTTTGAACCTGAATCTTCTTTCCTAAACTTTTTGGGGTTGTGTAGATAGCTCAGCAAAGCCACAGTTTGGCAATTTCGTCTTGCATTGTAAGACTGCAAAAGGCTTTGGTGAAACTTTAAAGCAAATGGGTTTTCTGCTGTATCAAGCTTAGCAAGCAGAAATTCTATTGAAGACTCTGCTTTAAGTAAGTCTCTATCTTCTGAGGTTATAGCCTTCAGAATCATTTCAACCGGTCGCAAAGTTTCACATAGCAATTCAAGTGTTTTCCAGTCATCGTCAGACACAGCTTCAGTTGACAGTACTGCATATAGAGCATTTGGAATGCAATTTTTCAATTTCAAAAATCTCTCAATCATATAATATATTCTTTATAATATATAATATATATTAATATTTTTATAATATATAATATATATATTCTTTATCATATAATATATAAATAATTATATTCTTTCCCATTAAAGTTTGCTTTAACAAAATTTTGTAATGTCATTTTTGGTAGGCGATTTTCGAAAAATCTTGCAAATTTTTCTGACTTTGTTAATAGTTTGTGCAATATTGGCCATTGGATTGAAGAAATAAATGAGCTCATTGGTAAAGTCGGTTTAATAAAGCATGCCTTGCTGTCTTTCTTGAACTTCATCATCACTACTTTCTTCATTATTTTCATTTTCTTCATTGTCTTTGGGAGACTCAGACACTGTGGCCCCATAATTGATTGCTTTTTCATAAAGTACATTTTTTTTTTTTTTTTTTTTTTTTATGAAAACCCCAAACACGAAAGGTATCAAAACCTATAGTACTTAGTACCGTGCATGGGTTGAAGGAGAAGTATGGGGGAGGGCAGTAGCGGATTAAGATCGGTTGAGGCCCCAGGCGCAGAAGAAAATATTGGGCCCCTTAAAAAAAAAGAGACAGGGAAAATAAAAATACATGTTAACCATTTTTTTAAATAAATAAAAAATATTATGTACTATTAATGTTTTATTTCCAAAAAAATTGAATATAATATATGTATAATATAATTAATAATAGCATAATAATAATCACAAAGTTTTGAACTAATAGTTGAACATATTAGTTCAACTAATTTGTTGGGGTTTTGCGTGGGCCCTTCTTAAGTCGGGGCCCAGGGCACGCGCGCGCCGTTAAATCCGCCTCTGGGGGAGGGGGATGCCGGAAACTTTGCTCTAGAGACTAAACATGGGTTTCAGTACTTCAAGCCTCCAATAAGAAAAGTGGTGGTATTTCACCGGTTGATGAAAGTCATCTACCACATCTATAACTGACAGATGTATACAATGGGCTATACATTGTTGATGATTAGGCGTAATTTGCGTGCCAAACTTAATCATCATTGCTGCTTCATCGGTGGTGCAGGCAACAATATCCTCATCCAAGTTCAAACCAAATCCATTCAAGTGTCCATTCACAATTTGCTCAGTTCTTCTGCTATCAAGTGAACCATTAATCTCAATAAGACCTAACGACCAATGATTGTCTTTTGAATGCACATTTATATTCATATACATTTTATTTTGTATTGACGTATATTCATCAATGAATACCGTGCACCCAAAACCAATGAATTTTTGAAATGCTGAATGAGTTCTTCTTTAGTTTTATAATAATTCAGAACCATATTTTTAATTCCATTCACTGAGGCTGGTGGTAATTTATCATATTTATTTCTCTGAAGGTGAAGGCTTGATTGTATAAACTCCTTTTTTTTTTTTTTTTTTTTTTTTTTGATTTGGTAGTTGTTGGCGCATCGGCTTCTGTGGCCATATTGCACCTCCCAAGGTTTTTGCAGTACTTTGACCCAAGCCCGAGGCGGGAATCGAACCCGCGACCTTTGGGTTGCCGGGTAGGTACTTTACCCACTCGGCTAGCCCGGTCGGCCTGTATAAACTCCTCTTGGCAATTGAATTAACACAAAATCCATCTAAAGCAGCTAATTTTGAAATCTCTTCTTCCATAGATTTTTTTAACGATAAAGTTTTCTAATGTTCTTACCATTTTTACGGGAGGTTCACTGTTACCTTGTTTAATGTCAATCTGATGCATTTTCTTTAAATGCAACATCAAAGAGATGTAGATCATGCAGACGACTTCATTATTTTCTGACATTTCGAACATTGTGCTTCATCTTTGCTTTTTTCGAGCAAAATAATTCCATACATTTGATTTCATCTTAGACATATTAAGAGTAATAAATATTAATTAGTAGGAATTTATATCACCGACAATTTTAAATAAAAATATTGAAGATAACAAAGGCACAATACTATGCATCACTCCCGCAAGCAATGAATGAAGAGTCTAAACGAGGCAAGTTTCAAAATTTTCCCGAAAGAAATTTTTTATTTATTTACTTGCAATTTTTTTTCCCCAATTAAATCTATTGTAATTTTCAAAATTACATAAAAGCTAAATTTGGTGAAGCTGCTTTTTGTAGAACATTTGATCGCAAATTTAATAGGAATAAAGAAGCAAAAAACTTTCTACGATTGAAATTTGATGCAATATTCAGCGATCTGTTTCTAGTGGGTAACCATCAATAAGGCACGTTCCACAACTCACTCAGTCGTAAATGAGTACACCTGCATCGTGCCATGATACAGGTGGGAAGATAAAAGGTACCCCTCCTAGATTTAGGCCACTTGCCCATGAGATTCGTACCTAAACATAAAATAAAATAAAAAGCATGTTTAAAACAAAGCAGTTGAACAATCCAGACAAACGAATGAAAATGTGCGTAACAAAAAACTATATTCGAGGGCTAACTAAAAAAATATTCGAATCCGGTTTTAGAAGCTCGGTTTCGGTTTTAACAACTCAATATGAAAACCAGATTTAACCGGTTTATAAAACCGGTTTGCAAGCCCTAGTACGAATAGACCAGTCTGTGACACTGGTGAAGGCTCAAAGTCTGGAATGGGTGACTGCAGTTCGCACACACACACGGTGTTCAGTTTTTGAGTGTCTGCGAGGAGGAATTAGTAGGTGTTGAAATCATTTTGACTTTGGTTTGGATATTTTACTGACGCATCAACTGCTATGGATATAGTGCACCATTTTTTTTTTTTATTTTTTACTTTCAAAACTGGAATGATTGTAGAGACAAGACATGCAGGTGCCAGACAACTAGCCATACGTAGGTGCTACCCATTGTGACCATAGTGTCTCATCTCATAACATAGCAGCGACACAGTTGGCCCATCTAACCACCTAGTACAATGTAGGCATAGCAAGACAATTCCACAGCTCGTAAAGATTATGGCAGTCAACAGACGTCATGGGTATCCATGCTCACTGCAAGACACAAGGAACTGCCTTGCATGGGCATGTCATTACCAACAGTGGACTACCATCTTATAGAAATTTGTCATGTAGTCTGATGAATCCTACTTCCAACTCTCTCATGCTAATGGGCATATCCACTTAAATAAGTTTAAGGTAAAATTAGACAAACATTTGGAGTTAATAAATGGGTGAAATGGAAAGGGTTTTTTTTTTTTTTTTTTGGCTGATGCTATATAAGCTTGCTTTCTTGCATCATATGCCCTACTAATGCTAAAAATAAAAAAATTATTAATTTAAGAACAGAAACCAAAGGCCTGAAAAAAATGTAACATACTATCTACTTTTTTTCTTTTTTGTGCCACAGTTTACAATGAGCCATGAAATTTTGCGGTGATATACAGGCTCAAAGAGTACATTCATGTGCCATAGGCCATGGCACATGAATGCACTGTTGGCATTTGGCAGAATGGAGACAGTGGCATTATGGTTTGGAGGGCTGTTTTTGTGACATGTTCTGGGTCTCTGATCACCATTAATCAATGGCTCAATGGGAACACTAACCTTTCTACTGTCACTGAACAAGTATACTCCATGATGCAAGTGTATTCAGACAACTCTGGTGTCTATCCACAAGACAACACACCATGCCCCAAGGCCTGGCAAGTTGCGGATTTCAGAAGATGACAAATTCTCTTGTCATCCCAAGGCTGCCGACTCCCCCAGTCAAACAACTGAGCATGTTTGAGACCCATTGGAAAAGGACCTTGAATGCTACGGTCATCCACTGGCAATATGTGGGCATTACTAGACATTTTGCAATGCATAGGTAGCACTACTACAGGATACCCTGCCACACCTTGTGGATTCCATAACAAGACATTATGGTCTATATTATTATTAGCAAAAGGCAGAGCCATGAGGTATCAGGTAGATGTTGCTAATGCAAAGACAACTGTGTATATATATATTAGACATGCAAGGTGAACTGAAAATTAAGACCTCTTAGTTCATTACTTCTATACTAGGTGGCATAACAAGTTCTGACTAGGTTCTCCATATAGCTAACAGGTTCACGTGCAGTTATATTTCTATGGGTTTTCATGACAACTGCACTGTTTTAAAAGCATCTCGTTGCAGTTCAAACAATGTACAGTTGAGTTTGAACACCAAAAATGTTACACCCCAGAATGAATCCTAAATTCACCACTATAATCTGGGAAAAACAGAGACAGTACAAGGAATTTTGCCATAAAAAATCTCATGTCCAAGTGTCAGCTGACAAAGTGATGGTGACAGGATTTCAGGACTCAATGTTATTCATGCTGAATTTTTGGAAAAGAGACAACGATCTATCCAATACGATACATGACAATTTACCAGAACAGAAAGCTCAATAAATAAGTGAAATCAGTTGAGACTTGGCAGTTTCAGCAATGTGGTTTTGCCATAACACTATGACATCTCACTGCAGTCATGAAATATTAACAACAGTTTGTCACTAAGGTACAAAGTTAGCATTAGCAGAGGCATATGATGCAAGAAAGCAAGCTTATATAGCATCAGCTAAATATACATATAAACCCTTCCCATTTCACCCAACCATTCGCTCCATATGCAAGTATAGTTCTGCCTTGAGCTTATTTAAGTTTTCGACCACCACTAAGACAGATGGAAGTTTGTTTCAACTATCAACCACCAGCTGGCTAAAGGCAAATTTCCACCATCTATTCTATAATTGCCTTTCCTCAATTTGAATTTATTTCCCCTCAGGAGAATAATCTGAGCAAGAGGAAGAATCCCATCAACTATAAGCTTGCTCAAACCATTCAAGGCCTTATACAACTCAATTAGATCACCTCGCAGGTGCCTAGTCTCCAGATGCTGCAATTTGCAAAACCTGTATTTCTTGGTAACAGTAACCCTTTGTTACACTCACCAATCTCATTGCCCTTCTATGTACTCATTCCAGCAGCTCTACATCTTTCCTAAAATGATGCCTCCAGTACTCAAGTATGCAGTACTCAAGGTGTTGTCTGCCCATTGCCTTATACAAGGGGACAATCACCCCCTTATCCCTGCTAGCAAAATTTCTGTATATCACTGATAAGATACCATGAGCTACTCTTGCCGCCTGTCTGCACTGCTCAAAAAACTTCATATCTGACTGCACAGTTACTCCCAGATCCTTTTCATTTTCCACTACCCTGAGTGGTTTTGTTTGTTTGTTATTTGGTTTTTAGGAGCATTAGCAACTAAGGCCATATTGCTCCGGGATATGCGGTGATCATTCCCTGACCTTTTCCGCATCCTCCATATTTGGTGGTCATGGGCTCGAACCCCGGTCTAATCAAGAAGAGTGTGCTACACACTGCTGCCCACCTGGCTACGGAGACACCGTATGTTGACTGGTTGCAGCAAATATACAAACTGCTTTGAATAAAAGAGCAGGAATTATAGAAGCCAATTCAGAAGAACAGTGCACATGGAAATATATATAGAAAAGGCATGCAGCAGAAACAATGTCTATGAGACAGAGAGCAGAGAGACCCTGATAGGAGTCATTAATTAACCTAACTGCCCTCTTTTGAATGAAATCTAGAAGCTGGAGGGAGGTTTTAAAAGCACAGCCCCCAGATGTGGGAACAATATTCCATGAAACAGATTATTTGCAATTTACAGAGTGAACAGCTGCTTGGAAGAAAAGTAATGCCAAGGGTGAAACAAAAAACCCAAGTTTTTTAGGATGCAGAGGAAGCAATATTTATAATCTGCTTATGCCAAGAGAGATTAGAAGTCAGCGTAACCCCCAATAGAGATATATGATCTTACCTAGAAATTAGAGCATCACCAAAGATAAGCATAGGGGCAGAAGAATCCTTTTTGCTAGATATAAAACAGGACTCAGTTTGGAAGGATAGAAATCAACTAAGCTATCTTTGTCCCACTGGAGAATTACCTCGAGATCGCATTTAAGGAATTGGTAGTGGATATTCAAGAAGTTGAAGCTGTTTGAGCAGGGCAAGGTTTCTCAAACTGGAAGGAGGAATGCAATGTGCTATCATAAGCAAAACTATAGACAGGATTTCTGGTCAATGGAAGAAGGTTATTAATAAACAAGAGGAAAAGAGTGGGAGAAAGAAATGAACCTTGGGGAACACCACCATTAGTGAAGTTAGAAGACGGAAAACCAACTATTTATCTAAATACCATGTAACTGGGTATCCAGTTTTCTGGATGCCCAATTACAAAACACAGTTGACAAACCATAAGACTGAAGCTTATTTAGACCTTTATGCCAAACATGATCAAAAGCCTTTGAAATGTCAAGAGCAATTGCTTGAGTTTTACCAAACGTGGTCATTGAATGTGACCACAGATGGGTAACACAAGCCAGAACATCACCAGCGGATCGATACTGATCGAATCCATACTGGCGATCACTGATCAAATAGAAAGTTTCTAGATAGTTGAAGATTTGGCGGTTAATCGATTTCTCCATTACTTTAGAAAGAGTAGAAGTAACTGCAATGGGACGATAATTGAATAGGAGTGATTTGTCACCTTTTTTTGGAACTGGCTGAATATGAGCAAATTTCCAAGAAGAAGGAAAGACACCTATAGAATAAGAAAGTGAAAAGATACAACACAGAACAGGAGCAGGTTTGGGGGTATGGGTTTTGAGAACAAGTGGAGGGATACCATAAGGATCCTTCGGACATCCTTTTGATGGAAGACCACAGGAGACATTGAATAGAGTGTACTGGAAATGGTGGGAGGTAGTTTCCTTGGCTGAAATGGCACTGGAACTGTCTGGTTTTGACAGAGGTGAGAACAGAGATGGGCAAACTTTGGGGCCAACAGCTTTGGCAAGAGACCAGAATGCTCGGCTGCCATTTGGACAAGAAGCAAGTTTTCTACTCTTAGCCTGTTCGAAAACTAGTTTGGACAGATTAACAAACAGCTTTACAATTGTTGTAAGCTTAGTCAAAAAATGAAACTGAATTTGGAAACAAGCCAATTACAATATGTAACATTCTTCTCTTAAACAGCCTTAGCACATTAATTGCAAAACGAAGGTTTAGATCACAGTTTCCCAAACATTTTAGCCACAGAACACTTTTCATCTCACAATATATTTACGGAACACTTAAGGAACACAAGTTTAATAAAAAAAACACAAAATATTAACAAACAGTTCTTTGGCGGGAGCCAAAGAACTGTTTGTTAATATTTTATTACGTATGACACACTGTGCATCAGGAGCAACTTTATTTCCAACATGTGAAGCCAAAATTCAAATAACCGTCATCATACTTTTGTTTTGGTCTTTTATTAGTTGGTTCCTGTTTTTCACTTAGGATTTTTTTTGGGGAGCAAAAGGCTGTGATTGTTCATCCTCACTTTGAAGTGTGACAATATTGTATTTGTTTTCATCGACCACAGTTGCAATGCTATGGACCACAAATCTATGGTCATTTATTTTAATAATATTTCAAAATACTGATAATTATCAAAAAAAATATTTATACAAGGAAGCGAATTTAGTTATGCTTACTAGTTTACCGCACTACTACAGAACTAATCTCATAATTGCAAAGACAGTCCGCCCGCACCACCACCAGTACTGTGTAACTTTATTTATCCAACCGAACGATGCGTCATATCGGTTCACTCCTCCCTCTGCCTCAACCCGTGTACTTCAGGCTAAATTGCATATGAATGGCATATTAGATCACTACATTGCATAGTATATACATAGTATATTAATATATACACTACATAGTATATATTAATAACAAAAAAAAAAGTTAAAAATTAGAATGATACAAAAGTGGTGTATGCTACAAATAGAAAAAAAGAAAAATTCTGCCTTTTTTTAATTATTAATTACAATTTTTCATGGAACCCTTGTTCACATCTCGTGGAACACAGTTTGGGAAACGCTGTTTTAGAAAAAGGAGAGCATTTTAAGGTGGAGTCTGAAATAAAGGATTCCATCCCTACAAGAATAATTTCAGACATGATCTAAGCAAACGGTGACATCAGAAGTTGAAACAGTAATCCCACCAAGGAAAACAAGAAAAGAAATCTTGCAGATCATCCCATTTGCAACAGATGAATTGGACATAATGTGGTAGAGAGATTTTAAGCCAGAGAAGATCAAAAAGAGGAGATTCCAAATTACTAGTCTATGACAGGGAATATCAGAAAGGATATATGCACAAGTACCACCTTTGAAGTGAAAGGAATCATGCAGCAAATAATTGAAACTGAGATGAGCAGTGGTTGAATCAACTGATAACTGAGATTCTGTCAGAAAAAGTACATAGGGTTTGGTAGACTAAGTGGAAATGGACTTCACTGAGATTTAGCGGAATAGTAGATCACAAGTATATTTGTGAAACGAAGTGTTTGGGAAGTATGGGCTGGGCACACCCAGGGTCCTGAGCTGGATATCATCATTCTTCTCTTTCTTGGTGATTCCCTTCTATTTCTGTGTGTGTGTGTGTGTGTGTGTGTGTCAGGAGTAACTCAGAAATTTATTTTTTTTGGCTGGTGCAACAGAAGCCTCGGGCTTCCATGCACCATACTACAGCTAATTACAATAATAATAAGTTTGCTCTATCAGTTTGACAATTCACGGTGTATTCAGCAGTAAGAAAAGGTGAGGGGGACATGCTGTATGAAGTAATGAAATTTTGGATATGGCATACACATGGTACACCATATATACCCAGCTCCTTGACATAACATGGCCTCGACAATGCCCCCCGGCATACACACTACTCTGACTCCCTCCAGTGACTATCTGGCAGAGTAGAGGCAACGAGATTATACACTAGCTGATCTGGAAGCCTCCTAGAGCATTACCAATAGGTTCAATCAGGTGTACTAACTAGCAGCCGGCCCACAAATGCCATTTTAGAGCTGTACCCTCGAAATGTAAGGATGATTAGATCTCGCCATGATATCCATCATAACCTCAAAAGACATCAATCATAATGCATGATAGAAAAATCATACTGCATGATAGAGGAGGGTTTACCAGAGCAAAGCTCTGGCATACCTTCCAGATGAGAGTCGTCTACCACCTACCATTGCCTGGTAACACAGAGGTTGTTGTTGTTATTATTTGGTTTTTAGGAGCATTAGCAACTAAGGCCATATTGCTCCGGGATATGCGGTGATCATTCCCTGAATGACCTTTCCGCATCCTCCGTATTTGGTGGTGACGGGCTCGAACCCCGGTCTAATCAAGAAGCGTGTGCTACGCACTGCTGCTCCTTCCCACCTGGCTACGGAGGCGCCGGGTAACACAGAGGGATGGCATTCCTCCATGTAGTGTGGGCACCACACCTTGACCAATGCTTATGTTGGTTTGCACCTGGGTGTGTCGCCCACTGTGCCAGGTGATGTATCTGAGAACTTGCACATGGGGGTTATACCTATTGTCCTTACTGGGAGTACAGTGGTTATACTCACAGTCCTTCCATATGAACTGGAAACAGCCTTCTCTTTTAGCCAGCAAAATATGCAGAAACCGACCAACACTATTAGAGGCACTGTAGGTGTATGTGCTTCAACTTGTGGTAACAACATGATTGTTTTTTTTTTTTTTTTTCTTTTGTACAATTCCATGTATGATAATTACTGTAAAAGTGTCCCATTTCTAAATTCAAAAGAATGTTCCTATATTCAATTCACTTCTATATATATGAAAGATTCTGATAACCTGTGTTTTCACAGGTTAGCTTGTATATTTACAAGGTAACATGAAAATGCAGAAACCTGTAAAACACCTAACTTGTAAAAAAGCACAGGATTTTTCTAGGTTGGACTACCAAGCCACAAAAGCAATTAAAAAGTAGCAGTTCTGGGAAAATTAAAAACTCATCACTTCCTTTCCAATGCTTATTACTTCTTCATACATTGCAATAACTGTCTTGTCCTTACTGGTTACACACAATTTTTTTTTAACATGATGTACTAGTAAACTTATATTCTGAATATAATAAATAATATTAAGTACTGAATTAATTTTGATGCTCTCCACTTTATATGCAGAATACCAATCTTCGTAATTTATAAGGTTCATTACTTTTTTTTCACTTCAGATATCCTTACTGGTATTATTTATTATAAGAGTTCCATTACTGTGCTTTGAATCCAGATATACACTTATTCATTGTTATATTTCTACATGATGCATCATACTAACACCACCTATATTACTCTTCTACTACAATGCTATATTATATATAGATATAGTTTTGATGTATTTAACATTTTTTACTCCTGGATGTAATGTTGATTTTCATTTCCAAATTTAAAACACATCACTGGTATACAGTTACCAATGTTAAATTAGAATGAAAGTTTTAAAATCAACAATTATGGAAAACCACTGGCAGTTACCTAGGTCACCTATTCGCAAATCCAGATGAACTTAAATGTAGCATAAAATGCTTGCATTCAAAAGCTCATTTGTCCATTTTTGCAGCAACAAAATGCAGTCTAAAGGGGTACAAAAGTCCCTATGTTTATTTTTATTGACCTAACTAAAATAATCAAAACTAATTAAATCAAATAAAAAATTAAAATTGATTTTTAATAATAAATGATTTAAATTATAGGTCTTCTACGGTGATATACATTCTGTAATATTCGTTAGGTAGCCCCAAGAGAAAATATAAACAAAACGGCAATTATAGGGCAACTTAAAGTATTTCCTTCAAAGGGCCTGCCAACGATACCGGTGTGCAGCACATCAACTAAATGTATAGTTACAATAACTGTTATTCACCAAAACAACACTTACCACTTAAGCTGGAAATCAAACACCAGGAAAAAAATGTAGTACTGAAATTTAACTAAATGAATGGAAAAGGATATTTTTGCTGTTATCGGTCAATGACTCATAACATGCTAAACCTAACCAATAAAACAGCAGTATTTTTAGTGAGCAAGACTGGCTATCATAACTAACAACAATAAGATAGCATTTCACATTCAATAGAAGTAGCCTAACTGAAAAAGATTGGCCAGGGTACTTAATTAGTAGGAAAGGTTAACTTGCAGAAAAAGTGTGATTTTTGTGATAAACTTAAACATAAGTTTTTTTAACTGGACTGTAGCAGAGTGCTGTTGCTGGTGTTTATACTTAATGCAAAAATTATTTTTGTAGTACTTCAAGTACTTTCTGAAACCGATAATGCCATTTGCATAAATATTTAAATTGCATTAATTTAATATGTATAATACCGTAACAAGAATCAATAGATGCATAAGAATTTCAAGAAAGGTTACACGACCTAAAAACTAATTTATACTGAAAGATTATTTTTTTTTTATTTGCGAGATTCTGCGAAACCTGTAACTTACCATTGCATGTAGCAATTGTCTGTAAAATGCTAGTAAAACTATTTAAAGCGGGGTGGGGGGAAATCCTCCGACACGGCCAAAAACTTTTGTTCTTGACCGCTTTACTTCTTTTCGTTAATATACTTCATTACCTAGATTTAGGTATGGGTACCACATTCGTTTACCTTGCCCAAAACCCTTATGCTTTCTGGACATTTTATCTAAATAAAAAAAAAATAGAAAACTAAAAAAAGAAACTTATACTAAGTGGTCCTTAAAGTCTTAAAAACTGACTAGCTCAACTTTAGTTCTTCCTTTCAACTCTTAATACTCCCACGCAATTTTTATCGAATACATAAATTAAAACTCATTTCATAACAAAAAATAGCATATTTATTCAACCCCCATCCATGTTGCATCGACTAAAACTCAAATTTGTCTTATATGCACCGGCGCCACCTACATTTAATTTGTTAAGACTATCTACGCATGTTACTATTATCAGAATAGCCTGCAGTAAATTGTTCATAGAAGGCGGATTATTCATTTTGCGGACAAACCAGGCATGATTTTTCTATTTGCTTTTCCTTTAATTTTCCTTACTGGGCCAATTATTGGCGATTAATGAAACAGCACGTCCTCTATTGTCTATAAAATGAACTACACTTTCAGTTTTTAGTGTTTTTCCGCAAATCTATTTTTTAAGTTTCAAAATCGTCCCCCCCTTTTTTATCGTTCCCCTTACGTGCGTAATAGATATTAAAATGCAGTCAATAACGCGTTCCATTATTATTGTTTTTTTTCAACAACAAGACCGTGTTAGTCGATAGACGAGTGCTGTGTCGCTTGTCTTGGGCAAACTCTGTTCTTTTTTTTGCAGTATACTGCTTTTTCAAATCAGGAAAAAAAGTGAGGGTTCGATGATCCAGATTTAGTGAATACAGGTCATGATTCAATATTTCAAAGGCGCACTCATGAAGTACAGCCATAACTTGTGAGCAGGAGCCTTGTTCTAATTTAACAAAACTCCTTTGCTCAGATTTACTCGGCGTTTGCCTTTAATGATTTCACGCAAATGCCTGCCTAATATGTTCCAGTAAATGTCTGGCAATCACAGACAGTATACATGGAGCGACATTGCCTTAGTCGCTGATGATCCTAAAACCCTGATACTACAACTGTCTGGCATTTTTGAAGATATTCGTCTAGAAAATACTCCAGAGCAGAAGGAATCGACATGAATTTCTTTGAAGGAGTAAAAGAGCTATGTTTCTGCTGTTTAAACTGCTCCTTTTTATTAACATGATGGGCCAACTTTTCGTCCATGACCACAAATCATGCAAAGAAATTTTCTGAATCTTCTTGAAAACAATGCAAATGTTCACTTCACTTGACAACCCTTGTACATTTTTGAGCTGCTGTAAAAACCTTTGGAATACATCGTGGCGACTCCCTTATTATACAGATAATATATGCTATTATGTGGCACACACATTCAAAGGAGATGTCCATGAAGCTGAAAATGGACTGAACTGTCACCGTCGATCAAACGTTACCAGATCATGCATCCTGTCAACAACTATCAGAGTGATGGAAGTTGCGGGTTTTCCACAGAGTGAGTCATCTTTCATGCTCTTCCTCACTCCCCCATCGTTTAAATTCTCGTGATTATTTTTAAACATGGAATAGGTGGATCTGATCCAAGTCACTCTTCTCCATTTTCTGATTCTACATATACCATTTTGAATTTATATTTATTGGAGTACGTTCATTGGAAGATATAGTTTCTGAAACTTCTAAATGCAACTGAGGAAAAGGTTTATGATATATTGTTTTGGCTAGGTCATCTAGATGTGCAAACTGTTTATCTATAGAATAATAAATGTATTGTAGTTGAAAGGTGACTGCTGACTTTTGAGCTATGATTCAATGTGGTCCCCTGCTGTGATGTGCCAATTTGTGAGATTGTGTGTGTGTGTGATTTTAACTTGTAACCCTTTCCATTTATGTTCCCCCAACAGTCTGATAATGGGTATCATGGAAATTTTATATTTCTAGCACGGCAGGTGGCACTAAAAAAAAAAAAAAAACTACAGTATTATATTTAGGCCACCCAGATAATTAAATTCATCTCCCTTGCTGTGTCTTATGTCTGTTAATTACATGTGTTCTATGGTCAATTTGTCTGTTTGTTGGACGGAAAACCCCAGTTTCTGGGGGGAAACCTTGCTATCTACGCCTGAGAATGACTAACTCAGCCATTGAGTGAAAAAAGCGCATTAAAGTTCCTTGTGTCATCGACGAGATTCGAACCCAAGCCTTTTCCGCCCGGTGTGGGGAGAACGGTGATGATACCACTGTGCTACTTGCACAGACGGCAGGTGGCACTATTTGCTTCCAGTATATTTAGTTTCTAACCCGAGAGGTGGTGCTGCTCACTTCCGGTGTGTTTCTTTTTTATTCCGCTAAGTGACGCCAAGTTATTTTCTTGTTTTTATTTTTGCTCCCTAGATGGTGCTAGTGGTATTTTCCAAATTTATTTTTCAATATTATTTTTATCTTTGCTAGTCGCAAACTAGGATCGGTCTGTTTGTGTGCTGCCAGCGTACCCTCATGGCTGATGGTCGCCTAGTAGTTTCAGGTTAGATGTTGCCTTTGAATGTAACGGTTGTGACATCAAAAAAATTTGTAATTATTGCGAATATTTTGAAAGTAAATTATGTGACAGTGCATTCTGGGACTTACTTAATTAGGTGATGTCACTATGCATTCTGGGGGATACTTCATTATGACTTTGAAATGGGAGTATTGCATTCTGGGGCATAGAGCTGTATCAGGGATGAAACTTCGGGGGCAATGCATTCTGGGCCATGGTTGTGAAAATTAATTAGTAGTCAAGAATATTTCTTGCCATCGTTCGAAGTGCCATTTTACTCAGTTTACGAACATTACATACGAAGCATAGTGCCTTTTAACACAGTCAAAAACGTTTTAGCAAAATGCAAGACAGCGGGGAAAACCTCAGTGTTCAATTCGTATAGTATCTTCCAAGCAGTCGCAGGTATTAGCCACGAGTTTCAGGATGCATAAGCCCACAAATACAGCTCATTTCCATTCAGCTAATTGAAAACGACAGAAATGTGTATGTGCATGTGTGTGTTCTCTCCAAAACTATGTGAGTGACTATTGTAACATGAATTTACATTTGTTGCTAGTTTGAAAATAATTTTTGTGTGCTTGTTGTCAACAATAAAATTATGCATTTGTAAATTTATTTTTTTTATCTGTGTCTGTGGTTTCTTATTTTCTTATTATAGGTACTATTGAGAAAAAATAAAATTTTTAAAATTAACTGCTAAATAAGTTAACTATTGACAAAAATAATTTAACTGTAATTTAAATCTTAAAACATTTATTTTGAAAATTTTACACTTTAAGTAGCTTCAGAAAAACAATCGTTGCTGACACACTAAAATTAACTGCTAAAGAGGTTAATGCAAAAGCATCATTTTAGCATAGCCATCTACCAAAGTAGTTAAATTAATTAATTAAATTGGCATCGTTTTGGTTATATCTCATATTGTGAATGCCTTCACAACGAGTTGCCATGGTATTGTACTACCTCACTTCACAAGTGGAGAAGATTACCTGTTACTTATTCTCAGCGGATACCACCACCCTGACAGCACCGTTTCGAAGCTTGTTGGCTACTTCTCGCTGGGTGGGTAGGTACCCTGGTGTTGCAATAGTTAAATTTAATTAATTAACTACTTTGGTAGATGGCTATGTTGAAATGATGCTTTTGCACTAACCTATATGTTAGTCATTCTACCTCATAGCATGAGGCCTTTGCCCTTATATATTTTATAGTCTGCTAAAGCAGTTAACAGGTGACAAAACTAGAAATAAACATAACTGGTTTAAAAAGGTTGACAAAAAACACTTAATAGCCTTTTTTCAAACTTTTAAATTGGATATTTTTAGTTTTAGAAAATGGTCTTATTTGCTGTCAAAAATATACATTTTATTCTTGGAAAGGACTCAAATTTGTACGAGTCAGATTTTTTTCAGCTTTCTACCAACAGATGGAGCCCTAGGGGAAATTTACGCTTAATTATTCAGAAAATTCCAAGTTTAATGGCAACAAACATTATTTTTTTCCAGCTTTCAGATGGAACCACACTTTTGTGGAAATTCTCATTTTTAAAGCCTGCAACAACATGGAGGCGGTAGGGCCCCTCCCCAAAAATCAACTTTCATAGCCATGGCCCAGAATTCATTGTCCCCTGAAATTTCATTCCTCATACTGCTTTATGCTTAGAATCCATTGTTCCCAAAACTTCATTCCTCATACATCTCTATACTCCAGAATTCAATGCTCCCTTTCAAAGTCAAATTGAAATATCCCCCAGAATGCATAGCGACATCACCTAATTAAGTATGTCCCAGAATGCACTCACCTAATTAACTTTCAAAATATTCACAATAATTACAAGACCTGTTTTTGACATCACAACAGCTACATTCAAAGGCAACCTTAACTTGAAACTACCAGAGGATCCTTCGGCCCTGAAAGGTCCCCTGGATGCCACAGAGAACTAAACCAAAGGAGACAAGCATTCCTCCATCTCTTCTGGGCGTTCCTGCCCCCCCCCCCCCCAGAAGAGATGGAGGCCCTCAGGCCACAATACCGGGAAACCAGGAATGCCTATACTGCAATCATCAGGCAGTGGAAAAAGCTGTCCAGGCAGCGTCTTCTTCATGGCGGGAAACTCAGACCCCTGGAGCATAGTCTATAAAATCACAATGAAGAAACCAGGTGAGGTGGCACCCTCTACCAGGACGCCCCATGGAAACATGACGAAAAATTTGAATGAATCGGTTAACAACATCATAAACACCATATTCAAAACCCTGGACAGCCAAAACTCCCCTGAGCAAGAACAAATCTGCTGGGAGAATGACACATATTGCACCGTCCACACAGAGGCACCCTTAACGCAGCTGGAGCTAATATCCGCAGTCGGCAAACTAAGAAACAAGAAATCTCCAGGATTGGATATGATAAAACCTGAAATAGTCAAAAAGGTGGCAGAGCTTGCCCCAAATCTTCTCCTGAACATATACAAACACTGTATCCAAAGCGGTCGCTTTCCCACAGCCTGGAAAATTGCTAACATTAAACTGATTCTGAAAAGTCCAACAAAGCCATAACACATGCCTGATTCATACTACCCAATCGCTCTTCTTTCTGCAGTAAGCAAAGTCTTTGAGCACCCTACATCAAAGGATAGAAATCTACTACAATTCAGCACAGCTTCCTGCACAGAACCAATTTGGAATTAGGAGACACCGATCCACCACTGACGCACTTGAAAAAATCATCACCGCAGCTGAAAACTGCCAAAGAAAATACCTCCTCGTCATCTCAGTCGATTTTGTAGGAGCGTGTGGTGGCCGAGCGTCCTTGGGCGACTGACGTGCTCAGACCTTCCCATGAACCTGTACAACTGCCTGCAAAGTTATCTCACCGAGAGAAGAGTGATGATCCAGGCACCTTAATCTAGAGTTGAAAGACAGATCTACAGAGGATGCCCACAGGGCTCTTGTGCTTCGACCGCTCCTTTGGAACTATGTATTCGTTGAATTCTTCTCCATGGACCTTGGGGGCGTCCCGCAATTGGCTTTTGCGGACGACCTAACCCTGATCTTGGAAGCTGACTCAAGGGTTCAGGTGTAAACAACAGCAAATGGAACACTATCCGTCCTTCAGGATTGGACCAGAAAGCACCACTTGCAAATATCTCCAAACAAGACTCAATCCATTCTCCTCAAAGGATACCTAACACCCACACGGCCTGCACAAATTAAAATTAACAACAAAACCATAAAACGGGTCATGGAACTAAGGCACTGGGACCCATTCTCGGCAGTAAACTATCTTTCCTACCACATCTGAACTACATCCAAACAAAGATGAAGAAATATGCAGCAATGGTGGCAAGGATCGTCCGCCGGAACTGGGGCTTAAAGAGGCGCACACTCGCCCTCCTCTACAAAACAGTCTTCATTACAGCAGCTACATAGGCCTCAGGTGTATGGTTTAATAAGGCGGCAAATAGCAGGAAACTGAATATTATTCACTGACCAGTTCTGCTTATCATGATGCATGCCTGTAACACCTCTCCACCCACGCCCCGCAGGTGATCATGGAGGCCTTGCCTGTTGACCTGGAGGTGGTACGCACAGGCATGCTCTACCAGCTTGGCCGAGGAAAGAGCTCGATATACAGGGACCACATCACGGACCCCGCTGAGAATCGACCTGCAGAAACGAAACTACCTCCAATCCATATGGCAACACCGTAGGATGGAGTCCACAAAAGAGGAGATAACTCGCAAGTTCATTGCAGATGTACAAACAACATATCCAAAATCGCCTTCGTAGTTCTTCGTAGGACTCTATTGCACTTACTTATAAATAGGACACGGTGCTATACGCAATAAGCTAACAACACTGGGAATAGCCAACAATACATTTTGCGAATGTGGATCACAGGAGACCTGGGACCACCTGATGTATGACTACCGATTCTATGAGGACCTTCGGGGTCTATTCATCAGTGAGATACTGTTTATCCCTAAAGACAAAGAGCTCCACATCCTAGAGAGTGACATCACCTACACAGCATTCTCCAAATATGCCCAAAGTCTCTTCACAAGAAGGCCAGCACTGCTGCAACCACCACACCCACTTGAGTCGATAGCAACCCCGCTACCATGAAAACTGAAGTTCGACAAACCCAAGCAGCAATGTCTTGTTGCCTGGACAGAGGCATCTGACCACACTAGGATAGGATGATGGCCTGACAAAAATTAGAGCAAAACCAGGTAAAGACATACCCGTTCCCGGATGTGATTGAAATTCGGAGGCGACTGACCACAGAACGCAACGAAGCTTGGAGAGATCTCCACTTTCCCGACAAGTCATCATGAAACGTGACTAACTGAAATACGACTACTGAATGACCAACAGATCCGGCCAGTAAACTCCACTTCCCCTTCCCAGACAAGAGTGATGAAAACATGACAAACACTGGACTTGACTACCACTTGCAAGACTACAGTCAAGATAGCATGAACGGGACCTGAATCTCATGAACGACAACTACCTGATCAGACTTCTGTGGAGGCTAGATGGATACCACTGGACTTGACAGTCCAGCTCTGCTGCAAAGTGCCTTATTGGGGATCTAAATCAAGCTCCCTGTCTCGATTTATTTTGTACCCTCCTCTCCGTCGGTGGGGAGACGGTTCTCCGTCTCCACCCCTCCTTTCCTCTGGTGGGGGCTGGGCAGGCCCCACTGACCACTGGGGTCGTCTTCTCTATCGTCCCCCATTCTTCTGTCTTTTCCCCCCAATCTACCTGACATCACCTACACAGCATTCTCCAAAAAAAAAAACAGTTGGAGTACACCAGAGTACGCCAAAAACATCAAAATTGAACCTCGCACGAATTTTGGCTACCAATTCTAGCATTTCCCCCCTTTTTATTTTATTTTAGATTTTATTTATTTTTACTTTATTTTATATTTTATTTATTTTTATTTTATTTTATTTAATTATCTTTTATTTTATTTTATTTAATCTTTTTTTTTTTTCATTTTATTTTTTATTATTATTTTTTTTAAAGTCCTAACCACTGAAATCTCAGGAAACTAGGTGCCAGGACCTGCCAGAGTAAATAATTTCTAAACTACTGGGTATATGGTCTGCCTCCATGGGGCAGAGTGTGGACAACGTTGGGTCCCATTAGGGGCCCAGCGGCTAAATGATCAGAAGAACAACAGTACACGACACTACATATATACATAATCCATCCACTTTTAAACCTCTGGCATTGACAGTGTTTTGTTTCACACCCACAATGTATACTACGTGGAGATGGGGGAAACCCACGGTGCCATTTGACACTAAACATATCCTATGCATTGTCCCCAAAACTTTATTCCTCATACAGCTCTATGCTCACTTTCAAAGTCAAATTAAAGTACCCCCCCCCCAGAATGCATAGCGACATCACCTAATTAAGTAAGCCCCAGAATGCACTGCCACGTAATTAACTTTCAAAATATTCACAATAATTACAAGACCTGTTTTTGACATCACAACAGCTACATTCAAAGGCAACCTTAACTTGAAAATACCAGGGGACCCTTCATCCATGAGGATACATTGCCAGAAAGCAAGCGAGCATGCTGACCCAAGTTTGAGTCCAGACACCTCAATCAGATCACTTCGCAGGTGCCTAGTCACTAGACGCAGGTTCTAGAAATTAAGCTTATCATGTTAGCAGCAACCATTTGTTTCTCTCACTAATCTCGTTGCCTTTCTCTGTTCTCGATCTAGTACATTATCATCTTTTCTAAAATGAGGCCTCCATACCTGTATGCAGTACTCAGGGTGTAGCCTGACAATTCTTTATTCAAGGGGATAATCATCCTACTAGCACAATTCCTATATATCATTGACAATACCCCATGAGCTTCTCTTGCAGCATGTCTCCAATGATCAGAAAACTCATATCTGACTATAAATTACCCCCCAGGTGTTTTACATTCTGCACTGCCCTGAGTGTAATATCGACAGTTGGTATGTTACTCTGGAGTTACTTATACTTATGCAGTACTTTGCATTTATCAATGTTAAACTTCAGTTGCCACTTCTCGGCCCATCTGCCCAACTTTTCTAGATCCTTTTGCAACAGCGTACGCCCCTTTTTTTAAATTTTTTTATTTGGTAATTGTTAGCACATCGGCTTCTGTGGCCATAATGCACCTCCCAAAGTTTTTGCAGTACTTTTGATCCAAGCCCGAGGCGGGATTCAAACCCGCGACCTTTGGGTTGCTAGGCAGGCACTTTACTCACTCGGCTACGTACGCCCTGATATACGTAATGTACTTCGTCAATATCAATGATAAATATACAAAACAACATTGGGCCCAACACCGAACCCTGGGGAACTCCACTAACATCATTGGTCCGGAAAGAATAGTGTTCATCGATTACCACTCTCTCTCTCTTCTCCCACTCGGCTATCCTCTTATCTATTGTAGCAATTTGCCCTTATGCCATACTGCTACATTTTGTGCAGTAGTCTTCTATATGCAACAGTATCAAGAGCTTTCCTAAAAATCCAAGTATATGATAACCTAATTATTTTTTTGTATCCAGTTCCTTTTTGACCACATCATAGTATCCAATCAAATTGGTCAGACAAGGCCTCTCCTTAACAACCCCTGCTGTGTTGCCTTGTCTAGATGAATATGCACTGCTTCATTAACCAATGATTCCGTTATTTTTCCCTGTACCGAATTAAACCAACAGGTCTGTAATTACTCCTGTTACCCTTCAAATCCTATTTGTGAATTGGGGACACATTTGCACATCTCCGGTCTGTGAGGACCTTTCCAGAATCCAAGGATGCTCTCATAACTTCAACAATTTCATCTCCACTTTGATCTGAGTTATTGCAAAATCATTTAGCTCACCATTTCAGTTTTATGAACTTGTGGGCTCAACTTCCCTACAGAATTCTTTATGTATGAATGTAGAGGAAAATACTCATCCATTTAGTCAGATACCTGAGCTGGATCATCAACAATCGAACCATCGATATCAAGTGGACCAATCTGAGTCATCCTTGAATGGGTTGAGCACGCTGAATTCTGATGGGATCCTTCCACTTGTTCAAATTACGAACCTAAGTAGGCATAAATTCAAATTAAGAAAAGACAGATGTGCGGAAATTTGCCTTAACCAGCGGGTGGTTAATTGCTGGAACAAACTTCCATCTGGCGTTGTGGAAGTTGATAGGTTGAATAAATTTAAGGAGGAACTGGACAGGCATTTGTAGGGAATGGTGTGTTTTTTTTTTTTTTGGCTGATGCTGCATAAGCTCATACACTTGCATCACATGCCACTACTACTACTACTACTAGTACTATCCCCTTCATTCTAGAGTTTATATAAGTAAAGTCTTTGATGTGTGTCTTTGCATCCGTTGCCGAAGATTTCTCGTAATCTGCCTTGGCTTGCCTAACCTCCTTTGTGACTTCATTGCAGACTAACTTATATGATATATGTTTGTCGTTCCGGTACTTTTTTCTAAATGTTTGTTGTTTATTAAACTACACGGTCCACCATTAGAATTATGGAATCCAAATTTTTATGTCCGAACTTGGTTGCGGTCTCATCGTTCTGCTGTTGACCAACAAACAAAAAGTCAGTCACACAAGAATATGTAATCGATCCTGTATGGGAATTTCTATTATTCTTCTGAACAGTATTTTTTTATATTATTTTGGAGCTTTTTGTTTTCGTTGTTTTCTTTTCCGATTTTTTGTCTTTTGTTTTTTACTTTTGAAATTTTTATTTAATAGTTATAAATAAATACTGAACAAATATTCAAAATTTTGACTTATATTTGTAGTTAATCGACAAGAGTTCCAGTACTGTTTTTTTTTAGCAATACACCTCTGCTTATATCTACCGTAGGCGTCTGTGTTGCCTGATAATTTCTATGCGTACCGTTAATTACATTCTTCCCATTGAAATTCAGATACAGAGAGTAAATAAAAAGTTCACGATTAGGTGCGTCAATACACGCAGTGAAACCACAGAGATGCTTCATGTTTTGTTCACAATTTCTGTATCATAGTTTACAGGATCTTGGCCTGCCTGCACAGATTAACACTTAAACTGATCTGTCTGTCTGTCTTCTGCAACTCAACAATCCATCTTAGATAACCCGATATTCTTTATTTACCGTTATTATGGTTTCTTGCCGTCTCCCTGTTTTGTGCAGTGTAAAGAAGTGAGAAATCATGTGTCGACCCAAGAAAGAGTTTTTTCTGGTTTCATCAATTAATTGCACTGATTTTCTGTTTTTGAATTAATTATTGGCACTGATCAGTTCCCATCACCTGTTTGGAATTTATTACTCAGAAAACTTAATGCCTCTCTCTCTCTCTCTCTCTCTCTCTCTCTCTCTCTCTCTCTCTAAATTATTGACATTTAAATTATTAGTTGTTAATTGTTCTAAGGAGTGTTTTAGAGCGTGAATTTGTTCTTGGACTGGCGCTCTGACACTCTGAAACTGTCTTCCTGATTCTCACTACATTGACAGTGGCTTGCCTTCCAAATATTAACCATTTGTTGTGTTCTTTGTGAATTCAAACCTTCAGAGCTTGCTGAAATGTCAGTGGATTTTGGCCCAGTACTACTAGTCTTAAAAAAAATTGAACTAAGAGCGCGCTGTCTTTTAGATTCCAGGCGTTTCATTATCTGTTTTAAAGGTAAATATAAAATAAATTTCTCAAATGTATTCCAAACTGAATCAGTGTTTGCCCCCCACCTCCTTTTCTATTTATAAATATGATCTTTATTGTAAAGTTAACCGGTACACACAAGTATCACGACTTTACAATACCCTTCACGGCACCATGGCAGGAGTTAGATGCCTTAATTAAAACGCTGTAACTATATAATAAGTGCTTTAGGTCTTCTGAAACGACTAAATTCGTTGAATTATCTTTTAGTTTTAGAATTGGAAAGAAATTCCGCTACCGGTCCTGTTAATCCGAATTTGGCATATAAATTACAGATCTGGATTTGGCATTCTATTGCAAATCGGACAAATTTCTATCTATCAGAATTGCATTTGCTGCTGCCTCAGCTAGCACCTGAAAGATTAACGTTACAGAAGGGCCTTCATCTTCTCCAAAAAAAAAGTCGGAACCAGTCTAATGAAACCCACTGTAGGAGAATTCAGTCGCGACATTTCACGTTCTGTTGTATATAATGTCTCTAATACTTTTGAGTTTGATCCTTCTATATGTAGGCAATCTTTACCAAATATGTATGAATGTGTTTGTCAAGTAGTTTTTTAAAAGCTTTTTCAGGTAGTTCTCTCTTTTGTACTTTCACTGACATTGGAAATTTTTGGCCATTACAATTTCTGGTGGTTCGCGTCCTATAACCAGTAGCATATTATGATCAGATGTGGACCCAGGCGCTATAATACTTTTTGATTCCTACCGCTACAAACGTTTATGTAGTTTGATATGTATGTCAAAGTTTGGTGTCGAGGTGCGCTTTAAATTGCATAAGCGGTACTGCCGATAATACCCCTAAATGGAAGAAAATTTTTTTTACTTTGTACATTTTTTGTTTTAATGAATTTAAATTTTCTTAATAAAAAATTCCTTGTATACTTCGGTAGCTACTATGGGAAATGAATTCTTTTAAACTACACTACTCTGGAGCTTCAAGGCTAAACCTCTACTGAACTAGTCAGCGAGATGGACATCGTACATCGGTGACGTCAGTGTAATCAGAAAAATTTATGTCCTTGGGTAGGTTGTTCACATATAATGCATAATGTTATCTTTACTGTTTTTATTCATTGAAAGTGATTACTTACACACTACTAATTATTTCACTTAATATCTGTTTATCGTTTTCAAGTATTTATAACTGCGATTAAGTAGTAAACTACGAACTATTTTTGTATTAATTTCAATAAGTATTATTGCGCGTAACGGACCTGCTTTCACGTTATGATTGCACTGGATGGAGGTCTGTTTTCGATGCAGTGTTTGCCGTTGTTAGTTATGTGTGTGTTATATATATCGATATGTATGTTTGTGCGTTTATATACATATAAATGAAAAGTATACATGCATTTATACGTATTATCTTTAAAGTGAATTTTGATAACATTGTTTGACTGAGAAATAACTTGCAATTTCGGTAAGTGTATTAGATATGTTACTTATAAACAGTGCCATGAAATTTAAATATAAATAAACAGAAGTTTATTACTGTTGTTTTATGATTATTTCAACATTTTTCATTATTCCTATGTTATCATACGACAGAGGTTCCCAAACTTTCTCGTTTCACGACGCCCTTAGTGTTCCAGTAATTTTTTCACGGCGCCCCTAGGCCAAAAGAAATACCTTTTAATAATCCGATTCTCCGTGTATACAGTATATATATATATATATATATATATTATTTAAAATGTTATATGATAGTTGTTATAATAATATAATTATAAACAAAATTACAATTCATAATACAAATTATACATACTTATATAATAATTTTATTCTTTATATAGATACTAAAACGTCAATTATAAATCACCACAAAATTAAAAAGATATGGTACAGTGGATACCGTACACCTTTTTATAATGAAATAAATATATAAATTAAAAAAAAAAAGTTTCAAGTAACTTAAACCCAAATTACACGGCATCCCGGTTTAAAACCACTGTCATACGATAATCAAAATTGGGTAAGTTGTAAACGGGATTTTCTAATACGTCTATAAAAAAAATTAAGCAGGCAGTGTTTGTGATACTTACGGATAATAATAGACCTGGGAAGTACTGACTTCGCATAAGACATAAAAACATTTATGTTTTTATGTCTTATGCGAAGAGACACGCAATAAGACATAAAAACATTTATGCGCTATACTCCAGAACATGGTGCACCTTCAGCCTGCTATGGTCTTGGGGTGTTTATTCCCCCCCTTCCAGCTGTTTTAAAATAGGAAAACGAGTTCCCGATTTTAAAACAGCGGCAAGGGTGGGATAAACACCCTAACTAACGCTAACCATAGCAGGTTAGGCACATGATTTTCAAAGGGGCACCGTGTTCTGGAGTTTTACCCATTTATGTTTTTATGTCTTATTGCGTGATATTCCAAATTCTGTGATAAGTTTATTGCGTGATATTCCAAAGTTTGTTTTTGAGAATGTTAAGAGATTTCACTTTTGTCTTGATTCATGTATAATATGGAACCAACACATTGGTGGGGGAGGTGGACTGGCACAAGGCCAGTGGCGAAACTACCATTGTCCATCATCGCAGGGACCCAAGGGCTCACAGCACCCGACCACTTATTTGGTATAATTGTTTGAGATCACATGGGGCTCTACAGTAGTAGGAATGCTAGAATTTATAGTTTAGTTGCTGCATAAATCTGAGCGATGCCCTGTGGTGTAATTTATATCTCACACTGACACCCTTGGGTTAATTAGCGTGTCAACTAAACTGTGATGGTGGATCACACACTGACATGCAGAACAGAAGTCAACTATCGCATTTGGATCAAAAACTGTATGAATTCGTGTGAGGAAAGACATATTGATGAGAAATTGTGTAAAGATAAAATTTACTTAATTTAGTTTAGTTAACGCATTTAATTCAGTATTTTATGAATCGAGAAAGTGTTTAATTCACCATTCTAATCTAGATCATTAAGTGAAAAACTTTCAGTTTAAAATGTTTCCCTTACTATTTCTCTCAATAATATTTCAATATAAAGAAAAATTATTTAACTTCTTTTGGGACTTACTAATGCCCAAACAGCCTCTTCAGTTGTAGTTATAGTTAGCTAATTTCAGGAAGAGGCAGTAGGGTACTCCCATTAGTTATTCTGTTTTTTTCAGCTCAGGCAACATGCAAATTTGCCTGTGTGCACACACTTAATACACAATGACATGGTACAATACAGCTTGTGCACACACTTAATACACAATGACAATATAGCTTGTTTTTGATATGCCCAAAATCCAGCAACATACCCTGTTTTGCTTTCAGTGTATGCTAATGTAATGAAATGAATATATTAACTTAAAAGTGTTATTTTTAAGACGGTTTGCCAAATTTGAGAGGCAAATCGTGTTGCGATGAGTTATTTGTATTGCACTTGTGTTCTGTAACTCAACTTGTCATCTCTGTCAACTTGCCTTTCATCTCTGATAAACTGCTTCATGAATTGCTGCACTTGAATGGATTTTGACATACTTGAATCTTTTCTACAGTACACATGTAGAAACCTAAATAGTCTGAGAAGCTGCATTTTACAATGTAAAGTGCTTTTATTTATTTTTTTTTCCATTAAAAGTTTATTAAAATATTTGTCCAGTTTTATATTGTACTGGGTGTACTGTTAATGCTGCATAATCTACATCCTTTACTTCAGTAATGTTATTGACATGGTTTCCCATGAAAAACCTGTTATATAAATTAGGGCAAATTGGGGTTACTGAATAAATGGTAAGATCTTTTGTTGAATCATAGGTTAGGTAAAAAAACAGGAGACAGAATTAAACCTAAATGGATATTCCACTTAGGATGGATCAGTATAAGCAGTGTCCCTCATTGGGACTGCTTCTGTTTCACACGAAGGAGTATACAGGAGAAATTGCCAAAGTGTGCTGATGATTTAAAAATAGGAAGGATGATTAAACAAGCAGAAACAGATCATTTTTCCTTCAAAAGTCTGGTCTGGAAAATGGCAACTAAAATCACCTGGGGAACCGGAGGCAAAACTATAAATTCTTGGCCTCCAGCCATATCACCCAGTGGTCTTCATATGTTCTTTAAAGACAATACCAAACCAGTTATCGAGCTCT
Organism: Mastigoproctus giganteus; assembly: GCF_048544385.1. Taxonomy (NCBI): domain Eukaryota; kingdom Metazoa; phylum Arthropoda; class Arachnida; order Uropygi; family Thelyphonidae; genus Mastigoproctus; species Mastigoproctus giganteus. The sequence continues at coordinate 107,773,263 of NC_143578.1, forward strand.
CTGATTCCTTGCCCCCCACCTCTGGTGGTGGTATGTTAATTTCCCCACTTGTTAATAGAAACCCATAAGTTATTAAAAGCTAGGGGGATGAGGAGTTAAATAGTAGTGCAGGATGAAAAAGAGCTGCTGGTGAGGCTCCGATGTCCTGTCTGTGATATACAGAACCCTCAAGTAGGGAAAAGGACATTGACTCTTTATATAAGACTACGATGAGATATGAACATTGTCTGGAAGCCACACTTGAAGACATTGTTTCTAGAAAGGGTTGAAAGAAGAACAGCCAAGATGCTGAGTGCTAATCAATGTCCATATCACTCACTGACTGCAATAGTGGCACAACTAAAAATTCTTAATTTTTGAGTTAATACAACTAATTAAGTTGGGATTGTGGATTCTAAATTTCACAATAACAGTACAAAGTGAGTTCAATATTTCCTTGCTAATTGGCACGTGTTGTGCCATTTTAGTTTTTACTGCATCAAGAAGCATCAACAGTGGCACTTCTTCAGTTTGCCCCTGACCTTGGGACTTGATGGAGTGGTCTGGTGTGCAGCAGTGATCCTTTTTTGAGTTGTGCCAGTATTGCAGTTATGTTTGTTATTTTGGTTTTTAGGAGCATTAGCAACTAAGGCTCTATTGCTCCCGGAATATGCGGTGGTCATTCCCTGATCTTTCCGCATCCTCTGTATTTGGTGGTGACGGGCTCGAACCCCGGTCTAATCAAGAAGAGTGTGTTACGCACTGCTGCTCCTTCCCACCTGGCTACGGAGGCAGCCTGGTATTGAAGTGTAACAGAACCTTCATGCTTATAATATCAGTTGGCATTATTTTAGTTAAGCCACTATTGCACTCAAAATAGTTTGTTTTTGTTTTGTGTCACTCAGAGTTTTTTTTTTTTTTCTTGTAATAGTTTATCATTGGCTGTTGTGTTATGGAAGGCAAAACTTCAAGTCGTGGCAAATTGATGCTTTGAGAAAAAGAATTGACGTAAATTTCTCCGTGTGGCGTGAAGGTGGAAAAGGTTCCACTGAAATAGCCTACCAAAATATTTAGAAGAGAAAGCAGCTTCTTGCCAATCCAACGACCTTGAAATTACCTTTTATTCAGACAGCTGTGGGGGACAACAGAAGAACAAATTTATTATAACTGCATATTTGTATACTGCGGCAAACTTTAAAATCAAAACCATTACCTACATATTTCTTGTTGTAGGTCATAAGCAAAATGAGGGTGACTGTGCAGACTCATTAATAAAGAAAAATATTAAAAGATTGCTAAAGTCTGGTCCTGTTTTCATCCCATCACAATATATTACATTAGCTAGAGCTGCCAAAAAGACAGGAAACCCTTTCAAGGTGACAGAGAAGAGTCATGACAATTTTTACAAGCTGAAAGATTTGGCCTGATGCACTTCTATGAAAATACTGATCAAGTTGAACTTCAATGATGTTGCTATGTTTAAAGTAGAAAAGCAGCATTTAGACTCTTTCTTTTATAAAACATCTTACAAAAACGATGATTATAAATCAGTTAATATTTAGCTAGTAAAACGAGAAAACATTTGGAGTCATTTGTAGATTTCGAATTGGAAAAAAGCCTACAAGAGTTGCATTATGAAAAAGAAGCACGGTGACCTCCAATGTTTGCCGAACAATAACACAATTCCCAGATGTTACGCCAGTTTTTATAAGTCTAAAAGTTAATTTACGGAAGGATTAAATTTTTCTAAGAATTACTAAATTCTTCCAAATTTTTCCTTGTTTGTACACCAATAATTTTGCACTAACTTCTTGTTCTTATTTATGCTTTATCACAATTATGTTCTCAAAGATTAAAATGTAGTTCATACATGTTGCTAGTTACCCATAAGGGAATGTTGATCAAGCCAGCCTAATTTTGAGTACCACTGGGTATGATGAGGTGAATCACAGTATATTTCACCAATAACATAATTTATTCGTTTCTAAAGAAACAATTTTAAAAGCCAAATTTTTCTTACTGATTATCTCAGAATTATGATTTTTGAGTTATGCTACTATTGCAGCCAGTGAGCGATATGAAGAGCAGCTTAGAAGGTGAGGCCTGTAAAGTTTGTCAACTAGACGTCTCTGTTAACCTGATTGTCACAAAGGGAATTGTTTAAATAAACAAAAGGTAAGGCTGGATCTCCTTCAGGTGACATGTTGTAAAGCATTAGAATAAGTTGCCCACCTCAGTGGGCAAGCTCTCTTTACCAAGCTTGTTAACATTCAAAGCAGTGTTGGATAGCCACTTTTTGACAATGGGGAAGGTATAAGTGATTGAGAATTTTTTTTCCCCTTTTTATTTTTGAGCAACCTGCGAGGCTGCTCAAAATTCTAAACATATTTCCATGCAAATCATATATGATTTGCTTATTGTGATGGATGTGTTGCAGTGTGCAAACTGCTTTCTTGACAGCTATACTGTATTTGTTGGCAAAAACTTAAAATTAAGCCATTCCAGTATGTGAAGGAAACCAATATATAAACAACAGGATTGACTCGCATGAAATGGAATACATTAGTATGCAAGAAAGCAAGCTTGTGCAGCATCAGCCGAAAAAAAAAAAAAAAAAAAACCCTCCCATTTCTCATCCCTCCATTCGTTTCAAATGCCTGTCCAGCTCAGCTTTAAATTTATTTAGGCTATTAGCTCCCACAACAAAAGATGGAAGCCTGTTCCACCAATCAACTACTCTCTGGCTAAAGGCAAATTTCCGTACATCTATTCTACAACTATCTTTCCTCAATTTGAAATTGTGCCCACTCACTTTCTTAGTCTGAGCAAGAGGAAGGATCCCATCAGCATTCAGCTTGCTCAACCCATTCAAGGCCTTATACACCTCAATCAGATCACCTCGCAGGTGCCTACTCTTCAGATGCTGCAATTTGCAGAACTTAAGCCTTTCTTGGTAACAGCTTCCCTTTGTTCCCCTCACTGATCTTGTTGCCCTTCTTTGTACTCATTCTAGCAACTCTACATCCTTCCTAAAATGAGGCCTCCAGGTGTGGCCTCATCATTGTCTTGTATAACGGGATAATCACCTCCCTGTCTCTGCTAGCAAAATTCCATATATCATTGACAAGACTCCATGACTTGCCCTGGCACCTGTCTGCACTGCTCAGAAAACTTCATATTTGACTGCATGATTACCCCCAGGTCTTTTTCACTTTCAACTCTCTGAGTGTAGTACCACAGAGTTGGCACGTTTCTCTTCGGTTATTGCTACCCATATGCAGTACTTTGCATTTGTCAATGTTAAACTTCAGTTGCTACTTCTCAGCCCATTTTCCCAACTTGTCTAGATCCTGTTGCAGTAGCACACTGCCATTACCTTCATTAAAATACCTTGCCAACCTTTGAATCATCTGCAAACTTGGACATTAAACCCGATATACCTTCATCAATATCATTGATAAATATACAAAACAACAATGGGACCCAACACCGAACCCTGGGGAACTCCACTAATAATATTTGTCTACCAAGAGCAGTCCACTGATTACCACTCTCTGTCGTCTCCCACTCAACCATCCCTTCATCCACTGTAACAACTTTCCCTTCAGTCCTCCAGTCCATGGGGACCTCCCCTGAGTCCAAGGAAGCTCTCATAATTATTTTATGAGTCCTCCTTTAATATAACTTGATAGATCCCGTCCACCCCAGGTGCCTTCCTTATGTTTATCTTCAACAATTTCTCCTCCACTTTGCTCTCAGTTATTACAAGATCACTTAGCCCCCTGTTAGCGTTTAATGAATACTCTATGTATCTTGGTGCTTCTCATACATAGTTGCAAAGCAACTTTGAGTACCCCTATGAGTACCAAAGAGGTGGCTGCAGTATTTTACTATAGTGGTGTAGGCTGGGGTGGGCCATTTTGGCCTGCTCCAGAAGTGGAAGAAGCAATTCTGAAAGCACTGGCATCTGTTCTAATGAGGAGCATGTGCACACCAGCTCAATGCTTAATATTGAACTATATCGCTATTGATCGTATTTTGAAAGGAAATGGTTCAATCTGACAAATATCACGTGCATGTACCAGTTCAACAGTTAAGATTGAACCATCCCACTGTTGGTCGCATTATGAAAGGAAATAGTTTGCACCTGTAAACAAGATGCAAACAGGTATATCAGGTGTGATGCAGGTGCAAATCATTAAAACTTCCTTACTTTGTTCAAGAACTCTTTCCTGCAGATTATGCAAATCTTGTGCCATCAGTACATGGCACAAGATTTGCATCAGTACTTGGGCATCAGTACATGGACCAGTGGTTGGTTGTTTGATGGAGCAAGGCCTGCTTAAAGCTAAATTGTGTCTTTATGGGCAGTTATTCTTGGGAAGGAAATCATAGGTTTCTGTTTACTACTTTATCATCTGGCTGGGGAGCATCAACTCATTTTTATTTACTGTGCTTATATGCTTGCTATAGTAGTAGTAGTAGTGGCATGTGATGCAAGTGTATGAGATTATGTAGCATCAGCCAAAAAAAAAAAAAAATCACACCATTCCCTACAAATGCCTGTCCAGTTCCTCCTTAAATTTATTTAACCTATCAACTTCCACAATGACAGATGGAAGTTTGTTCCAGCAATTAACCACCCGCTGGCTAAAGGCAAATTTCCACACATCTATTCTACATCTGTCTTTTCTTAATTTGAATTTATGCCCCCTTAAGTTCGTAATCTGAACAAGTGGAAGGATCCCATCAGAATTCAGCGTGCTCAACCCATTCAAGGCCTTATATACCTCAATCAGATCACCGCACAGGTGCCTAGTCTCCAGCCACTCCAATTTGCAGAACTTAAGCCTCTCTTGGTAAGAGAATCCCTTCTTTCCCCTCACCAACCTTGCCCTTCTCTGTACACGCTCAACCAAATCTACATCCTTCCTAAAGTGAGGCCTCCAGACCTGTACGCAGTACTCAAGGTGTGGCCTGACCATTGCCTTATACAGAGGGACAATCACCTCCTTTTCCCTGCTAGCAAAATTCCTATATATCATTGACAAAACCCCATGACCTGCCCTGGCAGCCTGTCTGCATTGCTCAGAAAACTTCATATCTTCACAATTACTCCCAGGTCTTTCATTTTCTACTACCTTAAGTGTAGTACCACACAGTTGGAACATTTCTACCCATATGCAGCAGTACTTTCCATTTGTCAAGGTTAAACTTCAGTTGCCACTTCTTAGCCCATCTGCCCATATTATCTAGATCTTGTTGCAGTAGCACACTGCCATTACTGTCATTAACAACCCTGCCAACCTTTGTATCATCTGAAAACTTCGACACTAAGCCTGATATACCTTCATCAATATCATTGATAAATATACAAAACAACAGAGGACCCAACACTGAACCCTGTGGGACTCCACTAATAACATTAGTCCACGAAGAGCAGCACTCATTAATTACCACCCTCTGTCTTCTCCCACTCAACCATCCTTTTATCCATTGTAGCAACTTACCCTTAATACCATTCTGCTCCAATTTGTACAAAAGTCTTCCATGCGCAACAGGTGTCAAAAGCTTTCCTGAAATCCAAATATATGATATCGAAATTATTTTTTGCATCCAGTTCCTTTGTAACCACATCATATCCTATCAGATTTGTCAGACAAGACTTTCCCTTAACAAACCCATGCTGTCTCAATTATTGCTGGAGTTTGTCTAGATGATCCTGCAATGCATCTTTAACCAGTGACTCCATTATTTTACCCGGAACAGAAGTTAAACTAACTGGTCTGTAATTTCTCGTGTCACCCTTCAATCCCCTTTTGAATTGGGGATACATTTGCACATCTCCAGTCCGTGGGGACCTCCCCTGAGTCCAAGAATGCTCTCATAATTATGGCTAAGGGTTTGCTTAGTTGCTTTGCTGCCTCCTTTAATATAACTGGATAGATCCCATCCACCCTAAGTGCCTTTCTTATGTTTAACTTCAACAATTTCTCCTCCACTTTGCTCACAGTTATTACAAAATCATTAAGCACCTTTAATATAACTGGATAGATCCCATCCACCCCAAAGTGCCTTTCTTATGTTTAACTTCAACAATTTCTCTTCCACTTTGCTCTCAGTTATTACAAAATCATTAAACACCTTTAATATAACTGGATAGATCCCATCCACCCCAAGTGCCTTTCTTATGTTTAACTTCAACAATTTCTCCTCCACTTTGCTCTCAGTTATTACAAAATCATTAAGCACCCTGCTACAATTTGATAACCTTCTGCCATTTTCAAACCTTAATAACTCCTCATGTGTGGATGTAGATGTCAAATACTCATTCAGTTTGTTTGCTATCTGAGCAGGATTATCAAGAGTTGAACCATCGATATCAAGTGGACCAATCAGATTCATCCCCTTCCTTTTAGCATTTATATAAGTAAAGAAATCCTTGCTGTTTTTCTTAGCATCTTTTGCCAAAGATTTCTCATAATCTGCCTTTGCCTGCCTAACCTCCTTTGTGACCTGATTAGAGACTAGCTTATATCTGCCATAGGCTTCTGAGTCGCTTGATAATTTATATGCATTCCATGCATATTTCTTCTATGTCACGATGCATTAATTCATTGATGATTAGTTCATCTTGTATGATGCATTAATTCATTGATGATTAGTTCATCTTGTATGATGCATTAGTTCATTTGATAACCATTTAGGCCTAAACCTTGAACAATATTTCTTCATAGGTATGAAACCTTTAGTAGCATCCAAGATTAGTTATCATAAATCCATTGTATATTGTCTTCCGGCTGAAATTATGGAATTGTGAACGGTCATTGGCCAGATGGCATACAGTGTTCTTTCAACATGATGGAGCTGTCTGAACATTTTAGCTCTACTTCCACCATAACCCCAGTACTGCATTCCCTAAGAGTTTGATAGGCCTTTGCAGAGTCTCATTTCCTAGCCACTTATATTACCTGATCTAAATTTGTTTGAAAGAACTCATTTATACTGACTTGCCTTCAAACTTATAAGATTGCACAGCTTTTTGCAATCATTGCCATGCATACATATTAGCCTAGGTGCAATCATTACACCTAAGATGGCATGTATGCAAGAAGATGACAATGCAACCAGCATTGTCATCTTCTTGTTTATTATGATATGCAGGAAGTTATTTCAAACATCTATTTTGGGAGCAAACCTGCCCTTTCAGTAAATGATTGCATACCAAAATAACATGCTGTTTTAATACCATTCAGTATATAATTGCCGCATGAGGTGTAATGAAATAAATTACCTCCACTTTTCATTTGTGAGCTCATTACTCCAAACACTGTCCTTCATTTTTCACTATTCTTGATTTTGCATTCAGGATGTGAAATCAATCTTTAATTGCGACTATCTCATTAAATAATCATTAGATCAGGAAACTGTTCAAAACATTTTCAGTTTATTTTTGGCCAAGGAATCATTCCCATTTCAATTATGTGGCCTTAATGGTATGATTTGTACAGTAATTTAAGTGAGAAATAACTTAGCTTTGTTTTTTATGTATGCATTACAGTATGTAAGAGTAATAGAGGCATGTGTTGCAAGAAAGCAAGCTTATGTAGCATCATACAAAAAAAAAAAAAAAAAAAAATCCCACAACCATTCCCTCTAAATGTTTATCTAGTTCCTCCTTGAATTTATTTAAGCTATCAACTTCCACAACGACAGATGGAAGTTTGTTCCAGCAATTATCCACCCACTGGCTAAAGGCAAATTTCTGCACATCTGTTCTACAACTGTCTTTCCTCAATTTAAATTTATGCCCACTTAGGTTCGTAATCTGAGCAAGTGGAAGAATCCCATCGGAATTCAGCATGCTCAACCCATTCAAGGCCTTACATACCTCAGTCAGATCACTTTGCAGGTGCCTAGTCTCCAGCCGCTGCAATTTGCAGAACTTAAGCCTCTCTTGGTAAGAGGATTCCTTCATTCCCCTCAACAGCCTTGTTGCCCTTCCCTGTACACGCTCAAGCAAATCTACATCCTTCCTAAAATGAGGCCTCCAGACTTGTACACAGTACGCAAGGCATTTCCTGACCCATTAGCATTAGTAGAGGCATATGATGCAAGAAAGCAAGCTTATTCAGCATATCGCCTTGTACAAAGGAATAATCACCTCCTTTTCCCCTGCTAGCAAAATTCCTGTATATCATTGACAAAACCCCATGACCTGCTCTTCAGCCTGTCTGTATTGCTCAGAAAACTTCATATTTGACTGCACAATTACTCCCAACTCTTTCATTTTCTATCACTCTAAGGGTAGTACCGCACAGTTGGTACGTTCCTCTGGGTTACTTCTACCCATATGCAGTACAGTAAAGCCCCACTATTCGCGTATTCGCGGTCGCTGATTTAATATAAAATGGAACCTTTATATTAATGGAACTTTATAATGGAACCTTAATAAAATGGAACCTAAAAAAATGTGAATTTTAAAGCGCCGTGAACATTTTCTGCCATAAAAAACATGGGCGTGGCTAAAATCATCTTTCCCAGTCAAAACAGTGCTCAGTGGGTGGGGGGAGAGGGCTGACAAAATCGCAAGGTTTACTTTACTTTGCATTTATCAACATTCAGTTGCCACTTCTCAGCCCATTTGCCTAACTTATCTAGATCCTGTTGCAGTAGCACACTGCCATTACTGTCATTAACAACCCTGCCAACCTTTGTATCATGTGCAAACTTCGACACTAAGCCTGATATATACCTTCATCAATATCATTGATAAATATACAAAACAGCAGTGGGCCTAACACCGAACTCTGCGAAACTCTACTAATAACATTAGTCGATGAAGAGCAGTGCCCATTGATTACCATCCTCTGTCTTCTCTCACTTAACCACCCTTTTATCCATTGTAGCAAGTTACCCTTAATAAATTGTCAGTACTAAATGATTTGTCCAAAATTATCATTGGGGTTCTTGGATTCCAAGAACTGTATTTCCTATAAGGGAAAAGTTAAAGGACTGCATTTTGGTTGTAACATTGTCCAGTCAGAAACTCAAATTATAGTAACTGGTGGAAATGTGGTGGCTAGAGTTTCGGCGGCCCTGATTATTGCAGATGATCCCTCTATTATTGTAATTAAAATTAATAGTTTATGTACAGAAACATTCCACTTGTGTATGCTTGGAGGGTGTGTTTGGTTACTTTATCCTCCATTACATTACATTATATATGTAATGTTCCCAACCAAATCAATCCATTGACCTGGTTTTAAATAATCTAGAGGTAGCATTCAATATGCTTGCAGGAAAGGAAGTTATTATTCTAACCGACTCAACACAACATCAGCTATGTGGAATGGTCCTACCATGAACTCTAAGAGTGAGTTGCTGGAGGAGTTTATCCAGTCTAAGAATTTGACTCTGTGGAAACTCCCCTGGTTATCCCCCAACTTTTGTTTCTGCCTCAGGGCAGTCTTTTATAGATATCACTTTTTCAAACAGAGCATTTGATCATTGTATTATAAATTGGATTATTGCAGTGATAATAATGTTTAATTCTTATGATATTGTCCCCTCATTTGATTATAAAAGTTTTAAAATTTAGCCATTACTTCCCAAGGTACAAGACCAAACAGGCTGATCTGGAGTCTTTTGATAAGACTGTTGAGGAGGTATTTACAACTGAAAATATTGACCTTTTGGGTGAGTTAGCCTTGACTTCTCAGTTGGAGAAGTTATGAAACTGATAACAGATTTGCAACATCTCTAAAGAAGATCAAAACTCAGTCCTTTAGTGGACCCAGGGTCTCATGGTTTTGAAAAATAATCTTAAACACACACACATTGACTTTCAGAATGCCAAGAGAGGTAATAGACCACTGGCTGAGGTTGACCTTTTGAACGAATTATATAAAGAGGCTAGAAGGTCTTACTTCAATTCAATACATAGAGAAAAGCCTTTTGTTTGGGGTCACATGGTCTAGCAGACACTTAGTAAATCATGGGGCTTAGCATACAAGCTTGTAGTAGATAAGTTTCACTTGGGAGACATTACTTCCTCTATTTTAAAACCAGATAGTATAGAGTCTCTTTCATGGGAGGAATCCATGAAAGTGATTTTGGATGAGTTAATAAAACAAGTTGTTTTGGTTCCTGAGAACTCAGAACAAACTCTGCTTAGACTGGAACATTTGACTTGTGGGTCCTTCAGATGAGGAACAATTCACACAGGAAGAAATAGCTCTTGTGGTTAACTGTATGTGGGATGGGAAATGTCTGGGATTGGATTTAACAGAGGTGACAATAATGAAAAGAACTTGGAACAAATGTCCTAAATTATTTATAAATATTTTTAACACACTCTTAAAAGAGGGCTTGTTTCCTAAGTCTTGGAAACAGGCGAATCTTAAAATTCTTCTAAAGAGTACTGACAAATCAGCAAATTTACCTGATTTGTTATATAGGCCAATCATGCTACTTCCAGTTTTAGGCAAAGCTCAAGAAAAATCGACAGTTGGGAGATTTTCAAATTATTATACAGGTAAAAACTTACAAACACCAAATTAGTTTGGGTTTACCAAGGGAAAATCTTTAAATTTTACTAAACTATTTCTTCCTATTTCTAGGAGATGCCTTCCATTTTCATCTCCTACTTTGTCTCTTTTCCTCCCCTTCCACAAAAGGAATTAGTGCTTATCATACTAATTCTTATTTCCCTTCCTTAATCGTTGGTCTGCCATTTTGGCACCAGTAAGTGTCTCTTCCCTAGTTAGCAGACCATGGTGCATTTCCATGTGCCTAAAGATGGGAGTCAGGGGGCAGGGAACCAGGTGTTCCCTGCCCACTGGCTGTGAAGTCGCCAGGTGCCGGCACTTGACATTCAACAGAACCCACATATGCTATACCATCTACACTTACACACACACTTGCCGGCCTTGGCAAATGCCTTGTTAGATGCATCAGTGGCGTATAGGGGAAACCCTGGAGACTGCCTATAATACAAGAATACTTTGTCCTTTCTATATATATTGTACTCGCCATATTAAAATTCTGCATCTTTTGTATCTGAGTGACTCTACGTCTCTGATATCCCAACAATGTGTGTGCATTTGATGTCTTGACTAGCAAGCATTGATGTATATGCAATTATATATGTGCCTATTCTTACTGTTTGTTATCCTAACACAGCTCATGTATTTACTTGTTTCAAGATGAATTTTTAATAAGGAATATGAATTTTTTGCAGTTGTATTCAGAAAAAAAAAAGTTAAATTAGGTCGCACCAAAAAAAATTAACAATTTTTAATTATTTTTTGCTGATTTTTCAAATCAGTTTTTGCAGACACAGAGGAATTTCAAATTTTCTCACAACTACTGATGGGCTAATAATAATAATCATAGCTTTTTGGAGATCCCTACTCACAAACTCTACTGGGACCAAGCCATAAGAACAGACAAGACTCCCTTACAGCAGACCAGCCATAAACCTCATTGACAAGAAGGAAAGAGCTACCTACTTGATATATAACACAGTGATGTCCAATACTAGAAAACCTATGAGGAAAAGATCAGGAAATATACAGACTTAAGACAGGAAGTCATCGAAATGTGGCCTAAAGAACAAGTAATGACCATCTTGATCACTGGTGTGGTGCCAAAGAGCCTCCATAAAAACCTGGCAGCAACAGGCCTCCCAGACACAACTTACATGGAATATGAGAAAACCATGATCCTGAACACATGTAGGACAGTAAGGGAGTTCGTTGACTAACAGTAATAATAATAATAGCGATCAGATGCAACCAACCAACCTGTGCACTTGGTACCAATACCCGTTATGGGGTGAAAAAAAAAAAAAAATAATAATCTCAACACTGTCTTGCTTGTTTTTTTCAATGATCCTGGCCACAAGTCATTTTCAATGTACAATATTATCTATTATATATATGTTTTTTTTTTTTTTTTTTTAATTTTTTAGAAGTTCATATAACAAGTAGAAAATATGTGCAAATGTTTAAAAGTTTATTTTTTGAAAATAAGTGATAAAAATAATAAAATATACAATTACTAAAAATAAAAAGATACATTGCATTAAAAAATTGCAATATAGTGAGAATTGTAATTTTTTTTTTTTTTTTAAGAAAGGTTGTTGTTGTTGTTGTTTGGTTTTTAGGAGCATTAGAAACTAAGGCCATATTGCTCCAGGGATATGCGGTGGTCACGGGCTCGAACCCTGGTCTAATCAAGAAGCGTGTGCTCACTGCTGCTCCTGCCCACCTGGCTACGGAGCTTTAAGAAAAGCTGATATATTTGGTATTCCATGGACATTCAAAAAAACATGCAGAAGTTTTTTCCGAAAATTAAAAAGAAAATTGGCACCTGTAAGTTGCCATGCTACCATTTGTGTTGTAATAGGATTTGTACCACCACTGCTGAGTTAAATTACCCGATCTTAACCCTTCTGAAAATCAGGGTTATGTTGGTTGGTTTACATTGTACTTCAGGTTATAGTGTGCACCAAGTTATCACGTATTACATATGTACATACATTGTGCTGCCACTTTATTAGGTACACCCCTGCTGTACACACAAAAGGTTTGTCCCACAATGTTGCAAGTCACATGACCACAGTTGTGGATATAAATGCAGCAGAACAACCTTTCTAGTATCAGTTAAGCGTACAAATCGTAGCAAGAATGGGGAAAGGAGTGATCTAACAGACTTCGAATGTGGCATGGTAGTAGGTGTAAGATGTGGTGGACAAAGCGTCTCTGAAACGACAGTTCTCCTGAACTTTTCATGCACCGCAGTTTCAAGGGTGTATCGAGAATGGTGCAACGAACAAAAAACATCTTCTCAATGGCACTCCTGTGGAAGAAAATCACTTGTTGATGACAGAGGTCAGAGGAGGATGGCTAGAATTGTGCAAGTAAACAGACAGGCCACAATGTCGCACATCACGTCAGAATACAACCTTGGTGGGCAGAACAAAATATCACAACGGACCACTAGTTACGCTTTGTCGCAAATGGGCTACAACAGCCGATGGCCACATCATGTACCTTTGTTATCAATGAAGAACAAGAGAGCACGCTTCCTGTAGGCACAGCAACACCAGCACTGGACTATCAAGGATTGGAAAACAGTTGCTTGGTCTGACGAGTTGAAGTTCCGGTGCATCATGTTAATGGAAGGCTCAGAATTTGGCGAAAACAACACGAATCCATGGGCCTGTTATATCTGACAACTACTGTGCAAAGGTGGTGGGGGCAGTGTTATGGTGTGGGGAATGTTTCCTTGGCACACGTTGGGTCCATTGATACCCATAGATTCACATCTGAATGCCACATCATACCTAAACATCGTTGCTGACCAAGTGCATCCGTTCATGTTGACAGTTTATCCTCAGTCAGATGGTTACTTCCAGCAGGAAAATGTGCCAGTGCACGAAGCCCAAATCACTATGGAATGGTTCCAGGAACATGACAATGACTTTTCTTTGCTGCAGTGGCTCGCTCAGTCCTCAGATCTCAGTCCTATTGAACAGCTTTGGATGAGCTGGAAAGGGCTGTTTGCTGCAGGCCTACACCTTCATCGAATCTCTGGTACTCCATTCCTACACATTTTCAGCATCTTGTTCAATCCATGCCTAGATGAATTCTGACTGTTGTGAAGGCTAAAGGAAGCTCAACACGCTACTAGATAAGTGTACCTAATAAAGTGGCAGCACATTGTATATGTGTTCATGGATTCATTTGCTTGATATATAGACTGAAAACTTTGTATGGCTCATTACTAAAAGCTCTGTTCTTTTGGCCTCTGTTGAAAAACTGGAATCATACATAAGTGAAATACTTCAGAAAGTTTTTAGGAAGTTCAGTTCTTTATGTGAATAAGTTTGTTTGATTAATTTCATTTATTGTGATGGAGGAAAAGTTGGTGTGTGGGATAAAATGTGAAGTTAGATATGCATTACACATGACAAAGTATAATCAGTTCCTTAACATATTCACTGCCTTGCATATTTGCAAGGATTATCCCTGTGGGGCGCCTCCGTAGCCAGGTGGGAAGGAGCAGCAGTGCGTAGCACACGCTTCTTGATTAGACCGGGGTTCGAGCCCGTCACCACCAAATACGGAGGATGTGGAAAGGTCAGGGAATGACCACCGCATATCCCGGAGCAATATGGCCTTAGTTGCTAATGCTCCTAAAAAAACCAAATAACTAATAACTTATCCCTGTGTTCCTTGGAGTGCTTCTTTGGGGTACTGGAACAAGTAGGCACTACTTTTTAGTAATTAGGTTTCACCCGTGAAGAATCATCACTCCAAGTAATGCTGGGATCTGGTATTTGTGGCGTTCTAACAGCAGTAGATGCATTTGAACGAACTTCAGAATCTGCATCACTTCAATAGAATTCTATTTCAGTATCACATGACGTAAAGATCTGATTCAGTGTCATCAGCTTCAACATGCTGTCCATCCATGTTCTATTCAGTCCTGATTTCCTAGGCTATGGATCCATTAAAACATTCCTTTAGGGTAAAATATTATAGGAAAATACTTTTTACACAAAATTTTATTAGTACACACACACACACACACACACACACACACACACACACACACACACACACACACACACAAACAAAGGATGATGTTTTATTTTTCACAAACTAAAGAATTAAAATTCAGCACGCATAGTATTCAAAAAATTTTACCTTTTCTTCTTGTGGAAAATACTAAAATAGATAAAATAACTTCAACATAAGCAAAGAATATATGAAACTGTGAACAAATTATTCAGCTTTTATAGTGCGCTGTAGACAGTGTGATTGATACTAAGCAAAATCCCAGCTGTAATACAATAGCACATGGTTCAGTCAGTGTGCCAATATCGCTCGGTTGTTCATATTGTGTGCTTTTCCTTTTATAGCGCTCATTTATTGACTGCCATTGAATGGATGCATATATCTGTGTTGGAGCACAAAAATTTCAGTTTGCATTCGGGCAGTGAATGTGCTAATGTATGAGGGTTGGCAGAAATTTACAATGTTGTTATTTTTTTTTTTTAACTTTGTAATAAAAAAAACAACATAGCTCTCCTTTCTTTGTTTCAGTATACATCCCCTTGACTTCAGTACCTTTTGAAGAGTGGGGGTCAGTCTTTGTTCTGGTCTGAAATATGATAATTGGTTTTAAGTTTCGTTGAGATCGTTATCACTGGAGGACAGTTCTGAACTGCAGGACAGGCGGTTTAAGGCCTGGAATCTACAGCAGCTCAGAGCAGCAGTTACTTCGTGGGACTTCATGGGCAGCTGTTCATGGGGAATGGTCAGTTCCATTCCCTCCATTAAAATGTATGCAATTGCCATTTGGCAGTCATAGACATTTTAATGTGTATCTTGCATAATCAGGTATTGTTTTTTAGCATATATCTGAAGTTGCCACTTTGGTTGGTTATCCTGGGTGGGGATCAGCTGTGGATTGTCTACTCTGTTTAACCATAACTGTTTGCTAGAAAATTTGAAAAGGCAGCAAAAAATAATTGAAAAATGTTATTTATTTTTTTTTTTTGATACCACCAATGTTTCTAATCTTTTCTGAACACAGCTGTGAAAAATACATGTTCTGTATTAAAAGCATTTATTTTTAATTTATGAAAATTAAAACTCCCATAGACCCCTCACAAAGTGAATGCAAATTTAAAAATTGCACCCTCCAATGTTTGGTTTAATTAAAAGAAAGCAAGTCAGTAACAGGAGTGCTCGCTGCATGAAACATGGAAGTGCATGTATCATCAGTTTGATTCCAGTTGCCATATCAGTTCACGAAGCTAGAGAGTGTTACTGACTTGGAGGAAGCACTTGGCAGTAAAGCAAAATTACTATCATTATCTGTTCGTGATACATGTCAATCGACATGTGCATATAATTAAGTTTAACTTAATCACGATTTTTCCTAATTGTGTTATAATTAACATACATTTCTGTAATTTGCTGTGGAGAATGCAAAGAAAAAATATTTTCAAAAAGTGCTAATTGTAAGTTTTAACTGTAAATTGAATAAATGAAGCATAAATTGCTGAAATTTTGATAGGGTCGACCCTCTGCTACCAGTTCCAAGTTAAATTGCTTAGACCAACGTTTTTCTTTCTATTTAGGTGGAGAGTTTCACATTTACAGCTTTTATGTGTTCACAAATTACTTTTGGTCCACTCCCTTCGTTTGTTAAAAAATTTGATTATGGCCCAATGCTGCAATTTTATGACATCCATGTTTTCCTTTGAGATGACTAAGCTAAATTTCTTCTGGTTTCCCACACTTTTGCTCTATTGTGCTGGATGTATGCAAAGAAGATACAGATATTTGAGAGTTTGGTGAAGTTTTAGTTTTTTTTTTTTATATATCAGACACACGCAGGACTCCAGAAATCCACTCTCCAGCTTGCCATGGGAGACAAGTGATGAGTGAATTTTTAGCCTTTTTCTAAATGTTTTCAAAATACATTATCTTATTTTCTTCACATAATTCACACATTTTTTTCATTTTAAACATCATCTCATTCACTGTCAAGTTATTTGATCACAAGCAGCCATCAAAGAATTTATTAAAAGAAGTTTTATTTCCAACCAGGGGATAGTATCTTATGTAATTAATTTAATAAGTTAATTCCTTCATAGACTGTTCACCCCTGCTAAAGGTTAAAGGTTTGCAATAAGATGCTCCCAGACCTATGCCTTGCTACTGTTTTCGAAAGGTGAAGTAATTCCAGTCTATGATAAGAGATGCCACTGTTTATCTCTCACCCTCTTTTTAATCCTTAAGTAGGTGCCCAGTTGTAATATAGTGTTGACATATGATTATTTTCATAATTCACATCATGAATTAGCTTAGTGTAATTATATACTTAAACATTTTACATAATGAAAAGGCTTTATAATACTGTTATTTACAAAAATACAATTATCTTGCAAAGACAAGTCAATGGAGGGGAAAGTGAGGTAGGGGCATGAAGGAGGGAGGATAAGACTGGATCACATGACCGACATTACATTGTGAAAAGTTAGTTTGATTCTGTAGTGAATGTTAACTACATTCTTGTTGTTTTCATGAATTTTATTATTTTTCTTTCTTATTGAATTATTGTTTATGGATAATTTATGTAAATTCACCCTTCATTATGAACAATAAATGAAAGGGAACACAAATTATACTTTCTACTCTTGTGAAACTGTGCAAAACTGAAGGCAATGGTAAGGGAACAGCCAGAGAAAAGAGTTCTGTTGTGTCATCAAGCAAAAACAATTGTGTAAGACGTGGTTTCCAAGACAAATGGCTCAAGGAATTCAAGTGGTTGTGCTATGAAGAAGTTGTGTTTTGTAATGTATGTAAAAAATATCCTGTGGCTGCTGACAGTAACTGTAGATTACTACAAGGTTTTTGAGGACCTTTCAAAGTGGAGACAATTAGATTTTAAGAGGCATCCAATTCTCACAAAGAATGCTGTGACATAGACATAACCAGAAATCACCCAGAAAACATACCTCTAGCTGCATGATGAGAAAAACAGATGAATTCTAAAATGTTTGAACAGCTCAAGTGCCTTTTTTAATTCAGCCTATTGTAGCTAAATGCAATAAACTAATTTACTGACTTCAAAAACTAGATAGCCCTTCTGAATAAGCATGTAGATACATGTAGGCTCATTAGTTGAAGAGTACCAAAATGACATAAAATTTAAAGAATTTGTCAGTTATTTCTGATGTCATTAACCAAGAATTAGTTAAGGAAATCAAAGACTCCAGTAGAGTAGGTCTTCTTCTACTACAGATATTTCAAATGAGGAGGAACTTGAACTTTATATGAGATACGTAGATAAAAATCGGAAACTGAAAGAGTATCTGTTCCTATAATTCCTCTCCAAAGCTCTGCAGGAGGGTACTTTGATATGATAGAGTGAAATGGACAAGTTATTCTTTCTGTGGAAGACTGATATTTGGTTAGTAGGCAATGGAATTGATAAAGCAGGTAACATGTTGAAAAAAAAAGTGGTCTAGTACAAAATTAAAGAGAGAGACCCCAGATCTTATGTCAACTCACTGTTTGCACATAAGTTGAATCTGGCTGTTTTAAATTTTATTAAAGAACGCTATGTAAGTCAGATTTTATGCAAGTCAGGGAATTTCCTCCATGCTTGTGCAGCACTCACAACTGTGCTAGCTGAATTGATTGTATCAAAAAATAAATGTTCGACGAACATGTAAATAGAATTATTTATTGTATTTATTCAATTTTTTATCTCATGCGCAGGAAAAATTACAAAAGTGTGCAATTTAAAAAAATTTCAAAATTATAAAATTACAAATATAGAGAGGAGACAGGTATAATGTCATTAAGTTTTACTTCTCGAGCATCATTGTCAGAATCGACGTCTTCAGCTGATAAGTACACCACTACGGAGGGTGAGGGCTGTGGGGATTTAGAAGGTGTCGACCGCTTAACCTTACGAAAGAACATATTAATGGATGGTAGCTTTTTTCTTTTCATCGTAGATTTCTTTTTAGCAAGCATATCATTCATCCCTCTTAACTTTTAAGAATCGTTCACTGTACTTTGTCATTGCCGATGCAATTTCACGTAATGCCATTGTCATCTCTCTGGTGATGAAGCACCTAGGCTCCTCATTTGGTTCATCTTGAGCTTCGTCAACATTTTCTTCTTTCACTATCGCTGCCTGCAAGTCAATATGTTATTCGTTAGATAATTCCTTCTCTTCTTCCTCTAACTCCTCCATGTCTTTGGCATCAACCTACAACTGAAGTAGCTCTGCAACCTTTACAGTCTTATCTGTAACCTCTTCATATGATTCGTCTTTTTCAAATCCTTAATAGCCTTTTATGTGCCATGGGCATATTTTCTTCCATGCGCCATTTAAACAACTTTTAGTAATTTCCACCCAGGCCTTATTACTGTTTAAGATGGCGTAGTAAATATTGTAAGATTTTCAAAAGTCTCTCAACATAAAATTTTTCTCATTGTCTACTGCAGACAATGCCTGAGCAAATGTTGTGCGTAAATAGCATGCTTTTAAATTCAAAATAACACCCTGATCCATAGGTTGGATGAGTGAAGTCGTGTTTGGTTGTAGAAATATGACTTTCATGTTCGAATTGAAATCATCTAGATGCAGGGGCGTATTTGGGGGTGGGCAGAAGGGGATATGCCCCTCCTTAACCCTAATTTTTTTTAGAACTGTGTTCTAAAAAACTCACTGGTCGCCATGTCCATCCCCCTTATGATGACTCCTGGACATGGTTGCCATGCCCCCTTTACGATGATACCTGGATACACCACTGTCTACATGCATAGGATGTCCAGAGCATTATCTAATAGAAGCAAAATCTTGAAAGGAACATCGTTGTCTTTACAATATTTTTCAACCTCGGGAATGAAGCAGCATTTAAACCAATCCTCAAAGAGAGATATTGTTATCCATGCTCTCTGGTTCAATTGGAAATGTACGGGTAAGGTGGCTTTACACTGGCCCTTAAATGCACGAGATTTCCAGAATGGTACACAAGCAGTGGTTTTAATCTGTAATCTCCCACTGCATTAGCCCCAAGCAAAAGCGTGGCCTACCTTCCGATGTATTGAAACCTGGCATTGTCTTTTCCTCTTTGGCAATGTATGTTCAATCAGGCATTTTTTTCCAATACAGAGCAGTCTCGTCAAAGTTAAAAATTTGCTATAGCCGTCTTCATGAATAATTTTTTCCAGCACATCACAAAATTTCTCTTCAGCTGCAGAATGGGCACTGGCGACTTCACCGCATACTTTAACGGTGTGGAAACCAGCACAATGCTTGAATCTATTAAACCACTCGCTGCTTGCTACGAACCCGGGTTGGGGTACACCATACTTATCCTTAATATCTTTACAAATACTTGTTGCTTTTGCTTGAATGGTCATTAGACTCAGGGGCACTGGCTCTTCAATCTGATTTTCCATCCATATTATTAACAGCTGTTCTATCTTTGATATAGCACCTGAATGCTGTTTGTGAAAGTAGTGCAATTTCCATTATAAAAATGACCTTTTAGAGAGCTTAGTAATATAGCGAAATTTTCAACTTCCAAGGACTTGGAACGAATTACAAAAAAAAAAAAAAAAAAAAAAAAAAAGTGTTATTGGGGTTCACATTATGATATTTCCATGAATTTTTTAAGTTTGCACTAGCTGGCAAAAACTTACGTAAAGTCAAATTTCCGTAAGTCGAGTGTTACGTAAGTTGGGGAGATCCTGTATATGTAAAGTGTCTGTGTAAGATGCAGTAAGAATTAAAGAATGGAATTCTTTTGTTTTGTCATTATAATATTTAACATTCAGTTCTTTTTAAAAAGTCACCTATAAAAATATTTATATAAATTAGATTGATACTATGGGTGAGGGAATTTTTTTTTGTGGCTAGCAGATTTCTAAGTTTTATTTCTGAAGCCTTAGACATACATATAATCAAGATAGATAATTCATTGAATGCCCCTCATATTATGGCTGTGGCATCTCATGTATTATCTCATATACGTGTTATTCTGATTCTCTTCTATCATTGGAAGAGTACAGGCAGAAGGATTATTCAACTGAACTGGATGCCATCTAAATCATTACCAGTGGATTCTTCTCTCTAGCCTTACCATGGTGAATGTTGTAACCACGATCACACCATGTGGTAGAGTCCTGCCTCAGGTTGGATACTTGTGGAAAAACACAGGTTACCCATTGGGTAACCTGTGTGTAACTTGTGTGGGTAACCTTCAATAATTTTGCAGTTTCAGTTTTTGAATGTAAATAATTTAATATGACAATACCAAAACTTAATACAGTGCAACCTTGATGTAATGCAGGTATCAGGTGAAAACTTTAATATCAACATTATAGCCGAAAAAATGTTACCATTTCTTACACAGTTATTTTTTAAAAATAAATACGCTTTACTTAGTAAATAAATACTTTATTTATTAATGTTTTATGAGTATACAGACAAAAGACAAAATATTAAAGGTTGTATCATACCCTATACATTCTACTAATGCAGAATGTTGCTATGGTCTTAGATTTTACACATTCGTTCTGAAATAGTCATGTAATTTAGTTTTCCACTACTGGTGTCACTGTACCCCCCCCCCCAAATACATAATTCTTAATAGTGGTCAGATGCAATAAATGTAGACATTCACTATCACTCTGACATTCTAATCATGCCATCACCTCATTAAAATTAATTTTTGGTGCTTTTTTCTTACACAAATTATCCACTATATAATATTGGTGTAAATACACCATAGAAAACTCTTAAACAAAAAAACTACATTTGTAGTGTGAAAGGGCATCATTTTATCTGTATCTCATATTGTGCTCATCCTTCGCAATGAGTTGCCATGTATTGCACTACCTCGAATAAGTAATGCGTCACTAAAAGAGAAGATGAAGGGCCAGCAAACCTTGAAATGGTGCCGTCTGGGTGGTGGTGCCCACTGAGAATAAGTAACAATAGTCTTCTCTTTTAGTGAAGCGTTACTTATTCGAGGTAGTGCAATACATGGCAACTCGTGAAGGATGAGCACAATATGAGATACAGATAAAATGATGCGCTTTCACACTACAAATGTAGTTTTTTTCATTCAATAGTTTTCTATGGTGTATTTACACCAATATTATATAGATTATTTATACTCTTAAACATATGATGCCTTTTTGCATTGACTTTGACTTAAACAAATTATCCACATTATCTTCTGAGTCACTCTCATTGTCACTGGCCTTCTGTTTATCAATTGTCTTCCCACTGTTCACAGAGGTTACGATTTATTCCTCGCTTAGGTAACGTGCAACTGGAGCTTCTGCATCCACCTCAATTGGAGCAGCAATGTCATTTTGCTCCAAGACTGCCACCAGTACATTAAGCATCGCCTTTGTTCTGAAAATGCTGCTAATTCAAGGTTATTAGTGATCTCTTTTTTTTTTGCCAATACATTTTTTCCAGAAGTTTGTTGTTGTTCAGCTTACTTTCTCACATGCTAATTCAATATTGTATTCAACATCTTGCAGCATTAAATATATTCAGAAATTCTAGTCTTGTTTGTAAGAATAACTCCAACACCAGCAAGCAGCTCACCACAATAGTAGGCTCTTGAAGGCTCCAATAATGCCCTGATCCATGGGCTGAATTAATGCAGTCGTGTTTCTTGGAAGAAATGTGACTCTGATCTTGCTATCTTTTAGTTTCAGGATATCAGCCAAAGGATGAGCTGGGCATTGTGAGTTATGCTTATAAATCACACCTTTCAAGCATGTCATGTTAAAATGTAATTTAAAATTTAACCAATTCACAATGGCTTTATTTTCAGATTTCCAGTCTTGTTTGTGCAGAGCAACACGGTGATTCTCTCTTTTTAGTTTTCGTGCATGCTTTGTCGGGTGCATTTTTAATATTCAGTGACTTGTCAGGCAAACGTTTGTAGTATAATGCTGTTTCATCACAGCTGTACAACTGTTCTTTTATGAATTTACCATATTGAATCACATTATGCAGAAATTCAGGAAATTCTTCTGCTATAGTGTCACTAAATGCAGATTTGCTTATAAGACTAACCTGAGATATCCCACAACAAGCCTTCCATCTCCAAAGCCATCCATCAGAAGCTTTAAATGTGTCATCTCCACCAAGTAACTTATGAAGTTTAAGTGCCTGTGCTGTCAGAATTACCCCATTTATTGGTATCCATTCACTATGCTTCTGTCAAAATCACTGGTATAAGTTGGCCCACATCACTGTTTTCACAGTCTAGTTTTCTTTCTCCGGAGGCCTACTTCAGCTCCTGTGCAATTTTGCATCCACTTTCATCCAACTTCAGATCATTCCTTCTGGAATTCCACACTTGGAAGGCCACAAATATGAGGCCTATCAGAAAAGTAATGAGATTAAATCAATAAAAATTTTTAATTTTATGCAGAATTACAATGGCCACCCTCAAAGTAACTTCCCTCTGCAGCTACATGTCTCCAATGGCATTTCTAGTCATTAAAGCAAGACTGCTGGGCTTCATCTGTCAGCTCCTTTATAGTGTTGGTTACAGCCTTTGGAATTGTCCCTGTTGACTCATAATGATTTCCTTTTAGTTTCTTTTTCGGTTTTTGGAACAATAGCTAATCACATGGAGTGAGGTCCAGTGAATATGATGGTTACAAGGGGACTGGAATGCTTTTCTGTGCCAGAAATTCTCTAATTGAGAAGGCAGAATGGGATGGTGCATTGTTGTGGTGGAAGATCCAATTTTGACTGATCTCTGATTGCACATGAAGGATTCTTTTCCATAACTGCTGAAGAATTTCTCTGTAGTGATTTTGGTTCGTTATTTGCACCAATGGCTGAAACTCTTTGTGAATGATGCTTCAGTAATAAAAAAAAAAAAAAAATGCACACATTGTTTTCACTTTTGATTTGGTCATTTGAGATTTTTTCGGACATGGAAATGTTTTCAAGTGCCACTCCTCACTTTGGCATTTGGTTTCTGGATTGTACTGGAAAAAAATCTTCTTTTGTCACCAGTAACGACTTGTTTCAACCTATCTGAATCTATTTTTAACCTTTCTAGCAAATCAAGACACATTCAAGTGGTTTTTGTTTTTGTCCATTACTCAAAACCTACGTAACCATTTTTGCACACACTTTTCGCATGGCCAAATCTTCACTTAAAATTTTATGAATAGTGTTTCAGTTTAAATTCAGTTCATCAGCTATCATTCTAATTTTTGATATCAACGAATTAATACCAAGTGGTTGATGGCCGTCTGGCATGTGTCTCATATTCCCCTGTTTTACATCCCTCTGAAAACATCTTTTGCCAATGGAGCACTTGATCATGCTATGGCATCCTCTCCATATGCCGTTCCCAGTTTTTCATATACATCAGTTGCACTTTCTTTCAGTTTCACACAGAACTTGATCGTTATCCTTGTTCAATATTTGCTGTTCCCCCGTTTGAGGCCGTATGGCTGATGCTAGTGCAGTTATAGCTATTGCATGTTTGTTAAGTGTGTTACAATTAAAATGTTGTGCATCACTTGTTTCCAGTGCTGCCACTAAACTTGTTACAAAATTAATCTCATTACTTTTCCGATAGTCCTCATATATTGCATTTTGTTTTGCTGCGGTTCACTCTTTCAATAATGTTTAACTTTTCTTCAACTGTATAATTTTTTTCTTTTGGTGGCCATTACTTCAGTCCTGTTGATTTTCTAATTTTGCTATGTATTTATTTCTGATGCCCTAGAATTTACTGTGTTTTGAGAAAACTAAATCAAAACCATTAAGCATTTTCGATAACTGTCCAGCCCATCATAGTGCCAAAATGAAGACAAGACATGTGATTTCTTCATAAATTACTTCTTATTTAGTTCATGTACATTTTTGTCTAGTTTAGCCCTTAGCAGTTTTTGCTATCCTAAGTGTAACCTCTAGTTGAAGAAAGGGTGTCATGTGTTATTGTTTACTAAAATTTACTTTCTAACTAATGTAACAGACTTGACAAAAGGTGGTAGTATTCCTCTCCAGAGGTAGCTGTTTATAATTAGCATTCCATTGATGATATACTCTTTTATCATATATACTCTTTTATCAGATATACTCTTTTATCTCTAGCTTAGGGGAGAAATTGTAGGTCTACAGTAATTAGTCTCTTATGAGTCCTTTTGTTTACAAAAATTATTCTACAGCTGAATACTGAATATATTGAAGCAAATATACAGCTAATTTTGTAGCTAATTTCCTCTCTTGGAAATATGGCAGTAGGATGTTCAGTAGATACCAGTATATACAGTTTTTACATTTTCCATATGAAATTGCTAGTTCTTTGAACACTACTTTTTTGATAATTCATTTTGGGAGACATGATAATACCTGGTAGGTGCATTATATCGAGGTTGTACTACATATTGTAACTGTGTTTATTAGCTTTTTCCTAAGTAACAGTATTTGCTAAATTTTCAGGTATGTACAGTATTCTTATTTTATAATTAGTACAAGTGTTGTTTTAAAAGTTTGTGACCTGATTGTGTAACAGTAGAAAAATTTTTGTGCTTAATGTATAACACTACAAATAGTAGCCCACTGAGTTTAATGTAATTTCAATAACAGGTAAAGGTAAAGAAAGCCAACACGAGAATGATGAGAAACGTTGGATAACTTATGTGGAAAATTAGTTTCCCGATATGGTACTCTAGCGCTGCTCGCTCGGTAAACAGAGGTGGTAGGTGTTATCTGTCTGGAACAAAGTCAAGAATGATATATTGATTGACAGGTAGGCATGGCAAACGATGTGCTGATTTGTGCACAAACACATCACAATAACATTGGTTTAGTAGCACTCAGAAGCACTAATGGTAACCTGCCCTAATCGCACATGCCCTAATGAATGCTTTCCATAATGGTGAAAAAAGGTCATGTTACCTCCACTTGAATCCCATGGGAGCTTGAACCCTCCCGAAGTGGAGGGGGTAACCTAACCTTTTTTCTTTAGAATCAGTCATATTTAGAAATACATTCATAAAAAAATAAATATTTTTATGACTATATTTTTATTTTCTTGTTCAATAATATGCCCTAATGGTGAAAAAAGGTCAGGTTACCTCCACTTTAATCTCACGGGAGCTTGAACCCTCCCGAAATGGAGGGGATAACCTAAACATTTTTTTTTTTTAGAAACGTGGGTGGACTAGCGCATAAATTGTTTGTTAACAAAATATTAATTTTTTTATTACTGTACTTCTATTTTTAGAGACACTCGTGCAGATACACATGCATCACGATGTCAATCAACACCTTAATAGCTATTCACTATATATATATATATATATATATAAAGAATCTTTCTTGTCCTATTACGGTATTTCCTAACCTACCATTTAAGGTCAGGCTACAAAAAATAAAGAAACCTTTTCCTTTTTTTCATAACCAAACCTAAATCAACAATATAGTAAAAACACTCATGAACTCCAAAAATTTACTTTTAATAATGAGAAAAAAACATAATGAAGAACATAAAAATGAACAGAATGAAACTTTTATTAATTTAGTTTTCATAAAAAAAATCAATGTTTTATTTTCCTTACAAATTTCTTCCATCTTTAAAAGATTCATCGCTACTATTACCTGTTTACCGTTCATCACAAAACTATTATGCACCATTCTTTGCTCATAAATACACATTATAATGCCAACCAATGAATACACAGTAGCTTGTCGTCTGTCATGCCCACCACCAATCCTTTAATCGTTTGCCACACCTACCTGTCAATCAATATATCCTTCTCGATTTCAGCTCCAGACCAGTAGCACCTACCGTCTGTTTACTGAGCGAGCAGCGCTAGAGTCCGGTGTCAGGAAACTAATTTTCTGTGTAAGTTATCCGATGTTTCTCGTCGTTCCCATGTTAGCTTTCTTTACCTTAGCCCAATAACATATTTTTGTAATTACACGTCTTGAAGTCAACAGAGTTGTTATGAATGACATAAGATGAGTGAAATCAGCCACCCTGTAGTCATTCAATATTTGGGAAAAAAAGATTAACACTAAAGGCAATTCATGAGGATATGGTTAGAACATTGGGGGATATCCCTTCCTATTTCATGGTTTAGAAGTGGGCAAGAGAATTTAACCGAACAAGGGAAAACCAGGAAGGTGACTCACACTGGAAAAAGTGCAGTGTTCATCACTCCAGAAGGTATTGATGGTTCATGATCTGATAACGAGTGATTGAAGGTGAAAGTTCAATCCCTAGCCAGTATCTTGGGCAACTCATCTGGATGTGTGTACAACATAATAAGGCATTGTCACTATGAAAAAGGTGTCACCTCATGAAGCCCAGAGTTTTTTTTTTTTTTTTTTTTCAGCAGATCAAAAATGCACAAGAGTTGTCAAATGAAGTGAACATTTGCATTGTTTTCAAGTAGATCCAGGAGATTTCCTTGCAAGGTTTGTGACCATGGATGAGACATGTGTCCATCACTTTCAGAGATGGAGCAGTCCAAACAGTGGAAACACAGCTCTTCTGCCCCTCCAAAGAAAGCCAAGTCGATTCCTTCTGCTACAAGGTGATGGCATCCGTTTTTGGAATGTTAATGGAGTATTACTAGTGGATTACCTTCTGAAAGTTCAGACAGTTAGAGATATATTAGGCAGGCCTTGTGAGTCATTTGACTGAAAACATCAAAGATAAAGGCCGAAGGCGCCTCTGTAGCCAGGTGGGAAGGAGCAGCAGTTGCGTAGCACACGCTTCTCGATTAGACCGGGGTTCGAACCCGTCACCACCAAATACGGAGGATGCGGAAAGGTCAGGGAATGACCACCGCATATCCCGGAGCAATATGGCCTTAGTTGCTAATGCTCCTAAAAACCAAATAACAAACAACAACATAAAGGCCGAAGAAATCTCATCAGAGGAGTTTTTTCCAACCAGAACAACACTTCTGATCACAAGTCTTATTTGCATTGCATGAGTGCGACTGAAATCTTGGACTGTCTCCTGCGTTCACTAAATCTAGCACCATAACTTTCACCTATTTCCTAATTTGAAAAAAGTACCTGGCTGGCATCGTTTGTCCCACCAACAGTGGTTTCACTGCTGCAGTGAATGAATTTCTGGAGGCCCAAGAGAAAACTTCCTTTGCAGCTGAAATAAATGCATTGTAGCATCAGTGGCAATAGTGTTTGATTCCAATGGGCACCTTTGAGAAGTAACAGGTTACTAGACTCATCAAATAAACCCTTCATATCAGGCTGTGAACTTTTCAAATTTCCATCATATTAGTAAATACTGTATCTGGCAATATGATGCAAGAAAGGAAAGCTTACACTGCATTAGCAAAAAAAAAAAAAAAAAAAAAACCCCTAATTTTCCCATCCCATCCAATAATTTGCCCAAACCTTCCTTAAATTTTCTCAAACTATACACTTCCACAACACTAGTCATAGAGATTTTTCAAGTTGGTTACTCCTTGGCTAAATGCAAATTTCTCCACATCAATTCAGCCTTTCAAATTTAAATTTATGTTCCTTTGTATATGTTTCAAATGAGAAAGGGTAAAGCTGCCATCTGCATTGAATTTTCTTAAGCCTTATGCACTTAAGTCAGCACAGAGATGCTTAATTTCCATAGTTTATAGATATCCATTTATGAATAACCTCCTTTTGTTCTTCCCATCTAACCATTGCCTTATCCAATGGGATGATCACATCTCTTTCTCTTTGCTGGTAAAGTTCCCGTATATCATTTGACAGCCTGTTTGCACTGCTCAGAGAATTTCATATCAGAGTGTGATCTTTCCTAGGTTTTCTCCTTATCAAATGTTTTGTGTTTGATGCCACCCACAATGGTATTTTATCCTAGAATTACTGCTGCCCATTTGGAGTACCTTGCATTTATCACTGTTAAACCTCAATTAGAATTTTCCTTCCCATCTGCTTAGTTTATCTAAATTCTCTTGAAATAGCAATGTGATAGTCATTGTGTGTAATTTTAATTATACACAACTCCACTACCTGGTACCTTTATAAATTATGTACCTTGACCTGAAAGGTATTATTTTTTAACTCCTCTCCCTCTGTCTCTCACAATACTGCTTTGCCAGATGTGGAAATTGGAAAAAAATAAATAATAAATAAATAATGTCCTTTTTTGATTTCCAAATTATCTCTAACTATGATGTTGTTATTACATTGTTTGTTAGGATCCTTTTTTTTTTTTTTAATGTAAACCCCAAAAACAAAAGTTATTGTTATTAGAACCTATACTCAAAGTATAGAACCTATACTTAGTATCATGTGTGGGTTGAAGGTTGAGAAGATACTTGTTGACATTAGACTCGAATTTATCTAGATATAATTTTCGGGAAATACATGTGAAGAGAGGTTGTTCCAGGAAATGGAAGTTGAAGGGATACATAGTGAAGAAGAAAAGTTGGAAAAAGGATGTTGATTGGTTGCAGTACATTTTCAGACTGGTTTATAAGACAGAATTATAGCAGTCAGTTCAGAAAAACTGTGCTCATGGAAATGTCTGTAGAAAAGGTGTGCAGCAAAAACAATGTCTATGAGACGGTGACTGGAGAGACTTTGTAAGAGATGAGTCATTAATTAACCTAATTGCCCTCTTTTGAATGGAGTCTAGAATCCTTAGGGAGGTTATGGGAACATCACTGTGTGGGAAACAGTATTCCGTTGCAGCACAGATTTGAGATTTGAGTGAGTAGCTTCTTAGAAGAAAAGTAGTGCTGAGAGTGAAAGAGAAAAACCGATTTTTTTAGATGCAGGTGAAGTATATGTGATGTGCTTATTCTGAGAGAGAGAGATTAGAAGCTAGGGTAATCCCTAATAGAGTTATATGATCTTGTCTAGAAATCTTAGTGTTATTCAAGATAAGCATATAGCAGAAGAATCTTTTTTGTGAGATATAAAACAGGAAGTTTAAAAGTTTAAAAGGAAGGATTGAAAGTAAATAAGTTATCTTTGCTCCATTGAAGAATTACCTGGAGATCAGCATTTAAGGAATATTCCCCCACCCTTCTATAAAAGTTTGGAATAGTGAGTCAAATAACTGATAATGTTAACTGAATTTCAATTCCTGATTTTTATACAAGGGAAAATAGTACTCCCATATCTCACTGTTAAAATGAAATTTTGTGGGGGTGGGGGAGGAGTTTTTACCCACATGCCATTGAATGAGAGTCAAGAACTGTGGTTCACTTACACAGCTAATTATAAATGAAGCAACAAGTGTAATGTCAGGTGAATTTCCAAAATCTACTGAATGCAAATTTAAAAGCTAGGTATCTTCTGTGCCATTTCGATAACGTATTTGATGGTGTTCTGCTGCTGACAGGAATGTTCAAATAGCTGATTAAAAAAATGAAGAAACCCCAAACACCAACATGTTCATTTTGGTAATATATGCAGTTCACAGGTAGGCTGCATACGATAACATTTTATACCAGTGAGAGTAAATAGGCCTGTTGTACTAGAATCCATTGTTCTTAAGAAATAATAAAGTATATATATCCAGTAAAATATAACTTTAATTAAATAGTTTGGAGCTTTTGAGGCCGAACTTGCCTCTTTGTCAACAAATTCTAACAGAATGGAAACTTTAGAGGTAAAAATTATTTTGACAGCACAGAGTTGTGTGTGCAAGGGCACGAGGTAGGCCATTCAACCATTAGATTGGTGTTCATTGTTGCTGCATGGATGTGCGTAGTTTTGCCTTCAGTACTTATTTAGACTTTAAACAGCTGTCTCCAAGGTGGGGTGTAGTCTCATGCCTTTGCAGCAGTTCATGGCTCTCGAATTACACAATATATTAAGTGACTCTAACTAGAGGCGGTGGCGAAAGTGTCAGGACTGGTCAATCACTTCGTAGTCACACTTGGGTTTGAGGTCATGGTGGGTCGACCAGAAGTGTTCCGCGATTGTAGACTAGTCGGTCTCAGCAAGGCGAATCTATCTGTTGTGTTCTGCAAAGCGGTCTTGAAGACATCTAGAGGTCTCTCCTATGTAGCAGCTGTCACAATCTTTGCAGGCTATGCGGTATACTGCACCGCTGCGTAAGAGAGGGACGACCAGAGCCTTTAAGTTGGAAACTAGAGAATGTAAGTTATTACAATTAAAACCCAACTATTCTTCTGTGCTACTGGTTATGTGCTATGATATTCATGCCTGAAACTCAGCTAAATTTAAAATTTTTCTAATGAATGCTGCTAAACCTATTTAATCTATTTGTAAAACACAATCAATATGTTAATTAAACAAAAATACGATATAATATGCAAGAAAAACTTATCGTTTGCAGGAGCTCAAGATGTCTGTCTTCACACCTATAATCTCATTCCCAGACCATCCAACTTATTATTATTGTTATTATCATTAGCCATATGGTGCAAGGAAGCCTGAGGCTTTTGCTGCACCAGCCAAAAAAAAAAAAAAAAAAAAAATCTGAGTTATCCTGAGAGAGAGAGAGAATAGAGTCAGAGGTAGAAGGGAATTGCCAAGGAAGAGAAGAATGATGATATCCAGCTCAGGCCCATACTTACCAGATGTGAGTCCCTGGGACGTGTTTAACTTTCAAAGATATTTTGTATTTCATTTACTTTTGGTGTACAAAAACTGCAGTCTGAACAACTGCTTTTCAAATAGGCATCAGCAAACCAGTTGCTATTAAGTACCAAAAAATTTTAAGGAAAGTGTGTTGTCATTTTTCAGACACTCCCATTCATTATTATTATTATTATTATTACTAGCCATATAGTGCAAGAAAGCCTGAGGCTTATGCTGCACCAGCAAAAAAAAAAATTCCCTGAGAGAGAGAGAGAGAGAGAGAGAGAGAGAGAGAGTGTAGAAGGGAATCACCAAGAAACAGAAGAATGGTTATATCCAGCTCAGGACCCTGGGTGTGCCAAGCCCATACTCACCAGATGTGAACCCCTGGGGTTGTTTTAGGAGGATGAGATGAAATCGTTGAAGTGGATGAAACGTTGCTAGTAAAAGCAACGTATAAATGTGGACACAATCTAAAAAAGAGAAATAAGTGGCTGTTTAGGTTATATGACAGAAAACTAAATTATTATATTTCTCATTTGTCAAAAATCGCAAGTTGCTTTTCAGAATTTATTTGAAAAGTTGCAAAAGGAAAATCTGTCATAATATCAGACAAACAGGAAAAATTTCTGGAATGCAATGTTCTCATATGACCATAAAACATAAGATCCATTTTATTGATTCAGAATTGGGAGCCCATATAAATAACATAGAAAATCAATGGAAGAGGCTCAAATTAGTTACCAAACTTAATCAAATTAGTTACTTAATCGGAGAAACATTTGTTGGTATTTGTTGAGATAGAGATTTGGTTGTAGTTTTAAAGAATGTTTTCTGAAGATCATTAATGAAATTGAAAACAAGTCCTTTTTAAATGAAATGGTGCTGAAGTCGAACTCAGTGATCCTTTTAAAGATATGGTAAACTTTTCCATGCATTGTGAATTGCAGTGGCGCGTTATCCTATAGGCAAAAAAGACATCTGCCTAGGGCCCCCAATCAGAGGGGGGCCCCAAAATCGCTGTTTCAAAAACTCATTGCTGTTTTTTGCTAATATTTTTAAGTGATTTTTATTGGAAACTGAACT
Source organism: Mastigoproctus giganteus (assembly GCF_048544385.1). Lineage (NCBI taxonomy): Eukaryota > Metazoa > Arthropoda > Arachnida > Uropygi > Thelyphonidae > Mastigoproctus > Mastigoproctus giganteus. Next base: position 107,805,468 of record NC_143578.1, read on the forward strand.
TTCTACCTGCCAAGGTCAATGAACTTTACTTGAAGATTTGAAAATAGTTTTTTTCAAAAATGGATGAAATTGTATATTTAGTTCTTATGTCATATAATTTGTTTCTTTCGTTTTCACAATAAAATGAAACTGAAAATGTTCTTTAGCAGTTTTTTTTTTTAGATGGAATCCCCAAATTCCATTTTGCTTTGGGCCCCAAGAAGGTATAGATGGGGCCCCCAAATTCCATTTTGCCTTTTCCCCCTGAAGATATAACATGCCACTGGTGAATTGTCAGTCAGTAACTTGGTAACTGTACTGCACATATACAAACTCACAATGTATGTACTTTTTTAAACTCGCAATCTAACCTCATTAAATAACATCAGGTTGCCTTAAATTGACGATTCAAACATAGCATGACAAGCTTTGAATTTTCCTTTTTGAGTAATTATAGACAATCTAAACTTATAAGTAGTATTAGCTTTCCTAAATGCCGAGTTAACAAATAACCACTAGTTATTCTGTTTAAGGTAACCTAACCCTTTTAGATAAAGTTAGGTTACCTAAAATATAATAGCCATTAGCATACATATAAGTTAGTATAATTACATCATTTCGGCACACAGCCAACTACTAAGTAGTTGAAAAAATTGACATCATTTAAATATATCTCATGTTGTGAATACCTTCACAATGCGTTACCATGATATTGCACTACCTTGAGTAAGTAATGCTTCATCAAAGGAGAAGACTATTGTTATTTATTCTCAGCGGATACCACCGTTTTGGAGCTTATTGACATCTCATCGGTTGGTGGGCAGGTACCCTGGTGTTGCAGTGATGACAACCCAGTTGCGAAGAATAACTCCAAAATGAGAGATACCTGATGGTGTAAAGTAATTACAATGCAAATTTAGGGCTAAATTTGCATTGTTAATAGCCAGCAGTTAGTTAATTAGGAATCTAGGAAAGTTGGTGTTATTGGACAAATTGAAGTTGCCTAAAATTAGTTGAAGAGAAAAATTCACTTCCTTTTAGTATTAGCATTGGCCATATGATGCATGGAAGCCTAAGGCTTATACTACACCAGCCAAAAAAAAAAAAAGTAAAATAGTATATAAAATAAATAATAGAAGAAAAGAAAATAAACAACCTATGCATTTCCTATCCAGCTAACTTTTGAATTTCCCCAAACTGCCAGCCTCAACCATCCATGTAGGTAACTTATTCCAGTAATTTATAACTAGTTCTAAAATAACTTCCTGCAATCCAATCTAAACTTCTCCCCCATAACTTGAATTTATGGCCCCTAGTTCTAGAATCATTTATAACTGCGATAATTTTGTTCATTCATTTTACTTTTGCCTCTCAGAGCCCTTAAACAACTCGGTCAAGTCTCCTCTAAGGTTTTCATTGTGCATCCTGCATATTCGAAGTCTTTCCTCATATGGATGCCGATTTCACCAAGCGAGTTACCCATCTTTGGACTCTTTGATCAAGAAGCTCGATGTCTTTTTTTTTTTTTTTTTTTAGGTGCGGGCTCCATACTTGAACACGGTATTCCAAGTGTGGTCTAACAATAACCTTGTATAATGGGATTATGACGTCTTTATCTCTATTAGCAAATTTTCGATATTTGCTGGTAGAGCAAAAATCAAACATCAATAGGACAACATGTGCCTTCCTTGCAACCTGTCTACAACGCTCAGAGAACTTCATATCTGAATGTATCATAACTCCCAAGTCCCTTTATTCCACTACAGACTTTAGTTCCACTCCACCAAGTGTATAAGTTATTTTTGGGTTACTGTTCCCCAAGTGTATGACCTTGCATTTTGCTGAATTAAAGCATAGCTGCCACTTCTCTGACCATCCCTGAAGTCTATCTTGGTCACTTTGAAGAATGTTTGATCAGTGATCATTAACTACTCTACAAATTTTTACATCATCTGCAAATTTAGACATCATGCTCTCTATCCCTTCATCAATGTCATTTAAGAAAATCAAAAACAACAGTGGTCCCAATACTGATCCTTTGGGAACCCCACTTCTTACATTAACCCAATCTGAGGAATAACCATTTATCACAACCCTCTGCCTCCTTCCCTGAAGCCATCCTGCTATCCATCTAAGAATTTTCCCTGTGATTCCAACCTGTTCAAGCTGATAAAGTAACCACTCGTGTGACTGAGTCAAATGCTTTCCTGAAATCTAAATCATCATCATCATCATCAGCCATTTTCAATCCACTGCAGGATGAAGGCCTCTCCAGCAACTTTCCAGTTCCTTCTATTTTGTGCAAAATCTAAATAAACAACGTCAAAATTATTCCCTAAATCCAGCTCATGAGTGACCCTGTCAAAATAGCCAACCACATTTCTTAAACATGATTTTCCCTTAACAAAACCATGCTGTGTATCTTTCAGAATTCCATTTCTATCTAAATGATGCTGAATTCCACTGTTGATCATTGCCTCCATGATTTTCTCTACTACTGAAGTTAGACTGACTGGTTGGTAATTTCCAACTACATTTTTAGAACTGCTTTTATGTATTGGTGATACATTAGCACTTTTCCAATCTGATGGAACTTCTCCTGAGTCCAGTGATGCTCATAATTAGCCTTAAAGGTTCAATGCACTCACTTGGTGCCTCCCTTAAAATTATAGGGTATATGCCATCAGCCCCTGGGGCCTTACTGATCTGTTATTGTCTTAAGGTTAGATAATGTAAATCTGCAAGACAAGTAGCCAGTAATCAACATGTGAATGCTGAAGAAAATAGCGAAAGTGCATTGCTATGTTACTTGGTTATCATGCAGAATATTATGCTTGCAAGAGAGAACCTGAAATTTAGAAATTCTTGCCAAATAAAGAAGAAAAGCACTCTGCAACAGCAGTTCATGCTGTTGTCATGCAAAACTATGCCTTTAGTAGCTTATTTAGAAAAAATTAAATTTTTTGTTTTGCATCCTGCTCTGCAAAACATAATCTTAACACAGCTCCTTTCCTTACTTATAAAATATTTCATCGTTCAAAAGATTCTAAAGATTTCTCTGGTTGATAGTAAATTTAATTTAATTATATTAATACAGTCGGGCATGCTACAATGAACAGTTTTTATCAATAAAATCAGGATGCTACAACGAACGCAGAGGAATACTATCACTATCAGCCGACGTAGCACTGCTACAACGAACGCAGAGGAATACTATCACTATCAGCCGACGTAGCACTTGCGTGCACATGATGTGTCGGGGCCTTCCGCTTTGATTAGAGCATCAGTTATCATCTTTGTTATCATTTGTAAGGTTCAGTTATCTGCTTATTTGCCTTTTAGCAGTGAAAATATTTTTTAAAATTATTCTGCTATATAATTTTAGCCATGAGCCAGCAAAATAGAGTGAGAAAGCTAATTAACTTAGACATTAAGAAAGGAATAGGGGCTCACATGTGGTAAGTATGGGCTTGACACACCCAGGGTCCTGAGCTGGATATCATCATTCTCTTGGTGATTCCCTTCTAATTCTGACCCCCCTCTCTCTCTCTCTCTCTCTCTCTCTCTCTCTCTCTCTCTCTCTCTCTCTGTCACACACACAGGGTAATTCATTAATGTTTTTTTGACTGGTGCAGCATAAGCCTCAGACTTCCTTGCACCATACGGCTAATAAATAATTTCCAAATGAGAAAGTGGAAAAAGTATAGGGATCTAAGTGCTAAATATGGTATGGCTAAATCAATAATCAGTACAATTTTAAAAAACAAGGAAGAAATAAAAAGTACACAGGTCGCAAAGGGAATCTCTAGGTTAAGCAGTTCACGTTGTAATATTACGGAAAAGATGGAAACTCTTATTAGTGCGGATTAATGAAAAACAAATGGCAGGTGATAGTGTCAGTGAGGCGATTATTTGTGAAAAGGCCAAACAATTGTTTGAGAAACTTGGTGCTAAGGCTCCTAGTACAAGTACTGGTTCTGTGAAGGAGTTTTTTGGCACCAAGGGGTGGTTTACTGGATTTACGAAAGGACTAGATTATGCAGTGTTGAGGCATGGTGAGGCTGTCAGTGCAGATAAGGATGCTTCTGAGCAACGCTGTGAGAAATTGAGGATGAAGGCTTTCTTTTGCAGCAGGTTATTATTATTAGCCATATGGTGCAAGGAAGCCTGAGGCTTATGCTGCAAAAGCCAAAAAAGTTTCTGAATTACCCCGAGAGAGAGAGAGAGAGAGAGGGGGGGGGGAGTCAGAAGTAGAAGGGAATCACCAAGAAAGAGAAGAATGATGATATCTAGGTCAGGACTCTGGGTGTGCCAAGCCCATACTCACCAGATGTGAGCCCCTGGGGCTGTTGTTTAACTGCGACGAAAATGGCCTTTTCTGGAAGAGAATGCCATGCAGAACATATATCACAAAGGAGGAGGAGACCGGCTTACATTACTTTTTTGTGCCAATTCTTTGGGTGACTGCAAGGTCAAACCACTGCTTGTGTACCATCCGGAGAACCACAGAGCTTTTAAAAACATCAGAAAAAACTGCCTTGGAGTTTTGTGGCGTTCCAACCACAAGGCTTGGGTGACCAGGAGTCTTTTTTCCGACTGGGTGATTGAGGTGTTTTTGGCCCCAGTGTCCATGACTACCTTAGGGAGAAGGACTTTCCATTGAAGGTTCTTTTGGTCATGGACAATGCCACAGCCCACCCTCCTAATTTGATGGAAGAATTACCAGATGAGTTCAGTTTTATCATGGTTCACTTCTTGCCACCTAATACGACACCTCTCCTCCAGCCTATGGACAGCAGGTGATCGTAAATTTTAAAAAACTCTACACTAAGGCACTGTTCAGAAGGCCCTGGGTGCCAAGCGTTCCTTGGCGAAGCGATTTCATTGCGTTCGTTAAAGCGATCCTTCTAAAGAGCTTTTGCCAGATATAGATTCTTTTTCGTTCTAAATACCGTTTTCCTCATTTTCTATTAGAGTAGCTCTTTCACACTACAGGCAGTAGGCAAAGGCCCAGAAAGGAAAATCACCTTTCTGTTTCTTTTTCTTCTCTCACTAACACAACTAACAGCCGCTTGGTCACCTCGTGGCACTGCTCCTGCCTCCCCATGGCAGGGCCGGAAACCTGGAAGGAAAAGTTATCCTTCCGGGGCCAAAAGGAGCAATTATGGAAACCGAAAATTTTCCACCTCTCAAGACTGTAAATCCTGCTTCACTGGATTTGCAACAAACTGACTCTGACTATCAAACACAGAAGAGGATGAAAACAGATGTACCTCAAATGGAATATCCATCTTTCCTAATACTGCATTCCCTAACGAATCAGTCTTTGGGTACTTTGTCTCCTTTTTTATATACAGAAATGTCTAGAAAGTGTAGCCGGATCACCAAAAATGGTAAGAAGACTGAATCTGGTGACCTATTAGTCGAAACCACCAATCGTAAACATTCTGAGTCCCTTCTGAAACTTACTGGTGGAGTTCCTGCTAAAGTATCTCCTCATGCTATCCTGAATAGCTCCAAAGGAGTAATTTCCGAATGGGATCTGTTGAATGTCAAAGAGGAGGAGATTGTTCAAGAACTCCAAGACCAGAAAGTTACTGAAGCAAGACGAATAATGCTGAAGAAAGATGGAGAATTTGTTCCTACTCGTAGCATCATTCTCACGTTTTCTACACCGAACCTTCCTTCATCAGTAAAAGCAGGTTACCTAAACTGTCGCATCCATCCATATATCCCCAATCCTATTCGATGCTACAAGTGCCAGAAGTTTGGGCATTCCCAAACTGTCTGCCGAGGAGATTCAGTTTTCTCAAACTGCGGATCAAAAGAACATGTCCATACTGATTGTAATGCTGAATCATCATGGTGTCCAAACTGCAAAGGCAACCATTCAGCTTTTTCTAGATCCTGTGAGCAATGGAAGCTGGAGAAAAAAAATCCAAAAATACAAAGTGGAGAACAAGGTCACATACCCTGAAGCCAGAAAGAACCTACTACAAAACATGCCTAAGCGTACATATGCTGAAGCATCCAAAAGACAACAAACAGTTTCAACGCAAACAGATATGTCAGTCCCACCAAAAGTGTCAATTTCTGAATGGGCTCGATCATTGCTATCACCTGCATCACAGTCAACAAAACACCAAACAGTAGATAGGACAAACAATACCCTGATCTCGATACCATCTACTGCTAAATTAGATTCAGTTACTGCAGATCAGAAGGAAAATTCAGTTCATGTTAAAAAGAAATTATCTGATAACACAGCTATGGATATTGCAGAAAACAATACTTGTAATGAACCCATTCTAGATCTTCATGCAGAAGATGACATGGACACACGTCCATTCTTTTCAAAAAAGGACAAAATAAAAATTGACCGTCACAAGCAGAGCAACATTAAAAAACAGACAGATTCAACTTCTAATTCAAAACCCACACAATGAACAACATAGTTCAATGGAATTGCAGAGGCTTTCGCAGCAACATAGATGACATATATGAACTAATTGATCGTTATCATCCTGTGAGCATATGCCTACAAGAAACAAATCTAACACCACAAGTGTCCGCGTCAGTTAAATATTACTCTTTTTCGACAAGACAGGACAAACAGTGCTCATGGTGGAGTGGCCATACTCATAGACTAAGGGTTCCTTGTAAACAAATTCCTCTTCAAACTGCCTTAGAAGCTGTTGTGGCTCGTGTAATGATGGGCATTTCTTTAACAATCGTCTCAATATATCTCCCTCCCAATCAGCCATGTACGATTCATGAACTAGAAAACCTTTTGTTGCAATTACCGTCACCAGTCTGCCTATTAGGAGACTTTAATGGACACCATCCACTATGGGGATCCCCCGTCTCAGACAAACGGGGAGAACTCATTGAGACACTACTAGACAGACAGAATTTAACATTACTGAACACAGGTTTACCCACTTATATTCATTTTCCTACTGGAGCATCATCTGCAATAGACCTCTCAATCTGGACAATCCTCTCAACAGTGATCGCTATCCAGTAATATGCAGAATTCAAACCACGAATTCCAAAACAACTAACACACAAATGAAATGGAAATTTTCTAAAGGACTGGACAAAATATAAAAGTCATGTCTCTTTTGATGATCACATCATTGAGTCTTCCTCTATCAATACTGTCACCGAACATATCACAATGCAGATACTATCAGCTGCAAAGATTGCCATCCCACAGTCTCAATTAAGAAATCGTAGACATACCAATCACTGGTGGAACGATGATTGTAATAAGGTGAAAAGAGAAAAGAATGCAGCATGGAACTCATTCCGAAAATGCCCTACCACTGCCAACCTTATTAATTATAAGAAAATTAGAGCCAAAGCACGGTACATCAGGTGAAAGGCTAAAAAGGACTCTTGGATAAAATTTGCTTCATCAATCAATAAAGACACTGAAGCCAGAATAATATGGAAAAAAATAAGGCAGCTAAATGGTAAATACCCTACATTACCTGCACCTATTTTTAATTGGAATGGGAAGGAGATCTCTAATCCTGAAGATATTGCAAATGCCTTAGGAACTGTGCTCTCTGAATTGTCCGCCTCCATTGCGTATCATCCATCATTCCAAAAAATTAAAGCTGCTGCTGAGAAATTCAAACTAAATTTCAAAACTACCCGCCGTTTACCCTATAATCAACCGCTCCCACTATCAGAATTGAAAGAATCTATAAATATTTCCCACAACAGTGCCCCTGGCCCTGATGGAATTTACTATGTAATGCTTAAAAATCTAGATCAGCAGTTGTTATCCTTTCTGCTAAAATTTTACAATCGGATATTTTATGAACACACATTTCCTAGCTCCTGGCAACATTCATATGTAATTGCTATCCCTAAGCCTGGAAAAGATCACTCGATTCCTAACAACTACAGACCGATCTCTCTAACCAGTTGCTTAAGTAAAACTTTAGAAAAAATGGTGCACTGTCAATTAATGTGGTACTTTGAGTCTAGAAACATAATCAGCAACAATTAGTTCGGCTTTCGGAAGAATAGATCATCCTTATATCTCATGATAAAGGCTGAATCAAACATAAGAAACGCTTTTATCAGGAATAAACATCTCGTCATGGTGAGTCTCGATATAGAAAAAGCTTTCGATACCACATGGCGTTATGGAATCCTAAAGGATCTCCATTCTATAGATATGAAAGGGCATTTACCATATTTTATTCAAAACTTCCTTTGCCACAGGACATTCCAAGTTCGATACCGGCAGGCTCTGTCTCACACATACAGACAAGGAGTCCCTCAAGGCTCTGTCCTCAGTGCCACTCTATTTGCTATACGAATTAACGATATCACAAACAGCATTCCAAACACTGTTGACTCATATTTATGCTGATGATCTTACCTTGTCCTGTCATTCTCAGACAATAAATTATATTGAGAGACAATTACAAATATCAATAAATAACATTGAACTACGGATGATGCAAAATGGATATAGACTATCAAACCACAAATCTATGGCCATGCATTTCTGCAACAAGTGCAAAATACATCCAGAACCCGAGTTACACTTAGCCAATCATCCTCTTCCAATCGTTAACAGTATTCCTCTCCTAGGGCTAAAATTTGATAAGAATCTAAATTTTCAGGAGTATGTTAAACATCTACGAACCACCTGCTTTAAGAAAATTAACATACTTCAGGTCGTCTCTAGTACATCCTGGGGTGTAGACCGGTACACGCTGCTCCACATGTATAGGTCTCTAATTAGATCTCGCCTAGATTATGGAGCGCCTGTCTATGACTCTACTAGAGAGAGTACTTTGGCTCGCCTTGCTCCTCTCCAACATGCTGCCCTTAGGATTGCCCTGGGTGCATACAGAACATCACCAGTTCAAAGTCTGTATGTTGAGGCTCACGAACCTACACTCAGTATCAGGAGAAAGATGTTACTGTTAAATTACTCGGCTAAAATTAAAAGCTTCCCCACTCATCCTATTTGGCCACTACTGTATGATCCGCAGTGGAGAACACACTATGGGAACAAACCCAGAACAATCCGACCTGCTGGTATCAGATTACAGAACCTATTAGAATGCTGTAATATTTCCTTTCATAATATCATCAGAGATTTAAAAGATCCGGATCCCCCATGGATTACCTTTACTCCTTCATATGATGATTACTTTGAAAAATGGGGAAAAGGTGCTGTAGCAGATATTAACATCAGACAATTGCATCTTGTCCATGAAGAAAATTATTCCCAGTTTTCTAAGATCTACACTGATGGTTCAAAATCGGGCAATAAAGTGGGTGCAGCTGCTGTCTTCCCTAATACAACTGTTTCTATTCCACTTCCAGCTGAATGCAGCAGCTATACTGCTGAACTCTATGCAATTAAACTTGCCCTGGAAAATATTTCACTCTTGTCAACGAATAAAATTATAGTATACACAGATTCCAAGAGTGCTCTCTTAGCTCTCACAAACACCTCACCTTGCAATCCTTTGATAAAGCTAATAAGACAAGAACTGATACATCTCCATGAGCAACATCGCACTGTTATCTTCTCCTGGATCCCAGGTCACAGCAGTATTCCTGGAAATGAGTGCGCTGATGATGCTGCAAAGCATCCCTCCAACGTAGCCTTATCAAATAATCTTGTTCCCTATCCTGATTATAAACATAAAATACAGGAAATATGTATGGAACAATGGACTCTTCTGTGGAAAAAGCAAACACATGATAAACTGTTTCAATTGAAATCTGAACCACAATTATGGACCTCTAGCCTCCGTAAAATTAGAAAGGAAGAAGTACTTCTAGCCAGAACCTGAATTGGCCACACTCACCTTACTCATCGTTTCTGCTCACAGGAAAAGGTCCTCCTCAGTGCACGCACTGTTTGCAGCCGCTATCAGTGAAGCACATTCTGACTGAATGTAGCTTGTTCGACACTGCCCGACAGTCTACTTTCAGCTCCATCTCAAACTCCTTGTCACTCAACAGCATCATAGGTAATGACGCAAAACTCTCCGAATTCTTCACCTACTTGAAAAAAATTAAAATCTATGACCAACTCTAATTGCTTCCAGACCAGTTATCACATGTACACTTACTTACTTTGATAGGCGCAATATGGCCTCTGTAGCCCTTGCGCCAGAAATCCCATAACAACAACAACTGTTCAGGAAATGTTTTGAAGCCAATTCTTCCAGTGATGTGACTCTGAAGGACTTTTGGGAGGGTCACTTCAATATAGCAGATGCTGTTTTCCTAATTGTGGTTGCTTGGAAGGAGGTTTCTGTTAGGTGTTTGAATTCGGCTTGGAAGCCATTGTGGCCTGACGCTGTGGCTCCAAGGGACTTCGAAGGCTTAAAACATTTGGAGAAAGAGCCTGTTGTGCAGGAAATTGTGTGTCTTAGCAGTTCCATGAGCCTGGAGATCAATGAGGAGGACATCGAAGAATTGGTGGTGGACCACAGGAAGGAGCTATCATTTGAGGAGCTAGCAGAGCTTCACAATGAAGAGGCAGAGGCACTGAAGAAGAGGAGGAAAGCTTTCAGGGACAATGAGGACAAGGAAAAAAGACACAGCATTCCAGCTGAAGACCTTAAAGAGGTGTTCTCTTGCTGAAATAAACTGTCCAAACTTATAAAAGATTATCACCCGGATATTGCCACTGTGGAAATGGCCCTTAATCATTTTAATGACACCTCAATGGCCCACTTTTGGAGGTTCGAAAAATCCAGGATAAAGCAGTCAACCATGGATTCATTCTTCAAAAAGATGGACAAACTGGTGAATCTCCCACAGGACATTCACCCAAGATGAGTAGGCACGATGACCCCTCTCCTTCTGCCTCTATGAGATTTTTTATGATTTTTATTAGGAAAAGTTTGTTCATATTTTCACGAAGGACACATTGTTTATGCTTTTCAAATTTTATGTACAGCGTATAAAAGTTAAATACATTCATTTTATATTATTTTTACACTTATATTTTTCATTTTGTATTATTTTTACACTTGTATTTTTCATTTTGTATTATTTTTACACTTATTTTTCATTTTGTATTATATTTTTCCTGTTTAATTCGTTGTACTGGATGGTAACTTTGCTCTAGACTGTGGGCCTGGAACGGATTACCCCTAAATACATATATTTCAATGTATGCTAGAACGAACAAGGTTCTAGAACCAATTACGTTCGTTCTAGCATACCCCACTGTATATTGATATTAGTATAATTATTATAGTGTATATATATATATATATACAGTCGATTCCGGTTATTTGGGACACATCGGGACTAGTGCATTTTGGCCCAATTAAGCAGCTTTAATTGGGATGAATTTGACACAATGAGGTAGAGAGATTTTAAGCCAGAGAAGATCGAAAAGAGGAGATTCCAAATTACCAAATCTCTGACAGGGAATATCGGAATGGACATATGCACAAGTACCACCTTTGAGGCGAAAGGAATCATAGAGCGAATAATGTGGGCAACTGAGATGAGCAGTAGTTGAATCAACAGATAACTGAGATTCTGTCAGAAAAAGTACATGGGGTTTGGCAGACTGCAAGTGGAAATGGACATCGTTGAGATTAGAACTGAGACTACATATATTTGTGAAATTAACTAGAAAGTGTTTGGGAGGTTTAGATATTTTCGCAGATAAGCCAACTCTATTAGTTTGACAATTCATGGTGTATTCAATAGTAAGAAAAAGAGGACATGCTGTATGAAGTAATGAAATTTTTGGATATGGCGTACACATGGTAAGAATATACCCAAATCCTAGACATAATGTCACCTGGGCAATGCCCCCCACATACACACTACTCGGACTCCCACCAGTCACTATCTGTCAGAATAGAGGTAGCAAGATTATACACTACTGATCCAGACACCTCCTAGAGAGTTACCAATAGGTTCGTTCCGGTGTACTAACTAGCAGCTGGCCTGGTAATACCGTTTGAGCTGTACTCTCGAAATGTAAGGAAGATTGGATCTCGTCATGATGTTCATCATAACCTCAAAAGTCATCAATCATACTGCATGATGGAAGAGATGGGGAAGGGTTGAATGGAACTTAGCTCTGGAGACTAAACATGTGTTCCACCACTTCAAGCCTCCAATAAACAAAGTGGTGGTATTGCACCAATTGATGAGAGTCATCTACCACCTAGGATATAAGGCAGTAATTAGTGCATTAGAGCTGCAGTTACTCATACACCAACAAATCAAACCCCTTCCCTTCCCATTTTGTTTTAATTATAAAAATTCAACTATAAAATTAAATTTTATAATTTAAAATAATAAAGTTTTTATCGTTTTTGTAGAATTTCAGGCCCTCTCCCAAATGTTACACACATGCGATGTGAAAGTCAGTATTTTTGTCAGCCACTTACATTTAGCTGCCGAAATTAAAGCATTATGGCAAGATTAGACATCTGTTGCTGCCATTTGCTTGAAATTAAAACACAAAATAAATTATAACCAATTAGAGAATATTGGTGGGAAAAGATATACCGTTTTTGTAGAATTTCAGTCCCTCCCCCAAATGTTACACACATGCGATGTGAATGTCAGTATTTTTGTCAGCCACTTACATTTAGCTGCCGAAATTAAAGCATTATGGCAAGATTAGACATCTGTTGCTGCCATTTGCTTGAAATTAAAACACAAAATAAATTATAACCAATTAGAAGAATATTGGTGGGAAAAGACATAGGGAGGATTTGCTAGCAGAGCAAGATTAAACTAAGAAAATTATTGTCCCACTCAACAGTTCAGTGTATGTTATTCCAAAATTATCATTTTGCAGTTTTATGTCAGAGATTTTTTTGGGCACTGCCTAGTGAAGAAAACTTTAAAACGAATGAATGCATTTTTGAGCAACTTATTTAAGTCAAAGTGAATTCTGAAAAGTTAGTTTTAAAATTGATATATAGACTGCAATGGAATATTAGAATTATGGACAATATGTTGTGTTAAAAATTTTGAAAGTATCAATTTTGTTATTAATCTTAAACTTATTTTTGTGTTAGTAAAACTGTTTTGTATATATCATTTATTTGTAATTTCACATATATATATTAAATATATTTCTTTTGTAGCAGGTACAATGCCTATATATATATATATATACACTTTTATTTTTAAAACATGTAGAGCAAAGGAAATGATCTGTTACTGCAGTCACTTTTCAATGAATAGGCATGCTGTGCAGAAACACTTGTCCCCTTAACATGGGATTGCTTCACACCATTGAATAATTTTTTTTTGGAATGCAACTGTAGCAACTTTGAGGTCATAAGTCTCAAAATTTTTCATTTATTGGATACTTTTTCGTTTTTTGGAGGAAAAAAAAATAAAAAACAGTATCCAATGAACAGTAACCTTCATTGCCTTTCAGGGGGCACTGTAAAAGCAGATTAGTTGATAATAAAGAAAAATTAATCCTAAATTAAAAATTAAATATAAAATTCCCACTGTGCCTGTGAAAATTTAAAAAATCAGCAAAAAATCAAAATTGTTCATGTTTTTATGCCACCTATAATTTCAACCTTTTTGGAACACAATTATAAAATTTGCATTACATATTAAAAATTTATATTTTTAATTTTTGAAAATTAAAACTCACCTTACTCACCGTTGGAGAGTGAAAGCAAATTTAAACACTAAACCTAGCAAATTTAAACACTGAACCCTTTCAACCTACACATAGGAACACTCGCTGCATAAAACATGAAGTGTGCACGTAAACAGTTTGATTTGAGACGAAACATCAATGTCACAAAGCCAGAGAGAGAGATATATGATTGGAGGAAAGCACCTGGCATTAAAGTAAAATTATTATCAAAATCTCTTCATGACATGTGTCACCCAACATGTGCAATAGGAGCCATTTCTAGAATTATCTGTGACCAGTTCAAAGAAACCATTTCCAACAAGGGGATAATATTAAGTTGTTTGTAGATGAAGATGAAATTGCTGTTAGTCATGCAGAGTTGAATATAGGGTTAACAACAGCAGCCTTAGAAGGAGTAGTGGTTACATAGTATGTGGGGGTCTCTCAAACACTCCTACCAACCACTCAAAATTTAGGCTTAACTAATTTAGTGGTTGTAAATATTGTTATACTCAAAATTTGAATAATATTCATTCATTATAATTCTTATTATTTCTCCTTGTTGGGGAGAGGGGTTCCATCCTGTGATGAGTACTGGTACTGGGTGCACAGGGTGGTTATGTCCAGGTATTACTGTTGGTCGAGGACCTCTCTGACTCTCCTACAGGTGTTCAGGATTGCGACTTTCAGGAGTTACTTGCAGGTATTCTGTGGGAGTACCATTGCTGCTAAGTTCTTGTCTTAGGTATCTGTACTTCCTGATCTTTTCTTCGTAGGTTTTCTGAAAGTTGCTAGTGTTGGGCACCACTATGTAGGTCAGACAGGTGGCATTTTCCTTCTTGTTGACGAAAGTTATATCCAGTCTGTTGTGCTGGGTCATCTGTCATCTTGTTTGTTATTATGGCATGGTACCATTACTGCATTTGAGTTGGGAGTTTCTAATACAGCCTGCAGGATTGTATTTGTAATACAGTACACTTTTTTTTGGTCAGCTGGTATTTTCTTGCTAGCTTCTGATATATTATCATGGCGACCTGGTCGTGTTTTTTACGGTACTCTGTCTGGGTGATCATCCTGCAGTGATGTGTTTGATTGTTTCTGAGACCAGCTGGAATTGCCAACATATGCCGTCTGTCACTGTTGGGACCTTGGCAATGTGTTTTCTGTAGTACTTGGTGTTGAATATCTGGTCTTGGAATGTGAACATAAATCCTTCAGTCTCAGGGAAGACTGTTCTGCTTGCAAGCCATGCATTGGAAGCCATTTTATCTATGCAGGCTTCATGAAGTTTGTAGTGTTTGCCATTGGGTATCTTTGCCCACAATCTTTCTATGATAGTTTCTTCCATCTGGGTGGGAGGGTCTCTTCGCTTAGGTTGAGTGTGGTATGCTGCTTGTCTGTTTTCCTCATGGCCTGGTAAGAGTGGCGCTGTGTTTTTCTGAAAGTAATCCTTCAGGTCTTCAGTCGCTTTCTTCTTTTGCTCAATGAGGTCTGTCAAGTCCCTTCCTCCTTTCCAAGCTGTGGTCAGTCTTTTCATTGCTGATTTCAAGTGGTGTTGGTGGCTCTTAACTATCATTGTCCTTGTCTTTCTCATGATCTCTTCCAGATCAGTGTTACTCCATTATGTGATCCCAAAGGAGTATATTAGCACCGGGGCTGCATAAGTATGTATGGATTTAACTGTGTTCTCTCCATGACATCCTACATCACACTCAACACAGTATTACTTCTCTTCAACATCATCCATCTATGGAGGCAGATCTGTTTACCTTTGGCTTAAGCCCAGTGGTGATGATGGGTTCTTGGGAGCAAAATCAGATGGTGCCACTATTGGCTTCAGCTGTCACTTTGGCCTTGAGGGAGGTAGCTCCACTGAAGTAGCTTTTGTCGTGCCTTTTTTTTTTCTATTTTTTATTATTATACTTATTATACTTTATTATGTTATTATTATTCTGCCGGTCTCCCAGCATGATGGATACGCATTTGCTCCTGCCAAGGTGGGACTTGAACCCAGGTCCATCAGGCCGGCTTGCAGTCCAGTGTCGTAACCACTGAGCCATCGCACCCTTATTATCAACCACAAATTATTATTATTAAAACCTTTTCTCCTTTATGGAATAAAATGTTTTAATATTAATAATACTAAAAATGAGTATTATTCAAATTTTTGGTTGTAACAATATTTCATCATCATTCTGCTCTTCCGTGTGGCATAGGTTAAGTCCCTATTTAGATATTGACCTCCAATGTTGTCGGTCTCTTGAATCTTTCATCATTTTTTGATAGCTCTGAAAGCCTGTGTTTTCCTTTAGGCATTGGAGCCATTCTCTTTTGGATCTTACTGGTGGTCTCTTATCTCCAGTTCTTCCTGTCAGTACTACATTAGGCAGCCTGTGTTGTTTCATCTGGTTCACAAGTCCAAACCACTGTTTCTGGTTATTAGAGAGCCCAGATATACAAATTTTTGTACTTGTCATTTTGTTGATTTTGGATGTTCATGCCTTCTATGTTTTTTCCGATTTGCATTACTTTAGTTTTATTTATATTAATATTAATTCCATAACTGTTGCTTGCTTTATTGATGTTCGTTAATATTTCTTTTAGTTGTTCTTTGGTTTCTGTTAAAATCACAATATCATCTGCATATTTTATGTGGTTTATATTTTTTCCATTTATTATTGTGCCTCTTTTTTTCTTAAATTGATTTCATTAGTTCTTCTTGGTAGATGTTAAATAGATATGGGGATAAAGGGCATCTCTGCATGACTCCTTTCTCTATTTCAAATTCTCTGTTTTAAGGTTGAATTTTACTATTGCTCTTGTATTTTTCTAGAAATAGTTTACAAACATGATTATTTCTTAATCGAGAGGGATTTTTTGTAGTTGCTTCATTAAATTTTTTCTGTTTACATTGTGAAATGCCTGCTTGAAATCAATGAAGCACAGATAAGGAGGTTTCTTCTGATTCCAGTATTTTTCTGCAGTGATGTTTAGTGTGAATATTTGGTCGAGTGTTGATCTGTCATGTCTAAATCTTGCTTGTTCTTTCTCTATTGTTTCTTCATATATTTTAAGTATCCTATTTTGTAAAATCCTTATAAATATTTTATATATATGGTTTAAAAGGGTAATGGGTCTATAATTCTGGCAATTTTCTTTATCTCCTTTTTTGGGTATAGGTACATTATTCCACTTTTCTGTTCTTCTGGTATATCACCTGTAAATAAAATTAAAGAATTGTGTGAAGTGTTTTAACATTGCATCGCCTCCGAATTCCCATAGTTCTGCCTGGATACCATCATTTCCGGGTGCCTTGTCATTCTTCATTTGGGTAATTGCTTTCTGAACTACTTCATTTGTTATCGAGGGTGCTTTATCTCTTCTGTTATCTAAGGTTTTCAACAGGGGTGCCACGTTATTTGGGTTTAAGTTACTTAAACTTATTTTTTTAAATTTATATATTATTTCATTATAAAAAGGTGTACGCTATCTTTTTAATTTTGTGGTGATCTATAATTGATGTTTATTTAGTACCTTTATATAAAGAATACAATTATTATATATACTGCATGTAATTTGCATTATGAATTACAATTTTGTTTATAGCTAAATTATAGTAAGAGATAGAGAAAATCGGATCTAACAGGCAGAAAACTGAGTTGGGGTGCCACAAAATAAAAAAAAATCACTTAGGGGTGGCATTATTAAAAAAAGGTCGAAAACCACTGATCTAAGGCAAGAGCATTTTTCTTTCCCCTTTGAACAAAGTTTGGTAATATTGTTTCTATATATTTTTTTAATTTCTTGCACATTTCCTGTTTTTATTTTTCATAGTCAGTGTTTTCGGAATGTATGTTTTAGAGTTTTTTATAACCCAGTAAGTTGTTTTAGAGTCGTGGCATTTACTTGCCTCTTCGCACAGCTTTGCTTTATCATCCAACCATTTCCTTTTAGCAGCTTTACATAGGTTATCTATTTTGTTTTTTAGGGTTTTATATTTTTCCCTTTTTTCTTGACTATTTTCTTTGTTTAGGAGGTTTTCATATGCTTTTTTCCATCCATACGTCTCAAATTTTTTCTGCTATAATTCAAGGATTATTTGGTTTTGATTTAGTTCCCAAGGTTTCTAAAGCTGTATCTGTGGAAAATATATGGGAGAAAATTAAACAGTCATCTGTTTAGTTTTCTCCCATATATTTTCCACAGATGATGAATAGTTTATATCTTTTAATTTTTCTTGTAGTGTTTTCCCATAAATTTCCTTTATTTTGTATTCTTCAAATCTTGATGTATTTAGCATTGTTCTATTGTTCATTAGCTTCATATTTTTACATTTCCATTTAAATGTTGCTGCTAGCAGTTCATGGTCGGTATCAAAATCTGTTCTAAGAGTTTTAACATTTTGAATGGATGATTTCCAGTTGTCATTAGCATTAGTAGAGGCATACAATGCAAGAAAGCAAGCTTATGCAGCAAGAGCCAAACCCCCCCCTCCTATTTTACCCCTCCATTCATTCCAAATGCCTGTCCAGCTCAGCCTTAAATTTATTTAGGCTATCAACTTCCCCAACCAAAGATGGAAGTCTGTTCCACCAATCAACTACCTGCTGGCTAAAGGCAAATTTCCCCACATCTATTCTACAACTGTCTTTCCTCAATTTGAATCTTGATCCTTCAGGTTCTTAATCTGAGCAAGAAGAAGAATCCCATCAGCATTCAGCTTGCTCATCCCATTCAAGGCCTTATTCCCCCCCCCCCTCAATCAGATCACCTCGCAGGTGTCTACTCTCGAGGCACTGCAATTTGCAGAACTTAAGCCTTTCTTGGTAAGAGCACCCCTTTGTAAATGTTCTAGCAACTCTACATCCTTCCTAAAATGAGGCCTCCAGACCTGTACAGTACTCTAGGTGTGGCCTGACCATTGCCTTGTATAACGGAATAATCACCTCCCCGGTCCCTTCTAGCAAAATTCCTATATATCATTGACAAGACTCCATCACCTGCGCTCAGCGAACTTCATATTTGACTGCACAATTATCCCAGGTCTTTTTCACTTTACACTTCCCTGAGTGTACCATACTGTCTTTCCTGTCGTTAACAACCCTGCCAACCTTTGTATCATCTGAAAATTTGGACATTAAACCTGATATACCTTCCTCAATATCATTGATAATTATACAAAACAACAATGGGCCCAGCACCGAACCCTGGGGAACTCCACTAATAACATTTGTCCATTGATTACCACTCTCTGTTGTATCCCACTCAACCATCCCTCCATTGTAGCAACATAACCTTAATGCCATACCTCTCCAATTTGTACAGCAGTCTTCCATGTGCAACAGTATCAAAAGATTTTCTGAAATCCAAGTATATGATATAAAAATTATTTTTGGCATTCAGTTCCTTTGTGACCACATCATAGTAACCAATCAAATTGGTCAGACAAGACCTCCCTTTAACAAACCCATGCTATGTCTTAACTATTACTGCAATGATCCTAGATGATCCTGCAATGCTTCTTTAAATAGTAATTCTATTATTTTCCCTGGAACACAAGTTAAAACTAACAGGGCTATAGTTACTTGTGTCACCTTTTGATCCCCTTTGTGAATTGTGATACATTTGTACATCTCCAGTGCATGGGGAGCTCCCCTGAGTCCAAGGAAGCTCTCATAATTATGGCTAAGGGTTTGCTTACTTCCTTTGCTGCCTCCTTTATTAAAACTGGATAGATCCCGTCCACCCCTGTTGCCTTTTTTATGTTTAACTTCAACAATTTCTCCTCCACTTTGCTCTCAGTTATTACAAAATCACTTAGCTCCCTGTTACAGTTTGATAAACTTCTAGCACTCCCCTCATTGAATAACTCCTCATGTGTGAATGTAGATGCACAATACTAATTCAGTTTATCAGCTACCTGAGCATGATCATCAATAGTCAACCCATCTATGTTAAGTGGTCCAATCTGATTCATACCTTTTCTTCTAGAGTTTACATAAGTAAAGAACTCTTTGCTGTTTTTATTTGCATCCTTTGTCAAAGATTTCTCATAATCTGTCTTCACCTGCTTAACCTGTTTTGTGACTTGATTACAGGCTAGCTTATATCTGCCATAGGCTTCTGTGTCATCTAATACTTTATATGCATCCCATGCATTTTTCTTCTCTGCCACGAGCCTCATTAATACATCTGACGTCCATTCATCTGACGTTCAAACCTTGAACAGTATTTCTTAGTCAGAATGAAAAACCTAGTAGCCTCCAAAATTAAGTCCCTGAAGGCTTCCCATTTAGAATTCAACGTTGGCAACATCATCAATTTATCCCACTGTATAGAATTTAAAAACTGTGTGAAACCCCAGTAGTCACCTTTACAAAAACAAAAACCCTTCCCTTTAGCCTTGATGGTAGTTACTTCTTTAAGTAATTCCCATATCAGTACATTGTGATTACTGTCACCCAGTGGTTTCTTTATCTGCAAATTCTTAATGCATTAATAATCACTGCTGATAATCAGATCAAGAGTATTACTCCCTCTGGTTGCCACTTGAACATGTTGCTGCAGAAAACAGTCATCCAATAAATCCACAAAAGTCTTCTAGTGTACAAGTGACCAAGCCACAAGTTCCAGTTAGTATCCAGAAAGTTAAAATCCCCCATTATAAAACTTTCTGATTTATTGGCCCTCTCTATCTCTCTGCACAATTGCTCATTCTACTCATCAAATTCATTAGGCCGATAACACACACCTACTCTCATTTTTCCTTTCCCAGTGCTTATGTCACACCAAACAGACTCAACATTGCATTGTCTACCAACATCAATTGGATGCACTTCCTTAGATTTTGTTTCCTAACAGCATAACCTCTCCTCCCATCCTCTCCTGTCTATCCTTTCTGTACACATTGTACTCCCCAAATTCCAATTCTGCAGTGCTTGTCTCTGTGTGATACAATGTCTCTGATATCCCAACAATATCTGCCTTTGATGTCTTGACTAGCACTTCAAGCTCATCAAATTTATTAACTATACTCCTAGCATTGGTGTACATGCAAGTATACATGCACCTGTTTCTACTCTTAGTTACACTAACACAGCCCATGTATTTACTTGTCCCACTATGACTCCCAGCCATCTTGGAAATCTCCATTGCCTTGCTTTCCAGGCTGCTGCTCATTCTAATTGAAGCAGTGCAATAGTCACTTTTGCCTCTGCCTGTTGCCACTGTTAAACTTTTATCCCCCCCAAACTAGCAGCATTCCAACCCACCTAACACTGCCTCGATAGCATCAGCAAATATTCTTGCACCCTTTCTATTTAAGTGTATCCCATCCCTATAGAAGCTGTATCTCCTGTCATTAAGCACAGACCAGGCTGAAAAAAATTCAACCCCTGAGCCTTGCAAAATCTCTCCAGTGCCGAATCAATCGACAAGGTTTTTAGCATAAACTCCCTCCTATCGTGTTTGGGCAGAATTGCAGACACTTTCACATTCAACCCTAACTCGCAACTTTTTTTCAACATTGACCTGTACTTGTTGAGTAAATCTGCAGATCTCTTACTCTTAATGTAATTAGTTCTGTGTACAACAGTATCACCTTTTGTGCTCCTAAAAGATATCTGCTCTACAACATCATCAACTTTTGCCTCTGATAGACGTACCCTGGTCCTGTTCCACCTATCCTTCTTGCATAGTATATTCCTCGTCTCCCTGACAATAGAGTCACCAACAATCAAAATTGAGAGTAGGAGTGTGCTATAGGCCTAATGACTCTGATGAGTATAATAAGGAACTGTACAGGGAAATAGAGTGGGCCAGTAAATCAGAGAGTCTTATAATGGGAGATTTTAATTTCCCAGATATTGACTGGAATTTGGGGGCTGGTTACTCACGCACTAGCAGGGCTTTTGTGGATTTATTGGATGATTGTTTTCTACATCAGCATGTTCGGGAGGCAACTAGAGGGAGTAATACTCTTGATTTGATTATCAGCAGTGATTCTTCATGCATTAAGAATCTGCAGATAAATGAACCACTAGGTGGCAGTGATCACAGTGTGCTGAAGTGGGATTTACTCAAAGAGGTAACTACCATTAGGGGTAAAGGGAAGGGTTATTGCTTCCGTAAAGGCGACTACGA
Source organism: Mastigoproctus giganteus (assembly GCF_048544385.1). Taxonomy (NCBI): domain Eukaryota; kingdom Metazoa; phylum Arthropoda; class Arachnida; order Uropygi; family Thelyphonidae; genus Mastigoproctus; species Mastigoproctus giganteus. The sequence continues at coordinate 107,827,225 of NC_143578.1, forward strand.
TGGACTGAGACAGTATTTAAATTCTATACAGTGGGACCAACTGATGATGTTACCAACAGCAAATTCAAAATGGGAAGCATTCAAAGAACTTATCTTGGAAGCTACTAGGCTTTACATACCAACTAAGAAATATTGTTCAAGGTTTAGGCCAAAATGGATGTCAGATGAACTAATGAGAGAAGAAAAATGCATGGGATACTTACAAATTAACACGACACAGAAGCCTATGATAGATACAAGTTGATATGCAACCAAGTTACAAAGGAGGTTAGGCAGGCGAAGGCAGATTATGAGAAATCTTTGGCAAGGGATGCAAAGAAAAACAGCAAAGAGTTCTTTACTTATGTAAACTCTAGAAGGAAGGGGATGAATCAGATTGGTCCACTTGATATTGATGGGTCAACTGTTGATGATCCTGCTCAGGTAGCTAACAAACTAAATGAATATTTTGCATCGACATTCACACATGAGGAGTTATTCAGCAAGGGGAATGCCAGAGGTGTATTCAACTCTAGCAGTAAGCTACAGAATCTTGAAATAACTGGGAGTAAAGTGGAGGAGAAACTGTTGAAGATAAACACAAGAAAGGCACCCGGGGTGGATGGGATCTATCCAGTTATATTAAAGGAGGCGGCAAAGGAAGTAAGCAAACCCTTAGCCATAATTATGAGAGCTTCCTTGGACTCAGGGGAGGTACCCATAGACTGGAAATGTGCAAATGTGACCCCAATTCACAAAGGCTGACACAAGTAATTATAGACCTCTGAGGTTAACTTCTGTTCCAGGAAAATTAATGGAGGCACTGGTTAAAGAAGCACTGCAGGATCATTTAGACAAGACTTCAGTTATAGCTCAGACACAGCATGGTTTTGTTAAGGGGAAGTCTTGCCTGACCAACTTGATTGGATACTATGATGCAGTCACAAAAGAACTGGATGCAGGGAATAACTTTGATATTATATACTTGGATCTTAGAAAGGCTTTTGATACTGTTGCACATGGAAGACTGCTACACAAATTGGAGCAGTGTGACATTGGAGGCAAATTGCTGCTATGGATAAAGGGGTGGTTGAGGGGGAGAAGACAGAGAGTGGTAATCAATGGACACTGCTCATCCTGGACTAATGTTATTAGTGGAGTCCCTCAGGGCTCAGTGTTGGGTCCATTATTGTTTTCTGTATTTATAAATGATATTGATGATGGTATATCAAGCTTAATGTCCAAGTTTGCAGATGATACAAAGGTTGGCAGGGTTGTCAAGGACACTACTGACACTATGCTGCTGCAACAGGATCTGGAAAGGTTGAGCAGATGGGCTGAGAGGTGGCAAATGAAGTTTAACATTGACAAATGTAAAGTACTACACATGGGAAACAGCAACCCCAGAGCAACGTATCAACTCTGTGGTACTACACTGACAGTGGTAGAGAATGAAAGGGACTTGGGGGTGGTTGTGCAGGCAGATATGAAGTTCTCTGAGCAGTGCAGACGGGCTGCAAGAGTAGCTCATGGAGTATTGTCAATGATATACAGGAATTTTTCCAGCAGGGATAAGGAGGTGATTATTCCATTGTATAAGGCAATGGTCAGGCCACACCTAGAGTACTGTATACAGGTCTGGAGGCCTCATTTCAAGAAGGATGTAGAGCTGCTGGAACGAATTCTGCCTAAGTTTTGCAAATTACAGTGTCTGGAGACTAGGCACCAGCGAGGTGATCTGATAGAGGTGTATAAAGCCTTGAATGGTTCAAGCATGCTCAATGCTGATGGGATTCTTCCTCTAGCTCAGAAAAATCACCTGAGAGGGCATAAATTCAAATTGAGGCAAGACAGATGTAGGATAGACGTGCGGAAATTTGCCTTTAGCCAGCGGGTGGTTGGTTGGTGGAACAGACTTCCATCCCTTGTGGTGGAGGTTGATAGCCTAAATAAGTTTAAGGCTCTGCTGGACAGGTATTTTGAACGAACAGAGGGGTGAAGTGGAAGTGGGTTTTTTTTTTTTTTTTGGCTGATGCTGCATAAGCTTGCTTTCTTGCATCAAATGCCTCTACTAATGCTAATGCTAAAATGCTAATAACTAGTTCCTGTGAGACCAGTGCATTCTGCCTTGGAGATTGCCTCTGTGTTGCCTGATGCACAGGAGTGAGCTCTGCTGTTGACCTGGGCAGCTGAGAGCTGATGAGTCCTTCATATTAATTTCTTTGAGGGCATTTACCGTACACCTCAAGCTCTCATAGATGCCCATCAGAACACTGGGTTTGTGCCTAATTTCTTGACACTCTAGACACCTAGCACACACAAAGGCATCCTCCTTGGTTAGATCATGTTGTGTTTTAGAAAGGTCGGCAAACATTTTACATTTCACACATTTTTTGAGACTGATGCATTGGAGAATTGCCCCCTTCATTTCTCCCCCGAGCTACAGTACTCTGGCTAGTCTGTGATCTTTGCTTCGCAGCTCTAGTCTTGTTCATGATTTCTGTTTAAATACAATTTAATTAACAATGAAATTTAATAAGATTAATAATATTTTTGATTATTTGATAATATTATAATAACCTAACTGATTCCTAATACAATGCTTTGTATTACGCTATCTAGTTTTACGTTATGCCTTACGCTATCAGTTCAAGATATATATACGTTATGCTAGTTCAACAATATTGGCGCCAACACCAGGAGTCATGCCGGGTGGGTAAAGTGTCTGCCTGGCAACCCAAAGGTCGCGGGTTCGAATCCCGCCTTGGGCATGGATCAGAGTACTGCAAAAACCTTGGGAGGTGCATTATAGCCACAGAAGCCGATGCGCCAATAACTAACAAAAAAAAACAAAAAAAACAGGAGTTATAACTTCAAAAATCTCTAGTTAAATTCAAAATAAGAAGCTAATGAACGCTAGTAAACCTATTTAATGTCTGTAAAACACAATGTAGTATGTTAATTAACGAAGAATATGGTAAAAATTAAAAATGCTTATCCCTTTACAGCAGCCAAAAATCTACCGACTGTTCTCTTCCGTGATCAGCACACCCTCCAAGTTTATATCTTTTAATTTTTCTTGTAGTGTTTTCCCATAAATTTCCTTTATTTTTATTCTTCAAATCTTGATGTATTTAGCATTGTTCTATTGTTCATTAGCTTCATATTTTTAGATTTTCATTTAATTGTTGCTGCTAGCAGTTCATGGTCGGTGTCAAAATCTGTATTTCTAAGAGTTTTAACATTTTGAATGGATGATTTCCAGTTGTTATTCATTAAAATCTAGTTGAAGCAGTTTTTTGTATTTCTATCTGGTGTTTTATATGTATATTTATGTTGAGATCTGTGGTAGAACAGTGTGTTGGTTCAAGAGTTCTTCTTGTTTATTTCTATCTCCTATCCTGAATTTTCGTGATACGTTACTGAAATCTGTCGAGAAGCCTCCAACTTTTGCATTATTAAAGTCTCCCATTATTATTAAAATATTTTTTGTGTGTTATCTGTGGTTTCTTGTAGGTCTAAATAGAAGGAAGCTATATCTGTGTCATCATGTGAGGAGTCTGGGGCATATACCTGGATTATTTTTTATGACAATTCCTTTTTCTTTACCTTTTATTCTTAAAATTATCATTCTTGAGCTGTGTGGATGAATTTCTATTATTGAATTTAATAGATGTTTCTTTACTATGAAAGCAATTGCTCTGCATATGTTGTCTTTTCTCCCTGAGTAAAATATTCTTCCTTCTTTCAGTGTTTCCAGTGTTTCTTCTTCTGTCCGATGTATCCCTGACATTTCTATGATATCCCATTTGATCTTTTTCAATTCGTCTACCAGTTTTATTTTCTCGGGCTTGTAAAGCATCTTGTATTTAGTGTTGAGAGATATATTTGTGTTTTGGCTGACTACATAGCTTTCTTCACAGCTGTTCTCCATAATCTAAGAACAGCCGCGTCAGTTACCCCAGATGCGGTAGCATGAATGTTTTTCTGACAATGGCTGAGATCCATAGGGTTTAAGGCAGATAATGCAGCCGGTTAGCTATTCCTCTGCTGCATAGTCCACAATTTAGATGGGACCAGTATCTTTGAAGAGTGACAGGCTTCAACTGTGGCTGAGGATAGATCGTCCATCTTTGCCTGTAACCCAGGCAGGGGCCAATCCCAGGTACTGTCAGCTGGAGCCAGCCGAGCCCAGGTTTTTTTACATGAGGCCTGCTCCCCCCCCCCTTCTCATTCCAGGCTTGGGACCGGCAGTGGCAGAGTTCACACTTATTTACATCTACTAAATCAGTAAAGCCTCAATTTCGAGTGGTTGGCAGGAGTGTTTGAGAGACCCCAAGTATTATGTAACCATTGTTCCTTATAAGGATGTTGCTGTTAACCACTTTATTTGTCATGTGGAGTCATTTATTTTTTTATCATTATTTTGTGGTCAATATTTTCTGCAGACACTAATGGCAGTAAGAGGGGGGAAAAACCCTAATCATATGTATTATTTAAAGGACATATGGCATATTAAGTTATTGATGAAATACAGAAAAAAAGAGAGACATTGTAGTTTAATTGCACAACTCAACAAGGCTTTTATAACTTAAAATTAAATTAACTTTTTAACTTCTGTTATTTTAATTCTGAATCTTGATAAACATATTTTATAGTACTGTATCTCAATAAAATACAGTAAGTGAATTTTGTAAAACTTTAGGCCTGCTGGGGTTCTGCATGGAACCAGAAAATACATGGGCTGTTAGAATAACTATGGGTTAACAGACTTGTATACTTACATATATACCAATTCTAGAGCATAGTAAATAAATTTAGTATTAGTATTAATAGTGGCAAAGATGCATGAAAGCAAGCTTATGCAGCATCAGCCAAAAACAAAAAAAATTCCCAGTTTTTTTATTTTTGGCTGAAATAAAATAATTCCCACCTCCAGTAGTTATTATTAGCTACATGGTGCAAGGAAGCCTGAGGCTTATGCTGTACCAGCCGAAAAAAAATTCCCTGAGAGAGAGAGAGAGAGAGAGAGAGAGAGAGAGAGAGAGAGAGAGAGAGAGAGAGAGAGAGTCAAAAGTAGAAGGGAATCACCAAAACAGAAAAGAATAACGATATCCAGCTCAGGACCCTGGGTGTGCCAAGCCCATAGTCACCAGATGTGAGACCCTGGGGTTGAGTTCTTTCATGCATTTATTCAAACTATCCACTTCCACAACAACAGATGGAAGCTTGTTCTATCAATTAACCACCCATTAATTGCTAGAACAAAACTTCTGTACATCAATTCTGCAACCATCCTTTCTCTATTTGAATATATGCACCATCAAGTGCATATACTGAGCAAGAGGACAAATCCTATTGGTATTGAGTTTCCTGAAGCTATTCAAAACCTTAAACACCCCAATCAGAATACTTCTCAAGTACCTCGTCATATTTGCTGAATTTGAAGTCTTGTTCAAGTAATCAAATGCAGACATTGTGGGGATATCAGAAATGTGATATCACTAAGAAGTTAGGTACTGTATGCATGTTATTAGCATTAGCATTAGTAGAGGCATTTGATGCAAGAAAGCAAGCTTATGCAGCATCAGCCAAAAAAAAGAAAAAAAGAAAAAAAAACCCACTTCCACTTCACCCCTCTGTTCGTTCAAAATACCTGTCCAGCTGAGCCTTAAACTTATTTAGACTATCAACCTCCACCACAAGGGATGGAAGTCTGTTCCACCAACCAACCACCCGCTGGCTAAAGGCAAATTTCCGCACGTCTATCCTACATCTGTCTTTCCTCAATTTGAATTTATGCCCTCTCAGGTGATTTTTCTGAGCTTGAGGAAGAATCCTATCAGCATTGAGCATGCTTAAACCATTCAAGGCTTTATACACCTCTATCAGATCACCTCGCTGGTGCCTAGTCTCCAGACACTGTAATTTGCAAAACTTAAGCCTTTCTTCGTAAGAGCACCCCTTTGTTCCATTCACTAATCTTGTTGCCCTTCTCTGTACTCGTTCCAGCAGCTCTACATCCTTCTTGAAATGAGGCCTCCAGACCTGTATACAGTACTCTACGTGTGGCCTGACCATTGCCTTATACAATGGAATAATCACCACCTTATCCCTGCTCGAAAAATTCCTGTATATCATTGACAATACTCCATGAGCTACTCTTGCAGCCCGTCTGCACTGCTCAGAGAACTTCATATCTGCCTGCACAACCACCCCAAGTCCCTTTCATTCTCTACCACTGTCAGTGTAGTACCACAGAGTTGATACGTTGCTCTGGGGTTGCTGTTTCCCATGTGTGGTACTTTACATTTGTCAATGTTAAACTTCATTTGCCACCTCTCAGCCCATCTGCTCAACCTTTCCAGATCCTGTTGCAGCAGCATAGTGTCAGTAGTGTCCTTGACAACCCTGCCAACTTTTGTATCGTCTGCAAACTTGGACATTAAGCTTGATATACCATCCTCAATATCATTTATAAATACAGAAAACAATAATGGACCCAACACTGAGCCCTGAGGGACTCCACTAATAACATTAGTCCAGGATGAGCAGTGTCCATTGATTACCACTCTCTGTCTTCTCCCCCTCAACCACCCCTTTATCCATAGCAGCAATTTGCCTCCAATGTCACACTGCTCCAATTTGTGTAGCAGTCTTCCATGTGCAACAGTATCAAAAGCCTTTCTAAGATCCAAGTATATAATATCAAAGTTATTCCCTGCATCCAGTTCTTTTGTGACTGCATCATAGTATCCAATCAAGTTGGTCAGGCAAGACTTCCCCTTAACAAAACCATGCTGTGTCTGAGCTATAACTGAAGTCTTGTCTAAATGATCCTGCAGTGCTTCTTTAACCAGTGCCTCCATTAATTTTCCTGGAACAGAAGTTAAGCTCACAGGTCTATAATTACTTGTGTCAGCCTTTGATCCTCCTTTGTGAATTGGGGTCACATTTGCACATTTCCAGTCTATGGGTACCTCCCCTGAGTCCAAGGAAGCTCTCATAATTATGGCTAAGGGTTTGCTTACTTCCTTTGCTGCCTCCTTTAATATAACTGGATAGATCCCATCCACCCCGGGTGCCTTTCTTGTGTTTATCTTCAACAGTTTCTCCTCCACTTTACTCCCAGTTATTTCAAGATTCTGTAGCTTACTGCTAGAGTTGAATACACCTCTGGCATTCCCCTTGCTGAATAACTCCTCATGTGTGAATGTCGATGCAAAATATTCATTTAGTTTGTTAGCTACCTGAGCAGGATCATCAACAGTTGACCCATCAATATCAAGTGGACCAATCTGATTCATCCCCTTCCTTCTAGAGTTTACATAAGTAAAGAACTCTTTGCTGTTTTTCTTTGCATCCCTTGCCAAGGATTTCTCGTAATCTGCCTTCGCCTGCCTAACCTCCTTTGTAACTTGGTTGCATATCAACTTGTATCTATCATAGGCTTCTGTGTCATGTGTTAATTTGTAAGTATCCCATGCATTTTTCTTCTCTGCCATATGCCTCATTAGTTCATCTGACATCCATTTTGGCCTAAACCTTGAACAATATTTCTTAGTTGGTATGTAAAGCCTAGTAGCTTCCAAGATAAGTTCTTTGAATGCTTCCCATTTTGAATTTGCTGTTGGTAACATCATCAGTTGGTCCCACTGTATAGAATTTAAATACTGTCTCAGTCCATCGTAGTCGCCTTTACGGCATCGTAGTCGCCTTTACGGAAGCAATAACCCTTCCCTTTACCCCTAATGGTAGTTACCTCTTTGAGTAAATCCCACTTCAGCACACTGTGATCACTGCCACCTAGTGGTTCATTTATCTGCAGATTCTTAATGCATGAAGAATCACTGCTGATAATCCAATCAAGAGTATTACTCCCTCTAGTTGCCTCCCGAACATGCTGATGTAGAAAACAATCATCCAATAAATCCACAAAAGCCCTGCTAGTGCGTGAGTAACCAGCCCCCAAATTCCAGTCAATATCTGGGAAATTAAAATCTCCCATTATAAGACTCTCTGATTTACTGGCCCACTCTATTTCCCTGTACAGTTCCTTATTATACTCATCAGAGTCATTAGGCCTATAGCACACTCCTACTCTCAATTTTGATCTCCCAGTGCTCATGTCACACCGAACTGACTCAACACTGCACTGTCCAGCGATGTCGACTGGCTTCACTTCTTTGGTTTTTATGTGTTTCTTAACTAATAGCATAACCCCTCCCCCCTTCCTATCCTGTCTATCCTTTCTGTAGACGTTGTACTCCCCAAATTGCAGTTCTGCATCCCTTATATCTGTGTGACACCACGTCTCTGATATCCCAACAATATCTGTCTTTGATGTTTTGAGCAATACCTCAAATTCATCAAATTTATTTACTAAACTCCTAGCATTGGTGTACACACAAGTATACCTGCACCTGTTTCTATTCTTAGCTACCCTAACACAACCCATGTGTTTACTTGTACTGCAATGGCTCCCAGCAGTCTCTGAAATACCATGCATCTTGTTTTTCAGGCTTCTGCTCATTCTAATAGAAGCAGTGCAAGAATCTCTTTCACCTCTGCCAGTGGCTACTGTCAATCTATTGGTCTTTGTCTCCCCCCAAGCTAGCAGTTTTCCGACCCACCTAACACTGCCTCGATAGCATCAGCAAATATTCTTGCACCCTTTCTATTTAAGTGTATCCCATCCCTGTAGAAGCAATCTCTCCTGTTAACAAGTACAGTCCAGGCTGAAAAAAATTCTTACTATACTATGTAAGAATTTAAGTTATGTAAGAATAAAAAGTTATACTATGTAAGAATGGTATAAAACCTCACTGAATGAACTATGGGACGAAAACACATGCTGGTTCCTTGTTCTTGTAATGTGACACATTTAAATTAAACTTTTAACAAGAAGCTGTAAAAGTAAAATAGAATACAGTGTATTCAGATATCACTTCTGCAATGAAGTGAGTTCAGTGTGAAGACCTTTTTCTCTTCTATTACCAGCTAATTGGAAAGAATTTTTTATTATCAGTGGAGAGGAGAAGAAAACTGAATAGAAGATCCAAGTTACATTCTACAAGAATAGCACTAAATTGAACAAATTGAGCTTAATTTAGTAGGTAGATTTAAATCTATCAAAGCCACAAGCAGAAACTTTGGAATGTAGACTTCACGAATGCAGTTTGTTAGCTGATAGTACAAGAATTTCCATATTTAGAAATAAAAGTTGTCTAGTTTTTGTGGTGGCAGGATGCTCTTTATGTATGTGCCTAGATAGAACAGTTGGAAGAACACAAACCTGAAGGACAATAGATATTCATTGATATCCTCTGAAATAAGTTTAAAGGAAATTGCATTACATAGTAATGGAAACAATACCTTCAGTAACTGCAACCTGCAAGTATACTGCAGTGAAATATATTTTATAATATAATATCCGTGTACATAAATTTAACTACATATGTAGTGTAAAGGCATCGTTTAATTTTATCTGATATTGTGGCTACCTTCACAATGAGATACGAGGTATTCCACTACTTTGAATAAATAATGCTTCTCCAGTAGAGGAGGCCACTGTTATTGCCTTTACACTAAGTATGTAGTTAAATCTATGGGTAAAACCATGGTGTATCTACACCGATATTATATGGTTAATTTAAACCCATATCATATTATGCCTTGCACATTTAGGCTTTAAATACAGTGAAATATATGCAACTTCTCTGACAGTTGTGTGGCAGTTTTAAAATCACTGCACTTTTATTTGGATTGCAGAGTGAATATATTTACCTAATGAGCAGTGACCTTCATTACCTTACAGCAGCAATATATAAAGCAGGTTAATTTATAATAAAGCAAATTTTGGAATGAACAAGTTTTGCTTGTGAGACATTCCAACAATAGAGCAACACTGTGTTATCTAGGATTGGTAAGTGCAAGAAGAGTTTGTTCCTTGGAAAAATGTCAAGTATGTGCCATTAGTAGATATTCAGTAGATTTCTTGCTCCATTGCATATAAACCTGAGCTTTACAGAAAATTCTCTGAGATGAAATGATGCTAAAATCAAAAAGGAATCTTTGTTGAGTCTAAATTTAAAAACTATTTAAACCCTTATCCGGTCCTCTGCGGCAATAAGTTGCCACCGATTTGGAACAAACACTAAATGCTATTCACTTAGTTGCCTGGCTGCCTTTTAAATCCTTGGTTCATAAGAGTTATTAGGTAATTAAAATGAATCTATAAACAATTGATAGAACTATCTCTTGCATAACAACTGTGCTATTTTCCATTAATGGAATGGGAATTTTTTGGGCTCATTTAACTGGAGAGAGTGTTGAGCGCAGTTGGATACAAATGTGCTATGTGAAATATTCAAGGTATTTATCCTTGAAACCTCAAATGTATTCTGTACTAATGGTAAAGTTCCATAAATGTAAGATTCCAAAATGGGATGTTTTGGAATCTTACATTTGGTGAAGTTAAAAGTTTGAGTAAAAGAAACAAGTACAGTAAGACCGCCGTACCCGCAGGGGATATGTTCCAAGACCTGCGTGGATGGCTGAAACCACAGAGAAGATAAGAAGTATGTTACTACTCTGTGGCTAAAACCGCGGATATGAGCGAACAACTGCTGACCTCATATATAACGTGATTTTCGTGTACATACATACCTATAATAAAGTTTAATTGATAAATTAGACACACAGTAAGACATTATCAACATTAAATACGGTAATAATAAAGTACAGCAAACTCGATTTACCGGCATTGGATTAATTGGGACACTTCAAGACTCCAAATAAAAAAAAATAATAATAAATAAATCAACCAGAAATCATAAAATTCAAGTAATAGCTAGAATAGGTATAAACAGATATTTTGCAAGTCGTAAATTAGCGACAAGAACCAGCGTTATAAGTCGTAATTGAGAGATTAGTGTACCTATTATTTTGAAACCCCAAAGTTTGTTTTAATGCATCGCGTAGATTGTTGTGTTCCGTCGCACCGCAAAAGGGCAAATTTTGTTTCGTTATTTATATCAGGAATGTCGAAACTTTTTTTTTATAGAACTTTTTTCTTTCTTTTTTTTTTTTTTTTTTTTTTTGTTTGTTTAGGAATCGCGAAAATGGGCAAACGCAAGAGTTGTGCTTTCAAATTAAACAAAAACTTTAAATTATTCAAAAGTTTGAAAACTGCATCCGTTAAATCTCTAAAGAACCATGTCGGTGACCAAATACGCGACAAAGGGAAGCTATTCGATTTAAAATCAACATCTTAAAGAATAAAGAGATGCATCGTATTGGACACGTGAGTAGTACGTGTTAAGTTTTTTTTTTTCTGTTGTTAACTGAATCAGCGGATACAGGGGGCACAACTGTATAAGACAGTTACATGGTTCTGATTTAGCATTAGCATTTGTAGTGGCCTATGATGCAAGAAAAAAAGTTATACAGCATCAGCCAAAAAAAAAAAAAAAAAAAAAAAAAAGCCTCCCATTCACACCAAAAGTTTTTTTTTTTTTTTTCTTTCCAGTTCTTACTTGAACTTATTTAAGCTATCAACTTCCATAATGACAGATGGAAGTTTGTTTCAGCAATCAACCTCTCGCTGGCTAAAGGACAATTTCCATGCATCTATTCAGCAACTGTCTTTGCTCAATTTGAATTTATGTCCCTTTGTGTGTAGTCTCAGCAAGTGGAAGAATACTCAATCCATTCAAGACTTTAACACCTCATTCAGATCCCCTGCAGGTGCCTGGTCTCAAGACACTGCAATTTGCAGAACTGATGCCTTTCTAGGCAAAGCACCAATTTGTTCCCTTCACCAATCTAGTTGTCCTTCTCTGTGCCCATTCCAGCAGATCTACATCCTAAAGTGAGGCCTCTAGACCTGTATACAGCACTCAAAATGTGGCCTAACCATACAAATGGATCATCACCTCCTTATCCCTGTTAGTGAACTTTCTATATGTCATTGATAAAACCCCATGAACTGTCCAGGCAGCTTATCTGCACTGCTCAGAGAAATTCATGTCTGATTGCTCAATTACCCCCAGATCTTCTTCATTTTCCACTACCTTGAGTATAGTACCACACAGTTGATAAGTTACTCTGAGGTTGTTGCTACCCGTATGCAATACCTTGCATTTGTCAATGTTTAAACTTCAACTGCCATTGCTCAGTCCATTGACCCAATTTTCCTAGAACTTGTTCAGTAATGTACCCTAATGACTGTCTTTAACCACCCTGTCAACCTTTGTATCATCTGCAAACATAAACATTAAGCTTGTTATACCTCCCTCAATATTATTGATAAATACTGAAAGCAACAATGGACCCAGCACTGAAACCTGGGGAACTCCACTAATAACATGAATCCATGAAGAGCAGTGCCAATTGATAACTACTTTGTCTTTCACTTAACCATCCCTTTATCCATAGCAGTAACTTTTCTTTAATGCCACGTTGCTCCAATTTGTACAGCAGTCTTTTATGTGCAACAGTATCAAAAGCCTTCCTGAAATGATGTCAAAATTATTTTTTGCATACAGTAACCTGCCCGATTGGTTAGACAAGACCGCTCCCTGACAAATCCATACTGTGATTGCAGTATAATTGCATGCCTGTCCAAATGGTCCTTGCATTACTTCTTTAACCAGTGATTCGATTATTTTCTCTGGAACAGAAGTTAGACTAATAGGTCTGTAATTACTCGTGTCTCCCTTTGTGAATTTGGTATATATTCGCACTTCTCTAGTCGATAGTGACCTCCCATGAATCCAAGGATGCTGTCGTAATTATGACTAAGAGTTTGATTATCACCTTTGTTGCCTTCCTTAATATAACTGGATAGATTCCATCCACCCAATGTGCCTTTTTTTTTTTTTTGTCTCTCCTTAACAATTTCTCCTTCACTTTTCAGTTCCGATATCACAAAGTCATTTAGCTCCCCATCAGAGTTTGATAAACTTCTGGTATTCTATACTCTAAAGAATTCTTCATGTGTGAATGTAGATGCGAAATACGTATTCAATTTGTCTGCAACCTGAACAGCGTCATCAGTAGTTAATTCATAAACATCAAGTGGCCCAATGTGATTCAACTCCTTCCTTCTACTGTAGTATAAGTATAGAAGTCCTTGCCAGAGACTTCTCATAATCTGTCTTAACTTTCCTTTATGGCTTGATTACAGACTAATTTATATTTACCATAGGCTTCTGTATCGCTGAATTATTTATATAAATCCCCATGCAATTTTTTTTTCTTTGCCACGTGTCTCAATAGTTCACCTGACATCCATTTGGGTCTGAGTCTGGAACACTCTAGAAAATTCTTCTTTGTTGGTATGAAAAGCCTATTAGCTTCTTTGATTGCTTCCCTGAATAGTTCCCAATTAGAATTTGCTGTTAGTAACATCATTATTTGGTCCCACTGCCCACAATTTAAAAACTATCTGACACCTCTGTAGTAACCCTACCAATGTTTGGCGCATAATTGCCGTTGCGCCATAAAACTCAACATTTAACTGTAGTAATCCTTTACGAAAGCAAAATCATTTACCCCTTGACAGTAGTTATGTCTTAAAATAATTAAATTCCACATTAGTACACTGATCGTTGCCACCCAGTGGCTCTTTTACTTGCAGATTTTTAATTCATGAGGAATCACTGCTGATAACCAGATCACGAGTATTGCTTCCCCTTGTTGCCTCTCTAACATGTAGCTGCAGAGAATTCATTCAAAAAATCCACAAAAATTTTGCTAGTGTGTGAGTGACCAACCCATAAATTCCAGTCAACATCCAGAAAATTAAAATCCCCCATTATGAGACTATGTTTTGCTGGCCCACTCTATTTTCCTGTATAGCTGTTTGGTATACTCGTCACAGCCTATAACACACCCCTACTCTGTTTTGTTTTCCCAGTGCTTATATCACACCAAACTGACTGAACATTGCACTCTTCATCCAAGTCAATTGGATGCACTGCCTTAGATTTAATATTCTTAACTAAGAGCATAACTCCACATCTGTTTGTTCTTCCTGTGTGCATTGTCCCCATATTCAAATTCAGCCTCACTTATGTGTGAGTTTTACCACACCTCCACTATTCCTACAATGTGTGCATTCTATGACTTAATCCATCAGATTTATTTACAGTGCTATCATTAGTGTACATGCACGTGGTCTTACCTGTAGTTACCCTAACACAGCCCATGTATTAATTTGTTTCATGATGACTCACAGCATAGCCCAGTGGTTTTCAACCTTTTTTTAATAACGGCACCCCTAAGTAATTTATTTTATTTTGCGGCACCCCTACTCAATTTTCTGCCTGTTAGATCTGATTCTCTCTCTGTATATATTTATTACATATATAATATCGGTGTTTAGATACACCATAGACACTCTTAAAAAAACTCCAAAGTAGTTGTTGTGGGCATCATTTGCTCTTTCTCATATTGTGCTCTGCCTTCACGAGTTGCCATGATACTGCACTACCTCAAATAAGTAACGCTTCACTAATAGAGAAGACTATTGTTACTTATTCTCAGTGAGTACCACCACCCAGACATGTTTCAAGGCTATTTGTATATGTGTGGGATAATAGCTCTACTATCCACTTGTCCCTATTAGACTTAGAAAGGAAAAAAGGTAGAGGGAAAGTAATAGTAGGAGTGGAAGAGGAAAAAGAAACATGTAGAAGAATGAAAGGGACTAACTCCTTCAACTCACACCACTCAAAACCTCATAAACTCCTCGAATAGGTAACGCTTCCCCAGTAGAGAAGACTGTTGTTACCCATTCTCGGAAACTCCGTGAACACCAGGCTCCCCAGACATGTTTCCAGGCTATTGGCCTATCATCAGTGGGTGGGCAGGTACCCTAGTATTGCAGACATGATGACCCAGTTGTGAAGTTAATCGCACAATATAAGAGATGCCAAAAGGTGTATAAGATAATATTTAAAATAATTAAATGCACATGGCATAATACTTTGAGTTTAGTATCTATATAATATCGGTGTTTAGATACACCATAGACACTCTTAAAAAAACTACAAAGTAGTTGTTGTGGGCATCATTTGCTCTTTCTCATATTGTGCTCTGCCTTCACGACGAGTTGCCATGATACTGCAAAGTGAAGCGTTACTTATTTGAGGTAGTGCAGTATCATGGCAACTCGTCGTGAAGGCAGAGCACAATATGAGAAAGAGCAAATGATGCCCACAACAACTACTTTGTAGTTTTTTTAAGAGTGTCTATGGTGTATCTAAACACCGATATTTTATAGATACTAAACTCTTAAAGTATTATGCCATGTGCATTTAATTATTTTAAATATTTATTACAATAATATAATTATAAAAATTACATTTCGTAATACAAATTATATATATACAGTATATAATTTTATTCTTTATATAGAGGTACTAAGTAAACATCAATTATAGATCACCACAAAATTAAAAAGATACTGTACACCTTTTTATAATGAAATAAACATATAAATTAAAAAATAATAAGTTTAAGTAACTTAAACCCTAATTACGTGGCACCCCCGGAATGTTGTTATGGCACCCCAGTTGAAAACCAGAAATCCCAGACACCTTGCTTTCCAGGCTGCTGAATGTATCAATAGTAGCAATTCCAGAATCGTTTTCACCTTTGCTTGCTGCTCTAGTTAAATTATTAGTCGTATATGCCAGATGACCAAAAATTAGCCATCCACATGGCCTGTTCGATTATTTCATCCGATGTTTGTCAGATCAGAATCCTTGTTTTGTATTTTGATTCACTTTCATTGCCATATTTTTCAGTTGAAATGTACAACGGTGTAAATATTTGTAACATTAGTAGTCTGTAATCAGGAAGCGTTAATTTTTTTAAAAAATATATGAGATGTTACAATAATGATGCCAATGTTCACTTCAATTTGTCTAAAAAATTCAACATGTAGTCAGTCAGTGGCGTATCCAGGTGTCATCGTAAGGGGGGGGCCATGGCGACCAGGTGCAGGTATCATCGTAAGGGCGGGTGGGCATGGCGACCAGGCTTTTGAGTTTTTTTTTAGAACGCCTCCCACGTTCTTTTTCTTTAATTTAAAATTTTTGGTTAAGGAGTGGCATATGCCCCCTCTGCCCACTGACCCCTGAATACGCCCCTGTGTGTAGTAATATGAAAATGCTCTAAATTTATTCTCCTTATAATTTTCCTTTAATTTTTATGCATTTTAATCATATTGTATAACTAATTACACTACTTGGCATTTTGAAAATAATTCACTGATATTTTTGAGAAAATAGTATTTCTAAATCATTTTCTGATGCCGATTTCAAAAATGACCCATTTTAGCCGAAATACACGTAAGTTTCTTCGAAAATCACGAAAGAAAATTTGATTTTTCACAAACTTATTTATTTTGGCAGAATTTGTTCACTGAAATTATAACAAAATGCTGCTTTTATTAGACTTTTATATTATTTAAATACATGTTGAAAACGTTAAAAAGGAAGTGTAAAAAGTCCACTAAACACTGATTTTAAAAACTGATCTACGATGGGTCAAATATTTGTGTCTTTGATTTTCTTGCAGATATCTCTACTATACAGTTCCTCTTCAGCATCCAGCAATAGTTAGCCATCATGTTGACATTCCACCTCATCTCAATCTCTTTAATTTTCTGGTGATACTGCTCGCCTTGTTCTCCACTAACACTTCGTAGATTTTCTGGGAAGTAGTCAATGTAAGAGTGTAAAAAATGTACCTTGACACTCATGTTGCAGCCCAGCTTCTTGAAATTTGCCAACATATTTTCAACTATATTCTTTAGTCTGAATCCTTATTGCTCCCTAAGAAGTTCTCAACAATAGACTTGAATCTGCTGATCCATGTTTTCTCTCTCTCTCTCTCTCTCTCATTCATACTTCCATCAAAATTTCGATCCCTCATCAGTTGGCGAATTTAAGGTCCAACAAAAAATACCTTGTTTTTAGCTTCCTTTGAGTGATCGATGGGAATTTAGTACAAAGGTAGTTGAAGCAGGTAAGGCTTTCACAAACTGTTTCGTCAAATCCATTTTGATGTGAAAGGAGGACAGTTTTGGGATCTACCATGGTTTATGAACTACGTTCTTTGATCGAGGCAACAAACCACCCCTTTTTTAGCAGACCTTGGCATCCCATTGCTTATTTCTTGCCCCAACCGTCTCTCTCTCTCTCTCTCTCTCTCTCTCTCTCTCTCTCACACACACACACACACACACACACACACACACACACACACACACACACACACACACACACACACACACAAGGCTTTTTTTGTGTACCCAGATTGCTGTCCAAGTAACAGCTTATCACTTTACTGTTGACACAGACGAACCATGTTCTTCGTACTTAATATTTTTCAACAACTTCAAGTTCTGTTTCTCTCAAGTGCACAGAGTGAGCTTTTGAAATTGACTAATTTTTTTCCATTGTGGAGCAACACACATTTGAGAATCCTCTGATCAGTCAGTAAAAAGGCTCCACTGTGTAGGATTGAAACTAATTCCTAAATATTTAATATTTAGGAATTAATATAACTAAATACTAAAGCGACTCAGAAGCCTATGGCAGATATAAGCTAGTCGGTAATCAGGTCACAAAGGAGGTTAGGCAGGCGAAGGCAGATTACGAGAAATCCTTGGCAAATGATGGTAAGAAAAACAGCAAGGATTTTTTTACTTATATAAAGTCTAAAAGGAAGGGGATGAATCTGATTGGTCCACTTGACATCGATGGTTCGACTGTTGATGATCCTGCTCAGATAGCAAACAAACTGAATGAGTATTTTGCATCTACATTCACACATGAGGAATTATTAAGGTTTGAAAATGGCAGAATGTTATCAAATTGTAGCAGGGTACTTAATGATTTTGTCATAACTGAAAGCAAAGTGGAGGAGAAATTGTTGAAGTTAAACAAGAAAAGCACCTGGGGTGGATGGGATCTATCCAGTTATATTAAAGGAGGCAGCAAAGCAACTAAGCAAACCCTTAGCCATAATTATGAGAGCATTCTTGGACTCAGAGGAGTTTCCCACGGATTGGAGATGTGCAAATGTATCTCCAATTCACAAAGGGGGATCGAAGGGTGATACGAGTAATTACAGACCAGTTAGTTTAACTTCTGTTCCGGGTAAAATAATAGAGTCACTGGTTAAAGATGCATTGCAGGATCATCTAGACAAGACTGAAGCAATAATTCAGACACAGCATGGGTTTGTTAAGGGAAAGACTTGTCTAACAAATTTGATTGGTTATTATGATGTGGTTACAAAGGAACTGGATGCAAAAAATAATTTTCATATCATATATTTGGATTTCAGGAAAGCTTTTGAGACTGTTGCACATGGAAGACTATTGTACAATTTGGATCAGAATGGTATTAAGGGTAAGTTGCTACAATGGATAAAAGGATGGTTAAGTGGGAGAAGATAGAGGGTGGTAATCAATGGGTGCTGCTCTTCGTGGACTAATGTTATTAGTGGAGTCCCACAGGGTTCGGTGTTGGGTCTACTGTTGTTTTGTTTATTTATCAATGATATTGATGAAGGTATATCAGGCTTAGTGTCGAAGTTTGCAGATGATACAAAGGTTGGCAGGGTTGTTAATGACAGTAATGGCATTGTGGTACTGCAACAGGATCTAGATAATTTGGGCAGATGGGCTAAGAAGTGGCAACTGAAGTTTAACCTTGACAAATGCAAAGTACTGCATATGGGTAGAAGTAACCCGAGAGAAAAGTACCAACTGTGTGGTACTACACTTAAGGTGGTAGAAAACGAAAAAGACCTGGGAGTAATTGTGCAGTCAGATATGAAGTTTTCTGAGCAATGCAGACAGGCTACCAGGGTAGGTCATGGGGTTTTGTCAATGATATATAGGAATTTTGCTAGCAGGGAAAAGGAGGTGATTGTCCCTCTGTATAAGGTAAGGTCCCTCTGTATAAGGTTAGGCCACACGTTGAGTACTGCGTACAGGTCTGGAGGCCTCATTTTAGGAAGGATGTCGATTTGCTTGAGCATGTACAGAGAAGGGCAACAAGATTGGCGAGGGGAATGAAGGGATCCTCTTACCAAGAGAGGATTAAGTTCTGCAAATTGCAGTGGCTGGAGACTAGGCACCTGCGTGGTGATCTGATTGAGGTGTATAAGGCCTTGAATGGGTTGAGCATGCTTAATTCTGATGGGATCCTTCCACTTGTTCAGATTACGAACCTAAGGTGCCATAAATTGAAATTAAGAAAAGACAGATATAGAATAGATGCACGGAAATTTGCCTTTAGCTAGCGGGTGGTTAATTGGAACAAACCATCTGTAGTTGTGGAAGTTGATAGGTTGAATAAATTTAAGGAGGAACTGGACAGGCATTTGGAGGGAATGGTGTGATGATTATTATTATTTTTCTTTGGCTGATGCTGCATAAGCTCATACACTTGCTTTCTTGCATCACATGGCACTACTACTTCTTTAAGTCATTTATATTATTGCAAAAAAAAAAAAAAAATAGAATTGTCCTCGGAAAAGTAGGGGATTAGTTCGCGTTCTCTGTATCTCAACCATGAGAAAAACATCCCATGTACTAGAAGATTTTTTTTTTTTTTGACTTGTTTAGAACCAAGGAGTTCTGCAGATTCCTTTAGTAAATATAAATCTTTTACCAGATCATTGAGTTCGTGCTGTGTAAACAATTCACAATTGGACTCAATGTCTCAAGGCGTGTAGACTTCAGTTTCACTTTTAGCAGTCCGTGCTGCTACATTCTTCAATATAAATCGAGGGCATGGAATTGGCAGATTATCGCCATGGGGGACTGTCTAATGGCAGATGGAATTTTAGTATAGACCAGCGTTTCCCAAACTTTTTTAGTCACGGAACACTTTTCATCTCAAAATATATTTACGGAACACTTACGAAATACAAGTTTAGCGGGAGCCAAAGAACTGTTTGCTAATATTTTATTACCTATGACGCACCGTGCATTAGGTCACAGTGGTATTTTGGTATGTTGGGCGTCTAACGGTTTCTGGGATTTCTCACATCTCCGCGTATGTTCTCTGTATCGGTCAAGCCAGAGATTTAAAAGTGTGTGGGATATGTAGTATGTTGTGCCCATTGTTCATCTGGCCTGTTAGTCGCCGGGCCCTAGTGGGGCCCGACATTACCAATACCAGCCTCGGGGAGGCCGACCGACCGGCCGGGTGTTACCAGTGATTGAATCAGTACTCTGGCAGGTCCTGCCACCTACTTTTCTGGGATTTCTGTGGCTAGGACCAAAATAAATAAAATAAAAATTAGAAAAATAAATAGTCGCGAGGATGTTTTATTGCGAATTTGGGTTTTTGCTTTAGGAGCACTGTTTGGGGTTTTATGCTTTAAGGTTTTGATAAAGCCTAATTGGGTCGGGCAAGAATTTGATGTAGGGCTAATCGCTGTGTGAGATGACAGATTTGGGTGGGGAGGCAAAAGGCTGGGGGGTGAAATAGGAAGCAGAGGGGTCGATAGGGAAAGTGACTCTCCCCCCCCCGTTTTTCAGTGGGGTATGCCCATGTCTCACCAGAGGGAAATAGGGTTGGCAAGGGGAAAGGTAGCATGTCTCTCCCCCACCACGGATTAGGGTTTTAAAGAAATATCGCAGGTGCGAAATTTGATAGCCAGATGGCACTCTAGTTCTGATGCCATTCCAGTTTTCATCATTTTTCAGGAACTTTGTTGTGACGCGTTTGTATCAAGTCAGAGATGGTCGGCCGCAGGATTCTTGTTTTGGTCTCTCCCAGGAGGAGTAGCCCTGCACAGGTCTCTTGAGTTTCAAATGGCGTGTCTATTTCTTCATGCTGAGATTTTATTCTTTTGCTCTTGCTTTGATCTTCTGTGTCTCTCCTTTATTTTTACTTAGTCCATGACATTTGGTTTGTGATATATCTATTGGGTGTTATTGTCCTCCGGAGGATCAGGTTGCATTGCGATAATTGTTTTCCTTCTTGTGAATAATTGTATTGCGAAGTTAGTTAGTGCTGTGTACTCTTCTTGAGTGTCCAATAGTTGGGACTCTTGGTGGATTGAGTTACTGAATTCTTACAATAAGACTTGCTCTTATATCTTCATAGTTGTCGCAGTCATGCATGATGGGACTCCAAGTCTCTGGTTCTCCACATGGACAATTCCTGTCTTCTATTATGCCCATTGTGTTTAGTTTACTCTGAACAGGCCGTGGCCTGTTAATAAGTAGGTGTATAGTGTGTTCGTGTCTAACGGCACTAGGGGTTTCCCCCATCTCCGCGTTGCTTTCATTGTGGGTGTAACAGTTCACTGTAAAGGCCAGAGATTTAAAAGTGTATGGCTATTGTATGAGTGTAGTGTTGTTCTTCTGGCCATTTAGCCACTAGACCCCTGCTGGGGACCAACGTTGTCCACACTATGCCTCGTGGAGGCAGACCAGGTACACTAGTATTGAAATATTTACTCTGGTAGGTCTCCTGCCACCTAACTTCCTGAGATTTCAGTGGCTAGGACCTAAAAAAAAAAATAAATAAATAAATAAATAAAATAATAATAATAAAAAAAAAAAAAAATATATATATATATATATATATATATATATATATATATAATAAAATTTTCGCTCAGTGGGGGTTAAGAAAATTGAGTAGAAAGGCCAAATGAGTTTAGTGTGAACGCAATTAAATTTAGTCATTATTAAATTATGTGGGTATACACTTGCGTATTAGGTAGAGTGGGGGAGAGACAGAAGGCTGGGGGGAAAGACAGAAATATGGGGATGATAGAGAAGGCGATCCCAGATAATCAGTGTGGTAGGCCCATGCCCCACCAGCCTAAGAGAGGAGTGGCAAGGAGGTGAGGGGACGGAAAATACCGTCCCCTCCCCTGCCGAGGGAGAGGGGAAAAGATAGGACCATGCAAGGGAGCATGGTTTGAGAGCCAAGATGGCCAGCAGCAAGCTAGTGTTGAGGCCACAGTGGTGCGCAAACTTTGGAGCGCGACACCCTCTGGGGGAGCCCCATAGTTTTCACACTTCAATTTATCCCGCGACTCTGGGGGAGTCGCGGGATAAATTAAAGGGGTCGCGGCAATTTTTAAATACAATTAGTTTTTGTGTACACGAAAGATAAAAAAACCTGTTGTTAAAATTACTTTTTCAATACTGTAAGTGTAGAGACCTTACTACTCGAACGAAGTCTGAAATACGAATGAATCCTATTGGCAGTCTTTATTTTTTAGGGTGGTTTCACGTGTGATGCAGGCGGCTTTCTTACTTATTGTCCTTGTGGATAATATGCCTTAATTTGCTCACTGGCTATATGGACACAGAAAGCAGCTGACTAGAGTGACTTCTCAGTATGTATTAGTACTACTCAATTGCTGAACCGTAATCCCTCTATCTCTTAATTTGCTTCCTACAGCAAAAAATTTCTGAAATTGTCTAAGGCCAGAGGTGCGAATTAGCAAGGATTTCACATCAGCTTGGATGTGTTCTTCATTTTTTGCTACTTTTTATATTATCGTTGTTTTTAGGGGGGGGGGGGCTCAGGCCCCGAGAAGTGTAAGTACGGCTCTGAAGAAGGTTTCACGGAACACTTGTTCACGTTTGTGTTCCGTAAGATGTGAACAAGTGTTTCGTGAAAAATCGTAATTGTTAAAAGAAATAAAATAAATAAATTTTGCATATTTGTAGCTTACACCACTTTTGTATAATTATAATTTTTAACATTTTCCCCTGATTATTAATATACTGGCATAGGCTAATAATCAAATAGACCGCGGAACACTTTATTTTGGCGGAATTTGCATGGAGAAGTATGCGTAGAGGTAACGACATCTACGAAAAAGTAGCAATGTAGTGATCTAATATGCCATTCGTATGCGATTTGGCCTGGAGTGCACGGGTTGAATGAGAGGGGGGGGGGGAAGCGAACCGGATATCATAACTAAACTCGCTTCCTTGTATAAATCTTTTTTTGTTGATAATTATTAGTATTTCGAAATATTATTATTAAAATAAATGACCATGGATTTGTCGTTGAAAAAAGGAACTTTAAAACGAGAAGCGAGCACTTCTAGTATTGCGACTGTGGTCGGTGAAAACGAACACAATATTGCCACACTTCAAAGTGAGGTTGAACAATCGCAGCCTTTTGTTCCCCAAAAATCCGAAGTGAAAAAACGGGAAACAACTAATAATCGACCAAAACGAAAGTATGATGGCAGTTATTTGTATTTCGGCTTTAAATGTGTTGGAAATGAAGGTGCTCCTAATGTAGTGGCGCGCAAACTTATTTCGCTGGCGAACCCCTGTATTAAATATAAAATTAATGCGAACCCTCAATGTAAACCCCGAGGTAAGATGACCAGATTTTTTAGAAGAAAAATGGCATTTTATAAATTATGTAGTAGAAAATTTTATTCGAGTACTGAGAAAGGGGGGCGCCTCCGTAGCCAGGTGGGCAAGAGCAGTAGTGCATAGCACACGCTTCTTGATTAGACCGGGGTTCGAGTCCGTTACCACCAAATACGGAGGAACGGAAAGGTCAGGGAATGATCACCGCGTATCCCCGGAGCAATGTGGCCTTAGTTGCTAATGTTTCTAAAAACCAAATAACAAACTGAGAAAGGAATAAAAAAATTGTTTCCTTTTTAATTTACACGTTAAAATAATTGTTTACTATTTTAATAGAATACAGCAAAAACAACAAATCAAATTCTTATTCTTCAATTAAGATTTACAAAACAATAAAAAATGAACAATCATAAAACAAAACAATAAGAAGGATGAGCTTGGATAACCGATAATATTTGGTCCATATGGCGCAATGTTTGAAATTACTAATCTCATGGCGTCTTCTGGATCAAGTCTGGAACGCTGTTTTGTCATTATAGCTATTAATTTTGAGAAACCAACCTCACATAAATATGTAGACCCTAAGGGTAGCAATGTTTGTATCGCCAATTTCGATAATTTTGGATACTCGTCTCGAAAAGAATGCCAAAAATTTTCTTAAGTAGTCTTGAAAACAGCACGTAATGCTTCGTCAGACGACAGGTCGATGAGATCTTCCTTTAATTCAGCAAATAAAATAAATAATTTTGGGACATGAAGAAATAACAAATTCAAAGGGATCGCGAATCCAATACAAAACTTTTTTTCTGGAGATACATTAAATCATTTGGAAAAATTCTTAATTAGCATTGTTAGTTGGGTGGCAATGATATCCCTAAATTGTAAAATGTCAATATTATAACAAATTTAGAAAAGCATGGGAACATTTCAATTTTAGTATTCTTACGCTCAAATTCAGTTTTCCAAAGATTAAGCTTCCCTTTGAAAGTTTCTATTTTATCACTGAGTATTAATATATTTGTTCCCTGTTCTTGAAGACCTAAATTTAAATCATTAAGCTTTCAAATATATCAGCAAGGGAACTAAGTTTTCCAGGCCATTTTTGATTTGTAAACAATTGAGCAAGGTTCCGATTTTTATCCGATAGATAAAAACAAAACTTGATGTTTAAGGTCAAAAAGACGTCGCAACACTTTACCACTGGACAACCACTTTTCGTATCTAAAAGAAGCGTTTCATCCAATTTCATTACAAACAATTGTGAAAACTCTGCTATTTAAGCTTCTAAAATAAATTTTCTGTTTATTCTCCGGCACGACAACCAAGTCAATAGAGTTTACAATAAATCGTCAATACAAATATTTATTGTATTTAGTAGTCACGGGCTTGAACCCCGATCCACTCAAGGAACGCGTGCTATGCACTCTCGCTCCTGACCACAAGTTGATCACCCTTATCGCATCTTTCAAATCTTCGTGCAAATCAGTTTGCATTTCGTGTGTTATTAATGCTTCCCTATGTACTGTATAATGCAATGATTCAAAACTATATTTGGATCAATTTCCTTTACTTTGCCTTTTAAACCTTTATTTTATCCTGTTAATTCAGCCGCACCATTACTACAAATCGCAAAGCAGTTTTTCCACTTTACACAATATTTGTTTGAAAGAAAATGTTTATAATCAAAAATCCCTCCCGTCGTTCTTCCTTCCTTCCAAAGCTTTGCAAAATAGAAATTCTCCAAAATATCTCCCTCGTAGCAGTATCTGTCATATACAATATGTTGAGCAAGGTTTTAAATATCTATGAATTCATCTAAACTGTACTGCAAAAATTGTACTTTCTCTCAATCGATTTAATAAACTTAATTTTATGTTGTTCGCGATAACTCTGTCTCTGGATAGAAGAATGGTACTTAAATCGTTGCTGTACTTTTTCTCCATGCATAATTGAAATAATTTTTATTGCAGCAGGGAGAACAAGAGATATAGCAATAGTATTTGATTTCAATTTCTTTTCCTATTAAATATGAAACATCCAACGATACTCTAAAAGCTTTACAAGGAACTGCAGTGTTTCTTCATTGACAGATATCAGACCTTATATGGCGTCGTCGTCTTTTGAACACGGATTCAGTTTTTTTCATCATTTTTGGATGTTTCGTATATAAGTGTCTTTTTAATTTAATAGGTTTCATGCTTTCGTTACCCAGTTTTTCGTAACATATGCACACAGGACGTTGCTCATCATCAACAACACTAAGTAAAGTAAAGCTGTACTTCATAAAATTCTTCTTGATATTTTCTATTCATTTTCGTTCTTTTTGATTTGGAATATGATGGCTCTCTACCAGAAATTGGTGGTTGCTGTAGGAATAACGTTGAAGAGTTGACTACACTTGAAATAACGTTAGTGTCCAAAATTTCACATGATACATTTCTTACCCTTTCAGTTTCTGATGTATCTGTAGCAACATTATTGTCGTCACCCCTCGACCGTTTTGTTCTGATTACCCACTTGTCCATGGTAATATATATAAAAATGTGTACATTTTTTTGTTTTCTTAAAGATACCAGAGGGAAAAAAAAACCAAAAAAACTTGCGTATTTAAATATGATCAAAAAATATATATATATTATTTTTACCGATCTGTACACAAGCGTTGTAATACTGAAATATAAAGAAGAGTACTGAACTCTGTGTCACAACAGCCCATGAGGGTATGATGACCAGCAAGCAGTGACGGCTTTGGCGGGCCGTCATGTGGTCAGCGAGTCGACTTCCATTCCCGCGTTTCGTGACCCGCTTACTGAGTTATGCAAAGCCATTAGAAAGAGACTCAGAGAGGACATAAGAAGATTTAACACAAGAAAAGTAGAACAAGCATTAAGGGAAAACAAAGGATTTAAATCAGCAGCCATGAGCAGTAATACAGAAAGACAAATGATACTGAAACTGAAGAATAGCGATGGTGTACTTATAAACAGCAGAGAAGCATAATTCAAATAGCAGAAGACTACTATAGAGAATTATACAAGGAGCAGGGGAATGATGCCAGCAGTGGGGAAGATGGATTGCAAAGTAGCAACACATACAACATACCCGATATTCTTCCTGAGGAGGTAGAACATGCATTGAAGAATCAGAAAGCCCCGGGGGAAGATGAAGTTACTGTAGAGTTGTTAAAATTGGGAGGAAGAGACATAACACAAAAACTGGCAAGGCTCGTCACAAAGTGCCTTAGAAAAGGTGTGACGCCTAAGCAGTGGAATAATGCAATCATAGGTTTGCTACATAAGAAAGGAGATAAATTGGAAATTATAGACCAATTAGCTTGTTATCCCACATCTACAAGTTGTTCACAAGGGTCATTACTAACAGATTAGAAATAATACTTGGTGAGAATCAACCGAAAGAGCAAGCTGACTTTAGGACAGGAATCACCTTCACGTAATATCACAGCTAATGGAGAAAGCAAATGAATATAAAACACCATTATGCCTGGCATTTGTGGATTATGAAAAGGCATTTTACTCCATACAGCATAAGGCAATGTTTCCGGCACTGTAAAGACAAGGCATAGATACCCCATATATTATGATTTTGAAGAAAATATATGAGAACACTACCTCCTTTATTAGACTAGACAAAGACAGTAGGAAATTTAAAATTGAGAAAGGAGTTCGACAAGGAGACAATATCTCCGAAGCTGTTTACTGCTGCCCTTGAGGAAGCTTTCAGAGGATTAGACTGGTCGCAGAAAGGATTTAAATCAGCAGCCATGAGCAGTAATACAGAAAGACAAATGATGAACGGAGAGTACCTAAACCATTTACGATTTGCAGATGACATTGTGGTCATAAGCCACGATCCCAAAAAATTAGAGGAAAATCTTAATGAGTTATGCACAACTAGTAAGGATTTTGGACTAAAGATGAATATGGCTAAAACAAAAATAATGATGAACAAGTATGCCACAGAAAGGGAAATAATGATTGAAGGAGCAGTAATTGAAAAGGTGGAGTCATATACTTATCTGGGACAAGTTATTAGCTGTAATAATGATAAATGGCTGGAAGTCAAGAGAAGAATAAATTTTGGATGGAAAGCATTCAGGAAATATAGTCACATACTGAAGAACAATATCCCAGTTTGTCTGAAACGTAAAATAATGAACCAATGTATACTACCCACCATGACTTCTGGAAGTGAAACTTGGGCACTCACCAAAAGAATGGAAGAGAAGCTGAGAACTACACAGCGAAGAATGGAACGAATCATATTGGGAATCAGACTGTTAGATAACATTAGCATTAGTAGAGGCATTTGATGCAAGAAAGCAAGCTTATGCAGCATCAGCCAAAAAAAAAAAAAAAAAAACCCACTTCCACTTCACCCCTCTGTTCGTTCAAAATACCTGTCCAGCTGAGCCTTAAACTTATTTAGGCTATCAACCTCCACCACAAGGGATGGAAGTCTGTTCCACCAACCAACCACCCGCTGGCTAAAGGCAAATTTCCGTACGTCTATCCTACATCTGTCTTTCCTCAATTTGAATTTATGCCCTCTCAGGTGATTTTTCTGAGCTAGAGGAAGAATCCCATCAGCATTGAGCATGCTTAAACCATTCAAGGCTTTATACATCTCTATCAGATCACCTCGCTGGTTCCTAGTCTCCAGACACTGTAATTTGCAAAACTTAAGCCTTTCTTCGTAAGAGCACCCCTTTGTTCCATTCACTAATCTTGTTGCCCTTCTCTGTACTCGTTCCAGCAGCTCTACATCCTTCTTGAAATGAGGCCTCCAGACCTGTATACAGTACTCTAGGTGTGGCCTGACCATCGCCTTATACAGTGGAATAATCACCTCCTTATCCCTGCTGGAAAAATTCCTGTATATCATTGACAATACTCCATGAGCTACTCTTGCAGCCCGTCTGCACTGCTCAGAGAACTTCATGTCTGCGTGCACAACCACCCCCAAGTCCCTTTCATTCTCTACCACTGTCAGTGTAGTACCACAGAGTTGATACGTTGCTCTGGGGTTGCTGTTTCCCATGTGTAGTACTTTACATTTGTCAATGTTAAACTTCATTTGCCACCTCTCAGCCCATCTGCTCAACCTTTCCAGATCCTGTTGCAGCAGCATAGTGTCAGTAGTGTCCTTGACAACCCTGCCAACCTTTGTATCGTCTGCAAACTTGGACATTAAGCCCGATATACCATCATCAATATCATTTATAAATACAGAAAACAATAATGGACCCAACACTGAGCCCTGAGGGAAGAGAAAGAAGAGAAGGGAAGAGATAAGAAGAGAAACACATGGATTAGGCAGCAAACTCAAGTAAAGGACATTCTTATCAAAACTAAAGAACTAAAATGGTCTTGGGCAGGACACGTAGCTCGAAGACATGACAGATGGACTAAGAAAATAACAGAATGGTATCCAAGAGGAGCTAGAAGAAAACCTGGAAGACAAAGGCGGAGATGGATAGATGAAATTCCTGAGTTTGTGGGTAGTAAATGGATGGCCAGTGCTCAAAACAGAAGGAACTGGAAAGTTGCTGGAGAGGCCTTCATCCTGCAGTGGGTTGAAAATGGTTGATGATGATGACCCGCTGCCCTTTCACAAGTAGCTCTTCATTTCACATCACGATGCTGGGTGAACACCATAAATTTGGGCCTCACAAGAATCGAACCCAGTTCGCCAGAACAGAGCTACGGGGAAGCCCAACCACCGTAAAGTATAACACACAAACAAGTACGACAAATTAGTGTAATTACCAGAGGCAAAAAAAAAACAAAAAAAAAAAAAAACTTGCATATTTAAATATGATCAGAAAAAAAAATATATTTTTACAGATCTGTACACAAGCGTTGTAATACTGAAATATAAAGAAGAGTACTGAACTCTGTGTCACAACAGCCCGTGAGGGTGTGTATAGTGTTGGGGGAAAGGCGCCTCCGGTGGTTTCCCACATCTGCGCCATATATACTCTGTGGAGACAAACAGTATCACTGTGAAAGCCAGAAAAATTTTTTGTGTTGTAAATGAAGTATTATGCTGGGTTCTGTTGGGTGTTCTGGCTTTTGGCCGCAGGGCCCCTAATGGGACCCCACGTTGCCCGCACACACCACTAGGAGGTAGCCAGGCTACCCATAATTCTCTGGCTAGTCTCCTCCAGGTCACCTGAGCTTCCTGGAAAGAGACCAAGTAAAAAAAAAAAAAAAAAAAAAAATATATATATATATATATATATATATATATATATATAATTATTCTTTTGTATTATGATGGTTCAATTAGCATTTTATTTTTAATATTCTATTATAGTAGTTTTATTTAATTTCTTTCTAGAAAGAAATTAAATAAACTACTATAATAGAATATTAAAAATAAAATGCGAATTGAACCATCATTAAAAAAAATTAGCCATCATGGCGTAAAACAATGACATTAATGATGAACAAAGACGAATTAAACCACAATAGAATGATAATACAAAAGAATTATATATATATATAATAATAGGGTACAGAGAGTACAGGATGTACTGGAGAGGGTAAAGGAAAGGATGTATAGACAGAGCGACGGAGGATGTAAGGGAAGGCAACCTCCACAGGTTGGGTGGGAATTCTCTTATCGAAGTGGAAGAAGAGGCCCCTCGAGGGGATGAGAAGACAATCACGTATCAAGAGAGACACGGGTGAAACAATTCAAGCGACCTGAGTGTCAAGTCCAGTAGCTAGAAGTGGTCACAATCTAGGTGAAGATGTTCAGTATATGAGAAAAGGGTGTTGATCAATGTGCATCAGTTCCAGGACGTGAGGGTATGATGACCAGCAGTGATGGCTTTGGCAGGCCATCATGTGGTCAGCCAGTCGACTTCCATCGCCGTGTTTCGTGACCAGCATCCGCTACCCTTTCACAAGTAGCTCCTCATTTCACATCACGATGCTGGGACACCATAAATTTGGGCCTCACAGGAATCGAACCCGGGCCGCCAGAACAGAGCTACGGGGGAGCCCAACAACCATAAAGTATAACACACAAAAAAGTACGACAAATTAGTGTAATTACTAATTTTATTACAAAAATAATATCAAAAATCGTGCTACAAAAATATAAAAACATTCACATCTTGTTTGTCAGCAGTAGTAAATAATATCAGGTACATTATAAAATAGTACTGTAATAGCTAAATTATGAGTTCATACAATTTATTTGCATAAATATTTTTTCCGTGGCTTTACCTTGGCAAAAATATCTATTAAATCATCGTAATTAATGCTAGTAATTAATAAATTTACTAGTTCAAATTCAATAAATAGCAATGACAAATTGATCATTTTATCTATTCCTCAGTGTTTTACTCGTTTAAGAACAGAAAATGACCGTTCCCCGCTTGCGTTATTAAAAATATTTTTAATATTGTTTCCACGTTGGCAAATGTAGATCTTAGTCCAACATTTATGATATTATACATTTCATTCATATTATTGCCAATATTTTCTCCTTAAACAGTAAAAATTAGATAACTTTAATCTTTAAACTTTTCCGAGTCAGTGTCATTTTTATATATACTTATTAATTTATGGATATTAGTGGTGAATTCAGTTTCATCTAAATCAAGATTTATAAATATTTTAAAAGTATCTAAAATATTGGTGTATACTTCTGTTCTTCTATGTATTTTAGCAATTAATCTATCATAAGCAACAGTGAATGTATTGATAATAAACATTTCTCTTTCCCCTCTAAAATTACTTCACTATCTCTCGTTTCGTCTCAGTTTTTCTTTTTTTAAAGTCGACTTTTTTTTTTCAGCTTTATATTGCCATTCGTCAGTTAATAATTTACCTTCTCTTTCAATAATATTAAAATCATTTCTAATATGCAAAATTACCAATGTAATGATTTCAAAAGATACCATGCAGTAAATTTATTGCAGGATCTTGTAACGATTTACTTGGTTATTTTGTATTTTTTCTTTAATTTAAGATATTTAATATTTTATCCCAGAGGACAGTAAGTAATGCAGTTTGATGCTCAACAATTTTTTCCCCTCAATAATTTAGTACATTCTAGACACTCTACCGATCTTTCATATTCACTTGTCGATAAATTAATTAAGGCTTCTTTTGTTAATTTAGAGCCATTTCGAAGAGCCGAGACAGCATCAGCCTTAGCAAGACCATCTTGTAGCTCTTAAATTTTTCAGTGTTAGTGAATTTCTTCCTAAATATTGATTTAGGACATTCCATCTTGGGGCAGCAGAAAAAAAAAATTTATGAATTTTGTATAAAGTGGAAAAAATGCGCTACAGTACAACAAGGCTTGGACTCCTGAATACTTTCCTGCCATATTTGAAGCATTACCGTAACTTTGTCCTCTGATGTGGTTACAAACGAACTGGATGCAAAAAATAATTTTGATATCATATATTTGGATTTCAGGAAAGCTTTTGACACTGTTGCGCATGGAAGACTATTGTACAAATTGGAGCAGAATGGTATTAAGGGTAAGTTGCTACAATGGATAAAAGGATGGTTAAGTGGAAGAAGACAGAGGGTGGTAATCAATGGGTGCTGCTCTTCGTGGACTAATGTTATTAGTGGAGTTCCACAGGGTTCGGTGTTGGGTTCACTGTTGTTTTGTATATTTATCAATGATATTGATGAAGGTATGAAGGTATATCAGGCTTAATGTCGAAGTTTGCAGATGATACAAAGGTTGGTAGAGTTAGTAATGGCAGTGTGCTACTGCAACAGGATCTAGATAATTTGGGCAGATGGGCTAAGAAGTGGCAAATGAAGTTTAACCTTGACAAAGTGTGTGGTACTACACTTAAGGTGGTAGAAAATGAAAAAGACCTGGGAGTAATTGTGCAGTCAGATATGAAGTTTTCTGAGCAATGCAGACAGGCTGCCAGGGCAGGTTATGGGATTTTGTCAATGATATAGGAATTTTGCTAGCAGAGAAAAGGAAGTGTTGTCCCTCTGTATAAGGCAATGGTCAGGCCACGCCTTGAGTACCGCGTACAGGTCTGGAGGCCTCATTTTAGGAAGGATGTAGATTTGCTTGAGCGTGTACAGAGAAGGGCAACAAGATTGGTGAGGAGAATGAAGGGATCCTCTTACCAAGAGCGGCTTAAGTTCTGCAAATTGCAGTGGCTGGAGACTAGGCACGTGCGCGGTGATTTGATCGAGGTGTATAAGGCCTTGAATGGGTTGAGCACGCTGAATTCTGCTGGGATCCTTCCACTTGTTCAGATTACGAACCTAAAGCGCCGTAAATTCAAATTAAGAAAAGACAGATGTAGAACAGATGTGCGGAAATTTGCCTTTAGCCAGCGGGTGGTTAATTGCTGGAACAAACCATCTGTCGTTGTGGAAGTTGATAGGTTGAATAAATTTAAGTAGGAACTGGACGGGCATTTGGAGGGAATGGTGTGATTATTATTATTTATTTTATTTTATTATTTTTTTTTTTTTGGCTGATGCTGCATAAGCTCATACACTTGTTTTCTTGCATCACATACCACCACTACTACTACTACGACCCAAAATCGAACGTCTCTTAAACACACACAGCATTAATGTGATCTGATGAAAAAGACCGTTCATCACTTTCGATTGTCACAGGCATTGTGAGAAATATTTTCAGAATTGTTTCAACATTCAAAAATGTCGATCTAAGCCTATCATTAATATACATAGTATACGAGTATCTACAATATTATTATATTGTAGATATTCGTATACTCAGTATTTGAAACATTTTCCTCTTTGGCATAGTTGCTGCTATTATGATTAATGCCTTTTTAAATATTAATATATCATTGTTTTAATTACTGCTTCATTTAATTTGTTTATTGACTATTTCAGATTTTTAATTCCAATGAGATTATAGTAACAAGCTTAAGAGTAATGTAACTGATAATGATATTTTTGCAATGAGTACAGCTAGTTTAAAATTTATTTATTACTGAAAGAGTCTAAAAATCGTTTCACGGTGTGTTTCTTCGCGATTTTATTTAATTTAAAATGTAATTAACATTATTAAAGTTAACTTTATATTTAAAGTTAATGGGAATCGAACTCTCCAAAAAGTAATATTAGGCTATCTTTAATGGCTAATTTACTAATTGTGACTTGTAGTAATTATTCTTGAAGACTTTCTCCATTGTTAACTTCATCCTGACCCTTTCGAAATGTACGCGCCACTTAGTCTCGCCTAAAGTTGTGTTGTTTCTTTAGATAATTAGTATCGGTTAACTCCTAACATAACGCAATTAGGTTTAACGCCAATATGTTAAAAATGCCGATTTCTGCATCATTCTTTCTATTTTTATCAGAGTTGATTCGAAATAATCATTTTGCACTTCATGTAACTGCGCCTACGAAAAGTTGCTCATCTCTGCTTTACCTCAGGAAATAGAAAACACTGACTAGCGCATATTTTCGTTTCTCGAAAGCTGCTTAGTGATTATGGATATGTATAATTGCAGATTCACCAGCGTCTGTTGTCAGTTCCGAGAACTTGCGTTGCTCAAAGCAATAACGCATGCCAGTCTGCACACTCCCCCTAAATGTGTGAAATCACAATAGTTTTTTGTTAATTTTTTTGAAATTAGCTATGAGAATGCGAAGTTTAATATATATATATATATATATATATATATATATAAATTAAAAGGGATTGTTTGCTGAAGTAATTTTTTAAAAATAAAAATATATTTGTTCGAAAATACTTGCTGGCTGCAATATATATATATATATATATTAAATGTAATGTAAAATCATGAGTATTAAACATGTAGTTTCAGTTGATGGATAAAAATAAATAAGCCGATAGATTGCACTAAAACGCGCAAAGCAGCATTAAAGGATGCAAAAGTTTATCTAAGTATATAATAATTTAAAAGTCTGATAAAGTTTGCGTAGATGGAAGTGAAAAATACACAAAGTGCTAAGTACTAGAAGTAATGTAGTTTGTAAAAGGAGAAAGAATTTATAGAATATTCTTTCTCCTCTTACAAACCTACCTACATTACTTTTTTTTTCTGCTAGTACGTGGCACTTTGTATTTTTCACTTCCATCTACGCAAATTTTATCAGAATTTTAAATTCATATACAGGGTAGCCATAACTAAAGTATCCCTATACAGAGCTCTCTATAGCTCTAAGTAATAAGCGGAATGCCACCAAAATTAGTAAACTATTCAAGGCATGGGGAGAAGGATCCCGTGAAAAAAAAAAAAAAAAAAAAAAATCCAAAATCTATCAATAGGGGATAAATACCGCTGTACAAGAGGAAAGACATGACGAAGTACTAACAAATACTTAATGAAATTACAAATTTTTATTAGTGCTCTTGCAAAAAAAAAAAAAAAAACAGAAAGAAACTGAATTATACTAAAGTTTTAAATCCAAACTAAAAAATAAGACACCCAAGAGAGCAGAAAATTTGCATAAATCTGAGTTAATTTAATTTTCCCAGTAAAGGCGCAACGCGAACACTGCAAGCGTACTGTATTCTGTAAGTTTACTGTTAACAGTGCGTTTCACTCTGCCCGATCGCGCTTTAATTGCGAAGTTCTACCTTAATGAACGCTGTAAGAACTAACGCCAAGGTCTTTTCTCTGCTGCGGCAGTTAGAAGGATGATTAACAGATTTGAGGAAACTGGGTCCTTTGTTGTTAATCCTGGAAGAGGAAGGAAGCTTGTTTCACCTCAGGTAGCAGAGGAAGTTGCAACGGCTATCATCGACCGATCCATGGATACAGCTGCTAGAACTAGTAGTAGAGCACGGGGAGTAGCGTGGCAATTGGATGTCCCATATTCCACTTTCTTCGGAAACTAATCCACTATTATCCATACAAGATTTGTCGCCAGCAGCAGCTGCAAAGAGATGATCCTGAAAAATGAATGGCATTTGCTCTAACGTTTTTGGCCAGAATGGAAGTGGACAATGCCTGGCCATGGAACATTCTTTGAGAAGATGAGGCCCATTTTTATCCTGATGGGACTGTCAACACTCAACTGCCGAATATGGGCTTCAGAAGCACCGTAGCTATTCGGCAAATCCCATTGCACTCTCCGAAAATCACCTTCTGATGTGGTGTGACTTCAAATTTCATTCTAGGGCCATACTTTTTCGAGGAATTGCACCCAGCAGGAGCAGCCACCTGTTCCGTTACAGCACAAAGATACCATCACATGCTGAGCAGTTTCATTATTCCTCAACTACAGCAAAGAGGATGCCTGGATGAGACAATTTTTATGCAAGATGGGGCCCCCCTCCTCATATCGCACGACCAGTACAGCAGCTTCTCCAGCATCACTTTACTGCAGAAAGAGTCATTAGTCGTTTGTTTCCCATTGCATGGCCACCGCGTTCGCCTGACCTTACACCGAGTGAATTTTGGCTGTGGGGTTACCTCAAGGCGAATGTCTATCAAGGAAGTGTCCCTAACCTGGCTGTATTAAAGGACAACGTAACGCAACATGTGTGGAACATTACTCCAGACATGTTGCTTTCTGCAGTCGAGCACACTGTGCATCGAATGCAATTTCTGGTCCTGAACAATGGTAATCACATCGAAAACAAACTCCACCATCAGCGACATCATCGGGCATAAACTGTGAGTGAGTTTGGAGCTGTGAAACCATTTCCTCTGGCAGTTTCAGTTTCTTTCTGTTTTTTTTGCAAAGAGCACAAATAAAATTTTGTAATTTCATTAAGGTTTTTCTTATTTATTTATTTATTGGTACTTTGTCGTGTCTTTCCTCTTGTACAGCGCTATATTATCCCCTATCGGCAGATTCTGGGACTTTTTTTTTTTTTTTTTTCACGGGATTCTTCTCCCCATGCCTTGAATAGTTTACTTACTAATTTTGGTGGCATTCTGCTTATTAGAGAGCTCTGAATAGGGACACTTTAATTATGGCCACTCTATATATATATATATATATTAAATGTAACCCCTTAAAGGTAATGTTTAAAAAGTTACATAGGATAAAGAGGATTCAGTTGATGAAATGGTTTCAGTGAATGAAAGATTAATAAGTCAGGTATGACAGACGTACCTAAAAGCGCAAAGCAGCATTAAAGGATGCGAGAGTATATATAAGTTTGTATTAATACATTTGTATATTGATCCCAAGCTACACTGGTATACCTGGAAATGAATGTGCAGACTATGTCGCCAGACATCCTTCTAATTCAGATTCATCATGTTCTCTCGTTCCATATGTTGACTACAAATCTAATATACAAAGAATATGTAAGGAACAATGGGCACTTATATGACAAACTAAAACAGATAATAAGCTCTTCAAATAAAACCAGATCCACAGTTATGGGCCTCTAGCTTCCGGGAAAACAGAAAGAAAGAAAGAAGTAATCCTAGCCAGAGGAAGAAATGGTCACAGTCACATACTCACCTATTTCTCCTCACAGGCAATGATCCTCCTCAGTGTACACACTGCAATTCTCAACTCACAATGAAGCACTTTCTTGTTGAATGCACCTTGTACTCGCATGCCCGGCAACTCTCGTTCAGTTTTCTTCCTAACCTTAAAGAATCTTTGAAGCTCTGTCATATCATGGGTAATGATGCGAACCCCACAGAATTTTTCTCCTTTCTCAAACGGATAAACTTATATGATCGTTTCTGACTGTTCGCAAAACAGTCATCATGAGTATCTTCCACATCACTGATAGGCGCAATATGGCCTGGTAGCCCTTGCGCCAAAAATAACAATAACAATTAACATATAGAATAAAGTACGCATAAATGGATGTGAAAGTTACACAAAGTGCTAGTAACTAGAAGGGTGAGGAAAGTAGAAAAAAAAAGTGTAGTAAATTTGTGAAAGGTGAAAGAATAGTAATATCCTAAAGGTTATGATGAATTAAGCAAAATTGTGGGTTGAATTACCAAGCCAATAGAAAGTGAAAGAACTGTAAAGTGAAATTAGTACATTAAAATACTAATAAAATAAAAATGAAAAAATGTAAGTAGTATAGCTGTCATCAGATGTGGGGAGGGGGTAAACATTTAGAAAATGGTCGAATATAGGTAAGGCAAATATGCTTGATTTGATGTCAGCTGAAATAAATAGTGATACATGAAATACCTGACCGTATATATATATATATATATATATATACATACACACAGTGAAACTTCTAACGGACACCTCTCTACAACAGACATTTTCAAATTCCCCAACTCACCTCCATTGGTTTAACGTGTTTGCAGCTACTGTCTAGCGGACATTCTCTGTAACGGACGCGGACAGGCAATCTGCACTGTTTCGTTTAGATTAGCACTTAATTTGATCTCCCCACAACGGACTGCGGGAGAGCTCACGGTCCTTTTCTAGGAACTTTTTTTCCATGTATTGCCTCAATCGTGTGCTTATTTTCTATTTCCGATTCTCTGAATTTTATCAAGGTTTACGTCGCTGTTCTAAACTCTTTTTTAAGAATTTTAAGGCACGTGTAAAACTTCTGATGAATTCAATGTGTGCAGATGGGGGGGGGATTTTGTCGGCCTTTCGTCTTTTCAGTTTCAGTTTTCAGTTTTTTTCAGTGTCGTGTGAAGTGCACAATGTCTTCTCGTAAACATTTAACTTTAAAAGATAAAGTCGAACTCATTAATGCGTATGACGGCAAAAAAATAGTGTTAGCAATCTCGCTGCAAAATTCAAAATCGGGAAGACGCAGGTAAGTGACATCCTAAAGGGAAAAAATGAACTGCTCAAACAATTTTGGCAACACGGAAATGATCAGGTTCAAAAATCATTCCCGAAAACTGTTGGACTTCAAATTGACAATGTTACGTATGAGTGGTTTTGTCGCGAACGTGCTAAAAAAACTCCCATTAATGGGCTTATTATTAGGGAAAACCCTTTGGAGGTTGCGAAATCTATGGGAGTAAATGAGTTCAAAGCTTCTGCGGGATGGCTAGACAAGTTGAAAACTCGGCATAAAATTTCTTGGAAAACCGTAAGTGGTGAAGGTGGATCTGTTGATACTGGGGTTGTAACAGAGTAGACCGTCAAATTGGAAGATTTATGTCGTGATTTTGAAGCTAAGGATATTTACAACT
Source organism: Mastigoproctus giganteus (assembly GCF_048544385.1). NCBI lineage: Eukaryota > Metazoa > Arthropoda > Arachnida > Uropygi > Thelyphonidae > Mastigoproctus > Mastigoproctus giganteus. Next base: position 107,865,723 of record NC_143578.1, read on the forward strand.
GTGACGAAACAGGGTTGTTTTTTTAAAGCTCTTCCTGAAAAAACAATGAGTCTAAAAAACGAAAAGTGCCAGGGCAGAAAAATTTCTAAGGAACGCTTGACTGTACAATTGTGTACAAATATGCTGGGAGACTTTGAACAACCACTTGTTATGGGAAAACCACAAAATCCTCGTTGTTTCAAGGGCATAAAGTTGAATCTTTTGAATGTTGACTGGAAGTCTAATAAAAAAGCGTGGATGACACGAGATATCATGAGCGAATGGATAAGTCACTTTAACCAAAACATGATTCGTCAAAACAGAAAAATTATTCTTCTCATGGATAATGCTGCATCTCACCCGCACATTGAATTGTCCAACATTCAAATCGTTTTTCTGCCACCAAACACATCTGCAGAGCGTCAGCCCTTGGATCAAGGGATAATAAAAAATTTTAAACTTCACTACAGAAAACGTGTTTTAAGACATCTCATTGCAAACATGAACGATGTAAAATGTGCGAGTGACCTTGCAAAGAAAATCAGCATCCTAGATGCGATTCAATGGATTTCCTCTTCAGTAAACGCAATTAGAAAAACTGTCGTGAACTGTTTTGTAAAGTCTGGCTTCTCAAACGCAAAAATTGAAGTTGTGAACAGCAATGTGGAGCACCAAGAAGAACAAGAACTTCAACATCTATTGATAATGTACTATAATAATACTTCAACTACAAGTGACCCTGGCTAAAATATCAACGACATTATCATCGATATTTTTCAAGAAGTTCCTCATGAGGATAAAGAAATGGAAGGAGGTCATTCTGTCGAAGAACATATTAACGACGAACCACCGATGAAAATAGAAGAAGCGCTCATACGAATCAATCGTTTAAAAATGTTTTTCGCCGCTGAAGAAGATACTGAAGGACTTTCGATGGTTTCTTCACTCCAAACAAATGTTGAAAACAAAATTATCAGCCGGAAGAAGGTGCAGAAGAAAATAAGTGATTACTGTATGTATTTTTCTTAAGATAAAGTCATAATATGCATAGCACAATTGTATGTATATTATTTACAAAAATATTGTGCAAAATCTGTATATAATTTAATTTAATTTTACATTAAACGTTTAACGATTTTTCTTTATCTCTTGTGTATGTAATTGTATATTATTTACAAAAATATTGTTCAAAATCTGTATATATTTTAATTTAATTTTACATTAAAAGTTTAACGATTTTTCTTTCTTTCTTTCTTTTTTTTTTTTTCCCCCTCAGACTTCTTGTTAGCGGACACTTCTCTCTAACGGACACATTTTCGTTCCCCATGGCTGTCCGTTAAAGGGAAGTTTCACTGTATATATATATAACACTATAAATTATTTAAGATTTTTTTTATTAAGCATTAAAAAATATTTAAATGATTAATATTAACAAATATATTTTCAACAAAATATCCTCCATGAAATTTTACCCTCCTCCTTACACAGACCTGGCATTCTGACGATAAATTTTATAATACAGTAGAACCTCGCTGAATAGTCTCCCTCTGTAATTGGTCACCTTTGGAGGACCAGTTTTTTTTTTTTTTTTTTTTTCGGAACTGTCTTGATATTTTTTTGATTCCCAAATCTAATGCAGATTTGTGATAGAGTAGGAAGCGGCTGGAAATAAAATAACAGGGAACAAAGTCATTACCGTGTTCCTCAGAACACAATTGAAAGATACTGATTCAAACACATATCTCAGTAAAACCGTCCTTCCCCGAATAGTAAACAGAAAACAAGGGTCATTTCAGCTAATTTAGAGTCACAGTGGAAGGGAAGGAAGAACTTCCTCCCCTTCCACTGTGACTTAGTTTTTAGTCAGTATGTATTCCATTAGAGCTGTTCGCTTTCATATAGTCCTTAATTTCAAGTTTCTGAGTGCTCGAGTGACTTAAGTCATGTCTGCTAAACGTACTCATAAAAGTCTGGATTTGCCGAAAAATATGAAATTTTACGTCTTCGTAAAGGTGAAAGTGCATCAAAACTCTCGGAAATGTATGGTGGCCCACGTACCACGATTAATGATATAAAAAAGAATGGGGACAAAAGTGAAGAATTTATGTGCAAAACAGGCTGCTGATGGAAACGTTTCGAAAAGAAAAAGATGACTACAGCGACACTCGACAAATTGGACGAAGCCATGTTTATATGGTTTGCACAGCAGTGCTCCCAAGGGATTCCATTAAGTGGATCAATTATCATCGAAAAGGCCCACCAAATGAATCAAAAATTGAACGGCGACCCAAATTTTAAAGCAAGTCAAGGTTGGCTCCATAGGTTTAAGGAGCGGCACGGTATTCGGCAACTACGGATTGAAGGAGAGAAGATGAGTGCTAACAGTGAAATTCTAGTGCGTTATTGCGAAAAGCTAAGTGGCCGTATTAGTGATCTTGGATTGTGCGCGGAACAGGTATATAATTGTGATGAGTCAGGATTATACTGGAAAGCACTTCTTCAAAAGACACCGGCATCTTGGTCAGAATCTTCAGCCCCAGGATTTAAGGGAAGGAAAGAACGTTTGTTTGTTCCAATGCTAGTGGGGGCCACAAAATGACATTAGCAGTAATCGGCAAGGCAAAAAAAACACGTGCTTTTAAGAACATGAATTATAACTTACTGCCTGTAAAATATTATGCCCAAAGTAATGCCTGGATGAACAAAAAATTTTAAGCAATGGTTTACAGAAGAATTTTGTCCCCAAGTTCTTTCTTACCTTAAAACAAAAAACCTCCCAGAAAAAGCCCTTTTGATAATGGACAATGCTCCTGCCCATCCCCTTGACGATTTAGAAGAATTTTCATCCCATAACAACATTCATTGCACATTTCTTTCAGCTAACACAACTAGCCTATTACAGCCAATGGACCAGGGCATTATAGAGGGTTTTAAGAGGCGGTATAGAAAATTTTTTTAACAGAACTTGGCACTATGTGAAAACGATTTAGAGGTAGAACAGTTCTGGAAGGAATATACTATAAAGGATGCTATCTATAATGCAGCCGATGCGTGGCACAGTGTTCCTGAAAAGACGCTAAAATCTGCCTGGAATAAGTTTTGGCCATCTCAAACAGTACAACCTGACTCTGCAGAACAAGATGATTCTGGTCTCACACCACCAGTTTTAATAGAAATTTGCAGATCCTTGCCAATATTCAAAAACTTAAATGAAGACAATGTCAAAAATTGGTGCGATATAGACGCAACGGATGTAGGTTACGAAATTTTTACGGATGATGAAATTGTCTCCTATGTTTCTGTGGGATCTACTGAAGTAGTAGTAGAAGACGACGACAGGCCCACAAAATTTCCCATAAGGAAGCCAGTCAATCCCTGACAGATATAATCAATTGGTATTAATGCCAAGAAGAAGCAGAAATGCCAAAAATAATTTTATTACGACAAATTTATAACTTGGCTATTGAAAAAACACCGACTATACCAAAAACAAACAAAAATAACAGATTTTTTTTAAACAAATAAATTATGTATGTACAAGTTCAAATTATTGTAATGTAAATAAGTTTTCTTTTTTTTTTTTTTATTAAGTTAAAAAAAAGTGTTCTTAGATATACATGTATGTATTTTTTTTAAATTACTGTATATGTATTAAAATTTAATCTAAATAAATAATTCCTAGTTTTTTACGGTTGCAGATTGACTTTTTATTTACTCCCTCACTAAATGGTCTATTTCACTAATTGGTCACCCCTCTGGGTCCCGAAGATGACCAATTAGTGAGGTTCTACTGTAGTGTCTTATATTACTAATACCAATATTACTCTAAGCGATTTGCAAGGTTTCACATGTATTTTGTAAAGATGGGCAAACTTCATTGTCTAGCGTGATCCCATAAAACCATTATTGGGTTTAAGTCAAGCGATTGGGGTGGCCACACCACAATTTGCAGTGATACCCCTACCCCGTTGCTTAGTTTCCAGAAATTTATTTATTACATCTGTTTGTTGCTCTGCTCAAAAGCAACCCCCTGGGCAGCGGTAAGCTAGGAGGGTGATATATACATTCAGAGGTTAAGGCAAGGACATGTGTCCGGCGGTTACATGGACCACATGTATGCTTAATCTGAAAGTTTACAGTGTTTATTATTTTACATATTTAAAGTTGTGGAATACCGAATGTCCTAAATTCAAGGATATTGATTTATCAAAAGTGCTGTAAATTACAAACATGGGAATTCTGTACAAAAATATAAGCGATTGAGCAGTCCATCACCGGTTGTTGCCCGTGGTATCTCTTCAATGTTCGCTGTCTTAGTGCTCAGTCAGTTGTCTTTGGAGTAAAATATCCCAAGAGAGGGGACCAGTGACGTCTCCACTTTCTTTTATTTTAAATTCATCGTGTCATGGGAAGCATTGTAGTGACAATTTTTCTTCTCGTGGTCTGTCATAACTGTAAGTTTGTATGTCTGATAGCGTCTGTATGTATGCTGCTCGCAGAATCTATCGAGGTCGATGGCTAGATTGTTGATCAGATCTACTGTGTTTCCTGGGAACATGCGTCTCAAGCCTTTCAGGTTGTTCAAACTGATTGTGAGCGGGAGCCTTGGGTCCGTTTGATTTCTTCCAGCGATTCGGGAAGTTTTATCAGATCAGTGATGTGGGGGCGTCGAGTCGTCCTGTGATTAGTCTGGCAAGTGTAAGAAGATTTGCTGCCACAATCTGTTGTTTCCACGGCGTGACTTCCAGATTTATGTAGAGTTGGGCCCTAGAAATGGTGTATTGGTTGCCAGTTGAGCCATTTCAGGAGCCAGTATTCCAGGCTGAGGAACTTGTTGAAGTGTGTTGTGGGAGCAGAGGACCAAATGGTTACTGCATACAGAGGTATGGGATAGACACATCGGACAACATATTTCTTTACCAGGTCGGCGTCATGAATTCCAGGTAGTTCCTGGCGGATCGCCCACATAGCGGAGTACATTTTGGTTTTTGTGTTCAGGAGGTGAGCCAGGAATGTCAGCCCCTCATCCCAAACTAATCCGAGATCTTTGTGTGTTTTAACTTTCTGAATGGGTGATCCATTGATGGTAAGATTGATATCATTGTGTGACTTCTTCCAAGTGAAAGACATCTGAGCTGTTTTTGCTTGATTAATTTGTAATCCGATGGAAGCCAGATATTGTTGAAGGTTATGGATAGTTTTACTTGCCTGCAAGGTAGTGCTAAGAGCCTGAGTTTTGTCGGAGGATGTGATGTAAGGTTTCAGGTCATCAGCATATGATTGGAAGTTAGTTTGGGATGCCAGGAAGGGCTCCAGTGCTGCAGCAAATAGGGTTGATGATAGAATCCCCCCTTGTGGGACACTCCTATTAGTAATGAAGTTGTCCTAAAGTTGTGATGTGAGATGATATGTCTATGCTCCAGGATTGATTTAATGATGCTGAGAGTTCTTCCTGTGATGTTGAAGTAATGCTGGAGAATGGTGATTAGAGCTGTTATGTCAATTTTGTCATAGGCAGCTTTTATGTCAAAGAAGATAACATCAAGTTGTGTCCTGTTGTTGTCTGGATTCTAGTAAGGGTGTCCAGGAGATTTTTTTTTTTTTTTTTAATTATGAAAACCCCAATCACGAAAGGTATCAAAACCTATAGTACTTAGTACCGTGCATGGGTTGAAGGAGAAGTATGGAGGGAGGGGGATTAGTAGATCTCCCCTTAATCACGTTGTGGAGGTATGGAGGCCTGTGATTGAAACAGTGGTCTTGATTGCTTTCTCAAATAGGAACCCACAGCTGATGGCAGTAGGCCTGAAATCTTGAGGGCACTGGAGGTCTCTGCATTTAGGGACTGGATGAACAAAATATGTGTTCCAGATCTTTGGAATCTCTCCACTTTCTAGGATTTTATTGAAAATGTGGACTAGGAGGTCTATAATATATGAACTACAGATTTTGATTAGAAACAGAGGAAACCGATTGGGACCCACTACAGCTTTCAGTGGAAGTTTTTTGATGATCTCCATCATGTGGCTTCGGGTTATAGTTAGGAGTGATATTGGAGGTTTGCAGGGAGTGCCAAAAAGTGTAACCGGGGTTGTGCATGTGTCTGGTCGGTCTGTTGAAAAGTGAGCTTAGTCCATTCTTTAAATATTTCCTCCTTCATAGTGATTTGCTTGTGGCTCTGTTTCTGGAGTCTTTTAGATCTTTTCAGCTTATCCAGGGCAAGTTGGTTGCAGACAAGTCGTTTTTGTCTTAAGAAGAGAGCCCTTGCCTTTTTATAGGTGCTGAAGTCTTCGGCATCAGCTGATTTTCTTCATCTTCTGTAGGCCTTCTGCTTCTAGAGGAAAGTTTGCTTGATTGTTTGATTAAACCATACAGAAGTTCTGGAAGTGATGCGTATTTCTTTTGCAGCTCCCTCTTTGGCTATTCCATAAAGCTCTTTGGCTAGGTGGCTTAGGGCTATGTCAGGAGGGACAGTAAACAGGTGTTTCCATTTATTCTCTGAGACGTCTGAGGATGATTTCTGGTTTCAGGAATTTTGTAGAAAAGGTTAGTTCTCTCTCAGGTTGGTTTTCTTTCCTGGGCAGGTGATGATTGTGATTTTATTGTAGGGCGATTTCACATGTGATAAGGCTGTGGTCAGAGTAAAATTTAAAAGAAGAGGCGATCATAGAGATGCTGTCAAGATTATGGAATACGAGGTCGAGTGTGCTTATTACCTCTGGTTGGGCTCGTAACAATTTGCACGAGTCCCAGGGAAGCAAATATGGCGTCCACTTTTTTCCTAGCTTCTTCATGGCATGGTGTATTTCCTACAGGTCATTCATTGTCTTATTGTATATAAAATTTCTTCCACAAAGTCGAAGTTCAGAGGATATTGTATTATGTTCAAGAATGTTTTTATAACCTTATTTTCATAAAATTTCTTGAATTCTGACATTTCACCCACTCCAAAAAAAAAAAAAACAGAAGCAACCCCAGATCATGATGGAAATCCCACCTGGCTTGACTGTAGGAATTAAACAATGTGTCTCCATTTTTCCTTCAGTTGAATCTTACATAATCTCTACGTCCAAAAATTTCAAATTTGGATTCATTTGGCCACTCTTCAATTGTCCGATGTGGATGGCTCTTAGCCCAAGCCAACCTTTTCTTTCAATTTTCTTGTTTTAATAAGGGTTTTCGTGCTGCTTCCCGACCATGAAGTCCTGCTTGTTTAAAACGAAGTTTTACAGTATATGTAGACACAGTTTCTCTGTTCGTGTTGAACTCAGCTCGGATTTCGGGTGCAGTAAGTCGCTGAATGCGTTTAGAAATCAGTGTTATATCATGCCGTGTGCACTTTTACGCGCAGTCGTTCTGCTGATCGTAGTTTGCCCTTCAAACTGCCAATTCCCTTGAATCATCGAATGGTAACTTGTATTCCTTTAAATGAAACACCTGGTTTTTTGCCAATACTTCTTTTGCTTTAACTTTCTTTATACAGAGTTTTAATAGCACTTCTTTTTATCAACACTAATTTCCTTATTTCTTGCCATGTTTATCACGAAACACAAAACTTCACCAAACTCTCTTTCTGAATGACGGCTGTTCGATTTGATAAGTTACAGCTCTTACTCCTCGATTCCTACTATTGCAAAATACTCTAGATAGCAAACGGACTGAATGAGTATTTTGCATCTACATTATTAAGGTTTGAAAATGGAAGAAGGTTATCAAATTGTAGCAGGGTACGTAATGATTTTGCAATAACTGAAAGCAAAGTGGAGGAGAAATTGTTGAAGTTAAACTTAAGAAAAGCACCTGGGGTGGATGGGATCTATCCAGTTATATTAAAGGAGGCGGCAAAGCAACTAAGCAAACCCTTAGCCATAATTATGAGAGCATCCTTGGATTCAGGGGAGGTCCTCACGGATTGGAGAAGTGCAAATGTATCCCCAATTCACAAAGGGGGATCGAAGGTTGACACGAGTAATTACAGACCAGTTAGTTTAACTTCTGTTCCGGGTAAAATAATGGGGTCACTGGTTAAAGATGCATTGCAGGATCATCTAGACAAGACTGCAGCAATAATTGAGACACTGCATGGGTTTGTTAAGGGAAAGTCTTATCTGATAAATTTGATAGGATATTATGATGTGGTTACAAAGGAACTAGATACAAAAAATAATTTTGATATGATATATTTGGATTTCAGGAAAGCTTTTGACACTGTTGCGCATGGAAGACTGTTGTACAAATTGGAGCAGAATGGTATTAAGGGTAAGTTGCTACAATGGATAAAAGGATGGTTAAGTGGGAGAAGACAGAGGGTGGTAATCAATGGGTGCTGCTCTTCGTGGACTAATGTTATTAGCGGAGTCCCACGGGGTTCGGTGTTAGGTCCACTGTTGTTTTGTATATTTATCAGTGATATTGATGAAGGTATATCAGGCTTAATGTCGAAGTTTGCAGGTCATACAAAGGTTGGCAGGGTTGTTAATGACAGTAATTGCAGTGTGCTACTGCAACAGGATCTAGATAATTTGGGCAGATGGGCTAAGAAGTGACAACTGAAGTTTAACCTTGACAAATGCAAAGTACTGCATATGGGTAGAAGTAACCCCAGAGAAACGTACCAACTGTGTGGTACTACACTTAAGGTGGTAGAAAATGAAAAAGACCTGGGAGTAATTGTGCAGTCAGATATGAAGTTTTCTGAACAATGCAGACAGGCTGCCAGGGCAGGTCATGGGGTTTTGTCAATGATATATAGGAATTTTGCTAGCAGGGAGAAGGAGGTGATTGTCCCTCTGTATAAGGCAATGGTCAGGCCACGCCTTGAGTACTGCGTACAGGTCTGGAAGCCTCATTTTAGGAAGGATGTAGATTTACTTGAGTGTTTACAGAGAAGGGCAACAAGATTGGTGAGGGGAATAAAGGGATCCTCTTACCAAGAGAGGCTTAAGTTCTGCAAATTGCAGTGGCTGGAGACTAGGCACCTGCGCGGTGATCTGATTGTATAAGGGCTTGAATGGGTTGAGTACGCTGAATTCTGCTGGGATCCTTCCACTTGTTCAGATTACGAACCTAAGGGGGCATAAATTCAAATTAAGAAAAGACAGATGTAGAATAGATGTGCGGAAATTTGCCTTTAGCCAGCAGGTGGTTAATTGCTGGAGCAAACTTCCATCTGTCGTTGTGGAAGTTGACAGGTTAAATAAATTTAAAGAGGAACTGGACAGGCATTTGGAGGGAATGGTGTGATTTTTTTTTTTTTTTTGGCTGATGGTACATAAGCTCATACACTTGGTTTCTTGCATCACATGCCACTACTACTACTATTATCCACAACCTTCTATAATATTGAAACAATACTCCCACTTTCTAGAATCATCTACAACGTTCTACCATGTTCAGGAGTCTTCTACACTTCCCTGGAATATCTCGAATATTCCAGAAATGTTTTAAATGTTATTTAAGTTTTTATTTTGATACATAATAGAAAATATTTTTATAAAAAAACTGCTACAAAAATCGGTCCTACTCTGAAAATTAAGAAAAAATGGTTCCAACTTTTAGGTGGGAACGTATGTGTGAATTGAATGGTATGTACACATACAAACAGGGTGGCCAACTTTGAAGAACTTTTAATTATATTTTAAAAACGGTTGATCATAGATTAACATGGATTAACTGACAACAAAAACTATCGGAGAAAATACTTGCTCGAAATGAGTTCATGTGGTTTTTGCGCTTCTGCCATACTGTCTATTCATTTCCCGAAATAGCGCACAGTAACAAAAATAAAATGTTCACTACTTCATCCAACCAGCAAGCTTAACATCAAAATTCATTATAGTAAGGGGATTTAAGACAACCAGCAATTACCAATTCGGACATGCTGTTACTGTGTGCGCTTCCATAGTTCATTTATGCCGAATGAAGGTTTAGTTCCCTGAAAACGGACCCGTCCATGTTCACCAGCATACTACATGTAAGTATCCTTAAGAAAGAACGATCATACGTGGAATTAATTGCCTCCATTTCTTTTTTCATTCTCCACTGCTCTGAGTGCGGTACCACATAGCTCCCCATATGAATTACCTTGCATTTGTCATTGTTAAACTTGAATTGCTGCTTCTTAGCCCACTGCCTAATTTGTCTACATCTTGTTGCAGTAGCATACCTTGATTACTCTCATTAACCACCCTGTCAACCTTTGTATCATCTGCAAACATTGACATTAAGGCCGACCGGGCTAGCCGGGTAGGTAAAGTGCCTGCCTAGCAACCCAAAGGTCGCGGGTTCGATTCCCGCCTCGGGCTGGATATCACGATGGTGCCGAACCAACCGGTTGGTTGGATATCCCGGCCACGATACACGAAGGAAGCAAGAAAAAACTGGTTCCTTCGTGTATTGATCACATCATACGAAATATATATATATATGTCCAAATTATATAAGTTAACGTAATGCAAGTACCTCATCGTTTGAAAATTGATGTAACCATTCTCCAACCGTACCTCCAGCATACATGAAAAAATATGCAAAGTTACATAAAAATATATCAAATATTAGATAAATAACGTAATAAGCCCAACATGGGAACCCATTTTGTAGGAGACTTTGTCGAGGGCTAAACCCCTACAAAATAAAAACCCAAGCTAGACTGAGCCATCGGTTTCTGTTAACAGAAACAGCCATCGGTTTCTGTTAACAGAAACCGATGGCTCAGTCTAGCTTGGGTTTTTATTTTGTAGGGGTTTAGCCCTCGACAAAGTCTCCTACAAAATGGGTTCCCATGTTGGGCTTATTACGTTATTTATCTAATATTTGATATATTTTTATGTAACTTTGCATATTTTTTCATGTATGCTGGAGGTACGGTTGGAGAATGGTTACATCAATTTTCAAACGATGAGGTACTTGCATTACGTTAACTTATATAATTTGGACATACCTAACGTCCGATGTAATGTTCTATCGATTGATAGCATTAATCGGTTAGTTCTATATGTAACATTTTGTTTTTATTTTTATTTTTAAATAATAGTAACACTTAATATATTTATATATATATATATATCTTACAATTTAACACTAGTATATTTGGATTATATATATATATATATATATATTGACATTAAGCTTGATATGCCTTCATCAGTATCATTAATAGATATAGAACACAACAATGGACCCAACACTAAGCCCTGGGCGGACTCCGCTAATAACATTAGTCCAAGAAGTGGACTAATGTTACTCGGTGTTTTCACAATCAACCAGCCCTTTATCCGTAGCAGCAATTTGTGCTTAATTGCCACATTGTTTCAATTTGTATAGCAGTCTTTTTTTTATGCAAAAGTATCAGAAACTTTTCTGAAATTTAAGTACTGTATATGCTGTCAGAATTATTTTTTGCATCCAGTTCCTTTGTTACTGTGACATAGTATCTAATCTGTTTGTTCAGACAAGATCGTCCTTTAACAAATCCATACGGTAACTGCATTTCTGTCTGGATAGTCCTGCATTACTTCTTTAATCAGCGACTCCATTACTTTTTTTGGAACAGAAGTCAAACTAATTGGCTTGTAATTACTCATGTCATCTTTTGATACCCCCTCTAGTGAATTGGGGATACGTTCAACATATGCTGTATAGTACTTCAGATGCAAGATAAGATTTGTTCAAGCCAAGCATGAAAATGCACGAGTTGAAGGGGAGGGGACTGTTAAATTTATTATTTCGCATATTAATTCTGAAACTCCCCCCCCCCCCCCCCTCTTTAACCACCGTTTGGCAGCTGTAGCTACCAGTAACTAGAATATATTTATATATGATGCAGATCTACCCTAGTATGATACATCACAATCATATAACCAGTACGAACTTTCAGCATAAAACTGAGCCTATTTGACGTCGTTACGGTAGTCGGATGGATTACTGCCAACATCTGTTGCCAAATAAGGAACGCAACTGTTTATTCCCCTCGTAACCTGAGAATGGTATGGCCACTACAAACGGGAGTGTGTGTGTGTGTGTGCGTGCGCGCATGGAAATCATGCACAGACGTCATGAATTATTATTATTGATTTGATTTTAATCAGTTGCTATTATATAGAGATGCGGTTTAACATTTTGCATTTCTGATTAGTGTAGAACGTACAGGTTCTATAGTGCGTATGCTTCAGAAATCATCAGGCCTGGTTTCAACTTGTTTTTGATCATTGGGCGCACAGCCCATTATGGAATGGGGTTGGGTGGTTATAATAATAAATTTGAACATGCAGGGGACGACAATTACTGTGATAACTTCGGAACTCAGCTTAAAGTGATAATAATAACCGATTCATTAAAATAACCGAAGAAACAAGAATGCAGCTGTTCATTATTGATGTAGAAAGGAAGTATGTGTATAAAAAGGTGGACGTTGGTGGAAAGAAAACATGAAAGTCACTTTGATTGTCCATATTTCTTCTAAAAAGGTGGACGTTGGTAGAAAGAAAACATGAAAGTCACTTTGATTGTTCATATTTCTTCTAGGAAGTTATCAATAAAAATGTTAGTGTCATAATGTTTCTGTAAATCCATACAAACCAATAAAAAATTATTAAAAATCAAGGAAAGGTTTAATGCTCTACTGTAAAACAGTCAGGCTGATAAAGAACAAATTGGGATGTTATGTAATCACTGCCACTGCACATGCGTAAACCGCAGTAAGGCAAAATAAATAAACATAAACCGAATCTCTCTGTACAATATACCGCGTTTTTCTATGTATTTCATATTCGTGTGTCGAGACTTCACGAAAGTGATAACATTATGTGCAATTACAATAAGCGACTGACAATTGTTTAAAACTTGGACTTTGAACTGTCGTCGATATGTATCTCTTTTAGTGTTGCTTTAATGTGTCGTTTTAAAATGTCTTTCCACTCTGCAATCAGGTAAACAGAGGAAGAAGTACGTTATAATTATCAAAATTATCTATATACTAAATAACATTGTTTCCAACTGTTGCAGGGACTGCCTAATACAATAAATAATAATAATAAATAAAATAAGCGGTGTTCACTGCATTTAATTATGCGTTACGCATGCTCCAGATAATGTAGTGGCCAGCAACATTTTCATTAACTCCATTCTCCACAATAAATAACTGAATTTGCTGACTCGATCGTTGGTTTCCCCACCAAGACCGTGAGATGTCACAAATTTGGGTGTATGCATCTTCAGTAATAGGAAAAATATCCCTTTGCTCTCCGTTTTATATTATGAAATAAACTGTGCTTCTGTATATAACCTTTATTTGTTGCTTGACTAATTTTACATTTTGTGTTCAAGTAGACCAGACTCGGGCTCTTAGGTGTATAATAAAATTATATTCATTAGACTTCTGTAATCGCTATTTGCATTTACAAAAAGTGGACTTTCATATTGGGTACCTGTCAATTGCACACCCCGATAAAAAATTTAATGTGCTGTTTGGCAAAGTAAAACAAACCCGGTTGCCAACGTTCGTCCAGTGCTCGCATTCCATTCGAGGCCTGGAAATGTTAAGGTTTCTCTTATGACAGAAAAATTTAGTCTTGTGAGGAGAAGAACGAGAATTTCCAAAGACTAGAATCTAGATCATCAGCATATGCGGTTTTTTAGAAGAATTGAGAGTTGAACCGAGAAATCACTCATCTAGAATCAAAAACCAGACACGTGGATGGAGTGCTGAACCTTGTGGGCATCCACGAGAGATTGCAGCTAAGTTGCTGAGTACCAGAAGTGAATTGGTCAGAACGGTGGAGAAAATAGTTGCGTGTTAGGTTGTAGAGTTCTGAGGATCATTGAGCCACCAAGAGAAATCTACAAAAATAGCAATCACCTATTTAAAAGTGCAGCTGTTTATTCTGGAAAGAAGTTCAATCAAGGCCTTTTACTTGCATGCCCTGGACGGAAACCAAACTGGTCAGAGGATTTTAAAGAGCAATCTGGACAGGCAGCAATAAGTTGCTCAAGAGTTTTGCCCAATATACACAGTACGTTAGCAGTTTTGACAGTTACACAATAGGACGATTGGCCTTAGCCGAAGTAGGAGCACCAGGTTTGAAAATTAATTTTAACAATGTCATCTTCCAAAGGATAGGAAAAGTTTCCTCATTAAAACATTTATTATAGAGTGTAACAAAGATAATGTTTATGTAGTCGTTTCATAAAACTCCCCTCAAGGTTTAAGTCCAGGACAACAATTGTTATTGATTTTAGAGATTACCGAATCAACCTTTGCCTCACTGAAGCTAGGATTGAATTCAGAAGTATCGTAAGCCTTATTGAAAGATCTAATTTGTTGATTAATATGAAAGTCACAGCTGGGGTTATCTGATGGAAGAAGTGCACCAAGTTTGTATGGCATTGACAATGCCAGTCCAAGTCAAGAGTCCAAGGCATTGTAAGAGTCAACAGAGTGGTAAGTTTCTGGAGGACCTTGTTTCTAGAAGAGACAATGAACCAGATCCCAAGGGTCAGGATTATCTGCAGTTAGAACAAATATTTTCCATTTAGATATTTTACTGCCATTTTGGTCACAATACAGATTGCACCACCATACAGTATCTTGGAAATATTGCATCAGCCTATGAATGAAAGTCGGAATTCAGTGTACGAAAGCCCTCTCTCTCTTTCCAATTACGCCACCGCCTCTTCGCCGTTCCCTCTCCAGTAAACAACTATTTTCATTACCGCTGGTACCTTTGGAATATTTCTAGAATATTATAGTACTGTATATCATATTTATTATAGAATTTTTTTTTTCCCGCGTGGTCTGTGCTTGCTAACAGGAGAGACTGCTTATACAGGGATGGGGTACACTTAAATAGAAAGGGTGCAAGAATATTTGCTGATATTATCGAGGCAGTTTTAGGTGGGTCGGAAAACTACTATCTTGGGTGATTCACGGACTAATAGATTAACAGTAGCCACTGGCAGAGGTGAAAGCGATTCTTGTACTGCTTCTATTTGTAATGAACAGCCTAGAGAGCAAGTTGCTGGGAGTCATCATGGAACAAGTAAATAGAACAAGAGTAAGAACAGGTGCATGTACACCAATGCTAGAAGTATAGTAAATAAATTTGATAAACGTGAAGTGGTGATCAGAGACATCGTGTCAGACAGATATAAGTAGTGCAGAATTGGAATTTGGGGAGTACAATGTGTACGGAATGGATAGAAAGGGAAGAGGAGTTATGCTGTTAGTTAAGAAACACAGTCTAAGGAAGTGCATCCCGTCGATTTGGGTGGACAGTGTAATGTTGACTCAGTTTGGTGTGACCTAAATAGTGGGAGTGTGAAAATGAGAATAGGAGTGTGTTATAGGCCAAATGACTCTGATGAGTACAACGAACAATTGTGCAGAGAAATAGAATGGGCCAGTAAATCAGAATGTTTTGTAATGGGAAATTTTAACTTTCTAGTAGACTTTTGTGGATTTATCGAAGGATTGTTTTCTACAGCAACATGTTCGAGGGGGTAATACTCTTGATCTGATTATCAGCAGTGATGACTCTTGAATTAGGAATTTGCAGATAAAGGAACCACTAGGTAACAGTGATCATCGTCTACTGATGTGGGATTTACTTAAAGATGTGACTACCATCAAGGGTGGTTTTTGTTTTCGTAAAGGTGACTGCAGTGGTCTCAGGCAGTTTTTAAATTCTATACGGTGGGATCAACTGATGATGATCTTCAAGGAATTAATCTTGGAAGCTACTAGGCGGTTATACTAAGAAATACTATTCATGATTTATGCCTAAATGGAAGTCAGATTAATTAATGAGGTTCGTGGCAGAGAAGAAAAAAGCGTCGGATTCATATAAATTAGCAGGTGGCAGAGAAGCCTATGGCAAATATAAGCTAGTCTGTAATCAAGTCAAAAAGGAGATTAGGCAAGTGAAGGCTGATTACAAGAAATCGGATGCATCCTTGGCAAAGGATGTTGATGATCCTGCTCAGATAGCTGACAAACTGAATGAGTATTTTGCATCGACATTCACACATGAGAAATTCTGTAAGGAAGGGAAGGACAGAAATTTATTAAACTCTAACAGGGAGCTAAATGATTTTGTAATAACGGAGAGCAAAGTAGAGGAGAAATTGTTGAAGTTAAACATAAAAAAAGCAGATGGGATCTATCCAGTTACATTGAGGGAGGCAGCGAGGGAAGTAAGCAAACCCTTAGTCATGATTATGAGGGCGTCCTTAGAGCCGGGGGAGGTCCCCATAAACTGGAATGAGCAAATGTATCCCCAATTTACAAAGGGGGTTCAAAGGGTGACACAAATAATTATAGTCCTGTTAGTTTAACTTCTGTTCCTTTGAAAATAATGGAGTCGCTGGTTGAAGTGATGCAGGGTCACCTAGACAAGACTGCAGTAATAGATCAGACAAAATGGGTTTGTTAAGGGGAAGTCTTGTCTGACCAATTTGATTGGATACTAGATGTGTTCACAAAGGAACTGGATTCAAAAAATAATTTTGATATCATATACTTTGATTTCAGGAAAGCTTTTGATACTGTTGCACATGGAAGACTGCTGTACAAATTGGAGCGGTATGGCATTAAGGGCAAGTTTCTGCAATGGATAACGGGATGGTTGAGTGGGAGACGGCAAA
Source organism: Mastigoproctus giganteus (assembly GCF_048544385.1). NCBI lineage: Eukaryota > Metazoa > Arthropoda > Arachnida > Uropygi > Thelyphonidae > Mastigoproctus > Mastigoproctus giganteus. The sequence continues at coordinate 107,882,340 of NC_143578.1, forward strand.
GAGTGGTAATAAATTGATACTGCTCTACATGGACTAATGTTTTAGTGGAGTCCCCCAGTATTCGGTGCTGGGCCCATTGTTGTTTTGTGTATTTATTAATGATATCGATGGAGGTATGTCGGGCTTATTGTCCAAGTTTGCAGATGATACAAAAGTTGACAGGGTTGTTATGATAGTAAAAACTGTATGCTACTGCAACAGGATCTAGAAAAGTTAGTAGATGGGCTGAGAAGTGGCAACTGAAATTTAATATTGACAAATGCAAAGTACTGCATATGGGTAGCAGTAACGAAAGAGAAATGTACCAACTGTGTAGTACTACACTCAGGGTGGTGGAGGATGAAAAAGACCTGGGGATAATTGTGCAGTCATATATGAAATTCTCTGATAGGGCTGTTTGGTTGGTTTCTTGGGTTTTATTGGCGCATTAGCAACTACGGCTATAATGCGCCAAAACCAGGTGATATATAAAAATTTTCTGACAGGGCAAGTCATGAAATTTTGTCAGTGATATATAGGAATTTTGCCAGTAGAGACAAGGAGGTGATTATCCCTTTGTATAAGGCAATGGTTAGGCCTTACCTTGAGTACTGCGTACATGTCTGGAGACCTCATTTTCGGAAGGATGTAGAGTTGCTAGAACGAGTACAGAGAAGGGCAACATGATTAGTGAGAGTAACAAAGGGGTTTTCTTACCAGGAGAGACACACTACACCCATGTGTATTGTGTCTGCAAATTAGATGTGTTCTCCGCTCGCTTTATCTATACCTGAGACTCACTAACCCAGCCACGGAATGAAAAAAAGCCTATAAATGTTTCTCGTGTCATTGACGTGATTCGAACCTGTGCCGTTTCCACCCGGTGTGGGGAGGACAGTGATGATACCACTGTGCTACCGCTCAGACTAAACTTAATATGTATAATAAAGAAAATAGAATGGGGCGTATGATTGTATTAATGGCAGACTATAACATTTTATCGTCAGCATGCTTATGTTTTTTTATGTGCAGTTAATAAAATTGCTTTCTTAATCTATTTCTTATTTGGCCTAATTATTTCTGCATTAAATACATTAAAAATAAAACTTTCTAGATAACGGAAAAATCGAATAAAGACACCTTGAATCGCCGAAAGTGCCGTTATTCAGAAAGTCTACTATATATATTTGTAGAAGCATTACGATAGAAGTCAATGTGCAATAGGCATAAGGTGAGATAAATATGACCCTAGACAAAAAAAAAAAAAAAAAAAATATATATATATATAGCGATATATTGAAAGTGTGAAGGAGAAAGCTATTACTATTGAATTTACGGTACACGCGAGAAGAGATGAGGTAACACAACTATAAGGAACAAGAAGAAAAGAATAAGAAATGAGGTAAAATAGAATAAAGTCACTAAAATAAAATAACACATTGCCGTATTGCTGACAAGGTCAGTGTCTTCGTCAGAGGTCATCCACCGAAATTATGAGAAAGAGGGCAATATGTACGCCTCTGTTTCCGACATGGTCCGTATGCCCATGAATACGTGCTATGAAATAAGTTTGGATTTAGAGGAAAAAATAGGGCCGAATAAGGTATGCCAATAATTATATGTAGAGCATATATATCATCGATGACCTTACAGAGGCAAGAAAGAAAGAGAAAAATGAGTAATATGTGTTATTATGGCAATGTTATTTCAAGAGAATCTTGAAATAACTGAGAGTAAAGTGGAGGAGAAATTGTTGAAGATAAATACAAGAAAGGCACCTGGGGTGGATGGAATCTATCCAGTTATATTAAAGGAGGCAGCAAAGGAAGTAAGCAAACCCTTAGCCATAATTATGAGAGCTTCCTTGGACTCAGGGGGAAGTACCGATGGACTGGAGATGTGCAAATGTGACCCCAATTCACAAAGGAGGATCAAAGGGCGACACAAGTAATTATAGACTGTTAGTTTAACTTCTGTTCCCGGAAAATTAATGGAGGCACTGGTTAAAGAAGCACTGCAGGATCATCTAGACAAGACTTCAGTTAAAGCTCAGACACAGCATGGTTTTGTTAAGGGGAAGTCTTGCCTGACCAATTTGATTGGATACTATGATGCAGTCACAAAAGAACTGGATGCAGGGAATAACTTTGATATTATATACTTGGATCTTAGAAAGGCTTTTGATACTGTTGCACATGGAAGACTGCTGCACAAATTGCAGCATGTGGCATTATTGGAGGCAAATTGCTGCTATGGATAAAGGGGTGGTTGAGGGGGAGAAGACAGAGAGTGGTAATCAATGGACACTGCTCATCGTGGACTAATGTTATTAGTGGAGTCCCTCAGGGTTCAGTGTTGGGTCTATTATTGTTTTCTGTGTTTATAAATGATATTGATGATGGTATATCAAGCTTAATGTCCAAGTTTGCAGACGATACGAAGGTTGGCAGGGTTGTCAAGGACACTACTGCAACAGGATCTGGAAAGGTTGAGCAGAAGGGCTGAGAGGTGGAAATGAAGTTTAACATTGACAAATGTAAAGTACTACATATAGGGAAACAGCAACCCCAGAGCAACGTATCAACTCTGGTACTACACTGACAGTGGTAGAGAATGAAAGGGACCTGGGGGTGGTTGTGCAGGCAGATATGAAGTTTTCTGAGCAGTGCAGACGGGCTGCAAGAGTAGCTCATTGTGTATTGTCGATGATATATAGGAATTTTTCTAGCAGGGATAAGGAGGTGATTATTCCCTTGTATAAGGCAATGGTCAGGCCACACCTAGAGTACTGTATACAGGTCTGGAGGCCTCATTTCAAGAAGGGTGTAGAGATGCTGGAACGAGTACAGAGAAGGGCAACAAGATTGGTGAATGGAACAAAGGGGTGCTCTTACGAAGAAAGGCTTAAGTTTTGCAAATTACAGTGTCTGGAGACTAGGCACCGGCGAAGTGATCTGATAGAGGTGTATAAAGCCTTGAATGGTTTGAGCATGCTCAATGCTGATGGGATTCTTCCTCTTGCTCAGAATAATCACCTGAGAGGGCATAAATTCAAATTGAGGAAAGACAGATGTAGGATAGACGTGCAAAAATTTGCCTTTAGCCAGCGGGTGGTTGGTTGGTGCAACAGACTTCCATCCCTTGTCGTGGAAATTGATGGCCTAAATAAGTTTAAGGCTCAGCTGGACAGGTATTTCGAACGAACAGAAGGGTGAAGTGGAAGTGGTTATTTTTTATTTATTTATTATTTTTTTTTGGCTGATGCTGCATAAGCTTGCTTTCTTGCATCAAATGCCTCTACTAATGCTAAGGTGTTATTTTCTTCTTATTCCTTATAGTTGTGATGAGGTAATCATCTCTTTTTAACTTCTCGTGTGTACCGTAAATTCGAGAGTAACAGCTTTGTCCTTCACACTTTGAATATAATGCTATTTATACATTATGATCATAGGGTTCATTTGCCTAAGCAGTGTCCCTGGTCCATAATACCTAATATTTCTTTTTCTCTCCAATATCTTTCCATTAATTATTTATTTACTTACAGTTATTATATATATATATATATATATATATATATATATATATATATATATATATATATATATATATATATATATAGTAGTTGTGTAAGAATAGATAAGTCTGATAAAGTTTGCACAGATGAAGGTGAAAAGTATAGAAAGTGGAAGGACTAGAAGGGTAAGGATAGTAGAAAAAAGAAGTATTGTAGGTTTGTAAAAGGCGAAAGAATGTTAATGTCTTAAAAAGTTATGATGAATTACGATAATTATGGGCTACATTGCAAAGCCAATTAGAGGTGAGGGAACTGTAAAGTAAATGATTAAGAAGGCCGCCGTAGCGTAGTGGTCAGGCGCCCGGGTGCCTAAGTACATGTGCATTGAGTGACCGGGGTTCGAGCCCGTGACTGCTGAAATCGGTGCTGTTTCTTGTATTCTGTGTATCTTGTAAACTCCTCCAACCGTTTGGTCGTCCCAGAGTATAAACATAAAATTTATTTTATTTAATACCAAATGATTAAACAAACAAAACAAAACAAAAAATAAATAAATAAAAGGTGATAAAGCTGTCATCAGATATGGGTGAGCAAATTTAGTTATATGTCGAAAACAGGGATAGCAAAAATGCAAAATCTGATTTCAGCTGAAGTAAACATTGATACATTTAATACCTGACCATGTATCATTATTTACTAGAGCTGACATCAGATTTCGCATTTTTGCTATTGCTGTTTTCGACCTATAACTAAATTTGCCCACCCATATCTGATGGCAGCTTTGTTTAATTATTTGGTATTAATCATTTTACTTTACAGTTCCTTCACCTCTAATTGGCTTTGCAATGCAGCCCATAATTATCGTAATTCATCTTAACTTTTAGGATTTTAACATTCTTTCGCCTTTTACAAACCTACAATACTTCTTTTTTCTACTATCCTTACTCTTCTAGTCCTTGGCAGTTTGTGTAATTTTCACCTCCACTGTGCAAACTTTATCAGACTTATCTATTCTAACATACCTATACTGTATATACTTTTGAATCCTTTATTGCCGCTTTGCGCGTTTTGGTGCATCTGTCATGCCTTGCTTATTTATTTTTATACATCAACATAAACTTTGATTTTATATTACATTTAATATATATCTTTTTTTAAAAATTTAATGCTATAAAATATTGTTAATTAATGGACCTGGGACACTGCTAAATTTAAGCAGAATGCACTCACGACCATAATGGATACATAGGTGAAGAGTATAAAGGTAGGTAGATAGTGTCAAAGTAACATAACTGAAATTGTAATTATGGATAACAAAAAAGAGAAAGATGATAATATTAAGTAATTAGAAATACTTAATGCCCTGTGTCCTATGATATCAGCGCGTTCATCCGGGGCCAGCCGCTGAAATCAAAGTAAAAAACGAGAAGTACAGCCTCTGTTTCTGACATGAAATATACGCAGCACGTGGTGGTTCAGTATTGAAGGTCAGGGTTAAAATTTAAATTTAAGTCGTATGGCGTACGCATATTTCATGGCTGACCCGAGAGAGGCAGAATGCAAAGATTAAGAAGAAGTACGATACTTACTGAGGTCGAGTAGGTGTATAACCGTAGAGAAGGTCTGTACGGCAGTGGAGGATGATAAAAAGTATAGCGTAAATCTGTTCTGAAGTATTTATACATTAAAATAAATTACGCTGGTTAGCCAGCGTAATTTATTTAATTTTAATTATTTCCTTAACTTTCCGATTTCTTATACATGGGATTGCTATCTTATACCATAAATACTTCAGAACAGATTTACGCTATACTTTTTATCACCCTCCACTGCAGTACAGACCTTCTCTACCTCAGTAAGTATCCTACTTCTTAATCTTTGCATTCTGCCTCCGTAGGGCATGAAATATACGTACGCCATACGATTTAAATTTTAACCCTGATCTACTGAACCACCACGTGCTTGCGTATACAGGGTGTCTCAAAAATAAACGGCATAACTTCAGGAATGAGTTCTTCATATGTAGACAATAAAAATATTTTATATCAACATAGTTCCGGAAATTCTTGGTTTCAGAGTTTTGAAGGTCTGTCTATGACACTTAATTTTTCACATCACCTTATAGTAATTGTCCACCTTCTGCCTGAATACAGGCCTCACATCGACGTCTTCTGGACTCGCGAAGACGATGCCAAATTCCTGACATGTTTCGTATTGTCTCACAACCTGCCACAATTCGATTGCGGAGAGTTTCCACATCAGCTACCGGAGTCGAATACACCAATGATTTTAAACGGTCCCACAAGAAGAAATTTAGTGGGTTTAAATCAAATGAGCGTGGAGGCCAGGCAGTTGGTCCACCCCTCTACTTCAGGAGTCGTAGATCTTGGTCGTCCTCTGTCGGCAGCACGAGGTGTAAAGATCCCATGTTCACAAAGGCGGCGATGGATATCTTCAAACGTTTTCCTGTCTGGACATCTTCGTTCTGGGAACCTTTCTTGGTACAAACGACGAGCCTACAGAGCATTGCCGTCCGCCAAACCGTACATAAAGTGCATGTCCGCTTGCTCCTGATTTGAGTACATGGTCGGAATGGAAAACCACAAGATTCTGTCAGTACCTTGTGATGAAGGAAATCACCTGCGGGAGATAAGACATTCCTGTTCATAACTCGGGAACCAAGCATTTCCGGAACTATGTTGATATAAAATATTTTTATTGTCTACATATGAGGAACTCATTCCTGAAATTATGCCGTGTATTTTTGAGACATCCTGTATTTCATGTCAGAAACAAGAGGCTGTACTTCTTGCCGTTTTTTACTTTGATTTCGGAGGCTGGCCCCGGATGAAATCGCAGAAATCATAGGACACACAGCATTAAGTATTTCTAATTACTTATTATTATCATCTTTCTCTTTTTTGTTCTCCGCAATTACAATTATGTTAGCACTTTGACGCTACCTACCTTTATACTCTCCACTTATATATATATATATATATATATATATATATCACAGAGGGGAATACTTTTGATCTGGTTATCAGCAGTGATCATTCGTGTATTAAGAATTTGCAGATAAAGGAACCACTAGGTGGCAGTGATCACAGTGTACTGATGTGGGATTTACATAAAGATATAATTACCATCAGGGGGAAAGGAAAGGGTTTTTGCTTCCGTAAAGGTGAGTATAGTGGTCACAGAGAGTTTTTAAATTCTGTACAGTGGGATCAACTGACGATGTTACCAACAGTAAATTTTAAGTGGGAAGCATTCAAGGAATTAATCGTAGAAGCTACTAAACGTTTCATACTTATTGAGAAATATTGTTCAAGGTTTAGGCCTAAATGGTTATCAAATGAACTAATGAGTCTTGTGATAGAGAAGAAAAATGCATGGGATGCATATAAATTATCAACGACTCAGAAGCCTATGGCAGATATAAGCTACTCTGTAATCAGGTCACAAAGGAGGTTAAGCAGATTACGAGAAATCTTTGACAAAGGATGCTAAGAAAAACAGCAAGGATTTCTTTACTTATATAAACTCTAAAAGGAAGGAGAAGAATCTGATTAGTCCAATTGATATCGATGGTTCCACTGTTGATGATCCTGCTCAGATAGCAAACAAACTGAATGAGTATTTTGCATCTACGTTCACATATGAGGAGTTATTAAGGTTTGAAAATGGCAGAAGGTTATCAAATTGTAGCACGGTGCTTAATGATTTTGTAATAACTGAGAGCAAAGTGGAGGAGAAATTGTTGAAGTTAAACATAAGAAAGGCACCTGGGAGTGGATGGGATCGATTCAGTTATATTAAAGGAGGCGGCAAAGCAACTAATCAAACTCTTAGCCATAATTATGAGAGCATCCTTGGACTTAGGGGAGGTTCCCACAGACTGGAGATGTGCAAATGTATCCCCAATTCACAAAGGGGGATCGAAGAGTGACACGAGTAATTACAGACCAGTTAGTTTAACTTCTGTTCCGGGTAAAATAATGGAGTCACGGTCAAAGATGCATTGCAGGATCATCTAGACAAGACTCCAGTAGTAATTCAGACACAGCATGGGTTTGTTAAGGGAAAGTCTTGTCTGACAAATTTGATAGGATATTATGATGTGGTTACAAAGGAACTGGATGCAAAAAATAATTTTGATATGATATATTTGGATTTCAGGAAAGCTTTTGACACTGTTGCGCACGGAAGACTATCGTACAAATTGGATCAGAATGGTATTAAGGGTAAGTTGTTACAATGGATAAAAGGATGGTTGAGTGGTAGAAGACAGAGGGTGGTAATCAATGGGTGCTGCTCTTCATGGACTAATTTTATTAGTGGAGTCCCACAGAGTTCGCTGTTGGGTCCACTGCTGTTTTGTATATTTATCAATGATATTGATGAAGGTATATCAGGCTTAATGTCGAAGTTTGCAGATGATACAAAGTTGCCAGGGTTGTTAATGACAGTAATGGCAGTGTGCTACTGAAACAGGACCTAGATAATTTTGGGAGATGGGCTAAGAAGTGACAACTGAAGTTTAACCTTGACAAATGCAAAGTACTGCATATGGGTAGAAGTAACCCCAGAGAAACGTACCAACGGTGTGGTACTACACTTAAGGTGGTAGAAAATGAAAAAGACCTGGGAGTAAAATAATAGGAGTAAAGTAAAATAAAAAAAAGACCTGCAGTCAGATATGAAGTTTTCTGAGCAATGCAGACAGGCTGCCAGGGCAGGTCATGGGGTTTTGTCAATGATATATAGGAATTTTACTAGCAGGGAAACGGAGGTGATTGTAAAAGGCAGTGGTCAGGCCACGCCTTGGATACTGCATACAGGTCTGGAGGCCACATTTTAGGAAAGATATAGATTTGCTTGAGCGTTTACAGAGAAGGGCAAGAAGATTTGTGAGGGGAATGAAGGGATCCTCTTACCAAGAGAGGCTTAAGTTCTGCAAATTGCAGTGGCTGGAGACAAGTGCCTAGTCTCCATATAAGGCCTTGAATGGGTTGAGCACGCTGAATTCTGATGGGATCCTTCCACTTGTTCAGATTACGAACCTAAGGGGGCATAAATTCAAATTAAGAAAAGACAGATGTAGAATAGATGTGCGGAAATTTGCCTTTAGCCAGCGGGTGGTTAATTGCTGGAACAAACTTCCATATGATGTGGAAGTTGATACGTTAAATAAATTTAAGGAGGAACTGGACAGGCATTTGGGGGGGGGGGGAAATCGTGTTTTTTTTTTTTTTTCTTGGCTGATGCAGCATAAGCTCATGCACTTGCTTTCTTGCATCACATGCCACTACTACTACAGTAACAGCTTTTTTTTTAGCAATGGGAGTGCACGTTAATTTATTATTTATTGCTCCCCTCTATGGATTTTAATCGCCCATTTTTTAATATATATTTTTAATATATATTTATTAAAATCCTGTGTGGATTTTAATCGCCGCGTTAGTTCAGGGGTCTGATGCTCGTGGCGTTGGGAGTAATTGAGCAAGTGTTCACTCTGTATCTTATTACTCTGTGAGATATATATATATATTATTGATTTGCAAAATATAGTGTCGAGATTTTTATATATATTTATAAATGGTAATATCTTTTCTTTCTATACATTAGAATAATTTTTCTCCTAATGTTATTTATTCAACCAATGGGAGAAGAGGGAAGCTGGTTACTTATAACACGTAACAAATACAAAAATATGTAACAGAAGCTTGTTTTACTGTGGTAAAACAAGCTTCCCTTTAAGCATTGTCACACGCTACGTTTATCTAACACGACCGGCGCCTCCGTAGCCAGGTGGGTAGGAGCAGCAATGCGTAGCACACGCTTCTTGATTAGACCGGGGTTCGAGCCCGTGACCACCAAATACTGATGATGCGGAAGGTCAGGGAATGACCACCGCATATCCCCGGAGCAATATTGCCTTAGTTGCTAATGCTCCTAAAAACCAAATAATAACAACATAACATCTAACACGACAACCCGGTACCATTCTTGATTTCCACATGTAACGATTTATTTAAAATAAATGCAACAATACATAATATTTTAAGATTCTATATCTATATAATATCTGTGTAGATACATCATAGACTACTCTTAAAGAAAACCACGATCGTAGTGTGAAAGGCACCCACCGATGAAAAGCCAACTAGCTTTGAAACGGTCCGTCTGAGTGGTGGCGCCCACCGAGAATAAATAACAATATTCTTCCCTATTAGTGAAGTGTTACTTATTCGGGGTAGTTCAATACTTGGTAACTCGTTGTGAAGGATGAGGACAATATGGGATACAGATGAAATGATGCCTTTCACACCACGATCGTGGTTTTCTTTAAGAGTTGTTTTTGGTGTATCTGCACCGATATTATATAGATTTAGTAACGTATTTATGTATTCATAGCTTAGGAACAGACACACACCGTGTCGAAAGTTTCTGTATTTTATTTTATCAAAAAAAGCGAGCGCAGGGAGAAAAGCCCCCTAGTTTTACATTAATTTAGCATTTAAATTTAATTAAAACAATTGCAAAAAATCAAACAAGTATACTGCCTACGCTATAGCCACATTCACTGCATCGTACACTTTGTGTTATGTATACACTAGCCAACAAAAAACATTTTTTGTCATACCTCTGCGATGAAAATTGTGATTCTCGAAGAAATAAACGTGCTGATTCCGAAAATCGCCATACAAAGCCTCTATCACGTCTACATCCAAAGATGTACGAACGTTTAATGTTAAAAAAAAAAGGATATATACATATGATTCAAATTACTCTGGAGGGGTTGTTTATGTTTGAAGGATAGATTTACAACCCTGAGAACATGTCATGATCAGTTAATACTTGGTAAACCTTGACACAGCGTACAAAAATCCTCACCAAACACGCTAAGTGTGCTCTCTTCAAACTGTAAATTGTTGCGCCTGAATTTGAATCTAAGAGGTCTGATTATGTTTATCACAAGAAAACCCGAATCGATTGCTAAAATTAAGAGAATTAGCCCATCTCTCTGTATACATTTAAAAAGTTTTCCTCCTAGTGATATTTATTCAAGCCAGTGGGAGTAGAGGGCAAGCCAATTACATAGGGTACTAGGAAAGTTTTGCAATATGACGCAACAATGAATCACAGGAAGCTGCTTGTTGCTGCATGTTGAGACATGTTCATACGTGCATAGTAGCCGCCGGGCCAAGTCGATGGGCTCAGTTATTCATTAGTAGTGAGAGTGTAAAGTGCTTGCGATGGCATCGTGGTCACGAAATGAGATAAGGACAGTTTTCCGGTATAATTTCGTGCGTGGTTTAACCATAGACCAGTGCTTAGAAGAAATGACTCTTGCACTAGATGATGATTGTCCACATCGTACAACGATATTCAGGTGGTATAGAGAATTCCAAAGGGGAAATTTCACTCTGGAGGATTCTGAGAGGCCGGGAAGGCCACGAACGTCAGTTACGGAGGAAAACGTTACTGCTGTGAGGAAAATGCTTGACGAAAACCAACAGATAGAGGATACTTTGGGCCTAAATGCACCAGCAATTCGTTCGATTCTGCAAGATCATTTGCACGTGAAGAAACTTTGTTCTCTCTGGGTGCCGCATCAACTGACTGAAGAGCAGATGACACGACGTGTGACTTGGTGCCGGGAGATGTTAAAAAAGTTTGATAAGGGACAATCTCGGTATGTGAACAACATCGTGACAGGTGACGAGACTTGGCTGTACTATTACGATCTGCCGACCAAGGCTCAAAACAAAGTTTGGGTCTTTGATGATGACGACACACCCGTAATTGTCAGAAAATCCCGATCTGTAAAGAAGAAAATGATAGCTGTATTTTTCAAATCGAGTGGAATTGTGGAACGTGTCGTTTTGGACACGCAGAAGACAGTCACAGCTAAGTGGTATACTGAACAATGCCTGCCTAAAGTCATTGGATCTATGAAGAACCTGCGGCCAAAGTCAAGAATGGACACCTGGCACCTCCATCACGAAAATGCTCCAGCTCACCGCGCCAAAGCCTGCACCGAATATTTGACCACGACAGGACTGAAACTTCTCGAGCACCCTCCCTACAGCCCAGACCTTGCTCCCTGCGACTTTGCACTGTTCCCGCATGTGAAAATGAAGCTAAAAGGGAGGCGGTTTTCCAGTGATGAGGACCTTCTACGGGCTTGGGACAACGAGTGTGCTTTACTCCCTAGTGAAACTTGGCAGAACTGGTTTAAAGATTGGTTTCGGAGGATGGAGAGGTGTATTGAATGTAGAGGAAATTACTTTGAAAAAATTAAATAAACAAAGCTGTATTGCAAAACTTTCCTAGTACCCTTTGTACGTCATTACAAATGCAATTAATTATTGACAACTGCCTCCATAATGTTCACGTACCTCGTGCACGTGATTCTCTGTCTAACATTTGATGTTTCAATGTTACGTTTTTTGTATATTAATGAATACTGTATATTTGTAAATACTATGGTTTAGTATTTTGTAAATATTTTAAAATATTTTAGTCCTGCTCTTTCGAATGCAACAATACTCCTCATGTATTATTGAACCTGAAGCAAAAGGCCTTTTCCTAAGTGACCTATGTAAACGCAGGTAAATAATTACATAATTATTTACTGGCTGAAGTCCAGGATAGTATACACCGGCAGGTAGTTCGATGAAAGCGAGGAAGGCGGAGATAATTGACAGGTGAAGGCATCCCCTTTTTGATTGTTTTGTGTCGTCGAGGAAGGAAGCTTAGCTTAGGTGGGGTGTTTATCCCTCCATCCCGCTGTTTTAAAAAGGGAAAACGAATTCCCGATTTAAAAATCAGCGGCAAACGTGGGAAAAAACACCCTAGTCATATCAACCTAGGATGGGCGGGGAAAGCAGTGGCATCTGCAATCACTGCTTTGTTCCTGTCCGTTTGCCGAATAACCTAGAATTCTGTGGAATCGTGGAGGCCTGAGTCTGCTATATCCACTGCAACTCCAGCTCCTTGTGCTGGCATTTATGTTCTCGGCAGCTCCTTGTGCTGGAATTTCTGCTCTCGGCAGCTCCTGGCGCTGGTATTTCTCTTCTCGGCAGCTCTTAGCACTGCTGGCTTTCCAACAGACTGTGAACAGATCTTTCCAATGAAGTTTGGACTTTGTCTGAAATTTAATTATATGTATATTTTATATTTTATGTAATTTGATTATTTTTCAATTTGTTCATATCAATCTTTTATGGTCATGGCAGGTTTTTTCCCTCCCTGTACTTGGGCAAACAGGAGAGGGAGTATATAAGAGTACTGCTAAATTATGTGTAACTGACAGCGGGGTTGCCATTGGTTGGCTGGGACCGCTTTAAGTAATAAATATCAATCAATATAAAATATGTCCGTTTGTCGAAATATGGGAATCACAACTTGTCAATCACTGCTTTCCCACTGTTTTGCTTGCCGCCATGTTAGAGGGTGTACACCGTTCTGGATTTACCGAGATATTTATTCGACCTTTAGAATGACGCGCACTACAAATGCACAGGTAAATAATTACATAGGTCATTTCCTGATTAGATATCGACCAGTGCGTTTCGACAGGTGTGTCTTTTACGTAGAAAAGATTTGACTTACTCCGTACACCTCTACATTTTACGTAGAAAAGCGAGCAGGGGAAAATTCCCCTAGTATATATTACAATAAATCAGATTATCATACATTACTGGTTAGATTATGCGAAATTAGCATATTTGGGTAAAAAATAACTCCCTCTATATTTAATAACGGTGACGTGATGTGAAACTGTATGGTGATTTTCGAAATTACGCAAAAATTGGTTTTAAAAAGTATTTAAGTTCTTGGAGGTAAAAATCGTGTTGGCTAGTGATATCTTTCTTTTTCACTAACCTAGATTGAAAGATAAAAAATAAATACACAAAATGAAAATTCCCGGATCCCGTATTAAATACCTTCTTCTTATTGTTCAGATATAGAAAGAGTTTTCCGTTTGATCTGTCCGAATTCAAATACAGAAAACATTATGTGTTCAAAACACATCAATTGTATTTTAAAAACTGCTTAAGTATTAATATTTTAATAATTTTTTAAATTCAACTACCATCTCCTAGCAAGATAGTTCAATAAAGATTTATAATTAAACTTATGTCTTAGGCTTGACGTAGGCGAGTGGTTAAGAACGACAGTTTAATAACACGCTGTTTGGGTGACTCTTGGTTCAAGTTCGCGTGAATGCTAAATACGATTAACGATTGTATTCATGATTCTGTATAAACTTCTCTGACCTGGTAGTTGTGCAGGAGTATAAAGATTTTTTTTTTTTCATTGAAATCTGCGATAAGCATGACTCCACCTTACACTTTATTTTATTTATTTATTCCCATTTACAGCATCAGGGTTAAATCTGCCAATGATAAAGACGGGTACTGTACTATGTTGATTCCTGAAACCACGAATAGTGTAGTCATGTTTGCCTTTTTGTTAAAAGGAGTCGATTCCCGTAGTTTTTGTTACTGAGTTGACTGATAGCAGTGGCGAGTTATGCTTTAGGCAAAAAAGTCATATGCCTAGGGCCCCGATCAGAGGGGCCCCAAAATCACTGTTTCTTTTACTTTTGCTGTTTTTTTTTCCTTGTCAGCACAAGAAGTAGAATAGCGGCTAATGGGGGAAATCCCCTCTGCTTTTTTTACTAATATTTTTAAAGTACTTTTTGTCAGAAACTGAACTTTCTACCTGCCAAGGCCAATGAACTTTACTTGAAGATTAATTTGAAAATTACTTTTTTTTTTTTTTTTTCAAAAATAATTTTACCGATTTTGATGAGATTTTAAATTTAGTTCTTATGTCATATAATTTGTTTTGTTGTCGCAATAAAATGAAATTGAAAATGCTCGTTATTAGTTTTTTCTTTAGATGGGGAGCCCCTTAATTCCATTTTGCCTTGAGCCCCATGAAAGTATAACGCGCCACTGACTGATACGTTTGATTCCTTTGCGAACGACACAACTCCATTGTGTTAGGGCTGAACCGTGATTAGTACGCACGGCATCTTAAGGTTTCGTTTATGACCTAGTTTCATTTCTACATTTGTCGTTTTCTGGGTTTCCAATACACTGTTCATGGGCGTACGTCCGCACTTGAGCGTATGCATGTACTGCCGGAGTTGTATACAGTGCTGTAGTTGTAAAATTAGCAGAAGGTATGCTCTGTGAATGTTATGTATACAGAGAGTATACTGTGCTTATTAATCAAATTCTAGAGGGTATATATGTATACCAGTATACGCTATTCATCTAAAAAAAATCCAGAGGATATACGGCATATACCCCAACAGCCCTGGTTGTATAGCTTCTGGGGAAGATGAGAGGTAAGCAACTGTTTTTGATGCGTATATTTTTTCTCTTAAAAAAAAACAAAACTTTATTGATTACGTGGAGTGAACTCAGTGGCTTAATAATAATCATTATTATAAATTGTCTAATAAAAAACAATTATCTTCTATTCTGAGTACGATCAATATTAGTAGATATATAAAATTATTAGAATAACAAGACGTGACCAATACAAAATCCTTTAGAAATTTTTGACTACTGTAGGAAATTACGCTATTTGCTCGAATGGAACTTTATTTTGGATATAAAAGAGATATTTTAACAAAGATGATCATCTGACCTTTATTATCTAATTCATCTGAGTGATTGCTGAATACAATTAATGTGATAATTAGCAATTCATAGAGCAGAATGAGGTTTTTCAGTCTTTCCCACGCCAGTTATTTACCTAGGTGACGACCTTGCTGCTACTGGCCTGAATACACGTTCATAGCCTTCTTCCGCAGCTTTCGCGGCAAGTATTTCCAATTTTTCTGTTCTAGGTCAGTTTCTCCCATGTCGTCGACCTCCACCAGCGGCCAAGTGAGTAACTTGCCGTTGAACTTCTTTAGTTGACAACTTATTGCTTTGCTTATATGTATCAACTTTTTTTATTTGAAGCTGTTTTTTATTATATAAAATATTACTAAAATTTGGAAGACAGTTATCAATATTAATGTCTCGAAGATTATTATTTTATGCTAAAATCGTACTTCAGTTGACAAGCATAACAGTATTGTCCTCTCACATGCTGTATTAGAAGTGGAATAGTACAACAATCCCAACAATGCTTTCGTGAAATTCTGTAAAGAGATTGGAATTTTATTATAAATTCCAATCTCTTTACAGAATGCTGTGACGTACTACGTTACAGCATAATGCCGATTATCCGGTATTAGGGGGTGGGGTGGAGGGAAACACGGATATGTACAATCCAAAATTAATTACTTTTGCTGGCTTGAGCAACCACCGTTTTGTTAATCAAATAAAGGTGATATATAATTATAAATTATTTTAAATACTTGGTATTGCACCATAATTTGACGTTGATTTTGTGTTATTTCAGGATCTTGCGCTGTTATTGTATTTTTTAATAGCCCTCACGCTGTAGTGTATTCTTACAGTATATCGTCCGGTAGACCGCACGTTATAATATATACATGCACTCGCGTGTGAATTACATAGTTTCTTTAGGTTGTCGAACGTTTTCAACTAATCAAACAGTGCGACTGCGATGAGGTTTGCAACCCATCTCAGCTAATATTTTGTTAGACACGCATGGACAAGACAAAAATAGCAAATTGCAACTTGTGTATATTTTAAGTGAATTTTTCAGTATATTTGTATTTGCAGGTGGTAGATGACTCCCATCAACCGATCCAATACCACCACTTTTCTTATTGGAGGCTTGAATTGGTGGAACCCATGTTTAGTCTCCAGAGCAAAGCTCTGGCAAACCCCTCCTCCATCAATTCCATCACGCAGTATGATTGATGGCTTTTGAGGTTATGATGGACACCATCCAGTCTTCCTTGCATTTCGAGGATACAGCTCTAAAACGGTGTTGTCAGGCCGGCCGATAGATAGTACACTAGACCGTACCTATTGATAACTCTACTCTCTAGGAGGATTCCGGATGAGCTAATGTATAATCTCGCTGCCTCTACTTTGCTAGATAGTGACTAGAGCTTTTCTTACTAAACCAGTAGACAAACTTAGGGAACAAACTTATTTGTGAAGAGATCTAAAAGATGAACTTTAGTCGGAAATTAATGAACTATTTTTAACTATTTTTGCTAAAAAAGTTCAAAGCCTAGAAATTATGGACTGAGATCGTCTACGATTATCTCAGTACCAAAATTGTACCAGAATAGAATCCGAAAGGGCGTTTTCTGCCGCTAATCAAATACTGTATGTACCAAAATTAGATCCATTTTAAACGATCATACTATCGATTGCTTATGTTTCTTAAGAGCTCACTTTATTCGTACAGGTAGTGTGGATGCTTAAAAATAACCAAACTTTGCAGTAACAATATGTATTTTTTTGTTTTTAGAATAACTGTATTTTTAATGATTTTTTTTTCAGAATATTTATTATTGCAATAAATGTTTATTTAAAACTTGAATTCGAGTAATTACAGTACAGTACTTGTTTTTTCCTTACTTTACTGCACCTAATTGTCATCAAAATTTGTTCAGAAAAACGTTTGTTTTTGGAATATCGGTATCCCGGTTTCATAAATTAAAAAATACCGAAATACCGGTATTAAGATTTTGACCGGTATTGTAAGCCCTACACAGTAGGCCATGATAGGTACTGGTCAAGAAAAAACAGAATTTTGTGGCTTGCTGATGCAGATTCACTGATTCAGGTTCACCTTAATTATCATCAGGTCTTTAGGAAGGATCCACCAAGTGTTCATCCTTTTATACTTGGATGAAACAGTTCCAAACTGGAAGTTTACTGCATAATAAAGGTAGTGGATAGCCTCGACGTTTGTAATGCATTCCATTGTAGCCCAAGAAATTTAATTCCACGATTCTCGAAAACTTCAAATTCCGAAATCAAGAGTAGTGGCATGTGATGCAAGAAAGCAAGCGTATGAGCTTATGCAGCATCAGCCAAAAAAAAAAAAAAAAAAATGCTGCATAAGCTCATACACTTGCTTTCTTGCATCACATGCCACTACTACTAACAGAGGCCAGCAGGTGAATTTTTTGCCACTACAATGCGGCAGTTAACTGAAGAAGACAACAGTTTCCTAAAAAAAAAAAGTTTTGGCCCTGTAGCACAGGTGGTAGGATTGCCGTTCTCCCCACACCGGGTGAGAAAGACTTGAGTTCGAATCCTCGTCGATGACGGGAGGAACTTTTATAGGCCTTTTTCACAACGTGGCTGAGTTAGTCGGTCTGAAACGAGAGAAGCTGATTTTTCTCCCGGAAACTCGGGATTTTAGTCGAGCAAACAGAAAACCGACCTCAGAACG
This sequence comes from Mastigoproctus giganteus, assembly GCF_048544385.1. Classification (NCBI taxonomy): domain Eukaryota; kingdom Metazoa; phylum Arthropoda; class Arachnida; order Uropygi; family Thelyphonidae; genus Mastigoproctus; species Mastigoproctus giganteus. Next base: position 107,900,200 of record NC_143578.1, read on the forward strand.
CACGCAATTTATACGGAGCAGTATGGTCTTAGTCGCTGATGACATGCTTCTAAAATCCAAGAACAACTATAAAAAGTGTGCTTTTTCTGATGGTGCAACTTTTCATGTTTCAGGACATGTAAATGGCACGGTGTTCGCATATGGGGGGGGGGGTCTGAGAACTCACATGTCACGCGAAAAAATGTGTGATAGCTGAAGGTCAATGTGTGATGCGGGGTTCTTCAAGATGATGTTAATGAACCATTTTTTGTGTCAGAAAAAGTCAGTTAATGGAAACTGTGTTGATTTTTTTTAAAAGGAGAATTGTGCTTCCACAGCAGGAGGAATATGTCGTCCCCCCCAAACAGAACAGGACCCCGCCTCATTGGTATTCCTGCTGTATGTAACAGTCTTGATGCCGTTTACCCAAATCACTGGATTGGTCGTGATGGACCGATTGAATGGCCGCCACGGTTATCTGGCATAGCTCCACTCGATTTTTTTCTTGTGGGGTTATGTTATAAACGTAAGGTACTTGAACAGTTCCTGATTAGCTAATATTAAAGAAGAATAATTGTTGTCTTCGATTATTAGCTAAATGGTAAGCAGTGTTTTGGCGGCAGGTCCAGTACAGATTTGACATGTTCAGGGCTACAAGTTTGGGGGGGGGGGGGTGTATACAAGTTTATTGATATACAATACCATAATTTTTTGAGCAATTATTTGCAATTGTGAGAACAGTTATAGTCATCTGTTCAAAAGTTAAAACTTTTCTAATAATAATTTTTTTTTCTCGGACACTTGCATTAAATTCTGCAGCTTCTTTGATGGTCGCTGAAACTTATTTCAGACGGTAAGCGAATTGCCTCTTAGGGCTCTACTAGACGAGCGCTTGAAGCGCGAGCGTCAGCTGGCGTCGTGAACGGCTCCAAAACAGCAAACTACACATAGCGCCTCTAACGTCAGATCGTTGCAAAATAGACGGGGCGTTTCTAACGTTGCATTGGATATCACCAGAGACTCACTTTTTCTATTCCCAGTTTCAAGGTGGACGTTGTTCAAATTGGGTGCATTACGCATTTATGTATAGTGTTGATTGCGAGTAGAAAGAGAAAACGATGATGGTGGTGGCTTCATCCAGAAAATTCAAATAGATTAAAAACAGGACAGTTTTATATTATGTTTGAAATATACAGGAAGTCTCCCGAGAAGTTTTTTTATTTTATTTTACAGAATGTCGATACAGAGTTTTGTTGAACTTCTAATGTTAATTAGTGAAAAAAACGTAAAATTTGATACCGAGATGCGGAAATCAATACCGATGTTTACATCTATGTTTTGTGTGCTGTACCGACTGGCCAACTCGCACTAATTGAAATATTTCTGAAATGTTGTTTTCTTTGTTTGTAAAATTATTTTATTTCTACTCGCGGTTCTTATTCAGAGATTAAGGTATTTGTAACACTTGGTGTCTTACAGAATTACTTTCTGTAACATAAAGGGTAACTTCCTGTTTGATTTTACCGTACGGGACTTCTCAAAATAAAAAGTAGCAGAGTGGTCAGAGCGCGAGTTCAGAAGCACGCTCCCTTTGAGTGGGCCGGGGTTCACACCCGTGACTGCTAAATACGATCAATGTTTGTACATGTATTGATAATTTATTCGATAAATTATTGTAACTCCACTGACCTGGCGGTCGTGCCGGAGTATAAACAAGAATAACCATTTCAGGAAAACACATATGTTACTGTCTTCCCACCACTTGACATTATTTCCAGGTGGAATATTGACATGTATTTTCCATCCTTTTGAAGCAGAAAACATTCTCCACTACCCACATTGTAACGGATTTCTTTCCGTGCAAAAGAGGATTGGGGCACAAACACACTATTATCACTTCACTCGCATACATATCTAACGTCAAATGTGGGGGAGCTATATTTACCAATTATTTTATTGTTCGGAAAGCACTGTTCTAATTGGCTGTATTCACAAGATAACACATCGGGCTTCAAGGCCGAATGACATTGTCAGGATCTCAGACTTTTCTGTTCGAAGAGAAATTTCCTTAGGCGTGACAAGAGGAAAATGGAGGAAATGCTAATAGAAAATTAAATTAGAAGTAAATAATGTTTTCAGCCCACAAGTAAGAATATCCGAAAACAAATAACAACAACGTCAAGGACGTTGCTCCTGTGCCTATTCCGAAGCACCGTCCACTTCGACCAGCTACTCAGCATACTCACCACAAATGTCCAGTCACAGGGACGCTCAAAAATGGCCAAAGGAGTAAAATAGACCAACAGAATTACAAATTGAGAGGACGAACAAGTCGATCATTTCAATTTGCACAACTCATAACAATTTCTTACAAGTTCAGTTTTTAGGGTTGAAAAGTAGTTTTTTGTTATTAAATTTCATTAAAATTTTTTGTTTTATTTGACAGAATAAGTCCTTATTCAAAATTAAACTTGCAGTATTTTAACTTTCCTTTAACATATAACTAATTTTTCCTTAGCGCTGATTGAATTTCGAAATTGCGTATTTTGCCCTTGAATGTCATCCTTAATTGGATTATATAGGAAATTAAATTCTTCTTTATTCATCCGTAAGTACATCTTGAAACGATTTTCATCTTCTTCTAAGTCCTGCAGTAAATGATGGAATTCGCCTTTTTCTGTTCTCTTCCAGTTGATGTCGTGTATCCATTGCGTACTCTTTTGTTTTCTCTGCTATAAGAAAAGCGCATGCATTTTCTAAATCTTCTTCAAAATCTGAAGAGGAGGATGAACTGTGGCAATTCATTTCGCTTCAGCTTTCCTCAAAGAGAATGACATATATACAACGTTACAGGTTGCCAGACGTACCCCTTTTGGAAGTACATGTATAATAAAATTTCCAAGATACCCCTTTTTTAACATTTGAAAAAAGCAGAAATCATAAAACACCCTGTTGAGATGGTTATTTAGGAAGAAAGAATTAACTGACGATAAAGTTGAAATGCACCCTTAATTAAAGATTCAAATACGACATTCTATCCTTTTTACAAAGAGGGTTGTAGAATATTTATATTATGCTTACTTTGTAATCTTTTACATTCTACTTGACTTCTTTTTTTATTTCGTTGTAATGGTTTAAGGCTTAGACAACAAACTCCTTTTTTATTTAAAATTCTCAATATCGATTTGCTGTATGAAGAATATGTTCTGTTGAAATCATTCCGTAGAAATCGAGACAAAAAAACCTCAAAAATACCACAGATGTTTGGATAAAAAATTTAAATGCGTACGAAGTACGTAATACAGAAAAAAAATATTAATTTTTGTTTTTGCTTTGCCTCACTCAAATGCTTAACGCATTTGAGTGAGGCAAATGTTTAACGCATGGAAAAAGGATAGAAATAAATTAGACCTAAAGAATGTTGAAGAAAACTGATCACAATATGTCATGCAAAGAATTTTACGCATTATGTACTAAAAAATGAAAAACTGTTAAAGAAAATTCGCTCAAATGAAAAGTATTGCTAGGTAAATATTTTCTTTTTGATAAAATAATTCAGGTTTATTGAATGTGTATTGTAAACAATTATGTAAAACATTTGATGTTAATATTTATAAAAGTTTCCTTTAGTGTTTATAACTTTTGCAATAAAATTTTCCGAATTAAACAAATTAAAGCACAAGCTATTCTTCGGTTAGTTTTATTAAAATTTGACTAATTTTGCATTCCACGAACATGTAAAAATCAACAAAATATAGAAATAAAATGGTTGTTATTAAAATTATTTGGTTTTATTTTAAGATATAATGCGAGTACCCCGTCTCAACCAAGGGAAACCAAAAAGTAAGTCACTAAAAATTGAATACGCAAATAGGGGGATTATTTTTTATTTTTTTTTTTTTTTTTACGCATCCCCAATACGTATATCGGGGATGCGTAAAAAAAAAAAAAAAAAAAATTTCCCCCCACACCCCCGATATACCTATCATTCAGCCTTTTTGTTTTTAATTACGCATCGATAAAATTAAATAATCGGCTGTGACTGCTGAATACGGTGCGGTTTCTTGTATTCTGTCTATCTTGTGAACTCCTCTGATCATTTGATCTTCCTGGAGTATAAACAGAAAATTTATTTATTTTAAATTTAAATATTAACACCACGTGACATTTCTAACAGCGAAGTTCATAACATGAACATACGGAAACATGACACGGGTGACACGCACGGCGTGGCACTCGTGCCTGATGTTTCCGTATGTTCAGGAGATCACGTGACACTGGGCGGAGTCAGCACCCGTCAATCAGTGCCGTGTCGGCGAGTATAGAGAGGGTGCACCATATACTAAATTTTAGCCAAAAAGCAATCAATAACAAAGATTATTAATTAAGCGGGGCCTCACATCTGGTGAGTATGGGCTTGGCACACCCAGGGTTCTGAGCTGGATATCATCATTCTTCTCTTTCTTGGTGATTCCTTTCTCTCTCTCTCTCTCTCTCTCGGTGTGACTTTGGAATTTTTTTTCGCTGGTGCAGTATAAGCCTCGGGCGTCCTTGCGCCATATGGCTGATAATAATAATAATAATAACTGTTACTCCGCTCGAATCGTCTTAGTTGCAATCTCACTTGCGCGTATCGTGTTAGTTGCAATTTGTGCGTGCCATTAAAAAATGCTTATGCATGCTATCGTGAAATTTATAAAGAAAAGAAAAGATTATCTTGGAAACGAACGCCTCTTGAAGCATTGCTGAAGAAGTCGACTCCTTGTGCAACAGACCAATAACGAGTGCCGACCCTACAGGCTATGTTTTCATTTATTTTGAGAAATCAATCGTTGTTTAAACATAAACTAATTAGCTAACTAATTTCATTGCCAGGGGCTCACGTCTGGTGAGTATGGGCTTGCACACCTAGGGTCCTGAGCTGGATATCATCATTCTTCCCTTTCTTGGTGATTCCTTTCTACTTCTCTCTCTCTCTCTCAGGGTAATAGGGAAATTTTTTTTTTTTTTTTTTTTTTGGCCGGTGCAGCATAAGCCCCAGGCTTCTTTGCACCATATGGCTAATAATAATAATTGTTGAGAACATAACCCTGTTTTTAACATTGTCTATGGGAAATAAATTCCCGCTTCACCAAGTTTTCGCTTTACCAGCGCGTGCTAGGAACGAATTAACTTGTAAAGTCGGGAACTACCCGTATTTCGTTTTGTTCGCCATCCCTAGAAATTTTTTTAAATCTTATATTTTAATAGTAAACCGGATAAAAATTATTATTACACGTATTACTATTTTAAAGTCACATTAGATATACAAAATTCTTTGAAAAATCTGACAAAAACAGTAAAGAATTATATATTCTACAATCCAAACAGACAACTTATAAATATCTTATTTTAGTTTTTGAACAACATATTATTTAAATTTAATGAATATATTTTTAAGTGGTATTAAAACTCACCTGTGAATAGTTATCTACACTATCGTTGCAATTCAGTGGCCCACTACGAAATACACTGGAAATCAAATGACATTTGTGCTCAGTTACCTAAAGTTCTGTGAAATTGTGGAGGCTTGAGTCTGTTATATCCACTGCAACTCCAGCTTCTTGTGCTGGAGTTTTTGCTCTCGGCAGCTCCTTGTGCTGAAATTTCTGCTCTTGGCAGCTTCGCTCCTGGCACCTCTATTTCTATTCTCGGCAGCTCCTAGCACTGCTGGCTTTCCAACAGACTGTGAACAGATGCAGATCTTTCCAATGAAGTTTGGACTTTGTCTGAAATTTAATTATATGTATATTTTATTTTTTATGTAATTTTATTATTTTTCAATTTGTTCATATCAATCTTTTTTGGCCATGGTAGGTTTTTTTCCCCTCCCTGTGCTTGGGCAAACAGGGGAGGGAGTATATAAGAGTACTGTTAAATTATGTGTAACTGACAGCCGGGTTGCCATTGGTTGGCTAGGACCGCTTTAAGTAATAAATATCAATCAATCAAATATCAATTCATTTTATTGTGACAACAAAAAAAATTATATGACATAAGAAAAAATCTAATCCGAAAGAATAATTCAGAAATAATACATGCACTTAAACTAATAAGTATTTTTATACTACTTTTATGGACTTTTTGGGCTGAGAAATTGTATATCAGTTCATTATAATCAATCCTGTTTGTGATATCATTCTCAATACAAATTATTGCCAAATTACTTAATTTTTCTTGTCCAAGTGAATTTATAATATAATTCTTAATTCTTTTAAGCACAGAGAATGAACATTCTACTGTTCGAAACAGGAATTGGCAAAAATATTTTTAAAATTATGTTCACATTAGGAAAAGTTGATATTAGTCCTTGAATTGCTTTGTACATTAAAGAAGGTGAATATAAATTTTCACTTTTTGCAAAATGTATAAAATGCATTAATTCTTTAAAAACATTAGTGTCAATGCCATCTGTATAAGTTTATTAAATTACAATGGCGGACAAAAAAAACTGCATCCCTTGTGAATTTTTGTGAATGTTTTGCGCTGCATTGTGGGTTGCGGAAATGTCCGAAATGCATTTGTTAGATGGGATATATATTTCTGTGAATGAAATCCAATAAAAAGACTCCACCTGATATACCTAATTGCCATAAATATCTTCCCAAAGGGTAAAATGCGTAATTAATGGAAATATGAGAAATCATGCAAATGACAATCGTGACAACCAAACATACATTTTATTGCATTTACGTGTAAAAACTGAAATGTAATAGTATTATGTACTGTAAATCAACAAAATAAGTCCTCAATATGTTGTTATTCCTCCGCGCTGCAATTACAGCCATGCAATGATCTGGCATAGAGTTAATCAACTTCTGGATATACTGTATATGGTATCATATCACGAAATTGCCCAATTTCGTGATATGATACCACATTGCTCCTCTGCGGCTGAATCTTACTTGTTGGCTTCTTCTGACCTATTTTAGACGACCTTATGTACCAGAAATTTTCAATAGGGTTCAAATCTGCACTGTTTTTGGGCCAGTCCAACACTGTAATGCCAGCATTTCTGAGATATGACTGCACCTTAATGGAGAAAAACAAGGGAAAATATTGGTGTAAATATGTTTTAATCCTTGTGAAACAAAAAGACAAATAGCATCTAAATAGCATAAAAGTTACCAAGTTTGCTGTGTGGCAAGGTGCTGAGTCTTGTTGAAAAATGCAGTTTTGGACGTCTGTGTGGTGATCCCTAATAACGGATTTCAGGCACTCCTCTAAGATAGCAGTGTAGGTTTCTGCATTCGCCGTTCCGTTAATAAACTTAATTCGCCCCAACCTTTTGCTTGTTTTGCATCTCCAGACCATCTGACCGCAGGGAACTTTACAGTCGGTGTTATGCAGTCAGGATGGTATGTCCGATTTTCATCTTCTCACATATTGCTTCTCATCCGAGCCATGCAGGTTGAATTTTTGTCTGCACAGGTAGCACAGTGGTATTGTCACTATCCACCCCACATTGGGTGGAAAAGCCCAGGGTTTGAATCCTGTGGATGACACGAGGAACTCTAGTGGGCTTTTTTCACTCCGTGGCTGAGTTAGTCGATCTCAGGTGTAGATTAGCATTAGTAGAGGTATATGATGCTGCAAGAAAGCAAGCTTATTCAGCATCAGCCAAAAAAAAAAAAAAAAAAAACACAACCACTACTCCCATTTCACCCCTCCGTTCGTTCGAAATACCTGTCCAGCTGAGCCTTAAATTTGTTCAGGCTATCAACTTCAACAACAAGTGATGGAAGTCTATTCCACAATCCAACTGCCCGCTGGCTAAAGGCAAATTTCTGCACATCTATCCAACATCCGTCCTTCCTCAATTTGAATTTATGCCCTCTCAGGTGATTATTCTGAGCAAGAGGAAGAATCCCATTGGCATTGAGCATGCTCAAGCCATTCAAAGCCTTATACACCTCTATCAGGTCACCTCGCCGATGCCTAGTCTCCAGACTCTGTAATTTGCAAAACTTAAGCCTTTCTTCGTAAGAGCAACCCTTTGTTCCATTCACTAATCTTGTTGCCCTTCTTGTATTTTTTATGTTCAAGAATATTTTATGTTCTTGAAATGAGGCCTCCAGACCTGTATACAGTACTCAAGGTGTGGCCTGATCAATGCCTTATACAATGGAATAATCACATCCCTATCCCTGCTAGAAAAATTCCTGCATATCATTGACAAGACACCATGAGCTACTCTTGTAGCTCGTCTGCACTGCTCAGAGAACTTCATATCTGCCTGCACAATTACCCCCAGGTCCTTTTCATTCTCTACCACTGTCAGCGTAGTACCACAGAGTTGATACGTTGATCTGGGGTTACTGTTTCCCATATATAGTACTTTACATTTGTCAATGTTAAACTTCATTTGCCACCTCTCAGCCCATCTGCTCAACCTTTCCAACCCTGCCAACCTTTGTATCGTCTGCAAACTTGGATATTAAGCTTGATATACCATCATCAATATCATTTATAAATATAGAAAATAACAATGGACCCAACACCGAACCCTGAGGAACTCCACTAATAACATTAGTCCACGTTGAGCAGTGTCCATTGATTACCACTCTCTGTCTTCTGCCACTGACCCATCCCTTTATCCATAGCAGCAATTCGCCTCCAATGCCACACTGCTCCAATTTGTGCAGCAGTCTTCCATGCGCAACAGTATCAAAAGCCTTTCTAAGATCCAAATATATAATATCAAAGTTATTCCCTGCATCCAGTTCTTTTGTGACTACATCATAGTATCCAATCAAATTGGTCAGACAAGACCTGCCCTTAACAAAACCATGCTGTGTCTGAGCTATAACTGAATTCTTGTCTAGATGATCCTGCAGTGCTTCTTTAACCAGTGCCTCCATTAATTTTCCTGGAACCGAAGTTAAAGTAACAGGTCTATTGTTACTTGTGTCAGCCATTGATCCTCCTTTGTGAATTGGGGTCACATTTGCACATTTCCAGTCTATGGGTACCTCCCCTGAGTCCAAAGAAGCTCTCATAATTATGGCTAGGGGTTTGTTTACTTCCTTTGCTGCCTCCTTTAATATAACTGGATAGATCCCATCCACCCCGGGTGCCTTTTTTATGTTTATCGTCAACAATTTCTCCTTCACTTTCCTCTCAGTTATTAGAAAATCATCTAGCTCACTACCAATGTTTACTTCACCTACGACATTCCCCTCCTTAATAACTCCTCATGTGTGAATGTAGATGCAAAATACTTGTTTAGATTGTTAGCCACCTGAGCAGGATCCTCAACTGTTGGACCATCAACATCCAGTGGACCAATCTTATTCATCCCTTTCCTTCTTGAGTTTAAATAGATAAAGAACTCTTTTCTGTTTTTCTTTGCATCCTTTGCCAAGGATTTCTCATAATCTGCCTTTGCCTGCCTAATCTCCTTTGTGACTTGGTTACAGACCAACTTATATCTATCATAGGCTTCCATGTCACCCATTAATTTGTATGTATCCCATGCATTTTTCTTCTCTGCCATGTGTCTCATTAGTTCATCTGACAACCATTTAGGCTTGAACCTTGAACAATATTTCTTGGTTGGTATGTAAAGCCTAGTAGCTTCCAAAATTAGTTCCTTGAATGCTTCCCATTTTGAATTTGCTGTTGGTAACATCATCAGTTGGTCCCACTGTATAGAATTTAAATACTGTCTCAGACCATCATAGTCGCCTTTACAAAAGCAAAAACCCTTCCCTTTACCTCTGATGGTAGTTACCTCCTTGAGTAAATCCCACTTCAGCACACTGTGATCATTGCCACCTAGTGGTTCCTTTATCTGCAGATTCTTAATGCATGAAGAATCACTACTGATAATCAGATCAAGAGTATTACTCCCTCTAGTTGCCTCCCGAACATGCTGGTGTAGAAAACAATCATCCAATAAATCTACAAAAGCCTTGCTAGTGTGTGAGTGACCAACCCACAAATTCCAGTCAATATCTGGGAAATTAAAATCCCCCATTATAAGACTCTCTGATTTACTGGCCCATTCTATTTCCCTGTACAGTATCTTATTATACTCATCAGAGTCATTATGCCTATAGCACACTCCTACTCTCAATTTTGATTTACCTATACTTATGTCACACCAAACTGACTCGACACTGCCCTGTCCATCGATGTCGACTGGCTTCACGTCCTTGGATTTTATGTGTTTCTTAACTAATAGCATAACCCCTCCTCCCTTCCTATCCTGTCTATCCTTTCTGTAGACGTTGTACTCCCCAAATTCCAGTTCTGCATTCCTTATATCTGTGTGACACCACGTCTCTGATATCCCAACAATATCTGCCTTTGATGTTTTGAGCAATACCTCAAATTCATCAAATTTATTTACTAAACTCCTAGCATTGGTGTACATGCAAGTATACATGCACCTGTTTCTATTCTTAGCTACCCTAACACAACCCATGTGTTTACTTGTTCCGCAATGACTTCCAGCAGTCTCTGAAATATCCTGCATCTTGTTTTTCAGGCTTCTGCTCATTCCAAGAACCTCTTTCACCTCTGCCAGTGGCTACTGTTAATCTATTAGTCTTTGTCTCCCCCCCCCAATCTAGCAGTTTTCCGACCCACCTAACACTGCCTCGATAGCATCAGCAAATATTCTTGAACCCTTTCTATTTAAGTGTATCCCATCCCTGTAGAAGCAATCTCTCCAGTTAACAAGTACAGTCCAGGCTGAAAAAAATTCTACCCCTTGAGCCTTGCACAATCTTTCCAGGGCCGAATTGATCGACAAGGCTCTCATCATATACTCCCTCCTATCGTGTCTGGGCAGAATTGCAGACACTTTCAAATTCAACCCTACTTCATGGCTTTTTTTCAACGGTGACCTGTACTTGTTAAGTAATTCTGCTGGTCTCCTACTCTTAATATCATTAGTGCCATGTACAACTATATCACCTTTTGTGCCCTTAAAAGATGATATCCGCTCTTCAACGTCATCAACCTTTGCCCCTGGTAGACATACCCTGGTCCTGTTCCACCTATCCTTTTTACAAAGCATGTTCCCCGTTTCCCTGACAATTGAGTTACCAACAACTACTAGTTCCTGTGAGACCAGCGCATTCTGCCTTGGGGGCTGCTTCTGTGTTGCAAGATGACCAAGTGCAAGCTCTGGCGTTGATGTGGGCAGCTGAGAGCTTGATGGGCCCTCAATTTATTTCCTTCGAGGGCATCCACCCTGTCCTTCAAGGTCTCATATAGGCCCATAACAACGCTGAGTTTTCGCCTAATTTCCTTGCTCTCCTTGCATCGTGCACACAAAGACATCCCCCATGGCAGTATCATGTCCCGTACCCGATTGTCTGCAAACATCAAGCAAACAGTGCATCTTAAAAGGCTGTGATTCAGAGGGCAACTGCCCCCCTCAGTTCTCCCCTGAGCCACAGCACTCCCATTAGCTTGAGCCTTTTGCTTTGCTGCTCTGGTCTGAGTCATGATTTCGATTTAATGTCAATAAAATTACAATTTCAGAACAAAATTAAAACCTTAAACTTGTATCCTAACACAGTTATAATGCTATATTTATTTTTCAGTATCAAGTGTTATCTACAAGTTCCCTTTATATAACTTCTGTATCAAGTTATGTATTAATTATTTGTTACATTTGTACTCTAAGTCGTTATATATTTATAGATAGTTAAAAGTACAATTTAATTGATAGTGAAGTTTAACAAGATTAATAGATTTACTGATTAATTGACAATATTATATTATGTACTATACTATACAAAGCTAATGCTATCGGAATTCCGGATATGCTGTATCGTGTTACAATGGTGGTAATTACGAACAGTAGTTCTACGGACTCTTAAGTATTGATTAACTTCCAAATCTTGCTGTCTCAATTTAGAATAAACTAAGGATCCTGACTAGGTCTATAGCTACTTACAGATAATAATTTGATATAACAATTGGTTAATAAATCGGCTAAATACGGTTAAAAACCTCTCGTTGCAATTTGTAACACGTGGATTTGATACCTTTACCGATACTAAGTAATACCCACAAAATCTCTATCAAGTTAAACTTTAAACTAAGTATCCTAACTAGGAATATAAAACTACTCTAGAAAATAAGTAAATATGCCAATTTAAGCTTATAAAACAGAAAATAAATCAGAAAAAACTTCTCTTCTCCAGTTGAGTGGTGGCAGCCTATTTTATCAGTGATAGCACATGTAGAAAGCCCTTCCTGGGACAGAGCAATAGCTACACTTTTTTTTCTTAGTGTCAACTGAACATATGGAGCCATGCTTACACCTCCGTAAAACAGGATACTAATGAGCGTGTATACCCTTCCAATGCTTTATTTATAGAAATGGCTGATGCAATACCTTGTAATTGCAGTCTGATGCAATAGAAGCATTATCCGATGCAATACCTTTGCTTTGCGACAAACAAAATGACTGTAATCAAACAGTATCTTATACATTTCACTACAAATGTTACTTTTTTTAAGGTGATGCAGTTTTTTGTTCCCCACCATATATAATAACAATGATTTTAAAAGATTTACAGCATGTTGTTAATTCAGATCTTTATTTTGAAGATTTTCAAATTTGAAAATCCACTTTCAATTATTATCATAGCCTGTGAGTAGCTTTAGCTGCATTTCGCTGCTGGTTCCAGATAAGCGGTAACCTGCGTTCTATGTGGGAACACCCTTAAGCATAAGGCTGTCAGTGGTGCTGGTTCCATACAAGGAAGTCTTTACTTTTTCAATTAACTGAACTATTTAAGGAAGAACTAAATATAAAATTTCTTCAAAATCGGTAAAACCATTTTTGAAGAAAACCTAATTTTCAAATTAATCTTCAAGTTTATTGACCATCAGGTAGAAAGTCGGTTTCTGATAAAAATCACTTAAAAATATTAGTAAAAAATAGCAATGGTTTTTAAAACAGTGATTTTGAGGCCCCCTCTGATTGGGGGCCCCTAGGCAGATGTCTTTTTTGCCTATTGGATAACACATCCCTGTTCGGTTGGCAATGATAGGAGAAAAGGAACTATGTATTTAAAGAATTCCTATGTTCCCATAATGCATTTCGAGACGTGGGAACTTTACGTGCATTAGGTTCTAGACTGGTGAAAGGTTGGTTGGAAGTTTCCTGTTTAGAACGTTAAATTTAGTTTTATGGCGACACCATTCTGTGACAAGTACCTCGTGTTGGAAGATTTTGTAACTAGATCCTAATTTAATAATTGCGATGGCTGAATCGATTAGGGGATTGTGGTTGTGAGAGTGCACATATTGTGTAATTTCGGTGGCGGCTTGATTAGTTCTGAATATTATGGTGGTAATAAGCACGTGTATTGGAAGTTTTTGTGGTGCCATATTTTGCGGTAGTGCTCCCGATGTAGTATGCATTACAAACCAATGTAGGGGAGGGGGATGGGAATGCATGCAGAGAAAGTGAATGGGAGTGAGCAGAAGAGCAAATGTAATTGGCCGAAAGAATACAAAGTTAAAAATAACTTACATTACTTTATATATACTGTACCAACAAACATTTACAAACCACATAAACACTATCACTGCATTCTCCCCTGGCCTGCAAAAAAAAAAACCTTGCAGCTAGGCCTGCACCACAACTGAAGAATAACAGTAAGTTGCGGTGCCCAGAGAGTGCAGTGCAGAAAGAAAGAGTCGAATAAATGAGATGAGAGCTAGAAGAATGAATAAAAGTGCAAGCGTGAGAGAAAAGAACACAAACCACAAATGCTAAGTTAAGTACACACTAACCCTGGTTTTAATTAGTATTTAAATTTACGCTACCCATCATTGCATCCCCTCCTGGTGTGTGAGAAAAAGATGAATGAGTTGAGTGAAATAAAAAAAAAAAAAAAAATTATAAAATAAGAAAAAAGTATAAAAAAATAAAAATAAATAAATAAAAAAATAAGAAAAAAAAAATAAAAATTATAAAATAAGAAAAAAGTATAAAAAATAAAAAAAATAAAAAAAATAATAATAAATAAATAAATAAAAAAAAAAAAAAAAAAAAAGAATGCAAGTAGAGTGAGAATGCACATTACGAATGAAGTAAATGTGTGCGTCTCCCCCCCCTTCACCTGGTAGGTTCCCCACTGCCAGCTAACATATCCCACCCCCAGAGCGGGATGGGCAGCTGGACCTTCATACCGGATTCGACACTCCTTGGACAAGACACCGACGAAGACATTCTGCGGCTTTGCTGCCAACACGCCATGGGGGATCCGAACTGGGTACTCTAACCTGGTTCCCTTTAAAACCCCATCCCCAGGCAGGGAATGGAGGAGACGGATCTCTGTCTCCTCTCCTCCCTGCCTACCCCCCATATTTTGCCTGGTGGGGCTCGTCTCCACTGACCTCTTTGGGGATGCCTACTCTATCCGTCCCTATTCTTCCATCTGTTTCCTCCCCAGTCTTCAATCTCCCCCCCCTCTCTCTCACTAAATCGACCGAGTACACCCCTTAACAATGCCGCCATATTATAACCAACGTCTAAATTCTACCGGTTTTGTGCAAATCTCTAAGATATCTAACACTATCAGCTTTTATCTAGCGTTACATGTCTAAATTTAATAACATCAAAATTTTGCCCGACCTATTTGGCCTTTAACACATCTCTTTAGTGTTCAGCCCTAACCAGCGATTTCCTAACAGCAATCCCATTAAGCATTAATGTCAAATGCATAAACTTTTATTTTATTTTATTTTATTTATTTTATTTTTTAATTAATTTATTTTTTTTAAATAGGCCCTAGCCACTGAAATCCCAGGAAACTAGGTGGCAGGACCTACCAGAGCAAATTGTTGTGATACTGGATACACCCGGCTAGCCTCCACGTGGCAGGGTATGGGCAACGTCTGGCCCCACTAGGGGCCTGGCGGCCAATAAGCCGGATAAACAATGGGCACAACATATCACACTGCACAGACACAACCCACACACTTTCAAGTCTCTGGCTTGACAGTGTACTGTCTTCGATACAGCGAAACACACGCGGAGATGGGAGAAATCCCAGGTGCCGTCTGACACGAACATACCTTATACCTTATGCATTACAATCGGATTGACATTTAATTAAATATATAACATTTTTACGAAAGTCGCTCATTGTGACTATTGGCTTCACCTTGTTCTCATATTAATATTTTATGAACGACAACCAGGGATGAGGTAGTGCACTCTTCTTCGTTGAGCAAACTTTAGTTACAGGTTTTTAACAATTCCGTCTTCATTTATTTAAATTTATTTTAAACTTCATTTCCACTTCAATACCATGTAACTAAGCAGATCAATTGAGGTGAGTACTCTCAATTAAGCTCTTATTGCTATTATTATTATTAAGTCGATTACATAACGGTACATTAATAAGCTCCATAAATCAGCTAAGTGCCAAATTTGCGGTACTAACTATAAATTCCCAGAATGTTCTTAGAATCATTTTCGACCCCAAATTTAACTTTGTCTCATGCTGAATCTCTCATATCGAAAATTTCCTAAATCTGTTTGGACGTAACAAATAGGAACTGCTCCACTACCACCATGTTTTTTTGCTAAATTTGCCCACCTGTGCATTCCTTATGCTTCTTCCCTTTGGACAGGAGTTGCTAAATCTCTGTTTTAAAAACTTTGGACGTTGGTTTTTAAACTGTATTTTCCTTAAAATTGGGTTTGAGAAGGTTCTTTCAAAATTGCAGTTGATTGAATGGTTAAAATATTTAACTCCAAAGAATTCTGCTATTAAGTGAACTTGCACAGTTCGGTAGGTTATTTAATACTCGTATCACGAATGATACATGCATTAAATGGTCATATCAACCTGCAATCCAATAATTAATCATAATTCAAGGCCATTGAGTGGCCCTCAGTTATGGTCATTGGATTGCAGGTTCACATCCAGTTTACCATTAACCATTAAAGCCTCCTTCAAGAAAAAAGCTATTTACGAATAAGTCTCGACCAGACTGTTGTCCCTCTTCTTCTACAGCGACTTGAAATTCCAAACTGAATTCCAACAAAACACGTTTTCGCAGTAGCACAATTGTTAGAATCACCAGCTCCTCTGCACTAGATGGAAAAGACCTGAATTCGAATCCCGTCGACTGACTTGAGGAATTTTTCCGTCGTAAAAATTCCTCACTTAGATGTAGGCCTTATTGTGCCATATATATTATGTCTGTAAACTGCATGGTTTGTGGTTGATTTGCCCATTTGCTGAACAAAAAACCGGAGTTTCGGTAATAAAAACCATTCTATCCTTGCTTGAGACTGCTGAGCCACGTTGTGAAAAAGACCCATAAAAATTACACACGTCATTGATGGGATTCGAACTCCATCTTTTCCAGCCGGTGTGGGGATAATGGTGACAGTGACATCTGGGATACCGAATTAGCAATCTAGAATATATATATATGCCTCTTGCTCTGTGCTATATTAATTGATATATTGTATTTTTTTTTTACTTTTAATATGAGATAATCTGTAGATGCAATAATATTGTGAAATTGTTATCTGTAACTGTCTTTTAAATCATGTTGTTTTATTCTTTAAATAGTTGATCCTCCAAACAGTAATATGCTTTTCTATAACTACAAAACGTTTGTAAGCCCTTCTTTTCTCTGTGTGTACGCCATACATCGATTCCCACTTTCCCTTGTTTAAGTGGTGACAATGGCTGATCTTTATTCATGGGTATACTTGGTATGAGTTGTAATGTGTGGCAAGCCTGTAATAAATTTTTGCATGTAACATAAGTAGATATACATATAACAGTTTTTTTCATTAAAACAGAGTATAAAATGTATCATTTCTTGTGTATAGGCAGTCCCAGACCAGATTATGGCAACCCTGCTGTATGTGAAGATACTGTATATCCAGCAAAGCTGATCAGTGTAGTGCTGAATAGTTTGTCCAGTGGGTGGGTTGTGTTGTTTATGTTGAGTGATCAACCTCTTAGCTTAGTGGGTAGCAGAGTATACCACCCATTCCGTACTTGACACATGGAGGTGGTCCGGACTGTACAAGTGTTTGCTGAGTGGATTGATTTTGAACTATAAATAAATAAAACATGACATATGTATAAGTGTAGTGTGAAAGCATCAATAATACATATCCAAATCTGAATGAACAGAATATTAAAACAGCATCGTTTTAAGTTATATCTCATATTGTGAATACCTTCATAACGAGTTGCCATGATATTGCACTACTTCGAATAAGTAACGCTTCACCTGAGGAGAAGACTAATGTTACTTATTCTCAGGTGGATAAGACCACCCAGACGGCACCGTTTCAGAGCAATTTTGTATTTGTGTGGGATAATAACTCGACTATCCAGTTGTCCCTATTAGACTTAGAAAAGAAAAAAGGTAGAGGGAAAGTAATAGTAGGAGTGGAAGAGGAAAAGAAACGGTGTACAAGAATGAAAGGGACAGTAACTCCTTGAACTCACACCACTCAAAAACTCCTCAAATAGGCAACGCTTCCCCAGTGGAGAAGGCTGTTGTTACCTGTTCTTGGAAACTCTGGACATCATCAGGCTCCCCCTGGTGCCGTTTCAGGGCTATTTTGTATTTGTGTGGGATAATAACTATCCAGTTGTCCCTATTAGACTTAGAAAAGCAAAAAGGTAGAGAGAAAGTAATAGTAGGAGTGGAAGAGGAAAAGAAACGGTGTAGAAGAATGAAAGGGATAGTAACCCCTTCAACTCACACCACTCAAAAACTCCTCGAATAGACAACGCTTCCCCAGTTGAGAAGGCTGTTGTTACCTATTCTTGGAAACTCCGGACATCATCAGGCTCCCCTGGTGCCGTTTCAGGGCTATTTGGCTCTTCTTCTTCTTCGGTGGATGGGTAGGTACCCAAGTGATGCAATGATGGCAAAACAGTTATGAAGTATAACTCCACAATATGAGAGATGCCTGATGGTGTATGATGTATTTAAACTATAAGGCGTTTAGGGCATAAGCCTCAAGCTATGGGAAAGTCTAGACTATGTATAAGTGTAGTGCAAAAGCACCAATAATACATAGCCAAATCTGAATGAACAGAATATTAGCAAATCGGCATCGTTTTAAGTTATATCTAATATTGTGAATACCTTTACAACGAGTTGCCATGATATTGCGCTACTTTGAATAAGTAACGCTTCACCTGAGGAGAAGACTAATGTTTTATTATATAATATAATAAAACATGACAATATAAATGTACATTTTACAGGCAATCACAAGCTTCACCAGATTCTGAGAAATCATCTCCCCCCCCCCATTCTTAAGTTTGTTTGTTATTTGGTTTTTAGGAGCATTAGCAACTAAGGCCATATTGCTCCAGGATATGCGGTGGTCATTGCCTGACCTTTCCGCATCCTCTGTATTTGGTGGTGACGGGCTCGAACCCCGGTCTAATCAAGAAGCGTGGGCTACGCACTGCTGCTCCTTTCCACCTGGCTACGGAGGCGCCTACCATTCTTAAGTCAGGACTCTGTCTATCAATTGGACTGCCAATGTGGTAAATACAACATCAGACATTTATTGCCAGCTGGTCTAATACGCTGGGTGGTGGGTGGGAATGTAATGTTGCATTTCACAGCATCTACGAGATCTGCAAAAGTTCCTCCAGGTCTCACACCGTCTTTCCCAGAGCAGTGTCCCTTGATTACTATACTCTGTCTTCTCCTACTCAGCCATCCTTTTTCCATATCAGCAATTTGCCTCCAATGCCACACTGTTCCAATTTGTGCAGCAGTCTTTCATGTGCAACAGTATCAAAGCCTTTCTAAGATCCAAATAAAGTAAAGTAAAAGTAAATTGCAGCCATTATCAACCCACTGCAGGAGGAAGCCTCCTCAACAATTCATGCTGAGGGAAACGGACCATAATCTGCCACGCTGGTCCAGTGCGGGTTGGCAGATCGACCGTATTTAGCAGTCAGAGGCTTGAACCCCGGGCTACTCAAAGAGCGTGTGCAACTGCACTCCTGCTCTTGACCACTCGGCTATGGATGATATCAAAGTTATTCACTGCATCCAGTTCCTTTGTGACCACATCATAGTATCCAATCAAACTGGTCATACGAGACTTTCCTTAAACAAAACCATTCTGTGTCCGAGCTATAACTGAAGTCTTGTCTAGATGATCCTGCAGTGCTTCTTTAACCAGTGCCTCCATTAATTGCCCTCGAACAAAAGTTAAACTAACAGGTCTATAATTACTTGTGTCGCCCTTTGATCCTCCTTTGTGAATTGGGGTCACATTTGCATATCTCCAGTGGAATTCCCCTCCCTGAATAACTCTTCATGTGTGAATGTAGATGCAAAATACTCAATTAGTTTGTTAGTCACCGGAGCAGGATCATCAACAGTCGAACCATCAATATCCAGTGGACCAATCTGATTCATGCCTTTCCTTCGAGTTTATGTAGGTAAAGAACTCTTTGCTCATTTTCTTTGCTTCCTTTGCCAAAAATTTCTCATAATCTGCCTTTGCCTGCAAATCTCCTTTGTGACTTGGTTGCAGACTATCTTATATCTATCAAAGGCTTTCATGTGGAGGAGAAATTGTTGAAGTTAAACATAAGAAAGGCACAAAAGGAGGCAGCAAAGGAACTAATCAAATCCTTAGCCATAATTATGAGAGCATCCATGGACTAGAGCTGTGCAAAGGTATCCCCAATTCACAAAAGGGAACCGAAGGGTGACATGAGTAATTACAGACCAGTTAGTTTAACTTCTGTTCTGGGAAAAAATAATGGAGTCACTGGTTAAAGACACATTGCAGGATCATCTAGACAAGATTGCAGCAATAATTCAGAGTATGAGTTTGTTAAAGGGAAGTCTTGTCTGACAAATTTGATTTGATATTATGAAGTGGTTACAAAGGAACTGGATGCAAAAAATAATTTTGATACCACATCCTTAGATTTCAGGAAAGCTTTTGACACTTGTGCATGGAAGGCTACTGTACAAATTGAAGCAGAACGGTATTAAGGTTAAGTTGCTACAATGGATAAAAGGATGGTTGAGTGGGAGAAGATAGAGGGTGGTAATCAATGGGCACTGCTCTTCATGGAGTAATGTTATTAGTGGAGTCCCACAGGGTTTGGAGTTGAGTCCACTGTTGTTTTATATTTATCAGTGTTATTGATAAAGGCATATCAAGCTTAGTATCTAAGTTTGCAGATGATACAAAGGCTGGCAGGGTTGTTAATGACAGTAATGGTAGTGTGCTACTGCAACATGATCTGGAAAATTTGGGAAGATGGGTTGGGAAGTGGAAACTGAAGTTTAACGTTGACAAATGCAAAGTACTGCGTATGGGTAGACGTAACCCCAGAGAAACGTACCAACTATGTGGTACTACACTTAAGGTGGTAGAACAAGGAAAAAGACTTGGGAGTATTTGTGCAGTCAGATATGTAGTTTTCTGAACAATGCAGACAGGCTGCCAGGGCAGGTCATGGGGTTTTGTCAATGATATACAAGAATTTTGCTAGTAGGGAAAAGGTGATTGTCCCTCTGTATAAGCCGATGGTCAGGCCACGCCTTACTGTGTACAGGTCTAGAGGCCACATTTTAGGAAGGATGTAGATTTGCTTGAGCATATACAGAGAAGGGCAACAAGATTGGCGAGGGGAATGAAGGGATCCTCTTACCAAGATAGGCTTAAGTTCTGCAAATTGCAGCGGCTGGAGACTAGGCACTTGCGCAATGATCTTATTGAGATGTATAAGGCCTTGAATGGGTTTAGCACGCTGAATTCTGATGGGATTTTTCCATTTGTTCAGATTACAAACCTAAGGGGACATAAATTCAAATTGCTGAAAGACAGCTGTAGAATAGATGTATGGAAATTTGCCTTTAGCCAGCGGGTGGTTAATTGCTGGAACAAACTTCCATCTGTCGTTGTGGAAGTTGATAGGTTAAATAAATTAAAGTGGAACTGGACAAACATTTAGAAGGAATGGTTTTGTGAAATTTTTTTTTTTTTTTTTTTGGCCGATGCTACATAAGCTCATATGCTTGATTTCTTGCATCAAATGTCACGATTACTATTTCTATTACTATTACTATGTCATCCGGGACGACCAAATGATTAGAGAAGTTCACAAGATAGACAGAATACAAGAAACAGCACCGTATATCAGCAGTCACGGGCTTGAACCCCGGTCACTCAAGGCACGTGTACTTATGCACCCGCGCGCCTGACCACTAGGTTACGGCATTAGTTCATTTGACATCCATTTAGGCCTAAACCTTGAACAGTATTTCTTAGTTGGTATGTAAAGCCTAGTAGCTTCTAAGATTAATTCTTTGAATGCTTCCCATTTTAAATTTGCTGTTGTTAACATCATCAGTTGATTTCACTGTATAGAATTTAAATACTGTCTGAGAACTCCGTAGTTGCCTTTACGAAAGCAAAAACCCTTCCCTCTACCCCTCATGGTAGTTACCTCTTTGAGTAAATCCCACTTGAGCCCACTGCGATCACTGCCGCCTAGTGTTCCTTTATCTGCAGATTGTTAATGTATGAAGAATCACTACTGATAATCAGATCAAGAGTATTACTCCCGCTAATTGCTTCAGATCATGCTGATGTAGGAAAAAATCATCCAATAAATCCACAAAAACCTTGCTAGTGTGTGAGTGACGAACCCACAAATTCCAGTGAGTATCTGGGAAATTAAAATCCCCCATCATAAGACACGCTGATTTACTGGCCCGCTGTATTTCCCTGTAAAGTTTTTTATTATACTCATCAGAGTCATTAGGCATATAACACACTCCTACTCTCAATTTTGATCTCCCAGTGCTTATGTCACACCAAACTGACTCGACACTGCACTGTCCATTGATGTCGATTGGCTGCACGTCCTTGTATTTTATGTTTCTTAACTAATAGCATAACCCCTCCTCCCTTCCTATCCTGTCTATCCTGCCTGTACACATCTAACATCATGTTAGAGTTTGATAAGCTTCTGACATGCACTCAGGGTCGGCCCGAGGTTAATTGGCACCTCGAGCGAGGATGTATTCCTGCATCCCATTCCAGATAGAAAAAAATTTAAGGTATTTTTATTGAGTTAATATTTTTATTTTTGCTGGAGAAAAGTTGAAAAGACAAGTATAAACACAAAAATAGACAACTAACTAGAATATTTATAATGTTTTAAATTTCATATTAAAATATTAACAATAAACAAATTTTACAAAAGAGCCAATTTTTATAAGGAAATTTATCAAAATACTAGCAGCGGGTTGCAGTTATGCTTGCCTTTAATTTTTATAATAATAATAATTTCTAGGATTAATTTTCATCCGCTCATTTGAAAGAAATGGGATGCACGTAGGATTGTAGCCAATCACCTATATTTATATCCAGTTTCGGCTAAGGTAAAGAAAGCAACACGAGAACGACGAGAAACTTTGGACAACTTTATGCAGAAAATTAGTTTTTGACACCGGACTCTAGTGATGTTCGTTCGCTCAGTAAACAGGCGGTAGGTGTTATCGGTCTGGAGCCGAAATCGAGAAGGATATATTGATTGACAGGTAGGCGTCGCAAACGACGAAATGATTGATGGTGGGTGCGACAGATGACAAGCTACTGTGTAGTCATTGGTTGGCATTATAATGTGTATTTATGAGTACAGAACGGTGCATAATAGTTTTGTAATGAATGGTAAACAGGTAATAGTAGCGATGAATCTTTTAAAGACGGAAAAAACTTGTTAGGAAAATAAAATATTGGTCGATGAGAACTAAATTAATAAAAGTTTCGTTTCATTCATTTTTATATTCTTCATTATGTTTTTTGTCTCACTAATAAAAGCAGATTTTTGGAGTCCATGAGTGTTTTTACTATATTGTTGATTTAGGTTTGGTTACAAAAAAAGGAAAAGGTTTCTCTATTTTTCGTTATATTTCGTAACCTGACCTTGAATGGTAAGTTAGAAAATAATAGAAAAGGTTTCCTTTTCTATTATTTTCTAACCTACTTTCTATTTCTATTATTTTCTAAAAATAATAGAAAAGGTTTCCTTTTCTATTATTTTCTAACCTACTTTCTATTTCTATTATTTTCTAAAAATAATAGAAAAGGTTTCCTTTTCTATTATTTTCTAACCTACCATTTAAAGAAAAGGTTTCCTTTTCTATTATTAAGTTTCTATTTCGTGACCTAGGTTAGGAAATAACAGGAAAAGAAAGAAAAATTCTTTTTATATATATAGTGAATAGTAGTAAAATAATAAGAGGAGTTTACCTGAATATAGTACGTAGAACACTTCCGTATGATACCCTCCAGAAATTAAAACGGAAAAAACGAAAAAATCGACAACTTACTGGTACATTAAAGTAAAATATAAATAATTAAATAATCAATTTAACACAATTCAAAATCAATTTAAAACAATTAAAAATCAAATTAACGCAATTAAAAGAATCTAACCAAAATATTCAAAACGATTTTCCTTCCTGAAGCTGACAACGCTATTCGACCATATGTCGTGATCACAGGAATGAAAATCATTGTTGAGGTAAACTACTCTTATCATTTTACTAATATTATTATCAACATAGAACATATTGAGTATTACAGCTCTGATTCATACTATATAGTGAATAGCTATTTAGGTGTTGATTGACGTTATGATGCATGTGTATCCGCATGAATGTCTTAAAAAATAAGATACCTTAATATTTTGTGAATAAACAATTTCTGTGGTAGTCCACCCATGATTCTAAAGATAAAAGGTTAGGTTACCTCCTCCATTTCAGGAGGGGTTCAAGCTCCCATGGGATTCAAGTGAAAGTAACCTTACCCTTTTCACCATTATGGAAAGCAGCGATTAGGGCAAGTTACCATTAGTGCTTCTGAGTTACAGGATACTAAACTGATGTTATTGTGTGTTGTGTTCGCGCACCAATCAGCACATTGTTTGCACGTCTACCTGTCAATCAATATATCGTTCTCGACTCTACTCCAAGATCGATAACACCTACCGCCTGTTTACCGAGCGAGCAGTGCTAGAGTACCGTATTGGGAAACTAATTTTCCACGTAAGTTATCCAATCTTTCTCATCGTTCTCATGTTGGCTTTCTTTACCTTCGCCCAAATTTCAAATCTATCCCATTTGGAAGTGGAAGGATTTGGAGACAGACTGACACTTGACAATACTTAATAGTAGATGCTTACAGAATAAATATAGATTTTACATTACAGTACAAGTTAGATCAAAGCTATTTAAAAATACAAAACTAAAATTTAAGAAGAATTTTGTTTTTATTAACACCATATTTTTATCAATTGCCAAACAAAATTAATTTCCTTGATTTTATATATGAGAAAATTTATTGATGACATCGATAAAATCCAAATTTGCAGCCACATCATTTTCAATTGATAGTATTGCTAATGAATTTAATCTTGCCCAAGACAGATGTTTTAATTAGCTTTAATTTGCTAAAACTCCTTTTCCCACTTGCTACAGTTAGTTGAATTGTTAGTATGACTCTCAGTGCTACCCATAAATTTGGCAACGTATCTTGTAATTTATTGTTATTTATAAATTTCAAAATACTTAAGTCTTTATCCAGTCCTTCACACCTATCCTCAAATATTTTGTTTTCCCCCTTCCACGAAGCATATGCGGCCTCTTAAACCTTCTACACCCCCAATGTCCATGTGCCCCCAAACCGTCAGTGCCCTGGGGTGATCTCCCGGCTGGCCCGTAGCTCAGGGCAGCCCTGCCTCCACTTTCCTACAGAATTCCTCATGTGTGAATGTAGATGCAAAATACTCAGTTTGTCAGCACATGGAGCAGAATTATCAACAATTAAAACCATCGATATCAATTGGACCAATTTGATTCATCCCCCTCCTTGTAGAGGTTACATAAGTAAAGAAGTCTTTACTGTTTTTCTTTTCAATCTTTTCCCAAGATTTCTCATAATCTGCATTTGCTTGCCCAACCTGCTTTGTGACTTGATTACAGACTATCTTATATCTACCGTAGGTATCTGTCTCCTGATAATTTATGTGCATTCCATGCATTTTTCTTCTTTGCTGCAAGTCTCGTTAGTTCCTCTGACATCCATTTAGGCCTAAACCTTGAACAGTATTTCTTAGTTGGTATGAAAAGCTTAGTAGCTTCCAAGATTAATTTGTAGAATGCATCCCATTTAGGATTTGCTGTCTGTCGGTATCATGATTAGTTAGTTCCACTGTATAGAATTTAAAAACTGTCTGAGACCACTTAGCCACCTTTATGAAAGCAAAAACCCTTCCATTTACCCCTGATGATAGTTACATCTTTGAGTAAGTCCCACATCAGTACATTGTGATCAGTGCCACCTAGTGGTTCCTTTATCTCTCATACTGTGGACTTATACTTTATAACTTGGTTGTCATTATTGCAACAACAGGGTATCTGCCCACTCACCAATGATTAAGTCCACAAGCATCAAAATGGTGCTGTGGGTGGTGGTATCTGCCAAGAATAAGTAACATTACTCTTCTCCACTGGTGAAGCGTTATTCAAAGCAGTGCGATACCTTGGCAACACATTTGAAGGTTGATTCACAATATGAGATACAATTAAACCGATGCCAACTATTGACTCGAACAGTTTACTACGAGTAAAACATGGTACAAAAGCACTGATCGTTCAATAGTAGATTCTTAATGCATGAATAAACATTGGATCAAGAGTATTACTCTCTTTGGTTGCCTTTTGAACATACTGCAGAAAACTATCCAATAAATCCACAAAAGTCTTGCTAGTGTGTGAATGACCAATCCACAAGTTCCCGTCTATATCTGGGAAGTTAAAATCCCGCATTATAAGACAATCTGATTTACTGACCCACTCTATTTCTCTGAACGGTTGTTCATTGTACTTATCAGGGTCATTAGGCATTTAACACACAACTAATCTTATTTTTGCTTTCCCAGTGCTTACTTGAGTCATACCAAACTGACTCAACATTGCACTGACCACCATTCCTTAGATTTTACGTTTCTTAACCCCTCCTCCCCTTCTATCCTGTCTATCCTTTCTGTATACATTGTACTCCCCAAATTCCAATTCTGCATTGCTTATATCTGTGTGACACCTTGTCTCTGATATCCCAACAATATCTGCCTTTGATGTCCTGACCAGCACCTCAGATTTATTTACTATACTCCTAGCATCGGTGTACATGCAAGTATACATGCACCTATTCTTACTCTTAGTTATCCTAACACAGTCCGTGTATTTACTTGTTCCATGATGACTCCCAGCAGTCCTTGAAATCACTGCGCCTTGCTTTATAGTATAGTATAGTCAATTAATCAATTAAATTTATTATCGTTATTAATTTTCATTGTTAATTAATCGAATTGTATTTAAACGGAAATAATTTCCCAGACTAGAGCAACAAAGCAATGTGTGCGGAAAGTATGAGTGCTGTGGCTCAGGGGAGAACCAAAAGGGGAAATTCTCCAACACATCACAGCCCAAAATAATATGTAACTTGTGAAATGTTTTCGGACTTTTCTGGAACTGGACATGATCTAGCTAAGGAGGATGTCTGTATGTGCTAGGTGCACTGTGTCAATAAATTAGGTCCCAATTCAGCATTCTGATGGATTGGAGTCTAATTTTGATTCAGATTCAGATTCAGCATCTATGAGAGTTTGAAATGCCCTTGAAGGAATTAAAATGTGGAACGCATTAAGCTCTCAGCTGCCCAACTCAATTCCGGAGTTCACTTTTGTGCATCAGGCAACACATTGACAATCTTAAGGGCAGAATGCGCTGGTCCCACAGGAGCTAGTTATTGTCAAGGAGACAGGAAATATATTGTGCAAAATGCATAGGTGGAATAGGAACAGAGACAGTATTTCTTTTAAATAAAATACGCTTTGGCTGATCCTGTATAAACTTGCTTCCTTCATTTGCCACTACTAATTCTAAATACATATTTATTATTTTACTAATTCTAAATATGTATTTGAAATACATATTTTTATTGATTTATTATTGATTTTAAAGCCAATAAAATTTGAAGATCGCTACTTCTAGTACTACTATTTTGTAATGCACTAGTAGTTCCAGTTATATTAAATATATTTAAAAATGCAGCACCTTTTATTTGAACAAATAATGATCCATTCATTATAATTTCTGGGAATATTCATTATGTCAAAATTTTAATTAAATATATTTACTGTGTTCCTTCCATTAATGTATAAAAAAGTATATGTGCACCTGATTTTGCTCTTGGTGAACCTAATTTACCCCATGGATTTAATTTTTCTTGTCCAGGAGGACTGAGCAAGCCTGTAATTCTTTACCACTGGTATCCAGGCCATTGCATGTCTCAGTAGAAGCAGTGTAAGAATCACTGTCATCTCTGCTTGTAGTCCACTGTGAGTCTCTTAATCTATTAGTCTGTGCATCTCTCTCTCTCTCTCTCTCTCTCTCTCTCTCCCCTGGCTCCCCCCCCAAAAAAAACAAGCAATTTTCCACACTAATACTGCGTCGATGGCATCAGCAAATATTCTTGCATGCTCATGTATTGAAGTGCATCCCATCGCTGTAAAAGCACTCTTCTGTTAACTACAGATCATGCTGTGAAAAATTCTACCCCATGAGCCTTGCTCAGTCCATCCAGTGCCAAATTTATTGACAAGGTGCTCATCCCATACCTCCTCCGATCATGTTTGTATTCAATTCCAGTTAGCCGGATATTCAAATTTAAAACAAATTAATTCTAATCCATAAGTTTTACTCAACATTGCCTATTAGTGTTAAGTTTATTCTCAAATAAGCTATTCCTTATGTCATTGTTACTGTGATACAGCAGTATCACCTTTTGTTCTGTTGGAGGATAATAACTGCTCTACAACATCATTAACTTTTGCTTCTGGCAAACATACCGTGGTCCTCTTCCTATCTATTTTATCCAATCTATTTCCTTTTTAGTCTATAGAGGAACCAACAGTAGCTACTTCCTGTGGGACCAGCATTTTTTGCTGCTGTTCCCATTTAGAACCTTACAAAGAGCAAATACCACAAGACACAATAACACAAATAATTAACAAATAATATAATAACAAAATTAAATTCATATGCCACAGTTCTTTTGTTAAACCCTGTTTTAACAAGATACAAAATAAATTGGTACTAATTTTCTGATTTTTGAATTAGGTATGCTATATTGAGACCATTTTAGTTTAATAATTTCTTAAATAGTGATTCAGATTTTTCTCGTATTTCATTTAGAGAAGTGATAATTCATATTCATTAATATTTCAGGACTTCTTTTGAAAGCAACAGTGTCCGGTTGATTCAAGAAAACCATATTTTTTAGGTGATACACTTACCAGTGGAACTGGAAGGCATTTACAGATCAGTGTCATCAAGACCCTCAGCAATGGGGAGGAAAAAGATCCAAATATCACGCATTACAGATGAACGAAATCGGCAGGTATGTAGTGAAGAAATTTGACCTTTCTTTTAAAACTGTGTTGCTGTTGTGGACTTTCTTCAAAAGTATAAGGGTTGATAGATAAGTTTTCATAATAGCTAGAACTATTTTTTCCCTGTTTGTTATTTTATTATTTTTTTTTTATGTATGATACATACATTGATGTGTTCTAGTCCTTTACAGATTTTTTTTTAAAACTTTGATTATGTGGTGCTGTGATTATATGATAGCATATATACCTTAGCATATATGTGATAGATGTTAAGGATTGTGAGGTGGGGATGCTGAGCTATACACTTCCACTATTGAAGTGCATCCCATCCCTGTAAAAACTCTTCTGTTAACAACTACAGTCATGTTGTGAAAAATATCTGCATATAAGTGTGGTAAAGAAAATTATTTTCACACCTTAATTCCTAAATTTAAACAAAAGAGACTAACAGAAAAATAGTTTATCTCATTTTTCAAAGAATGTTTAATTAATGTTTTGTTAACATTTAATATAATTGAGGCTAAAATCTATTCTTTGGGTACCACTTGTCTCCATGTAGTGGGCATGATTATATAATGGAGTGATTGTACGGTTGAGTTCTGTGATTGGATGAATATTATGAATGCATTTTGTTTCTGATTGTTTTGTGTCATCGAGGAAGGGATGCTCATCCTGCTGAAATTGGAAAACCAGTTCCCGATTTTAAAACAGCGGCAAGTGGGGGATAAACACCCTAGGCATTTCAGCCTAGGAGGACAGAGGGTTGGGGGGGGAAACATGGCACCTGCCAACCACTGCCTTCTTCCTGACTTTTAGTCAAAATATGGAGAGGTACCCAAGATTTGAATTTTTGCCAAAATTGATATTTGTTTTGGGTCATTGCTGCCAGAGAAAATACAGTGCATTGATCAGTTTATTCAGATACCATATGATACTCAAATCCAGGGAAGTTGTCAAACATTCTGCATAAATGAACCACCAATGAACAGTGAACAGTCCATGCTTGGTATAAACTGATTTCTTCATTAAAAAAAAAAAAAAAAAAAGGTAACATCAGATCATCAACAGAACTATACATCAACAATACTGCATGAAAAGAAGAACATTGACTATATTACAAGGTTTATCCGTTCTGCTATACAACTAGGAAAACTTTTGCCATAATGCCATAAACATGTTTCATCATATAGAGATTAACTTGGGTAATAAATATAATATCATAAATGATAAACAACATACAATATAATTGAAGAATGAATTTAACACACACACACACACACACACACAGAGAGAGAGAGAGAGAGAGAGAGAGAGAGAGAGAGAGAGAGAGAGAGATCATTACAATTCATGATATATTATTAAACCTAAAAAAAAAGTGAAAAATTTATGGCATAATTAAAAACAAATATAATCTGTTATTGCTTTTAAATCCTAGACAGCAGTCAGCCTTATAAAATAAAAATATGAACACTTAAAATTTAAAATGTAAGCGTAATGAATAAAAATTAAAACAAAACTAATCAATTCTTGTGAGAAGTCACAGTATTTTGTTACCCCGAAGTGTTCAGAGAAATCTATATCCAAGTCATTGTGTTGGTTGTTTGTGGTCAATGTATCATAGTTTAACACAAAAAAAATTTAAAAAAATAACAAATACAAATGACTACACAAGTCCCATTTAACTTCGATCACTTTAATCAGAGATTTACTATGGGTTCTCCTAATAGGTAACTTACCACAATTTCCAGTTTCTAAATCTTTTTTTCAAAATTTCATTCAGTCAAGTTGTGAGTGAACCAATTTGTCTCCTTTAAATAAAGACACGGTACAATTTAAAATTAAATAAATATATTTTTTTCAGCTTATCTGTACCTAACAATTTGTCAGATCTGTGAATATGTAGATGAGTAACTATTTCATTTGACAAGAAAAGCAATAGCTTAAAGCATTATTTCCAAGCTCCTTTCAGACATTTGTTCCAACATCGGTTACCATTATGATTAAACAGACAAAAGAATTCTAACCAAAGCATTTATGTATTGTGTTTGAGCTGACCAACTTGGCATTGTATTAACTTTAAGAAACCAGGTTTTTAATTTGAGCAAGTGGAAATATCCCATCAGCATTGATGGGATATTTCAATGCTGATGGGATATTTCCGCTTGCTCAAATATTTCAATCAGATCGCCTCACAGATGCCTAGTCTCCAGATGCTGCAATTTGCAGAAATTAAGCCTTTCTTCGTAAGCACACCCTTTATTCATTTCACCAAACTTGTAGCCCATCTCTGTACTTGTTCTACCAACTCAACATTCTTCCTAAAATGAGTACTTAAGGTGTAGCCTTTTTATACAAAGGTATAATCACCTCCTTGTCTCTGCTAGCAAAAATCCTATATATCATTGACAAAACTCCATGACCTGCTCTGGCAGCCCATCTGCACTGCTCAGAGAACTTCATATCTGACTGCACAATTATCCCCAGGTCTTTTTCATTCTCCGCTTCCCTGAGTGTAGTACACACAGTTGATATGTTTCTCTTGGGTTACTGCTACACACATGCAGCACTTTGCATCTGTCAATATTAAACTTAGGTTGCCACTTCTCAGCCCATCTACCTTGGGCTGAGAAGTGGGCCCAGCACCACACCCAGGAAGAATTCACTAATAACATTACTCCACATAGAGCAGTGTCCATTTATTACCACTCTCTGCCGTCTCCCACTGAACCATCCTTATATCCATTGCAACAACTTGCATTTAATGTCATACTGCTCTGATCTGTACAGCAGACTTCCATGTACAACAGTATCAAAACTTTCCTGAAATCCAATTACGGTCCATTCTGGTTATTTGAGACACATTGGGACTAGTGCATTTTGGCCCGATTAAGCGGCTGCCCCAATTATCCGAAATTTCACTTAAATAGTTAAAAATACAACGTACCCCCCTTTTTTTACAATTGGTTCACTGTACAATCAAATCACGTTACGACAAACTCAACATAGTAAAGTACCGTTCGCTATACGATGTGCAGTACGCGCTGGTCATTGTGATCACATTTGTGAATTGAATTTTAATTCTATTAAACAGCGATTCTAATTAGAGAAAATAATAGGAATATTATCCACAGGCTATAAAAGCAAAGATATACTAAGCAAAAATTTACCCTTTATTACCTTACCAATTAAAAAATACATGAAAATTGGAAGAATATACGTGATAATCGGAATAATTAATATGTACTGTAATATGTACATGCAAACTTATTGACATTTCTGTTCACTGACATTTGTGGGGGTTAAAATTTAAAACAGTAAAAAGATAAGCAATCAATAACGAAGAACATGGCACACACACAAATTGCAAGTAACACAATATGCACAAGTGAGTAACGAGGTACAAAGCTTTAAAAATACGAATGAAGAGAAGATCTGAAAATTAATTTTTTTATATGATTGAAGATTTCATGGAAGTGTAAACACATTTCACCATAATAACCCACAGAATTCCAGCTGTTGGTATTATCGCAAATTCAGTAAGATCGAGTTTACTGTCTGTTTATGATAGATTTAACTAACAGAAAAACCCAATAAACAGGTGACTGCTAATTGTTTTTATTGTTTTATGGTTGTGACCTCCAGAATTTCGGCCGAACCACGTGGTACCGTCAGAGACAATCGTAGGGTAATCTCCAGTGCTGCGGTCTCCTGCCCTGATTAAACAGCATGCTGTCCCAATTAAGCGAGGTAAACCCTGGCTATTTTCTCGATTGGTTTCTGTTTTTTAAGATTTGCCCCAAATAAATGGCTGCCCCGATTAACCGGTGGCCCAAATAACCGGAATCCACTGTATATGATGTGAAAATAATTTTTTGCATTCAGTTCCTTTGTGACTACATTGTTGTATCCAATCAAATTGGTCAGACAAGACTTCCCCTTAAACCCATGCTGTGTCTGAACTATTACTGCAGTCTTGTCTAGGTGATCCTGCATCACTTCTTTTACCAGTGACTCTATTATTTTTCCTGGAACAGAAGTTAAACTAATGGGTCTATAATTATTTGTGTCACCCTTTGTGTATCCCCTTTGTGAATTGGGGATACATTTGCACATCTCCAGTTTATGGGGACCTCCCTGGATCTAAGGATCCTGTCATAATTATGACTAAGGGTTTGCTTACCTCCCTTGCTCTCTCCCTCAATATAACTGGATAAATTCCATCTGCCCCAGGTGCCTTTTTTATGTTTAACTTCAACAATTTCTCCTCTACTTTACTCTCCATTATTAAAAAATCATTTAGCTCCCTGTGAGAGTTTAGTAACCTTCTGTCCTCGCCTTCCTAACAAAATTCCTCATGTGTGAATGTAGATGCAAAATACTCATTCAGTTTGTCAGCTATCTGAGCAGGATCATCAACAGTCGAACCACTAACATCAAGTGGACCAATCTGATTCATCTCCTTTCTTCTAGAGTTTACATAAGTAAAAAAAGTCTTTGTTGTTTTTTTTTAAATCCTTTCCCAAGGATTTCTCGTAATCAGCCTTCGCTCTGCCTAACCTCCTTTATGAATTGATTACAGTCTAGCTTATATCTGCCATAGGCTTCTGTGTCACCTCATAATTTATGTGCTTCCCACACATTTTTCTTCTCTGCCACGAGAAGAAAAAGATGGATGTTAGTTCATCTGACGTCCATTTAGGTCTAAATCTTGAACAGTATTTCTTAGTTGGTATGAAAAGCCTAGTAACTTCCAAGATTAATTCCTTGAAGGATTCCCATTTAGAATTCGCTGTTGTTAACATCATCTGTTTATCCCACTGTATAGAATTTAAAAACTGAGACTACTGTAGTCACCTTACAAAAACAAAATCCTTTCCCTTTAGTTAGTTACATCTAACTAAATGGTAACTAGATGGTAGTTACATCTTTAAGTAAATCCCATCAGTACACTGTGATCACTGTCACCTAGTGCTTCCTTTTTCTCTTCAAATTCTTAATGCATGAATAAACACTGCTGATAATCAGATCAAGAGTATTACTTCCTCTGATTGCCCCTCGAACATGTTGCTGTAGAAACCAATCCTTCAATAAATCCACGAAATTCTTTCTGGCGTGCGAGTGACCAACTCACAAGTTCCAGTCAATATCTGGAAAGTTAAAATCCACCATTACAAGGTATTCTGATTTACTGGCCCACTCTATTTCTCGGCACAATTGTTCATTGTACTCATCAGAGTCATTAGTCCTATTACACACTCCTACTCTCATTTTCCCTTTCCCAGTATTTATGTCACAACAAACTGACTCAACATTGCACTGCCTACCCATGTCAACTGGTTGCACTTCCCTAGATTTTGTGTTTCTTGACTAACAGCATAATCCCTCTTCCCTTCCTACCCTGTTTATACTTTCTGTACACATTGTAGTCTCCAAATTCCAATTCTGCACTGCTTATAACTGCGTGACACCATGTCTCTGATATCCCAACAATATCTGCCTTTGATGTGTTGATCAGCACTTCAAATTCATTAAATTTATTTACTATACTTTTAGCATTGGTGTCCATAAGTATACATGCACCTGTTTTTACTCTTAGTTATCCTAACACAGCCCATGTATTTACTTGTTCCATGATGACTCCGAGCAGCTCTCGAAATCCCCAGCAACGTGCTCTCTAGGCTGCTGCTCATTACAGTAGAAGCAGTGCAAGAATCACTTTTGCCTCTGCCTGCGGCTACTGTTAATCTCTTAATCTGTGAATCCCCCCCCTCAATCTAGCAGTTTTCTGACCCACCTAACACTCCCTCAATACCATCAGCAAATATTCTTGCACCCTTTGTATTTAAGTGTATCCCATCCGCGTAGAAGTAGTCTCTTCTATTAGCAAGCACAGTCGATGCTGAAAAAGAATTCTACCCCATGAGCCTTGCACAATCACTCCAGGCCTGAATTGATTTACAAGGCTCTTTCATCCTATACTCCCTTCTATTTTGTTTGGGCAGAATTGCAGACACTTTCATATTTAATTCTATCTTGCAACTTTTTTTCAACATTGACCTGTGCTTGTGAAGTAAATCTGCAAATTTATTACTCTTAAGGTCATTAGTGCTAACATGTACAACAATATTACCCTTTTTACCCTGAAACTATATCTCCTCCACAACATCATCAACTTTTGCCCCTGGCAGACATACCCTGTTTCTGTTCCACCTATCCTTTTTGCATAATATATTCCTCATCTCACTGACAATAGAATCTCCCACAATGACCAGCGTGGCGTCTCCGTAGCCAGGTGGGAAGGAGCAGCAGTGCGTAGCACATGCTTCTTGATTAGACCGGGGTTCGAGCCCGTCACCACCAAATACGGAGCATGCGGAAAGGTCAGGGAATGACCACCGCAACGGAGCAATATGGCCTTAGTTGCTAATGCTCCTAAAAACCAAATAACAACAACAACAACAATGACCAGCTCCTCTGGGAGCAGTGCATTCTTCCTCCTTGGAGATGCACAGGAGTTAGCTCTGGGTTTGAGTTGGGCAGCTGAGAGCTTCATGGGCCTTCATTAATTTCTTTGAGGGCCTCTACCCTACACCTCAAACTCCCATAGATACCCATCAGAATGCTGAGTTTGTGCCTAATTTTTTTCAGTCTGTGCACCTAGCACACACAAAGACATCCTTCTTGGCTAGATCATGTCCTGTTCTAGAAAGGTTTGCAAACATTTTCACATTTTTTTAGACTTTTGTGCTGGAGAATTGCCCCCTTCGGTTCTCCCCCTAGCCACAACGCTCCTGCTGATCTGTGCATGTTGCTTTGCTACTGTAGTCTGGGTCATGATTTTTTTAAGTACAATTTAATTAACAATGAAATTTAATAAGATTAATAAATTTTACTGATTAATTGATAATACTATACTAAAATAACAGATTTCTAATACAGTGCTACTTGTTTCACTATCTAGTTTTACGTTAAACCTTATGCTATGAAGTTCAGGTATATGTTGCGCTATTTCGTATCGTGTAACAATGGCTGCAAGTTAAGAATGGTAAATCTCCGGAGACTAAGTATTAACTTTCAAAATCTCTATCTAAATTCAAAATAAGCTAAGGAGCTTATCTAGGACTATAAAGCTACTTATAGAAAATAATTTAATATGACAGTTAAGTCAATAAAACATCTAAATATAGATAAAAACTTAGTGTTCACTGAAGCTGCAAAATCTTGTCCAACATGTGGCTAACCTTGTACCCAAGAAAGTCAATATGATGGACACTGAGGGCCTACTGTATTAATGATCAGCTTAAAATAAAACCATTTATAAAATTTTAAGTGCATGTTTCTATTATGAGTACTTAATTGACAATTATAACTACTTAATAATGTACTTAAATGTCTGGGCATAGTTATTTTTTAAATTCCTAGTTGTATGTATCCTGGATTCCATTATTGGTTTTTGATTGAAATTTCTTGTTTTGATTAATGATACTACAGTAAACACTTGATCTAGCAGACCTTAACTTAACAGATTTTGGAGATAACTTACAACATCCTCTAAACTAGGCTTTTCGCTGTGTTGGAACCACCCATGATTTTTTTGTTAAAATATTTTAATTAGAAAACAAATTTAATCCAATCTTGAATGAGAAGATTGGGTCTGCATTTGTTTATCAGTACAGTATTGGATAATAAGATAGGAAAATTGAAATTTTGTATGAATCATTTTTGTCCTGTTTTATGACTTGAAATAACTTGTTAACAAACTGTACCAAATTGTGTTTACAGTTTTTGCTATTATGTAAATAAGCCACAAATTCATATGAGGTGGGAAAGTGTCTAGTGTACACATGAAACTTATGTATGATATCAGAAATTTTTTTCTGATCCAAATTTGGCTTACAATACTGTACTTCATTCACTGTTGTCAACAAAAACTGTGGTGTAATTTTCCCATTACAGTACTCTGCATTAGTTTACATTGAAAATATAGTTCAGAACTTCACGATTGCATTCTTCTCATTCATAATGCCATTGAATAAGGTACCAAGAAATCACCCTTCTTAGAATGGTCATGGTATTTTTTTTAAGTAACATGCTCACTTTAATTGGTTTTTATAAATTTCCCTTTCTTTTAATTCATCTATTGTTCATTTGTCTTTTTTACTGTTTAATTTATTACTTGTTAAAACCTTCCACAAAGCATTTAACCAAGCGATTTGTTGCCCTCTGAAGAGTAATACTGCTTCCAAAACAAAGCTTGAAAGCACCAATGAGATGGTGTTGATGTGGAATCAGCATTATTCCTTGGAATTTGTTTCTTTTTGATAGGTGGTATTGTGCTACAAACATACTTTGCAACAATACCATAAGTTGTAATAGTGAAACTGTGTCTGAGCCACAGTTTCATTACTACAATTTTTGTAGTAAGATAGATACCCTTTTTTTTTTTTTTTTCTTTCTTTTTTTTTTTGATATGGTTTGAGCCCTAGACAAGGAAAAGTATTTATATTTGTTACTATCTTTACCAGGAGAGCAAGGGTGAAGGGAGAAGTGTGAGCATTCAGGATTATCTATAGCTTCGTGCTAAAGAACAAAATGTTTCTAGGCAACTTTAAATAGCATTTTTTTGTCATATGAAAACATTCTTACAGTGTCAGAGTGCTTATCAATAAGAGAAAGAATATGAAATTCTGAGTATATAGGGGAAATTCGTTAAAATTTTTAATATCCAACCTCTCCTGAAAGAGACTTATAAAATTTACTAAACAAATATTATGAGATTTTTTTTTTTTTAATCTGCAATAGAATATATGAATGCTAATTTTGAAAGTTTGTGATAATCCTGAAAATATGCCTTCTGTTGTTAGCTGTCATGTTAATGGTTACAAAAGTGATTTAAATGTTTACTATTATTTTTCAACTTTATTTCTTCCTCCAGTCTTTTGACTTTATGTTCAAATTGTCCCCACAGTATAATACTGTTTCCCCCCCTTCCCTTTTCTCCTCCTCCTATTCGAACCACCAGTTTTTCAGTCATGAAGGAAGGAAGTAAGCAAACTCTTAGCTATAATTATGAGAGCATCCTTGGATTCTCTCATCCTGTGGTAAGATCTCCACAGACTGGAGATGTGCGAATATATCCCCAATTCATAAAGGAGATCGAAGGGTGACACAAGTGATTACAGACCTGTTAGTTTAACTTCTGTTTAAAGTTAAAATAATGGAGTCACTTGTAAAAGAAGTAATGCAAGATCATCTAAACAAGGCCACAATTATACTTCGTGTACAGTATGGGTTTGTTTGACCAATTTGTTGTTTGACCAGTTTGATTGGATACTATGATGTTGTTGCAAAGGAACTGGATGCAAAACATTATTTTGATATCATGTAATTGGCTTTCAGGTAAGCTTTTGATACTGTTGCATATAAAAGACTGCCATACAAATTGGAGCAGTCTGGCATTAAAGGCAATTTACTGCTATGGATAAAGGAATGGTTGAGTGGGAGAAGACAGAGAGTGGTAATCAGTGGACATTGCTCTTCATGGGCTAATGAAGAGTAGTTATTAGTGGAGTACAAGTGTTTGGTGTTGGGCCCATTGTTGTTTTCTATATTTATCAATGATATTAATGACGGCTGTCAGGCTTATTTTCCAAGTTTGCAGATGTTAGAAAGGTTAACAACAGCTGTCAATATGCTACTGCAACAGGATCTAGAAAAGTTAGGCAGATGAGCTGCAAAATGGCTAATGAAGTTTAACATTGATAAATGTAATGCATATGGATAGCAGTAACCCCAGAGTAATGTACCAACCATGTGGTACCACTCAGGGTAGTGGAAAATGAAAAAGACCTGGGATAACTGCACAGTTTGATGAAGTTCTCTGAGCAATGCAGACATGCTGCCAGAACAGCTCATCGGGTTTCGTCAAGGATATACAGGAATTTTGCTAGCAGGGATAAGGAGGTTATTATTGGATTGTATAAGGCAGTGGTCAGGCTTCACTCTGAGTACTGTGTACACGTCTGGAGGCCTCATTTTAGGAAGGGAAAGATATAGAATTAGAATGAGTACAGAGAAGTGCAACAAGATTGGTGAGGGGAAAAAAGGACGCCCTTATCAAGAAAGTACTAGTAGTAGTAGTTGAGGCTATGATGCAAGAAAGCAAGCTTATGTAGCCTCAGCCAAAAAAAAAAAAAAAAAAAAACACCACATTTTGCACATCCAATCCCTCTAAACATTTATCCAGTTCCTCGTAGAATTTATTTAAGCTATCAACTTCTGCGACAAATGGATATTTACTTCTCACTGGCTAATGGAAAATTTCCACACATCTATTCTATAGGTGTCTTTTCTCAATTTTAATCTATGCCCCTCAAGTAGTAATCTCAGCAAGAGAAAGAATCCCATCAGAAATGAGCCTGCTCTACCCATTCAAGTCCTTATACACCTCAGTCAGATCACCTCACAGGTGCCCAATCTCCAGACGCTGCAGCTTGCAGAACTTAAGCCTTTCTTGGTAAGACTACCTTTTCGTTGCCATCACCAGTCTTGTTGCCCTTTTCTGTTCTCGCTCAAGCAATTCTACATCTTTCCTAAAATTAGGCCTCCAGACCTGTAGGCAGTACTCAAGGCATGGCTGACATGTGGCCTTATACAAAGGGATATTCTCCTTTTCCCTACTAGCAAAATTCCTGTATATCATTAATAGTACCCAATGATCTGCTCTGGCAGCCTGTCTGCACTTCTCAGAATATTTGATTTCTGACTGCACAATTACTCCCAGATCTTTTTTATTTTCTACTGCACTAAATGTAGTACCGCACAGTTGGTGCGTTTCTCTGGGGTAACTTCTACCCATATGCGGTACTTTGCATTTGTCAATGTTAAACTCACCCAACTTACATACACTAATGAAGAAAATTTTAAAGGGGATGCCAAATTTCAATTGGCACCCAGGCACCACATACCCTAGGAATGCTCCCGAGTAGCACACTTCCATTACTGTCAATAACAACCCTGCCAACCTTTATATCATCTACAAACTTGGACATTAAGCCTAATATACCTTCATCAGTATCATTAATAAATATACAAAACAACAGTGGTCTCAACACCAAACCCTGGAGACTCCACTAATAACATTAGTCCACGAAGAGCAGCATCCATTGATTACCACTCTATGTCTTCTCTCATTCAACCACCCTATTATCCATTGTAGTAACTTACCCTTAATGCCATACTGCTCCAATTTGTACAGTAGTCTTCGATGCAAAGGTTTTCCTGAAATCCAAGTATATGATATCCAAATTGTTTTTTTGCATCCGGTTCCTTTGTAACCACATCATAGTATCCAATCAAAATTGTCAGACAAGACTTTCATTAAAAAAAAACATTCTGTGTCTGAATTATTACTCCAGTGTTGTCTAGATGATCCTCCAGTGCATCTTTAACCTTATTTTCCCAGGAACAGAAGTTAACTAGTCTGTAATTAATTGTCACCCTTAGATCCTCCTTTGTGAATTGGGGATACGTTTTTACTCTCCAGTCCATGGGGATTTCCCCTGAGTCCAGGGGTGCTCTCATAATTATGGCTAAGGGTTTGCTTACTTCCTTTACCACCTCCTGTAATATAACTGGATAGATCCCATCCACCATAGGTGCCTTTCTTATGTTTAACTTAAACAATTTTTCTTCCACTTTGCTCTCACTTATTACAAAATCAATAAGCAACCTGTTACAGTTTGATAAACTTCTGGCATTTTCTCCTCGTGTGTGAACAGTTTCAAAATACTCATTGAGATTATCAGCTATTTGAGCGGGATCATCACCAACCAAAGCATTGATATCAAGTGGACCAATCTTATTCATCCCCTTCCTTCTAGAGTTTATATTTCTAAAGAAGTCCTTGCTATTTTTCTTAGCATCCTTTGCCAAAGATTTCTCATAATCTGTCTTGATTACAGACTAGCTTATATCTATTATAGGCTTCTGTGTCGTCTGATATTTTATATACATTTTTGCATTTTTCTTCTCTGCGCCAAGTGTAATTAGTTCCTCTGACATCCATTTAGGCCTAAACCTTGAACAGTATTTGTTAATCAGTTATGAAAAGCTAAGTAGCTTCCACGATTACTTCCTTGAATGCTTCCAATTTAGAATTTGCTGCTAGTAACATCAGTTGGTCCTACCGTATAAAATATAAAAACTGTCTGAGACTACTGTAGGACTACTGTCTACATTACAGAAGAAAACCCCTTCCCTTTACCCCTGATGGTAGTAATATCTTTAAGTAAATCCCACACCAGTACACTGTGATCACTGCCATCCAGTGGTTCCTTTATATGCAAATTCTTAATGCACAAATAATAATTGCTGATAATCAGATCAAGAGTATTATTCTTTCTGGTTGCCTCTCTAACATGGTCCTGTAGAAAACAGTCATCCAATAAATCCCCAAAAGTTTTGCTAGTGTGTGAGTGACTAAACCACAAGTTCCAGTCAATATCTGGGAATTTAAAATCCCCCATTATTAGACAATCTGATTTACTCACCCACTCTGTTTGTGTGTGAAGTTGTTCGTTGTACTCATCAGATTCATTAGGCCTATAACACACTCTTACTCTCATTTTTCTTTCTCGGTTCTTACAACACACTGAACTGACTCAGCATTGCACTGACCATCTATGTCATCTGGATGCACTTCCTTAGATTTCGTCTCTTAATGTACAGCATACCCCCTCCTCCCTTCCTGTCCTGTCTATACTTTCTGCACACATTATACTCCCCAAATTCCAATTCTGCACTGCTAATTTCGGTGTAGTAGTAGTAGTGACATGTGATTCAAGAAAGCAAGTGTGTGAACTTATGCAGCATCAGCCAAAAAAAAAAAAATCACACCATTCCCTCAAGATGCCTGTCCAGTTCCTCCTTATATTTATTTAACCTATCAGCTTCCACAACGACAGATGGAAGTTTGTTCCAGCAATTAACCACCCGCTGGCTAAAGGCAAATTTCTGCACATCTATTCTGCATCTGTCTTTTCTTAATTTGAATTTATGCCCCCTTAGTTCGTAATCTGAACAAGTGGAAGGATCCGATCAGAATTCAGTGTGCTCAACCCATTCAAGGCCTTATACACCTCAATCAGATCACCACGCACGTGCCTAGTCTCCAGCCACTGCAATTTGCAGAACTTAAGCCTCTCTTGGTAAGAGGATCCCTTCATTCCCCTCACCAATCTTGTTGCCCTTCTCTGTGCACGCTCAAGCAAATCTACATCCTTCCTAAAATGAGGCCTCCAGACCTGTACGCAGTACTCAAGGTGCGGCCTGACCATTATCTTATACAGAGGGACAATCACCTCCTTTTCTTTGCTAACAAAATTCGTATATATCATTGACAAAACCCCATGACCTGCCCTGGCAGCCTGTCTGCATTGCTCAGAAAACTTCATATCTGACTGCACTATTACTTCCAGGTCTTTTTCATTTTCTACCACCTTAAGTGTTGTACCACACAGTTGGTACGTTTCCCTGAGGTTGCTTCTACCCATATGCAGTACTTTGCATTTGTCAAGGTTAAACTTCATTTGCCATTTCTTAGCCCATCTGCTCAAATTATCTAGGTCCTGTTTCAGTAGCACACTGCCATTACTGTCATTAACAACCCTGCCAACCTTTGTATCATCTGCAAACTTCAACACTAAGCCTGATATACCTTCATCAATATCATTGATAAATATACAACAACAACAGTGGATCCAACACCGAACCCTGCGGGACTCCACTAATAACATTAGTTCCCGAAGAGCAGCACCCATTGATTACCACCCTCTGTCTTCTCCCACTCAACCATCCTTTTATCCATTGTAGCAACTTACACTTAATACCATTCTGCTCCAATTTGTACAATAGTCTTCCATGCGCAACAGTGTCAAAAGCTTTCCTGAAATCCAAATAAATGATATCAAAATTATTTTTTGTATCTAGTTCTTTTGTAACCACATCATAATATCCTATCAAATTTGTCAGACAAGACTTTCCCTTAACAGACCCATGCTGTGTCAGAATTATTGCTGCAGTCTTGTCTAGATGATCCTGCAATGCATCTTTAACCAGTGACTCCATAATAATTTAACCGGAACAGAAGTTAAACTAACTGGTCTGTAATTACTCGTGTCACCCTTTGATCCTCCTTTGTGAATTGGGGATACATTTGCACATCTCCAGTCCGTGGGGACCTCCCCTGTCCAAGGATGCTCTCATAATTATGGCTAAGGGTTTGCTTAGTTGCTTTTCTGCCCCCTTTAATATATCTGGATAGATCCCGTCCGCCCCAGGTGCCTTTCTTATGTTTAACTTCATCAATTTCTCCTCCACTTTGCTCTCAGTTATTACAAAATCATTAAGCACCCTCCTACAATTTGATGACCTTCTGCCATTTTCAAACCTTAACTCCTCATGTGTGAATGTAGATGCAAAATACTCATTCAGTTTGTTTGCTATCTGAGCAGAATCATCAACAGTTGAACCATCGATATCAAGTGGACCAATCAGATTCATTCCCTCCCTTTTAGAGTTTATATAAGGAAAAAAAATCCTTGCTGTTTTTCTTAGCATCTAAAGATGCTAAGACACCATGTCTCTGATATCCCAACGATATCTGTCTTTGATATCTTGACTGGCACTTTAAATTCAACAAGTTTATTTTTGATACTCCTAGCATTGGTGTAAATGCAAGTATACATGCACCTGTTCTTATTCTTAGTTACCCTAACACAGTCCATGTATTTATTTGTTCCATGATGGCTCCTACCAGTCCCTGAAAACCCCAGCACCCACCCTCCGATCTAATAGTAGCAATGCAAGAATCACTTGCACCTCTGCCTGTGGCTACCGTTAAACTTTTAGTCTGCCAATCCCCACAAGCTAGAAGTTTTGTGACCAACCTAACACTAGCACCCCTTCTATTTAAGTGTATCCTATCCCTTAGAAGCAGGCTCTCCTGTTTACAAGCACAGACAATGCTGAGAAAAATTCTTCCCCCGGAACCTTGTATAATCTATCCAGGGTCAAATTGATTGACAAGGCTCTCATGATGTACTCCCTCATATGTATCATGTCTGGGCAGAATTGCAGACACTTAAATTTAAACGGAACTCACAGCTTTTTTTTTTTTTTTAGATAATATCTGCTCTACGATGTCATCAACTTTTGTCCCTGAATAGGTGGAACAACGTTTGTTCCACCTATCCTTTTTACACAATATATTACCCATCTTCCTGACAATGCAGTCACCGACAATAACTATCTCCTGAGGGACCAGCACATTCTTCCTTGAAGATTGCTGCTGTACAGCCTGATGCCCAAGGGGGAGCTCTGGTGTTGAGTGGGCAGCTGAGTGCTTGAGGGGTCCTTCACTGTAATACCTTCAAGACCATGTACTCGACTCTTCATACTCTCGTAGAGTATGAAGAGTCGAGCACTGAGTTGGTGCCTAATTTCTTGAAAAGGCCATGATCTAGCCACTCCTTGGCTAGATCATGGCCTTTACCAGAATGATCCGCAAACATTTCACAAGCCTCACATTTTTTGAGGCTGTGATGGGTTGGAGAACCCCCTCTCCTTGGTTCTCCCCCAAGGCACAGCACTCCTGCTACTTTGGTAATTTCTGCAAATTGCAATGTCTGGAGAGTAGGCACCTGTGAGATGATCTGATTGAGGTGTATAAGGCCTTGAACTGTTTGAACAGGCTCAGTGCTGATGGGATTCTTCCTCTTGCTGAGACCACACACGCGAGAGGGCCCACATGCAAATTGAGGAAGGATGGTTTACAGAATAGATGTGCAGAAGTTTGCCTTATCAATCTGGGGTTGATTGATGGAAACAACCTTCCATATTTTGTAGAAGTTTAATAAATTCAAGTCAGAATTAGACAAACTATTGGAGGGAATGAACAGGTGACAGAAGGTGTATAGCCTGAGGGAATGAACAGGTGACAGAATGTGTAGTGTTTTTTTTTTTTTTTTTTTGGGTGATTTTTTTTAAGCTTGCTTTCTTGCATCAATTACCACTGCTAATGCCTTCATTTCGTGAGATTCATTCATAGATCTGGATATTTTTGCTTATATTTAGTTTATAATAGAATGTGTAAATGCTTATTCTGGTGAAGCATGAACAGTTCTGTTCTTGTGCTACCTACAACCATGTGAGAAATAAAGCATGGTAATATGATGCATAGTTGAATGCTGAATGAGCATGTGCTATTTATATACAATGAACAGTCAGTGTATCACATATAAATAGCAAAATCAAGGTAGTAACTTATAGTGAATACCTAATAGGAGTTGCACGTGCAAATCATCATGTGATATTGTTGCCACACAGAAATCTGAAATGTTCCTCTTATGCATTTAGTAAAATGAAGGTAGAAAGTT
Source organism: Mastigoproctus giganteus (assembly GCF_048544385.1). Classification (NCBI taxonomy): domain Eukaryota; kingdom Metazoa; phylum Arthropoda; class Arachnida; order Uropygi; family Thelyphonidae; genus Mastigoproctus; species Mastigoproctus giganteus. Next base: position 107,945,135 of record NC_143578.1, read on the forward strand.
ATTGTGAATACCTAATAGGAGTTGACCTGTGTATATAATCAAGTGACGTTATTGCTACACAGAATACTTCTGAAATGTTCCTCTTATGCATTTAATTTTCACTGTATAATTCTTGAAAAATGGTATCAACAAAATTATTAACCTTTATTTTCCTTTCTTTCAGGTTACATTTACAAAGCGCAAATTTGGTTTGATGAAAAAGGCTTACGAATTGAGTGTATTATGTGATTGTGAAATTGCCTTGATAATATTCAACAGCACAAATAAACTTTTTCAATATGCTAGTACTGATATGGACAAAGTTCTTTTGAAGTATACAGAATATAATGAACCCCATGAAAGTAGGACTAATAGTGATATTGTTGAGGTAAGTGTATTACAGTGGTGTGTTTTAATCAGGGTGATAGAACTAAATGATGATTGAGAGGTTGGAGTGCAGTGTCAATTCATTACTTCTATAAAACCGATGGCTTTCTCTTCTTGGTATATTTTCTTGTTTTGTAAATAATGTGAGTTAGTATTGAAAGTGGAAACAGATATGCAGTTTTACAATTTACTTGGATGTAAGCCAGCAGTGACTGCGATGGGGAACATTAAAGGCACTGCTGGCTTACATCCAAGGAACACTTTCATACACATTAACAATAAAGTTACATACACATTAAAATAAAGTTAAGTGTTTAAAGATTTATTTCCAGATAATTTAGTTGATACAAAAGCATGGTAATGATATTATAGTTTAGAGCAACTATATAGGCATACAAAATTTAATTTTTTTCAGCCTAACATTATAATGTATAAATTGAGACTGTTTAGTGCTAGAAAGTTCTTTAAAATTAGATTTACATTTTGAGTCCAGCTTTCAGTGCTCAGTGAAGGTGAACATCATTAGTAAAGATCTACCATTGATTTTTTGATCTTCATAATAAAATACTTGGTCACAAATATATTTTTTAGTAAATGTTAATAGTGTGACCATTTCCTTTGCATTTTTTTTCTCATTTGAAAGAGGAAGAAATGAAACCCAGCATAGCATACCTTAACTCCAATATGTGCTTTGGTGTCAGTTAGTTCAACTTGCAAAACTGGATCAGCTATTTTCTAACTGTGGATTCTCAAACAGTCATATGTTCTCTGTGTGAGAACGTATGTCCAATTATTTGGGCCAATTGTTAAATAAAAAATTAAAGAAGTAATCTCTCAAATTATATATCACAGTAGTTGTCAAGTTATCCTATCTGATATATTAAACATGAAAATATATGCAACTTCTTTATTCTGAAGTGTTCAGCTGCAAGGAAAATGGAAAAATGAGCTGAACATTTTGAAAGAAATGGTACAGGTTTGTCTTAAAAGAGTGAATGCAGATGAAAACGTGGTGTTATCTTTATGAACCCACAGACAAAAAAATCATTCATTATGAATTTATACCATGACATCATACAGTTAATTATACTACATACTTAGAAATTATTAAGCACTTCAGAGGTTTATAAAGAAGGAAGAGACCTAATCTGGCAAGGAGAAATTGAAAATTATGCCATGGTAGTACTACTGAACATTGTACAACAATAATGTATGAAAAGAAACACATTTTATCCAAACACATTTTAACTCTATATTATATATATATAAAAAAAAAAAGCTTGTTGCTACCAACAAACTGTAGAAATATGAACATTATAAAATTAAAATATACAAATAAAATATATACATACAGGTTTTAAAATATAGATTAAAAGTGAAAAAACAAAAAGTGAATACAGTAATACCCCGACTTACGCAAACTCGGAGTTACGCGGTTCTTGATTTTTTCGTTTGGCAACACTGCCACCCACTATCTTCAAGGTCATTTTTCATATGCTATCGATATACGGTGCGACGGCGGAGAGTGAGAGCAAAAGATGAACAAAATTCAACTTTGCTGCTGCATGAGCTGCACAAGTATACAAGAATTTGCATTCCAACTGTCATATTTATATGTGTGCGTTCGAATTCGTGCTCAACTTTTGTCGGAAATTACATCGTTTTCACAAATAAAAAAACTTTCCAGGCTTTAAGGTTTCCAAAGACCGATTGACAATGATGGTCGGCGGGAATGCAGCTGGTGACTGGAAGTTAAAACCCCTCTTAATATATCGCTCCGAAAACCCAAGAGTTTTAAAAAATATATCTAAAATTAGCTTACCAGTGATTTGGAAGTCAAATCATAAAGCTTGGGTGACAGCTTTTTTGAGGACTGGTTTGGTCACCACTTCATATCCGAAATCGAACGTTATTGCAAGTCTAAACAGATTCCATTTAAATTGCTCCTTATTAAGAATGCACCCGATCACCCTCCTGCCACCCTAATTAATTTCAACCGACGTATGAAAGTCGTGTTTTTGCCTCCAAACACAACCAGCTTGCTTCAACCGGTGGACCAGGGAGTCATCAAAACATTCAAGGCCTACTACACGAGGCGTTCGTTTGCACATCTGAATGAAGCTATGAGACAAAATAGTGAGATATCTGTTAAAGACTTTTGAAAACAATTCAATGTTTTAGATGCCGTAAGAATCATCGAAGAATCTTGGGATGAAATTCACAAAAAAACATTGAATGGTGTCTGGAAGAAACTTTGTCCATTTTTTTTTTTTCAAAAACGAGACGAAAACAACGCCAGAAACTGATCATGTCGCTCATATGATAGAAGAAGTTGTTAATCTTGCCAGGCAATTAGATTTGGAAGTCAATGGTGATGATGTCAACGAGCTGTTGGATTCACATAGTGAGAAGCTGACAATGAATGAGCTCATAGAGATGCGTGAGCAAAATGTCACTGAATTATCCGATACTTCAGACCCAGTTCCACCAGAAAAGCACATGGCAATTGCAAGCTTGACAGGTCTCAGCTCAATTGAAAAGGGCTTAAAAATTTTAGAAAACAGACCCCAACGAAGAAGCGTTATAGCTACAAAGCAAGGAATAAAAAATTATTAGCTCGCTACGAAGAAATTCTGCGTGAAAAAAAGAAGGCGCTGTGTTGTCAGACGAATTTGTTAGATTTTATGAAGCCATCAACATCGAAATAACTTTTTTACGTAACTAATTTATTTTTTAATACATAATTTGTATTAATATGTATAAATAACTGCAATTTTATTAAATATTTTTCTTTTAAACTAGTGTTTTTGTTAGTCCTTGGTCTCAATTAAACAAAATTTATATGTATTTATATGCAAAGTTGTACCCCGACTTACGCGAATTTGACTTAAGCGATTTTCGTCGGACCCACCTATCGCGTAACTTCGGGGTATTACTGTAGTTCAAAAGCAATAAAATACAATATGCGATTAGCTTTTAAAGAAATGTACCCTTTTATCAACTATTAAAAATGTGACAGCAAACAGTCATTTTGTAACAGGAAAGTACTTGATTGCACAACACACACCCACACACTCTACCCTGGCAGATCTCTTGAATGATAGAGATGAACTATGACCTTACAGATGTTTTCACCTTCCTTAAAGTTATTAATTTATACCATCTCTTCTAAGGAAGTAAGCACGAGCAACAGACTATCCGAATGAAGTATGAATCAGACTTAAAGGAACAACAGAAATTCAAAGTAAGCACCTCTGAAACACATCATACCCTATGATCTGGCACATTATGGCCAGCATAGTTCATGTGCCATTAAACCCTAACGCGCACGCACACACACACACATTGTTGAGGCTCCAGGAAAACATAACAGCTCAAAATAGTAATTAAATAATCCGATTGCCAATGCTCATAATAGATTTACAATCAGACCCACTATATGCAAATGGAATGCTCCGAACCATGATGAAGGTGATAGTTATGTATGCATTCTAAGGTCTCATTATGAGAATAAGCATTAAGATTTATGTGCTGCCCTGCAACAGCAGAATGTTCAAAATTAGCTTGTAGGATAGCTGTTCCCACCATGCTCTGAAACCCATTCACAAAATCTACAGACAGCTTCATTAAAATAGCATACCTCACAATCCAGGCATGTAATCCAGTACATGGATCCACTGCACTGTTAAATAGGAACAACAGATTTTACCTTGGATCCAGCCATTTATAACTTCCTGCCAGGGAACTGGACACAACTAATATGATTGCACCACAGCACTTTAGCAGTACAATCAGGAATGCTTGGATAGTGGGGAATGTATGCAGTTGCAGTTTTTCATTCCTATTATTATTTTAATTTTCAGTACCTGACTGGGAGGATAGATCATTATTTAAAATTCATCAGGAACAAGGGATGGTATCTGTATTTTAACATCCATCCAAATTTTGGAGATTTCATTATTCCTGTCCACCACAGAACTGGAATGGGACCACCTTTATTGCCTCCTGCATGTGGGCTTTTTTTAAACTGATATTAATAAATGGGCACATCTTTTTTATGTCTATCCTCAACAATTTCTCCTCCACTTTACTTTCATTTTTCCCAAAGTCATTTTGCCCCTTGTTAGAGTTTGGTAAACTTCTGAACTAAAGAATTACTCATGTTCATGAATATAGGTACAGAATACTTATTCAATTTTTCCCAACTCACAGACATCAAGTGACCAAATGTGATTCAGTCCCTTCCTTCTACTTTTAATATAAGCATAGAAGTCTTTATAAGCTTTGTCAGAGACTTCTCATAATCTGTTTTAGCTTGCCTAACCTTCTTTGTAATTTGATTACAGACTAATTTATATCTACCATATGCTTCTGTATCACCTGATAATTTATTTGCATCCCGTGCTCTTTTTGTCTCTGCCATGTGTCTCAATAGTTCATCTGGGATCCATTTAGGTCTAAACCTTGAACAGTATTTTTTTGTTGGGATGTAAAGCTCAGCAGCTTGTTTGATTACTTCCCATTTAGAATTTGCTGTTGGTAACATCATCAATTGGTCCCATGTACACAATTTAAAAACTGCCTGAGACCTCTATAGTCACTCTTACAAAAACAAAAGCCTTTCCTGTAAACCCATGACAATTATTATTTTTTTTTAAATTAAATTCCTCCTCAGTACACTGTGATTGCTGCCACCCAATGGGTCTTTTTTCTGCAGATTCTTAATGCATGAAGGGTCACTGCTGATAACCAGATCAAAAGTATTGCTTCCTCTTGTATCTTCTCTAACATGCTGCTGCTGCAGAAAACAATCATCCAAGAACTCCAGAAAATTCTTGCTGGTGTATGAGTGACCAACTTTCTTGTATCCTCTCTAACATACTGCTGCTGCTGCAGAAAACAGTCATCCAAGAAATATTCATCATCCAAATATTTATCTTGGATATGGACCTGGCAGCATCAAGTGGGTGCTATTAAATTTGAATTAATTGACATTTTTGTAAATTTATAGTATTTGGTATTCTTATTAATTTGCATTCTTTATAAATTATTTCAGGAGTGCAGTCCTTCTGCAACACCATTAATCTTTATTTATTCTTCTCCCCCTCAGTTGTTTCTGTAGTTACCTACTGGTGTCCTTCTTTTTCATCATTTACTTGGCCTTTCATGTGACTGCCTTATTGTTATTTCATATTTTAATTATATATATATATATATTACCCCAGGGGCTCACATCTGGTGAGTATGGGCTTGGCACACCTAGGGTCCTGAGCTGGATATCATCATTTTTCTCTTCTTGGTGATTCCCTTCTACGTTTGACTCTCTCTCTCTCTGTTTCTCTTAGGGTAACTCAGGAATTTTTTTTTTGGCTGGTGCAGCATAAGCCTTAGGCTTCCTTGCACCATATAGCTAATAAAAATAATAATAAATAATAATAAAATATATAAGTAGTATTAAAAAGTTGTATTAATATACTAAATTAAATATACATAAATGGATGTGCTAGTTATACAAAGTGCCAGCACCTAGCAAGGTGAGGAATGTAGAAAAAGAACTGCAGTAGATTTAAAATCCTAGGGATTATGATAAATTCAGAAAAATTATGGGCTGAATTACCAAGCCAATATAAAGTGGGGGAACTGTAAAGGAAAATTAGTACATCAAAATAATAAAATGCAAATAAATGGAAATAAAAATGAAAATGAAAATGTTATAGCTGTCATCAGATATGGGGGAGAACATATTTAGAAAATGGTCAAATATAGGTAATGCAAATATGCATAATTTGATGTCAGCAGAAATAATTATTGATACATGATCAGTTATAAATTTTCTCCATGCACTTGTATTCTAAATACGTTCCCACTTTTTTGAATTTCATCACTGCGTACTATTAAGTCCGCTTCGCTGCTATAAATTGCTCTATCATGTAAATACAGGTAGGTCCCATTTTACGATGGTCCATTTTACGACTTTTCACATTAAAAACTGTTTCAAAATATTACCTGAAAAAATTGAAAATCACAAAAAATTCACAACTCAGTAACATGTTGCAGCAACACCTGCAAGTCCAAACATGCACTAGGTGTTTCCTTTATTTTTCGTGGTGCATTGTGGGTGGAATGATAGCTAAGCCAAGAGTTATTATTATTAATAGCCATATGGTGCAAGGAAGCCTGTGGCTTATGCTGCACCAGGAAAAAAAAAATTCCCAAGTTACCCTGAGAGAGAGAGAGTCAAAAGTAGAAGGGAATCACCAATAAAGAGAAGAATGATGATATCCAGCTCAGGACCCTGGTGTGTGTGCCATGTTCGTTTCATTGTGAATTTTCCCTCAATTGTTAACGGGTTACACAGTGTTATTTCTCATTAATAATAGTTTTTGTGTAACCATGAGCTCTAAGCGTAGGGCAGTTTCTCTGCTGGGGCGGGGGGGGGGGGCAAAAAGAGTGTAAAACACTAACAATTAAGGGGAAAATGGATGTGATTGTCACATGGAGTCTGGTGAGCATCGGTCGGATGTGTGTAAGGCGTTGAGTTTAGCACACCTTCTACTGTATCAGCGATTATGAACAATGTTGATAAAATAAAGTGCGCGCACACACACACACACACACACACACACACACACACACACACACACACACACACACACACACACACACACACACACAGGGATAACAAGCGTGTCATCCTCCAGAACAACTTATTCATGCAGTGAGACAATGGAAAAAATGGAGAAATTGTTAGTGTTGTGGGTTGATGATATGAACCAAAATAACATTCCTGTTATACAGGTGGTAATTCTGGACAAGGCAAAGTCGTTATTTGAAGAAATATGTGAGGAAATATGTCTGGTAACACTGAAACATTTACGGCCAGCAAAGGGTGGTTTCATCAGTTTAAAAACTGTTGTAAAATTCACAATTTGAAGGTGTCTGGTGAGGCTGCTAGTGCTGACGTTGCGGTGGTGGAAGAGTATCCTTCCGAATTTAAACGCTTAATAGACGAAGGCAACTACCATCCTGATTTAGTTTTTAATGTGGACGAAACGGGTAGTGGAGTCATCACTTAAGTAAATACGTACTCAAGTGATGACTCCACAGGACCAAAGTAAAATTTTATTTTATTATTGGTACATCAAAATAATAAAATGCAAATAAATGGAAATGAAAATGAAAATGTTATAGCTGTCATCAGATATGGGAGAGAACATATTTAGAAAATGGTCAAATATAGGTAATGCAAATATGCATAATTTGATGTCAGCAGAAATAATTATTGATACATGATCAATTATAACTTTTCTCCATGCACTTGTATTCTAAATACGTTCCCACTTTTTTGAATTTCATCACTGCGTACTATTAAGTCCGCTTCGCTGCTATAAATTGCTCTATCATGTAAATACAGATAGTAAATAAATAAAACATGTGCATTAAATGTTTAAAATATTTAATTATTTATAAAGAACAGAAATATTAGTGCATACTTGGAAAAATTTTGGGAATTTTGGAACCTATCTCATTCAATTACATTATAATTTTGTTTTGTTTTACGACTTTTCATTTTATGACCCTGTTTTGCTGGAACCTAACCATGTCGTAAAACGGGTCCTACCTGTATATGTTCACTCAGTTGAAACCTGCTTGCATTCAGCTATTCTACTGAATTGATGCACTTCATCTCCCTGCCTTTTTCCTGCCAAACTGGTTTTCACTTCGCACTACTTATAATATTCCAGATATTGTACCCGTTCACTTTCTTATTTTACTTTCAGTTTCGTTTTAGATTCATTTTATCGGCATGTTCGACACGTATATTTCTATACAGGCTTTTAGTATTAACTCCCTTTTATATTAACACCATTCATTGAACTATTAGTGCAATAAGAGGGTGAAACAAACTTTCCTACTATCTTACTTCTATCGCTATTTTTCTTCTTTGTTTATTTAAAATACTACTTTTTCCCTTCCCCTTCCTTTAAAATATTAAAGGAAGGGTAAGGGAAATTTAATACCTCACCCTTATACCATTTGCTTGTTCTAAATTGATTTCCTATCTACACAAAATTAAATCCTACAATAAATTCTACATATTCATTTTAACATTTTTTTATGTTAACTAAATTATTGATACCTCAATAAATTACACTGCATTGGAACTACGTTGTCCAAATTGTATTAGAAAGTGCTAATTTCTTAATGACTTGTTTTGACCATTCACTTTTCTTCTACTACTATGTACAAGTATAGAAATGCAGTTCCTGATACATGGTCAGGTGTAGTCCCCTGATGATATACCTGATCATGTATCAATAATTATTTCTGCTGACAACAGATCATGCATATTTGCATTACCTATATTCGACCATTTTCTAAATATGTTCCCCCTTATCTGATGATAGCTATAACATTTTCATTTTAATTTTTATTTTTATTTCCATTTATTTGCATTTTACTATTTTGATGTACTAATTTTCCTTTACAGTTCCCCCACTTTATATTGGCTTGGTAATTCAGCCCATAATTTTTCTTAATTTATCATAACCTCTAGGATTTTAACATTCTTTCACCTTTCATAAATCTACTACAGTTCTTTTTCTACTTTCCTCACTCTGCTAGTTGCAGGCACTTTGTATAACTATCACATCCATTTATGCATATTTATTCAATATATTAATACAACTTTTTAATACTACTTATATTTAGTCTTGCATCCTTTTAATGCTGCTTTGTGCTTTTAGGTAATTTTGCATTCACTGAAACCATTTCAACTGTATACCTTTTTCTATGTAACTCTTTAAAAATTAACTTTACAGAGTTACATTGAATACCCATTTACACACACACACACACACACACACACACACACACACACACACACACACACACACACACACACACACACACACACACACACACACACACACACACACACACACACACACACACAATTAAAAACAACATGAAATAAACTATGTACGTTTTAAATACAGAAATTTAAATATTTAAAAGAATATTTAATTTAATGTTTATTAAATAAATAATAAATAAAAAAAATTTAATTTTAAATATTAAATAGAATATTTACTTTTTAAAATGTATAAAGTAAGATATTTTTAATATATAATTAAACTGTATACATTTTAAATACAGAGAATTGTAAATATTTAAATATAGAATATTTTTAAATATTAAAAATATTTATTATTGCAAACATTTAAAATGTTATTAAATTAACTTATATGATCATGTTTTGAAACATGATCTGTCACTAATAAAAATTTTCCTGAACAGTAACCATATTTTTGCTTAATGTAGTCAGGAAGATTTATAAGGTTATATGCAGTGTTCTGTATTAAAAAATTTTATTTCCTCCCTTTCCTTTTAGGCACTAAATAAAAAAGAACACAAAAATTCACTTAATGGCTGTGACAGCCCAGAGCCAGATTTAGACCAGTATACTTTAACTCCAAAAAGTGAAGTAAAATATCAGAAAATCAGTGAAGAGTTTGAATTGATGATGCATAGGAACTCTCAGTTAGGAGGAAACAGAGTAAAAGCTTTTTTGTTAATTTATAATGTATTAATATATACTGGTGTTCAAAGAAAGTGCATCCACCCCTTAAAATTGTCATCCAAACAACATAAATCATCATCTGTCATCATTCCATGATTCATGGTCGATGTATGAAGCCTTGCCACCATGCCCTGTCTATGTACTTCTCTCTGTCATTGATTTCACTCCAATTTCCTCCTCTCTTAATGACATCAGTCTTTATCATGTCTTGCCATCTCATTCTTGGTCTCCCCCTTGGTCTTTTGTCCTTTAATTGTAAATCAAACATTCTTCTTGGCAAACGCCTCTCGTTCATCCTCTTGACATGTCCAAACCATTTCAAACTGGACCTTTCATTCCTATTCTGGAGTTTTTCACCCTGAATTCTCTCCCTATTCACATCATTCCTGATTTTATCTTTCCGGTTATGAGATTTCATCACAAATCTCATTTCTGCCGCCTGAATTCTGCTTTCATCCTTTTTCCTCATAGTCCAAGTTTCAGATGCATACATCAGAATTGGTACATAATAGGCCTGATATATAGCCTTCTTACACTTCAGTGGTATGTTCCTGTTTCAGATCAGATCTTTTATCTGCCTATAGAAATTCCCACCCTCTTGTATCCTTCTACTTATTTCTTCGTCTATCACTCCAGTCTTTGTAAGTGCTTCCTAGATACTTGTTAACCATTGTTAACCATTTTTAGCTCTTTCACTTCCATTGTAATGTATCTGTCAAGCTCTCTACTCATCTTTAGATCTATTAGTTCACTCTTCTCTTGATTGAAAACCGGTCCAAATTCATTGGCCATACTAGCCCATATATCAACTTGCCGTTGCACTTGTTCCCTGCTCTCTCCTCATATGCAGAGGTCATCTGCGAAGTGCGTGACTTTCATCTGGTCCTGTCCAAGTTGTTCCACCACTCTACATTGCACATCATTCATGACAGCTATGAATAGTAGTGATGACAGGACGCCTCCTTGCCTCAAACCTGATGTTATTTCAAAGCTCTCTCTCTCAATCCCATCACTGTTCTTACTTTGCTCAGTGTAAGAATATGAGAATTGAGAATATGTGCACTTTGGTGCACATATTCTCAATTCTCTCCACAAGATGTTCTTCTATCCCCACGTTTCTCAAAACCTCCCACACTTTCTCTCTCTTTATGGCATCAAACACTTTCTTTATATCCAAAAATGCCATCTATAATTCTTTATCGTGTTCATAACACTTTCCCATCAGTTGCCTGATGCAGAAAATTAAATCCACCGTCAATCTGCCAGGCCTAAAGCCATACTGTTCCTCAGCCATCCTATTTTCAATCGTTCCTTTTATCTTCCGCTCTAACACTCTCTCATACAGCTTACTCACATGTGATGTCAGTGTGATGCCTCTATAATTGGAACACTTTTTCCTGTTCCCCTTCTTGAACAATGGGATGATCAAACCTTCTTTCCAGTCCTTCAGCACCTGTCTCTCATCCCAGATCTTACAGAACAGTCTGTATGTCCAAGCTATCCCTGCCTCGCCTGTAGCCTTCAGTATGTCATCCATACCAGCAAACTTACCTGTCTTGATGTATTTCCATGCCTACACTACATCATTCCACGTCAAGTCTGTGTGCTCTCTCTCTCTCTGTATCTTCGCTTCCATCCCCTCTTCTATGATCAACCTGCCTTTGTCCCTTTTCTTGGCTGTCCTGCACATTCAACAGATTTTCAAAATGCTTCCATGTTTCTCTTATCTCTTCATCCTTGGTTATTAGGTTCTCATTCTTATCCATCAAGTATTTGCTCTGTTCACCATCTCTTCTTCTATTCCTCACCATACCATACAGTGTCCTTTTATTACCATCTATATCTTGTCATAGAGTTTCACTCCATTCTTCCAACCAAAGTCTTCTCTCCTTGTTAACTATCCTCTTAGCCTCTCTCTCTTCACAGTTTCATATCTCTCTTGATTTTCACAGCCTCTCTCATCCTATCATTCCACCATGGGGTTTCTTTCCATAGGCGCCTCCGTAGCCAGGTGGGAAGGAGCAGCAGTGCGTAGCACACGCTTCTTGATTAGACCGGGGTTCGAGCCCGTCACCACCAAATACGGAGGATGCGGAAAGGTCATTCAGGGAATGACCACCGCATATCCCGGAGCAATATGGCCTTAGTTGCTAATGCTCCTAAAAACCAAATAACAACAATAACAATAACAACTTCTTTCCATCTCCTTCTATTGCTTGTCCTTCCATCATCCTGCTCTGTCAGTCCTACTATACAGTCTTTGAATGCTTTCCATTGTGGTTCCACGCTGTTCACTACTGTCTTAGGTACAACCTTCCTGAACTCTTCTCTGAACATCGACCCTTTTTCCTTTTCTTTCAACTTCCACACCCTTAGTTTTCTCTTTCTTGTTATTTTGATCCTCTTCAATTTAGGGAATCTTAAAATTCCAACAACTAACCTGTGATCACTACCCAGGGAGACCCTAGGAATGACCTTGATGTCCACTAGTCTTCTGTATCGCTCTTCCATGAATATATAGTCAAGGAGGGATTCCTGTTGACTGTCCCAACCATATCTTGTCACTTTGTGACTCTTTCTTTTCTTGAACCAGGTGTTTTCTATGACCAAGCTGTTCCGTAAACAGAAATCCAACAGCCTGTCACCATCATCATTCCTAGGTCCCCAACCATGTGAATCCATAACTTATTCTAGTCCTTGTCTCTCCACTCCGACTTGTGTTCAGATCACCCATGATAACTGTTTTCCACCTGTGATGTTCTCTTTGAGCTTGTCCTCAAAACTCCAGCTTCTCCATTTCTTTGCAACCATTTTGCAGTGTGCGTAACATTGTACTATCTTCAATGTTTTGCTGTCATTCATTTGCAGTTTAATTGACCTGAGTCTGTCACTGATATTATTCACCTCCAGTAACCTTTCTTTAATCCTGTGGTCTATAATGATGGCTACACCCTTCCTCGCCTACATCACCCCAGACCAATATAGGTAATAGCCTCCTTGTAACTCCCTACACCCATTTCCTTTCCATTGCCCTGGCGCCTCCGTAGCCAGGTGGGAAGGAGCAGCAGTGCGTAGCACACGCTTCTTGATTAGACCGGGGTTCAAGCCCGTCACCACCAAATACGGAGGATGCGGAAAAGTCAGGGAATGACCGCATATCCCGGAGCAATATGGCCTTAGTTGCTAATGCTCCTAAAAACTAAATAACAATAATAACCTTTCCATTTTGATTCACTGAACCCAAGTATGTTTATTTTTCTGTCCTTTAAGATGTCTGCACACTCCTCAATTTTTCCTGACAATGTCATAGTATTGAGTGTGACTAGTTTAATATATGTCATCATCAGCTGATCTTGTTGGCTGCAGATACCATCACGTCCAGGCTAATTAGCTTTGAGGCTTCTTTTTCTATTGAAGGCAATAAATTTAAGCTTCCAATCTGCCAAACCTGTTACAGGTTTGGCAGATCGTAATGTAAGTATATGGCAATATTTCTTACAGATTGCATCAGATAAGATTGACACACATAGGTGATGATGTAATATTGCATCATCTGTTACTTTCAGCTTTATAAGCACGCTCTTCAAGAGTTGCAGCCATTCCTTGCTTGTGTTGGGATGGTGTGCATTTGATGCCATGCTGTTGTTGCTTTACATGAGGAAAGATTTTCTTATAGAGTGTCTTGTAATCGGTCAACAGTGAGTTGATTTCTTTGCAAACTCAAGAATACTGGTTCTGCTGGTAGGAAAAAAGGAACGGATGCATAAGAGTCTCTACGGCAAAACAGGACCACGTTTTGGAGCACTTATTCCTTAAAAACCGTAATGCTGCTTCATCTGAGCTGAAAAGAGAATGGGAAGAACATACAGGAGTGGTAGCAAGTGCAGTAACAGTCAGAAGATGCCTCTTCAAAAATGGACTTGTAACCCGTCGTCCTAAGAAGAATCCCCTCCTCATACAAAAGGCCTGACGTAGCCGAGTGGTCAGGAGCGTGAGTGCAGTAGCACATACTCTTTGAGTGGACCTGGGTTCAAGCCCATGACTGCTAAACACAATTAACAATTTGTATTGATTGATTTATTGTAAACTCTACTGACCTGATGGTCGTGCAGGAGTACAAACAAGAACATTTTTTTTTAAATGAAAAAGGCCTGATTAATTTGGCATAAGGAGCATGTCTAATGGACCCCCAAGCAGTGGAAGTCAGTTATTTTCTCGGATGGGAAGAAATTCAACCTACATGGCTCTGATGGGAGACAAACGATTTGCCGTAGACGTAGTGAAGAATACCATCCAGACTGTATGGTATCTACAGTGAAGTTCCCTACCAGCCAAATGATATTGGGGTGCATTTTGTATCGCAGAGTAGGTTACCTGCAGTTTGTAAAAGGTTCCATAAATGCGATTGGATACCTGGCTATATTGGAAGGCAAATTGCTGTTAACCATTACAGACCATTTCAACCTGCCAAGTAACTGCATCTTTCAGGACGACTCTGCTCCTTGTCATCAGATGAAATGTGTAAGCAGGCACTTCTATAGCTACTTCAGCTTCATTTCTGCATTAGAGTTTCGACAGTAATGTGTTTACATTTGTTACAGGTGAAAAAATAGTTGGAAGAACTGTCCATTACGAACTCTTAGCTGGCCAGGAAACATCTCGGACCTGAATTATATAGAGAACTGTTGGCATCGTGTGGAATCTGCAGTTGCTTGAAAGAAACCAAAGACCCTTCATGAACTTCAGGAAGCCGTAATTCATGTTTGGAACCACAAACCATGGTGGAATGATAGGATGAGAGAGGCTGTGAAAATCAAGAGAGATATGAAACTGTGAAGAGAGAGAGAGGCTAAGAGGATAGTTAACAAGGAGAGAAGACATTGGTTGGAAGAATGGAGTGAAACTCTATGTCAAGATGTAGATGGTAATAAAAGGACACTGTATGGTATGGTGAGGAATAGAAGAAGAGATGGTGAACAGAGCAAATACTTGATGGATAAGAATGAGAACCTAATAACCAAGGATGAAGAGATAAGAGAAATATGGAAGTATTTTGAAAATCTGTTGAATGTGCAGGACAGCCAAGAAAAGGGACAAAGACAGGTTGATCATAGAAGAGGGGATGGAAGCGAAGATACAGAGAGAGAACACACAGACTTGACGTGGAATGATGTAGTGTAGGCATGGAAATACATCAAGACAGGTAAGTCTGCTGGTATGGATGACATACTGACGGCTACAGGCAAGGCAGGGATAGCTTGGACATACAGACTGTTCTGTAAGATCTGGGATGAGAGACAGGTGCTGAAGGACTGGAAAGAAGGTTTGATCATCCCATTGTTCAAGAAGGGGAACAGGAAAAAGTGTTCCAATTATAGAGGCATCACACTGACATCACATGTGAGTAAGCTGTATGAGAGAGTGTTAGAGCAGAAGATAAAAGGAACGATTGAAAATAGGATGGCTGAGGAACAGTATGGCTTTAGGCCTGGCAGATTGACGGTGGATTTAATTTTCTGCATCAGGCAACTGATGGGAAAGTGTTATGAACACAATAAAGAATTATAGATGGCATTTTTGGATATAAAAAAAGTGTTTGATGCCATAAAGAGAGAGAAAGTGTGGGAGGTTTTGAGAAACTTGGGGATAGAAGAACATCTTGTGGAGAGAATTGAGAATATGTGCACCAAAGTGCACATATTCTCAATTCTCATATTCTTACACTGAGCAAAGTAAGAACAGTGATGGGATTGAGGGAGAGCTTTGAAATAACATCAGGTTTGAGGCAAGGAGGCATCCTGTCATCTACCACTTATATTAGTTTAGTTTGTACCTGGTGATCTTTTCATTTTGTTTTCCATTTAAAATGATAAACTGAAGCAAATTGAGGGCTTCTAATAACATTTCAGCCATAATTGTCGTGTTTACCAAAACTGCTATATAAAGGTTGCAAATGCTCATTTTGGAATATTTTGAGAGCACCTGTCAAATATGACTTAGCTTTGCCTTAAGTGTTAATAAATATCTTTTGTTTATATTTCTGTTTATGATACTAGTCATTAATGTAACATACCATCGCGAAAAAGGGTTAGAAATGTGAAATTCCTAGGTGATGTACTTTCTTTGAATACCAGTGTAAATGTACTTGAAGTTTCTTTTTGCAAGATAAAGAGTTCCAAAATTACAATACATTTCAGTTTTCTTAAATATAACATATACTATTTAGTTGTTATTTATCAGTATGATGTTAATGTTACTTTATGTGAATGAAAATATGTTATTTCTTCCTTAGGATGAGATTTATTCTACTTTTATCGTCCTTATTATAACAGTAGTACTAACTAAAGCCATTATCCTGCTTAGTAATTTTGTTCACTAACTGACAAATAAATTTTAGTAAAAGCTGTGTTACCTGGCTAATTGTGAACTGGTAATTTCACAACTACAGGCCATGTTCCCCAAACAGAAAAAAAAAAAATAATAATAAATAAATAAAATAACAATAAAAAAATAAAAACAAAATTAAAAGGATACAGTAAAAGTATTCTTAGAACATATTAAACAAAGAAAATAATTCTAAAACATGGTTTTATTGCATGAAAAAAAATCTTAATTTTTTCCATTGCATCCTATAATTCTTATTAATTACTTCTGATTATTATTAATTTTTGAAGAAACTTTTCAGAACTCAGTTCTGATGCATTCTGGCTAGAAAGCAGTTCTGCATTGTATGATTTCTGGATTACAGTATCAAAAAATTAGCAAATATGGATTTGCTGGATATGTGAAAATTTCCACGAAGAGGAAAAGAATGCAGAGGAAGATGAGAGTGCAAAAAAGGCGACAGAGGTTAACTCTTTAAAATATGTAGGCAAAAGGTACAAATTACACAGGACCTAAAAATCTACTCAATTTACAGTATGCTGTGTTAAAAATTGTAGAAGCAATTATGAAAGTACAGGAACTGCCTGACTTACGTAATACTCGACTTACACAAATTGGACTTTACGTAAATTTTTGCTGGCCGGCAAAAACTGTAAAAAATATGGAACCGTATTTTGCATCTGTAGGTATTGTGATAAATCTGGAGGTATTGTGAAAATATAATGTAAATGCAATAACATATTGTGTTTTTTTTTTTTTTTTTGCCAATTTGTTCCAAGGCCTTTGGAAGATGAAAATTTTTCTATATTATTAAGTTATTTATCTCTCTAAAAGGTCATATTTATAATGGGAATTGCACTGCACCCTCATCATTATCATATGTTCCGGTTATAAGAATCGATTTTGAACGCTTCTTCATGGGCACCTCCGTGGCCAGGTGGGAAGGAGCAGCAGTGCGTAGCACATTCTTCTTGATTAGACCGGGATTCGAGCCCATCACCACCAAATACATACCAATAATCTTTTTTTTTTTCGAGGAAAATTTGTTGAAATCTGCGTGATATGAATCTCACAATCAGACGTAAGTAAAAACTTGTTTCATTTTCCCATATGTTTGCTTCCTCTATAATATGATCTTGCACTTGTATGGTATTCCTCTATGATCTCGCACTTTTATGGTATCACGGGCTAATAAGACTGGATTGGGAGTTTTCAATTCCAACCGTCTTTTACAAAGAGAAAGTGACGCCCGTATTTGTCTTAGTGTGAGTAAGAATTTCTGTTACGTTACTTATGTCAGCTTTTTTCAGAAACAAACATTTCATTATTGGTTGAACATTTACCCAAGCGTATACCATTATTTTGATAGTATGAATCAGAGCTGTAATACTCAATATGTTCTACGTTGATAATAATATTAGTAGGGAAGTGTTCTACGTACTATATTGAGGTAAACTCCTCTTATTAATTTACTACCATTATTTTGAGAAAAAAATATTACCGTATTTAATTTTATTATTATTATTATTTTCTTTATCAATAATTTTTTTATAAATTTCAGGATACCCTGTTATGATGGAGTTGTTGAGAAGGCATTGCTACACAATAGCCTTTAAATTACAAGTAATAGAATTTGCAAAGCAATATGGGAACCATGCTGCTGAAAGACATTTTGGGCCACCTCCTACCGAGAAAATGGTACGTGCCTGGCAAAAGCAAGAGGAGAAACTTCGACAAGCAATAAAGTCAAAACACAACCTTCGCAAGTAAAAAGCTAGATGGGAGGAACTGGAGAATGAGATGAAGACGTGGGTTACAGATCAGAGGAGCCAAGGTATTGTGATAACGACTAAAAATATAATTTCTGAAGCTAAATTGAGGGCAGCTGCAAGAGGGCATGATGACTTTACAGGTGCTATAGATTTATGAAGAGACACGGATTAGTGATGCGAACAAGAACAAAAATAGCACAGAAAATGCCTGAGGAGTACGAAAACAAAATTATTGATTTTCACCAATATGTTATCAAAGTCAGAAAAGAAAATGGCTTTGAACTTAGTGAAATTGCAAATATGGATGAAGTTCCATTGACGTTTGATGTTCCCTCTAATAAGACAGTTGATTTTAAGGGTGCTAAATCTGTGACCATTAAAACTTCCGGCAACGAGAAATCCCATTTTACAGCAGTGCTGGCATGTTGTGCTGATGGTACTAAGTTACCACCATTACTAATATTTAAAAGGAAAACAATGCCGAAAGAAAGCATTCCAGCAGGAGTTTTTATTCAAGTTCACCCCAAAGGAGGGATGGAAGAGCATGGCATGAGGTTTTGGCTGGAAAAGGTGTGGTCGTGCCGTCATGGTGGACTTCGCAAGAAGCCGTCGCTTCTCGTTTGGGATCAGTTACGGTCTCACCTAACTAATTGTACTAAGATAAGATTAAAAAGTTTAAACACGCAAATGGCTGTAATTCCTGGAGGGTTAATGGGTCAATTGCAACCCATGGATGTATCAATAAATAGTCCTTTCAAGGACTACATGCGTGAAGAATGGAATAAATAGATGATGCTCCCACAGCATCAACTAACATCAACAGGGCTCATCAAAAGACCTACCATTGTACAGGTTTGCCAGTGGGTCAAAAATGCTTATAATGAAATTAAAACGGAGACAATAGTACGATCGTTTAAGAAGTGTGGCATCACCAATGCTCTTGATGGCACAGAAGATGACCTTTTGTGTGAGGAAACAGATTCATCTGACTCAGAGATCGCTCATAACATGGACGATGGTGACATTGAATATCTTGAATATTATGATGATTTCAGTAACGGCTTTTTAGGGTTTAAGGATAAATGAAAATGTCAGATATTTCATAATCTTTAGAACAAATAAATATTTTTAAAAATTTCTTGTTTTATGAATTGAATAAAAACTCCATGTTGTAAGTCCATTTAATAAAAAAATTTTAAAAAATAAATGTAACTCCATTTAATTTATTTTTAATACCTACCCCCTGATTACATGGTGCCTCCGTAGCCAGGTGGGAAGGAGCAGCAGCAGCAGTGCATAGCACACCCTTCTTGATTAGACTGGGGTTCAAGCCCGTCAACACCAAATACGGAGGATGCGGAAAGGCTAGGGAATGACCACTGCATATTCCCGGAGAAATATGGCCTTAGTTGCTAATGCTCCTATAAACCAATATAACTAACCCTGATTACATCCTGTATGGCGCCATGTTGCCATATTTGTTTGCATCAGTCGGTAAAAGATCGCTTCTTAGTTTCACCGTAAACAGTATCTAAAACACCGTAAACAAATTAGCACAGTATCATTCTGCACAACGAAGGTTGTTTATCTTCAGTCCTCCAATTTTGATGCCAGTCTCTAAATCTTCCAAAGCTTCACGCACGATATTTTTGGCATAAAGATTAAAAAGGTGAGGTGATAAAATACAGCCCTGCCTGATACCGTTACCTATTGTCTGCGTTTCCCATGTTCGTTCTCACAGTTCATTCCTGTTCCTGGTACAGTAGCTTAATCAGCTGAATTATGTGGATTGGGAAACCCATAATAGTCATCGTTTCCCCTTCTTGATTAGACGGGGTTCAAGCCCATCACCACCAAATACGGAGGATGCAGAGAGGTTAGGGAATGACCACCGCATATTCCCAGAGCAATATAGCCTTAGTTGCTAATGCTCCTAAAAATCAACATAACTAACTAACTAACCCTGATTACATCCCGTATCATGCCATGTCGCCATATTTGTTTACATCAATCGGTAAAAGATCGCTTCTTAGTTTCACCGTAAACAGTATTGAAGGATAATAGAAGGGTTATTATTTTTTCCAAAATATGTGGCCAAAACTAGGGTGTGTCTTGTATGCCCGTGCGTCTTATAAGCTGGAAAATACAGTACTTTTGAGGCTTATTGGATTTAAATGTAAAAGATAGCGAATGCTTAGAAAACGGTACTCACCTTGAATTAATCTGCGATGGCTTACTTAGGCAGTGTGGTTAATATTTAGGTTGAATTGTTAAGTTGAATAAAATTAAAAGGGGGGAAAATAGGTAAGTGTTGACTGAGTTAAAATAGGTGCAAGGAAACAGAAGCGTACACAATCAATCCTTGGTTATCATTGAAGTAAAAAAGCAAAAGAATAATTGAAAACTAAATAAGGTGAATATGGTGAAGCCAATAGTCATTACGAGGACTTTCGTAAGTTAAAACGTCTTCAGTTGGCAATGTGTGGAGAGTGAATGCACATGGTATTTAAGAAATAAATTATACTCTCGTGATGCCTTTTTTGACATGTGGGAACTTTAATCACAAGAGGTTCCAAACTGGGGAAAGATTGAAGGGGAGTTTGGAATTTAGAATTTTAAGGTTTGAGTGGTGCTGGTACCATTCAATAGCTAGGGCTTCATATTGAAGTATTCTGTAGCTGGATTTTAGTTTAATGATGGAAATGGCAGAGTCAATGAGGGGAGTGTGGTTGTGGGTCTGGGCATGAATTGTAAGTTCTGTAACAGATTGGTTAGACGTGAGACTATGGAAATGATAGTATGCACGGGCGTTGAATGTTTTTGATGAGCTAAATTTGGTTGTGGTACTTCCGATGTAACATGTATTACAGTTTGGTTGACAATTAATGAGGTATATTATATTATTGAGGTCGTTTGTAGGATATTAGTGTGTGTCTTTATAGGAGCTGAAGAAGGATCCTAATTTGTTGTAGGTGGAAAAAACGAGGGAGATATCAGTGTCGTTAAATAAACGGCGGAACTGTCCTACGAGTTCATTGTGATAAGGGAGGACTATGCGGATGTTTGTTTTATTGTTGTCTTTGATTGGATTGTTAAGTTTAATATCTTTTACTAGTCTATTAACACGGTACTTGAAGATCTATAAAACTTCGCATTGTGGATTTAAATGTTTAAAAAAAAAATTACTATTAAATAAAATTACCCGAAGGATTTTGTCTACTGAAACCTCATCCCACAAGGAACTACAAGATAACAGCAGGAAATGCTGTAGTTCTGTGCTATGTAGACCACTATTTGCATTGTACAGTACTTATTTTAGTATTGGATGAAGTACTTCACCATAAAGAATGAAGATGTCATTGGAAGAATTTTATCAGTATGCTATGGCACCTTTCCTATATGTGTATTTGATCTTGCAACATATGTATTTCCTGTATATATATTTGATCTTGACAAAGACAAATGCAGTGTATTGTACATGGGTAGCAGTAACCCCAGAGTTCTACACTCAGTGTAGTGGGAAATGAAAAAGACCTGTGGTAATTGTCAAAGCAGTTTATATAATTTTCAAGGCAGTGCAGACAGACAGCTCATGGTGTCTTGTCAATGATAAACAGGAACTTTGCTAGCAGGGATAAAGAGGTTATTATCCCATTGTATAAGGCAATGGTCAGGCCACACCTTGAGTACTGCATACAGTCCTAGAGGCCTTATTTTGCTGCTAGAATGAGTACAGAGAAGGGCAATGAGATTGTTGAGGGGAACAGAGGGGGTGCTCTTACCAAGAAAGGCCCAAGCTCTGCAAATTGCAGGGTCTGGAGACTAGGCACCTGTGAGGGATGATTGAGTTATTTAAGGCTTTGAATGGTTTGAGCAAGCTCAATGCTGATGGGATTCTTCCTCTTGCTCAGAATATGCACTTGGCAGTGCATAAATTCACACTGAGAAAAGAGTTGCAGAATAGATGTGAATGGTTGATTTCTATTAACAAATTTCCATCTTGCATTGTGGAAGTTGCTAGCTCAAATGAATTCAAGGAAGAACTGGACAACCTTTTGGAGCAAATGAATTAGTGAATAGGAAATGTTTTTTTTTTTTTTTGGCTGATGCTGTATAATCTTGTCTTCTTGCATCATATGTCACTACTAATCCTAATCAGGACATCATTATCTGTCCAAGTTATTTTAAGAACCCTGAGCCAAATGTTATTGGATAGATCAAATACCAAAGGCTTGCAGTTGCTTGGAAAAAAAAACCTTGTAAAATACTTGACACTCCAATAACTTAAATCCCATGCTATATAAGAAAATTTGGAAGACCATGTTATTTTGTTAACTTTAGTTATTGTTCATTGGTGTTCTCTTGATTTAATAATTTCTCTTATATGGTATTTGATTATTCTAAATCTGTCAAAATTAGAACAATAAGCACCAGGTATAAAAATTGATAAGCATGTACAGAGGAAGTTTGTAGAGGTTTTCCTTTTTGTAGAACAGAGGAACACATGCTTAGCTATTGTGTGATGTCCAAATTGTAGATAGAAAAAGTTTATATTATAATTCCTTATGGTTCTGTAGGAGAGAAGAGGGTAAGCTATATTTATAGAAAAAGAAAAGAACAAATTGACTGTTAGGTACACTGTGTGCCCATTTTAATATTTGTTTTATTTGGATACAGTTACTTAGTGTCTAAATAATTATTCATTAAATATGAATTTCTTTGGTAATTGTAGCCATCACAAGTGTCAACTATGACAGAAGATCTTTCCCCTCTACCTGTATCTGTTAGTTATACTCCTCCAGATGCTGGTTTGCTTCAGCATCCTCATCCGTCAGTAAGCCCTCGACCTAACTCAGGTTTGTTTTGTTTTATTTTCATCTCTTATTTTTTCACATTTTTATTCATTCCAAATTTCTTATTGAATAACAAGAATTCATTCTCATATTTACAGCATTATTGGATGTCAGTGGGGCTACTACAAATGGTTATCATCGGGAAAGATCTCCTTCATCTCTCCCTAGTAGTAGTTCTCCTGAAGCTTGCAGTAAGCAAGAGAGACAACCATCACCTTGTGCCACAAGTGTTCAACATAGTGTTCATGGTGTTATTCCCAGCTCACATTCTGGTTCTATATCCCTGGTAATATATTAGTTTTTGTTAATTTATTCTGTTCTTTATCATTATAATATTAAATCAGTATGTGACATGTTTTTGAATAAGTTATATAGCTTTTTGTTTTAAAACTGTCATATTTACTCACAGTATTCTGCATATTAATTTCCATATTCATTTTAGTTTGAAAGTCATTCTTAGAAATAATTAGTCATATCTTTATCCATGATAGGGATTGTAGTGCCTTCTGGGTATTATCTTTTGTTGGCCTTTAAACATGCAAGACCTTAACAAGAAAAAATTAATTTTGTGCTGTTCATCTGGTGAAATCAATTGTATGCTGTTCACAGTGCAATATTCAAAAATTGGTAACCTCGAGACCTGAAGGTTGCAAGTTATTATTTTATTATTAGCCATATGGTGCAAGGAAAGAGAGAGAGAGAGAGAGAGAGAAGTAGAGGTTAGAAGGGAATCACCAAGAAAGAGAAGTAATGATGATATCCAGCTCAGGACCCCGGGTGTGCCAAGCTCATACTCACCAAATTTGAGCCCATGAAGTTTTTGGACAATAAATCCAATTAATTTTGAATTGTTAAAACAAATGTCAACATTGATATATCAAATGATATATCAATGTCAAATATGCCAAATGATAACTTATGTGGAAAATTAGTTTCCCGACACTGGACTCTAGCACTGCTCGCTCGGTAAACAGACGGTAGGTGTCGTCGGTCTGGAGCCGAAATCGAGAAGGATATATTGATTGACAGGTAGGCATGGCAAACGATGAAATGATTGGTGGTGGGTGCGACAGATGACATGCTACTGTGTTGTCATTGGTTGGCATTATAATGTGTATTTATGAGTAAAGAACGGTGCATAATAGTTTTGTGATGAATGGTAAACAGGTAATAGTAGCGATGAATCTTTTAAAGATGGAAAAAAACTTGTAAGGAAAATGAGACGGTTGATTTTTTGATGAAAACTAAATTAATAAAAGTTTCATTCCATTCATTTTTATGTTCTTCTTCTCATTATTAAAAGAAGATTTTTGGAGTTCATGAGTGTTTTTACTATATTGTTGATTTAGGTTTGGTTACAAAAAAAGGAGAAGGTTTCTTTATTTTTCATTATATTTCGTAACCTGACCTTAAATGGTCAGTTAGGAAATAACAGAAAAGGTTTCCTTATATTTCACATATATATATATATATATATATTATATACATATGTATGTATATATATAGTGAATAGCTATTGAGGTGTTGATTGACGTTATGATACGTGTGTATCCGCACAAGTGTCTTTAAAAATAAAAGTACAGTAATAAAAAATTAATATTTTGAATAAACAATTTATGTGCTAGTCCCCATGATTCTAAAGAAAAAAAAAGGTTAGGTTACCTCCTCCATTTCGGGAGGGATTCAAGCTCCCATGGGATTCAAGTGGAGGTAACCTGACCTTTTTTCACCATTAGGGCATATTATTGAACAAGAAAATAAAAATACAGTCATAAAAAAAATTTATTTTTTTATGAATGTATTTCTAAATATCACTGTGATTCTAAAGAAAAAAGGTTAGGTTACCCCTTCCTTTGGGAAGGGTTCAAGCTCCCATGGGATTCAAGTGGAGGTAACCTGACCTTTTTTCACCATTATGGAAAGCGTTCATTAGGCCACGTTACCATTAGTGCTTCTGAGTGATACTAAACTGATGTTACGTGTGTTGTGTTCGCGCACCATTCAGCACATCGTTTGCCATGCCTACCTGTCAATCAATATATCGTTCTCGACTTTGCTCCAGACCGATAACTCTTACCGTCCGTTTACCGTGCGAGCAGCGCTAAAGTGCCGTATCAGGAAACTAATTTTCCGCGTAAGTTATCCGACATTTCTCATTGTTCTCGTGTTGGCTTTCTTTACCTTTGCCAAGTTTTCTTTTGTTGATGCTACGAAGAAGAATTTTAGGCCTGCCAATTTTATTCAATACCCACTCATTTGTTCTTCGATCCAAGTAAGAAATATACACAGTATTCCCTGTAACACCACATTTCAAATGCCTCAATTTTCTTCCTGTCAATTAGTTTTAGATTCCATCCTTCACATCCATAAATGGCAACTGGAAAAATTAACGAATCAATGATTCTCAATTTCATCTTTAGGGGCAGATCACGATCTCTCCATAATTTTATCAGATCAGCGACCAGTGTTTTAGCAGTTGCCTGTCGTCTCTTTACATCATTTGAGCAGTCACTATTTTTATTTATTCTTGACCCTAAGTAATCAAATTCATCAACTTCTTCAATATCTTGCCCATTAACCTTCACTTTACTGGAATCAAGATTATCACCAATCTCCATAATTTTACAATAATTTTAGTTTTACACACATTCAGAAACAATCCTTTTTTCTTACTTGCTTCACATACTCTCCTCAGAGTTTCTTTAAGATGATCCTTAGAATTACAAATTAGCACAGTATCATTCTGCACAACGAAGGTTGTTTATCTTCAGTCCTCCAATTTTGATGCCAGTCTCTAAATCTTCCAAAGCTTCATGCACAATATTTTTGGCATAAAAATTAAAAAGGTGAGGTGATAAAATACAGCCCTGCCTGATACCGTTACCTATTGTGAAAAAGTCTGCGTTTCTCATGTTTGTTCTCACAGTTCCTTCCTGTTCCTGGTACAGTAGCTTAATCAGCTGAATTATGTGGATTGTGAAACTCACAATAGTCATCGTTTCCCATAGTTTCTCATGTTGAACACAATCAAATGCTTTTGCATAATCTATAAAACACAAAACGACTGGAACATTGAATTCTTTGCATTTTTCAATAATCAGTCGTAGACTTAAGATCTGATCTCTGGCTCCTCTACCCCTTCTGAAACCTGCTTGCTCTTCTGGCATTTCTTCAAGTTTTCTTGAGATTCTCTTCAATATGATTTTAAGAAGAATCTTGCTAGCATGAGAAATTAGGCTAATAGTCCTGTAATTTGAGCAGATTTTCAGATCTCCTTTTTTTCGTAAGGGGATGAAAATTGATTTCTTCCAGTCTGATGGCCACCGTCCCATTTCCCAAATTTTTACAATAATTTTATGAAAAAACTCGGCACCCTTCACACCTGTAGCTTTAATCAATTCTGTTGGGATTTCATCAATTCCAGGTGATTTGCCACATGTTAGTTCTCTGATAGCTTTTTCGACTTCTTCCTTCAGTGGAACTGGTTCATGATCACACTCTTGAAAAGCGGGTGGCAGATCATTATCCTTAATAATACGTAAAAATTGCACACTGCTAGATACAGTGTTGGTCAGTTGTAGAAAGTTCTTGCGTAGGCGTGTTACAACGAGTAACAATAGACCACAAGGGAATACCAGGTTTATGGATCTTTAGGAGTCCATAAAATTGCAGAAGCTGGTAACCTGTTGCATGGAGTTTCCAACGAATGTTTCTTAGAATTTTGTTAGAAAGAAACCAGGCATGCCCAAGCTTATTGACTTTGGATTCCAACTTCTCCAATATCTTGATGGGAGAATCCTGTATGGGTACATAGACTTCATGATCTTGCAGAAGAGAGAGAGAGAGAGAGAGAGAGAGAGGGGGGGGGGCCTTGTATATGTAATCAGATTTGTCCATAACAGTACGCTGGCTCTTATTGGTGGGTAAGATTGCAATGTTATTATCTTTGCATAAAGAGGTAAGGGCTTCGTGTTGATAACATCTAAGATTGGTAACAGCATGTTGTAAGATGGATGCAGTTCTAAAGCGAATTTCATTTACAGTTTCTTCAGGTAATTAGCCAAATGACACTTCCACTCCCATAGCCAGAATTTTGGAGTAATAGGAGTTTCCCAAGGAAGGACGGCAAATTTCATGCCATATGTTAGGAGCTCCTTTTGTTCCACAGATAATTGCTTGCTGCTTAAATTCTGTGAATTATCTCAGCCCTCATGTGCAACCCATGAGTGTTCCTAATAGCATATGATTCATGCAGTAAAGCATTGCATTTGCTTTGTTTGCTCAAATTATTATTATTATTATTAGCCATATGGTGCAAGGAAGCCTGAGGCTTATGCTGCACCAGCCAAAAAAAAAATTTCTGAATTACCTTGAGAGAGAGAGAGAGAGAGAGAGAGAGAGAGTGAAAACAAAAGTCAGAAGTAGAAAGGAAAATCACCAAGAAAGAGAAGAATGATGATATCCAACTCAGGACCCTGGGTGTGCACATACTTGGCACATACTCTGGTATGTGCCAAGCCCATACTCACCAGATGTGATCCCCTGGGGTTAAATGGTAAACCTCTGTCTCATGTATGGCTTGAGAACATAAAACATGAACGATAATAGAAAAAGTGGAGGGAGAAACCAAACCTCTTAACTCCTGCATGAGCCTGGCTTTATTAATGCTAACTCTCTTTAATTCTTGATGCACACTGCCAGTTCACATTCCTAAAGTTCTCAAACCAAAATTAAAGCACACAATGGCAAGAAAAGGACTTCCTTGTACCTAAATTCTCTAGGAATAATGCAGTAGGCTTTGCAGTGATGTGCAAAATGTAAATTCTGTCTGTTGCGAGCTTCTGACAAAAACAGCTTCTGCAAGCTAACAGTAACACCATACACATTAAAGGCCATACATTCATTAGAAAAACATTAGTAAACAGGCTTTGGGCTGCATATCACTGTATAATTTCTAACGACTGACAGATGGTTTAAGTTAAACTTTATTAAAATAAATAAATAAATAAATAAATAGATATATACATAAATAAAGCACTAAAACAGATACAAAATAAAAGCATTAGAATACTTAAAAGTGTTAAAATATATATATATATATAAGTAAAAAAAAAGCAATAAAATAGAAGCTTCAGGGTGAGATGTCCTTTCATCGGCTAGTCAGTGTACTGAGTGTATATATATAGATATATAGACAAAAAGGTAAAAATCAGTATATTTGTGTATGTGGTGAGGGAGTTGGTTTATAAAGTGTAGTAACTATGGAAGAATCGGAAGAACCTGTAAGTAAAAAATCAATTTACCTGAAATAAAAATAAAATGCAATTAATAATTGTAAGAACCAAGAGCTGTTGGTCCTAGGACTTTAACTACTTCATCAAAAGGGTCAGCAGTAAAAATCATAGGAGCCACAACAATAGTCCAGGTCTCTGTTTCTGTTATGATGTATATGTAAATGGTATATGTATACATCACAGCCGACCCGACAGAGACCAGAAGGAAGAATAAAATAAAATAATAAATAAACTATAAAATAAAAATAAAATCCTGTGGAAAGAGAAGTATGAGATTTAAACTCACAAATATCTAAGAGATGGGTCAAAAAACAAGAAAACTTACTGTCTGTATTGACCGAAAGACGTTGTTGTCAATGGTGATTGAAGGAGAACTGAATGTTCACTTGCAGTGTATATGTCAGTTGAAGTAGCGCCCTGTGTGTGGGGGGGTTGAAATCATAATCTGGAACTGTACCCGTGTGATGGGGAAGCGAGCAATTAAACAGATGAGGCAAAAAGCGAGCAGAGGGAGGAAAGAAAAAATAAGTAGTGTGGAAAAGATACAAAACTTTGTAATAGAAGAAACAGGTAGCAATAGTAGAGAAATAGCATCTCAATATTGCTTTGCCAGCCTAATTGCTCATGAGAAATAAAATATAGTAAAGAGAACAGCAGAAAGTAATTAAAATGGAGGTGAATAAAGTAGTGCTCTGGGGTTGCAAGCCCGTACCACAAATGGCCCCTGGACGGAATATATATATATACATACACACATTGAAATAACAGGAGATGACTGAACATGATCAAAAATCAGAACTCCAGTGCTGATAAATAATGCAGTATTACGCATAAGTAAGGAATGCTAGCGCTCATCACACTGTAGTATGGCACACTCCATAATGGGGTGTATGTGAACTCCCCTATTGCAATTCATTGTACTGTTACACCTGACTGTGTGGATTGCCTTAAGCTATGAGCACTGGTGGTAATCATGTGAGTAGTCAAAGGTTTCAATGTCATAGTGGGGATCAAGGTTATGTTCCTTGATCCAATAATGTTCAACAACAGCAGAACATTACTGATTGTGGGTCTGCACACACTCCTGGACATCTTCATAGCAGCACTTCTTGTACCTTATTTACCTGTGCATAGACACATTCCGGTTCCATTAGTGGTAGGCAATTGGAGATTTCTAAAGTAAGACTGCAGCTTTTTAATTGCGGTTATCCCCCTGGTGTTCTGGATAGGTGTAAGTTGCAAGCTCACGATTTTGTCACTTGATCAAATCCTCCCCGTGATAATGAATTTATCTCTGTGGCCTACATTCCTTATTATCTGGGCACATTGGAATGTCTTGCTAGAATTTTATGTTCTTACCATATACTGTGTGGGTAATTCCTGGGTAGGAAATTGTATTCCATTATTTCCAGAATGAAAACACCCATTCCTCCCTTTTTTACGGAGCAGTTCCATTTTCCATATTATATGTCCAGATTGCAGGATGTGTTATTTTGGTGAGAATGCCAAGAGGTTAAAAGATCATGTCTGAGAGCATGAGGTGGCTCTCCACACTGTTAACTTTGAATGCCCTGCAGTTGCTGATTATTATTGGGTTGAGCAGCATAACCTTGACCCCTGATGCGACATTGAAACCTTTGACTAGTCACATGATTACTGCCGGAGCTCATGGCTTGAGGCACTCCACATAGTCAGCTGTAACAGTACTAGGAATCATAATAGGGGAGTTTACTTACACCCCCATTATGGAGTCTGCAATACTGCAATGCAATGAGTGCTGGTATTCCTTACAGATGCGTAAAACTTCGTTACCGGCATTGGAGTTATGATTTGCAGTCATGTCCAGTCGTCTTATGTTATTTTACCCAATGTATATATATACTTAGTACACCATACACCGCTAGCTGATGAAGGGACACCTCGCACTAAAAACTTCTATTTTATTGCTTTTTACTTATATATATATATATTTTAACACTTTTATTTTATATCTGTTTTAGTACTTTGTTTATGTATATATCTATTTATTTTAATAATGTTTAACTTAAACTAGTATGTCGGTTATTACTAGAAAAACTATATAGTGAGATTTCTTCAACCTGGAAAGTTTTAACTGGAGAAATGAAGCATCCTTGGGTGGAATCCACCACTGAAGATGGTCCCAGATGTTGACGTCACTTTGATCTGTGATCATAAACACAAAACAGTGGATGGCTTTATATTGTTGGCACATTTGATGTCAAAATAACACAATAGGAAGTCTGAGCTTGGCATTTAACCACTTGATGAGAAAATATTTGGCTGATGCAATAGGCCGATGGGTGGATTTCAAAGTGAAGAACCAGATTAGTGAGTCATAGATGGAAAAATATTTCTGTATTGTGTTTGGATTTTGAATGAGTCAGGTTGTTCTTCATAAATAAGGATCTCACACGTCCCGGATTTATGGATTTTACAGATCTCTGTCCTGACTTTTTTTTTTTTTTTTCAAAACAGTGTTGTTTCTCAAATATTTTCACCTGATATCTGGCAATATTGAGTCTAGCTCAACTATACAAATAACTCAAAACAACATAGCCCATGCCCACAGTTAACCTTATGGTGGTGACATAGTGTGACCAGTACCAAGATATATTATCATTGTGTTACTTTGTTGTGAAATATCTTTAATGATTTGAGTTAATCATTGTCTCAGTTCGCAGTGTTCTTGTCAATTTCTCAGTGTTCTACTTTTAGCGTTTCATTATTTTTATATTTGGAATGTATAAATAATTTTATATTTTGAATATAAAAATAATCCTTCTTTAAAATGCTGAAGAGAAAATGCATGTTTACTAACTGTTTATAGGAGCAATTCCCATTAATAAAAGAAAGTAGTGTTAGTGGTGAGTCCTCAAAAGTGGAGTGTTCCTTGTGCTGTGCTTAGTGTTGGTCATAAAGGAAAGGCAAATATATTTGATCATGCCAGCACAAAAAACATAAGGCTGCTGGCTGCAAAATCCTCCAGTCAATCATTAAAGTCATTTTAGGCAAAAACACTCTGGGCAACAAAGAAAGAGATCTAGCCGAAAAAAGAGGCTACGTTCGTTTATCATACCATCAAACACAATCATAGTTTCCAGTCAATGGACTGTACTTCAGCTCTTTTAAAAACATTTCTAAAGAAAAAATTTACCTGTTCTCAAACCAAATGTTGGGTTATTGCTGTGAATACCTCCAGAGGCTCACATCTGGTGAGTATGGGCTTGGCACACCCAGGGTCCTGAGCTGGATATCATCATTCTTCTCTCTCTTGGTGATTCCCTTCTACTTTTGACGCTCTCTCTCTCTCTCTCTCTCAGGGTAACTTCGGGAATTTTTTTTTTTTTTTTTTGGCTGATGCAGCATAAGCCTCAGGCTTCCTTGCACCATGTAGCTAATAATAATAATAAATAATAATAATGTATTATCACCACAAGCAAGGAATGAAAATCTGGAAGCCCTAAAAAATATAAAGTATTACTGCTTAGCTGTAAATGCTTCTAACCACACTGATCTAAAGATTGTACTGATTATAGTGAGGTATTTTTATCCGGATAAAGGCATTGCAACAGAAATATTAGAATTTTGCAGTCTCCCTGGAGAAACCTCTGATCTTATTGTTGACTACATTTTAAAAGTTGCTAATAAACATGACGTTGTTGATAAAATGCAAAGTACTGCATATGGGTAGCAATAACCGAAGGGAAACGTACCAACTGGGTGGTACTACACTCAGGGATGTGGAAAGTGAAAAAGACCTGGGAGTAATTGTGCACTCAAATATGAAGTTTGCTGAACAATGCAGACGGGCTGCCAGGGCAGGTCATGGAGTTTTGTCAGTGATATATAGGAATTTTGCTAGCGGGACAGAGAGGTGATAATCCCGTTATACAAGGCAGTGGTCAAGCCACATCTAGAGTACTGTGTACAGGTCAGTTGCTAGAATGAGTACAAAGAAGAGCAACAAGATTGGTGAGGGGAATAAAGGAGTGCTCTTACCAAGAAAGGCTTAAGTTCTGCAAATTGCAGCACCTGGAGAGTAGGCACCTGCAAGGTGATCTGATTGAGGTGTATAAGGCCTTGAATGGGTTGAGCAAGCTGAATGCTGATGGGATTCTTCGTCTTGCTCAGACTAAGAACCTGAGGGGGCACAATTTCAAATTGAGGAAAGATAGTTGTAGAATAGATGTGCCAAAATTTGCCTTTAGCCAGTAGGTAGTTGATTGATGGAACAGGCTTCCATCTTTTGTTGTGGAAGCTAATAGCCTAAATAAATTTAAGGCTGAGCTGGACAGGCATTTGGAACGAATGGAGGGATGAAATGGGAGGTTTTTTTTGTTTTTTTTTACTGATGCTGCATAAGCTTGCTTTCTTGCATCATATGCCTCTACTAGGTATTTCATCAGATAATACCAATACAAACTTTGGTGGATTTAAAAAGGAAAGGCAAAAACAGTGTATTTACAAAAATTTAAGAAAAGTTAAACAGAAAAATAATAAGTGTAGTCTGTGCAGCACACATTATTCATAATAGTGTACAAATTGCAGTTGATATATTACCAATATATTCAGGTGATTCTGTGGAAAGTTCTTCAGTATTTTCGCCATTTCACAGTCAGAGTAGAACATTTGAAACGTTTTTGTGATTTTGTGGAAATTGAGTATAAAACTGATCTAAGGCATAGCAAAACACGATGGTTTTCACTAGAATGAGCTCTGAATAGTTTTATTGAACTTTATGATGGACTACAGAGTTATATCTTGAGTCAGGATAAATGTTCATATATTTTATGTGAATTTTTTTAACAACAGGAAATCTTTTGTATTTCTTCTATTTCTGAGAAGTCAGATAAAGATATTTTCTGATGCTATTCAGGGAATTGAATGTGAAGAGGTAACAGGTTTTGATGTTAAGAAAGAAATAGATTTCCTCATTACAAACCGTATAATACGACGAAATAAAATATTCTTACATGTTGATGTGAAAACTGAACTTAAGTCTTCATAAAGGAGGTATGACTGAAGAATCATTCAAAAAAAAAATGCTGCAAGTTTTTATAATACTGCACTTCAGTACATTCAAAAATGGACCGTTCATTCGTTTAATGTATTTGCACATATAGAATGGATTTCACTGAGAAAATCCTTTTGTTGGGAAAATTTCACAGAATGTGCTGAGGAAATAAAGATTATCTTACCTAACCTCAGTATAAATGAAGAAAGTCTCTTTGATGAATGCAGTAATGTCAAATTGTATTCAACGGAGAATAATGCTAATTGTAAGACTGCAGACAGATGGAAAGAAGTATTTTCTCATTTTCAGAAGGAACAAATAACATGTAATGAAATAAAGTTACTTGTGGGTAAAAAGATCAAATATGTCTTAAAAGATCAATGGTCTTAAAAGATCAATGGTCTTAAAAGATCAAATACCTCAGTAGAATGTATTTTCTCTTTGATGAATTCATTATGGACTGATGAGAAAAACTGCTTTCAGCCGGACACAGTTAAAGAAATTTTGATTATTAAAACCCATTATAAGGACGTACCATGTTTAGACTTTTTTGATGTTATATCAAAAGACCTAAAGCTTTTAGAAAAAGTCCATTCTTCAAATAAATATGTCAGAAGTGATGAAAGCAAACACATATATAGCAACATGTCATCTGTCAATCATAAGGAGGGAGAGAAGTTGTACAAATTTGTGATTATAGCCTATGGACTGCAAAGGATGAGGAACGGATTAACAAAAAACATGAGTGGTTGTCTTGATTTTTTTTAAGGTTTTTCTTGTTTATATTTAATATTCTCTTAGTTAATTTTTCATATGTGTATTCTCTCATTCCTTTTTAGAATAGTTATTTCATATGTATATTTACTTAATGCAGATACACTTCTTTTAAAAGTCTATTAAGTATTGTGCTCGAAAACATTGCCCCTGACATAGATAGATCTGCATTTCACAGAGTCCCGGTTTTTTGTTTTTAAAATTTGGGATCCCTGTTCATAAACCGAAAGGAAATTAGAGAATAGCTTTGTGCAATGAACTGAGAAGTGAATTTCAGAATCCAGGTTTATGCCTGAAAATTTAATCTGGTTTTCAGGAGGATATCCTTTAGGTTGGATTCTAACCTGTAGGAAAGAGGAGATTGTAGGAGGAGAATTTAGTAGGTATTGGACTTCTAGAGGTTAACACACAAACCAAAAGTGAACCAAAACTGAAACACGCAAACCAGAAATTGTATTATTTTCTTACAAGGAGGTCAAATATTCTCTAAACATGTATGCACAAAATGGCATTCACTTGACAAAGATTCAAGATTTAGTTGGCCAATGGGAAGCTTTGCTTAGTTTTTTTTTTTTTTTTTTTGAGGAGGTCATGGACACACATTTCATAACATATGAACCGGCATGTTGGAATTTGATATAAATTTAGATACAATGACCTTCATGTCAGTACGTCTAACTTAATACTTCATCTCTGTCAGTACATCTAACCAAATTTTAAAGTGTGTGTATATAATCAGAGAGTAAATGCAATCAAGAGAGAGCCATTAAAGGAAAGAGAAAAGCGAGAATGCCATCACCATTTAGTTTACTCAGTCTATTTATGTAATCACTTCAATCATTTCTGCTCATAGACATCTAGTTTCTAGATGCTGCAATTTACAGAACTCAAGTTGTTCTTGATATGAGTACCCTTACCAAGCCAATGACCAATCTTATTGCTCTTTTTTGTAACTATTCCAACAGATTCATATCAAGAGGCAGCCTGTCCGTTACCTTATGTTATAGGATAATCACCCCTTTGTCTCTGCTGGCAAAATTGTATATCATTGACTGGATCCCACCCCAGTGCTGTTCCAGTAACCTGTCTGCTCTACTTGGCAAACATTGTGTTAGACTGTATTACCTATGTCTTTCATCACTTGATTAAATAATTAATTATTCATAAATCTAGCTTAAGTAAAACGGATGAAAATTATATATTAATTATTATATGTAATTCATAATATTTTATATTTCCCACGCTTACTAATCATCATGAGAAACTAATAACCAGCAGATTTTGGTACCAGCTTGTGACTCAGAGTAGGGTCATTCAATTTTGTCATTGCCAGCAACTGAAATGCCTGCTTACATAAGTTCTTTATATACAGATGACAATGAATTGTCCAAAAATTTTCATGAAAATATCAGGAAATACAATAATGCTTTCTCTTTTGTTTCTTCTGTAGCAAATGTGAAACTGCCGTCCGGTCGTAGGCCTTAAGCATTTCGAATTTTGGGAAATATCCATCATTCTATCAGTTCCTTATTTCCAGGGCAATATGAAATCCCGGCTTACGGCCAATTATAAATATTAGATTTAGTGCAGGCAAATAATTTTCGAATACAAAAACCCGAAATAGGCTCCTAAACCAAGAAATCGTTGAACAGTTAAGCACAATTTTATATGATGTTAACCCATATGCTCGAACTTACAAATTCATGAAGGAAAAACTGGATGATGAATACAACTGAGCATTTGCTGAAAACCAACAACCCAATTTAGATTTTGTTTTAAAGTTCTGTCATGAACCAAATGAAGACCATGGGCATTTTAATGGCCCTATAGTATCAGAGGTTGCTGCGATTTTTGAATTGCATGATGGTGCACCACCGTTCAACCATTTGATTGCTGTTTACCCTCAAGAGGGGCAGATACAAGTTATAGAATATGACAGCATGCATGTTGACCCTATGGTATATCCACTTATTTGGCTGTGAGGAGAGCCTGGTTGGCATATTTCTATGATGCACAACAGAAGACAAACAGCTATCCATCATCAGCTCACTTTATGAGAATATGTTTGCTATAAAATTGCAGTCAGAGGTTCACTCCCCACAGGAGATTTCAATCCTGTATTAAATGCAGGAAAACTGTCTCAACAAGTATTAGTTGATTATTATTGTAGGATTGAATGAGATTGTTTGAAGTTTATAATGCATCAGCAATCTCGGTTAAGAATTGAAAGTTATGTTGGAATCACTGACACTTTAAATGCAAGAGCAGCAAATGAAATTCTAAGAGCAGGTCGTATTGTTATGCTTCCATCTTCGTTCAGTGGAAGCCCTCGAAATACCATTAACTATCAGGATGCTATGGCGATTGTTCGGAAATTTGGAAATCCTGATATATTTATCACAATGACCTGCAATGGAAATTGGGACAAAATACGACAATCTTTACTCCCTCACGAAACACCCAACAATCGGCCAGACATTGTAGTTAGAATTTTAATGCTAAAGTTCAGGAACTGTTGCGGCTGATTAAAACACAGAATATTTTGGAGTTGCTAAAACTTATATTTGCACCATAGAATTTCAAAAAAGTGGTTTACCTCATGTCCATTTACTTCTTTCTTTAGAAGACAATGTACAGTAGGCCCCCGTTATAATGCGGTTCGCTTTACGCTGATTCGCTATAATGCTGTTCTTATATTATAAGAACAGCATTGTATCTGACTATAACGCTATCTCAGATCACTATAACACTCTTTTACAGATTGCATTTTTGGCATATTTAACGAAATCGCTTCATTTGATGGAGTCAATAGCTTGAAAATGAATATCAAAACAGCATTAAAACGTTTCCCACGCCGACTTGAGAAATTTTCCCACGCTCGGTGATATTTTCCTCGCACACTAATTTAATTGCAGTACAGTGACTTGTTAACGTTGATCTTGAAACTACGTTTCAAGATCAACATTTTAAAAAATGATCAAGTGTATTGCTTGTAATATTTGTGTTATATGCATTTATTCGAAGTCTAGTCATCACTCAGTAAAGTATTAGACATCGTGCATAACGGGCAGTTTACTCGAACATTGTATCATGATTAATGCAACCAACGCAGTTACATTTTCTAAGAGTTAATAATGGCGGATAAGAATGAAAAAGCAACAATGTCTGGATGCAGTAACAAGACTACAAATGTAAGAAAAAGACTGAATTTGAAAATTAAATTAGACATTTTGAAGCGAATCGATTCCGGTCAAAGACAAGCGGATGTGTGCCATAATTTAGGACTTGCAAGTTTAACTGTAAGAACAATTATAAAAAAAAATAAAGAATTAATTTTAACAGCAGGAAAGATAGCAGTTCCATTGCAAGCAACTAGGGCTAGGCCGGCTATTAGGATTTTATTGAAGATAATATCCAATGCAGAATTCAGTTAAGTTAAATATTTTTTAAAAAAAAGAGAGAGAGAGAGAGAGAGAGATTAGCCAATATGATGATCTGAAGAAAACTCACCTAAAAAAAAAAAAAAATTTGAACCATTTAAAACTAGTAAGGGCTGATCGAATAGATTTAAAATCCAGGGAGAAGCCGCAAGTGCAGATTAAGGAGCCGAAACTTTTAAAAAAGAACTTGTTAAAATTATTGAAGAAGGATATTAGGTGTTATACTTCTCAACAAGTATTTAACATAGATGAAGCAGGACTTTTGTGGAAATTAATGCCTGAAAGAAGTTTCATATTGAAAGAAGAAAAAAACATGCCAGGTTTCAAAGTGGCGAAGGATCGGTTTACTTTATTGTTGGGTGATAACGCTGTGGGGGATTTAAAATTAATACCCCTTTTAGTTTATTTGGAAAAGGGCCAAAGTTCGACCCAAAATCGACACATTTTTCTTGATTAAATTCATAAATTAAATTAAATCAATTTAGATCAATTAAATTCATGATTTTAATTGGAATTTTAAGTTTAATTTTGGTACGTAAGTAGTTACCACATAATTATATACGTATGTTATGCAGAATATTTTGGAGCACTATGGCCATAGTTGCCGATGCGCCTAATAAATCCCGAAACAAACAAGCAGAATATTTTATATGTACAAATATTTGAATATTAAATATTTTTACCGACATTTGTGCATCTTTTCACTACCATTTATTATTGATTAGGAAATATCCTATGGCACCGATCGCAACTCACAAATACATATGTTACTTTATGGGAATGTGGCACTTGCTTAGCGCGGATTCACTTAGCACTCTGTTTTTCCGGAACGAATTATCAGCGTTAAGCGGGGGTCACCTGTATAAAATAAGGGAAATCGAGGACATAGATAAAGTAGTAAGTTTCCTCAGATACAAGAAATGAGAAAGGATTTGACACATACTGGCTTACCTGTTCACGACAAAACATGGACTACATTTCTTTAGGACAGCTAGAGAAAACTCTGCTACCAATTGCAAAATTTTTACAATGGTGGGTACAGCTGGTAAGATTATAATTGACAAGTCATATCCTTTATGCTTGTATGCATATATAAACAGGTAACCCTTGTATAACACAATAGTTCGATTCCTACAAAATCTTGTGTAATGTGAAACCGTGTTATACGGGACTAAGAACCAGTACAAAAAGGGGAGGTTACATTACAAAAGCCAACAAAAATATGCCATTTTTTAAATAACTATCAGAAACTTAATTTTTATAGTAGTAATAACTTAATATTTTAACTTTATTTTTTTCATAGTAGTAACTTAAATAGTAATAATTGAACAAACGTCTTACCTTACAAACTGTGTTACTTATATGTCAGATAATGTGCTTTCATTTAATTTTCTTTCTCTTCATCGTCACTAAGCACAATCCCTTCTGCAGCATCTAGATTTCATGTACCTTCTGCTCTCTTTAAAAGCCACAAACTGCACTCTTCAAAGTCACAATTATTTTTTATGGTGTCAAACAAGCACAAGTTCAATAGCACAGAACCTAGGGATCTCTCAACAAAATACAGTGGATCACCGCTTTAAATGATACATGAAAATAAGAAGAATATTTTCCAGTTAGCAAAATAAAAATAATTGACGCTTAATTAATACATACTGTAATATGTGCATACTAATTGTTATTTCTATTCACTGACTTTTTTTTTTTTTTTTTTTGGTGTAAATTTTAAAACAGTGAAAATGATAAGCAATTAATAATGAAGAACACGGCATGCACAAGTTGAAACAAACACGATACGGAGTAATGAGTTTCTGAAAATTTATGTCTTTTATATGATTAAATATTTCATGGAAGGGGAAACACATTTCACCATAATAACATGAAAACCCACAGAATTCCAGCTATCTATACCATAGCAATGCAAAGAGATCGAGTTTACTACCCGTTTATAATTGATTACACTAACAGAAAAGACCAATAAACCGGAAATTGCAAATTTTTTTATTGTTTTATGGTAGTGACCCCCCAGAAATGTGCTTTAGAAAAATATCATGAAGGCAATAGCAACTAGCGAGTCAACAGCGGGGATTCACAAAAAGGAATGGAAATGTTGAAAATTACATCTAACATAATAGCAGGTTTTCCCAGCACGAAAACTCAAAAATACCATGTTTTCGAGATTTCCAGGCAATTCTCAAACCATGTAGAATTGTAAACCATATATTAAAAAAGAGCAAAACATTGTAGAATTGTCTGTATATAGTTTTTGCTGTTGTTGTTTTTAAGGTTATTTCAGCCAACGTCCTGCTCAAAAACAAAATTTTCGGTTTTGAGGCCTTGCGGAAAAAAGATACATTTCATCAGTCAGCCCTTAAAGTAAATGAGGTGATCTTATTTCTCCTTCAAGGACTATGGTTAAGTAAAAGGATTACTAGTCCCTCTTTTTTAGCCGTGACTAATTTAAATCCCAAAAAATAAATCTAAAAGTTGTGTTTATACACTGTTATACAGTATTGAATTTTTGGTGGAAATGTATGGAACAGTTGAAATATCTTGGATTAAGAGGAATGGAGGCAGTAAAAATTTAAAAAGCCACCTTGAAGTTTTTTTTCCATAATGATATACACTGGAGGGAGATATGGGTCAGGGAATCCTTTTATGTGTCCTGATAGCTTCAAAACATATATGTGGATTCAAAGATGTTAGAATTTAAATTATTGAAGGGCTGATAATTAGATTAGGATGGATTTTAACTTTTAATTAAAAGTTGTCACGAAGTTTTAAAAACTTTGAACATTTCTACTTAGTATTTATCAATATCCATTGTAGTCTAAGGGCTTAGTCTTTCGATGGTTATTATTATTATTTATTATTTTATTTTATTTTTTTATATTTTTGAAGTTGTTATTAGCATTAGCATTAGCATTAGTAGAGGCATTTGATGCAAGAAAGCAAGCTTATGCAGCATCAGCCAAAAAAAAAAAAAAAACACCCCACTTCCACTTCACCCCTCTGTTCGTTCAAAATACCTGTCCAGCTGAGCCTTAAACTTATTTAGGCTATCAACCTCCACCACAAGGGATGGAAGTCTGTTCCACCAACCAACCACCCGCTGGCTAAAGGCAAATTTCCGCACGTCTATCCTACATCTGTCTTTCCTCAATTTGAATTTATGCCCTCTCAGGTGATTTTTCTGAGCTAGAGGAAGAATCCCATCAGCATTGAGCATGCTTAAACCATTCAAGGCTTTATACACCTCTATCAGATCACTTTGCTGGTGCCTAGTCTCCAGACACTGTAATTTGCAAAACTTAAGCCTTTTTTCGTAAGAGCACCCCTTTGTTCCCTTCACTAATCTTGTTGCCCTTCTCTGTACTCGTTCCAGCAGCTCTACATCCTTCTTGAAATGAGGCCTCCAGACCTGTATACAGTACTCTAGGTGTGGCCTGACCATCGCCTTATACAATGGAATAATCATCTCCTTATCCCTGCTGGAAAAATTCCTGTATATCATTGACAGTACTCCATGAGCTACTCTTGCAGCCCGTCTGCACTGCTCAGAGAACTTCATATCTGCCTGCACAACCACCCCCAAGTCCCTTTCATTCTCTACCACTGTCAGTGTAGTACCACAGAGTTGATACATTGCTCTGGGGTTGCTGTTTCCCATGTGTAGTACTTTTCATTTGTCAATGTTAAACTTCATTTGCCACCTCTCAGCCCATCTGCTCAACCTTTCCAGATCCTGTTGCAGCAGCATAGTGAAAGTAGTGTCCTTGACAACCCTGCCAACCTTTGTATCGTCTGCAAACTTGAACATTAAGCCCGATATACCATCATCAGTATCATTTATAAATACAGAAAGCAATAATAGACCCAACACTGAGCCCTGAGGGACTCCACTAATAACATCAGTCCACGATGAGCAGTGTCCATTGATTACCACTCTCTGTCTTCTCCCCCTCAACCACCCCTTTATCCATAGCAGCAATTTGCCTCCAATGTCACACTGCTCCAATTTGTGCAGCAGTCTTCCATGTGCAACAGTATCAAAAGCCTTTCTAAGATCCAAGTATATAATATCAAAGTTATTCCCTGCATCCAGTTCTTTTGTGACTGCATCATAGTATCCAATCAAGTTGGTCAGGCAAGACTTCCCCTTAACAAAACCATGCTGTGTCTGAGCTATAACTGAAGTCTTGTCTAAATGATCCTGCAGTGCTTCTTTAACCAGTGCCTCCATTAATTTTCCTGGAACAGAAGTTAAGCTCACAGGTCTATAATTACTTGTGTCGGCCTTTGATCCTCCTTTGTGAATTGGGGTCACATTTGCACATTTCCAGTCTATGGGTACCTCCCCTGAGTCCAAGGAAGCTCTCATAATTATGGCTAAGGCTTTGCTTACTTCCTTTGCTGCCTCCTTTAATATAACTGGATAGATCCCATCCACCCCGGGTGCCTTTCTTGTGTTTATCTTCAACAGTTTCTCCTCCACTTTACTTCCAGTTATTTCAAGATTCTGTAGCTTACTGCTAGAGTTGAATACACCTCTGGCATTTCCCTCGCTGAATAACTCCTCATGTGTGAATGTCGATGCAAAATATTCATTTAGTTTGTTAGCTACCTGAGCAGGATCATCAACAGTTGACCCATCAATATCAAGTGGACCAATCTGATTCATCCCCTTCCTTCTAGAGTTTACATAAGTAAAGAACTCTTTGCTGTTTTTCTTTGCATCCCTTGCCAAGGATTTCTCGTAATCTGCCTTCGCCTGCCTAACCTCCTTTGTAACTTGGTTGCATGTCAACTTGTATCTATCATAGGCTTCTGTGTCATGTGTTAATTTGTATGTATCCCATGCATTTTTCTTCTCTGCCATATGCCTCATTAGTTCATCTGACATCCATTTTGGCCTAAACCTTGAACAATATTTCTTAGTTGGTATGTAAAGCCTAGTAGCTTCCAAGATAAGTTCTTTGAATGCTTCCCATTTTGAATTTGCTATTGGTAACATCATCAGTTGGTCCCACTGTATAGAATTTAAATACTGTCTCAGTCCATCGTAGTCGCCTTTACGGAAGCAATAACCCTTCCCTTTACCCCTGATGGTAGTTACCTCTTTGAGTAAATCCCACTTCAGCACACTGTGATCACTGCCACCTAGTGGTTCATTTATCTGCAGATTCTTAATGCATGAAGAATCACTGCTGATAATCAAATCAAGAGTATTACTCCCTCTTGTTGCTCCCGAACATGCTGATGTAGAAAACAATCATCCAATAAATCCACAAAAGCCCTGCTAGTGTGTGAGTAACCAGCCCCCAAATTCCAGTCAATATCTGGGAAGTTAAAATCTCCCATTATAAGACTCTCTGATTTACTGGCCCACTCTATTTCCCTGTACAGTTCCTTATTATACTCATCAGAGTCATTAGGCCTATAGCACACTCCTACTCTCAATTTTGATCTCCCAATGCTTATGTCACACCAAACTGACTCAACACTGCACTGTCCAGCGATGTCGACTGGCTTCACTTCCTTGGTTTTTATGTGTTTCTTAACTAATAGCATAACCCCTCCTCCCCTCCTGTTCTGTCTATCCTTTCTGTAAACGTTGTACTCCCCAAATTGCAGTTCTGCATCCCTTATATCTGTGTGACACCACGTCTCTGATATCCCAACAATATCTGCCTTTGATGTTTTGAGCAATACTTCAAATTCATCAAATTTATTTACTAAACTCCTAGCATTGGTGTACACGCAAGTATACCTGCACCTGTTTCTATTCTTAGCTACCCTAACACAACCCATGTGTTTACTTGTACCGCAATGGCTCCAAGCAGTCTCTGAAATACCATTCATCTTGTTTTTCAGGCTTCTGCTCATTCTAATAGAAGCAGTGCAAGAATCTCTTTCACCTCTGCCAATGGCTACTGTCAATCTATTGGTCTTTGTCTCCCCCCAAGCTAGCAGTTTTCCGACCCACCTAACACTCCCTCGATAGCATCAGCAAATATTCTTGCACCCTTTCTATTTAAGTGTATCCCATCCCTGTAGAAGCAATCTCTCCTGTTAACAAGTACAGTCCAGGCTGAAAAAAATTCTACCCCTTGAGCCTTGCACAATCTTTCCAGGGCCGAATTGATCGACAAGGCTCTCATCATATACTCCCTCCTATCGTGTCTGGGCAGAATTGCAGACACTTTCAAATTCAACCCTAATTCTCGGCTTTTGTTCAACAGTGACCTGTACTTGTTAAGTAATTCTGCCGGTCTCCTACTCTTAATATTATTAGTGCCAACGTGTACAACTATATCACCTTTTGTGCCCTTAAAAGATGATATTCGCTCTACAACGTCATCAACCTTTGCCCCTGGCAGACATACCCTGGTCCTGTTCCAAACTAACCTGGTCCTGGTTATATCAAGCATTAAATCCATAATCTGGTAAGTTAACAGATGTATCTTTTTCTGTTAGCCAAAGTCAAACATCAGAATGTGTCTACATTCTACATAGGATTGAGAATGATAATCTTCAGTTAAGCAGATAACAGGTACCAAATGTTCTGAATCCTTGCAAGATTCTTAATCTTTTTTGATTTTTGTTATGGACATCCATCAGATTCTGTTTGTATAACTAAGTTCAGAAAAATTAAATCTATAAGCCTTCTCTTGGTAATGTGAGAGTATCAGAACAGGTTTCTGTATAGTGTATCTGTTAAATATAGTTCATTAAATGCTTTTCTT
Organism: Mastigoproctus giganteus; assembly: GCF_048544385.1. Classification (NCBI taxonomy): domain Eukaryota; kingdom Metazoa; phylum Arthropoda; class Arachnida; order Uropygi; family Thelyphonidae; genus Mastigoproctus; species Mastigoproctus giganteus. The sequence goes on from NC_143578.1 coordinate 107,989,382, forward strand.
TCTTTTTTAAATTTTCTTCCCTCTACCCACCCCTAAAAATAGTACTTTTTATTTAATAGTGAAGATTTTTATTTTCATCTAACAAAAGGGATGTTGTGGCTTCTGTTGTTTGCATACCACTGGCTACTTTATTTGGGATCTCTGAATTTTCATTTTTGTGCAGAACATTGTTAATAATAGGGTTCTTTTTGTTTGTTCCAGCATGTACTGGAACAAACAAAAAGAACCTTTTGTTTTCTGTTAAAATGTGTGGTTATAAATTATAAGTCCTTGTTTTTATTTGTATATTAGTCCTTTTTCACTGGTAAAAATACATATTTATGATAGAACACAGCTCTAGATCTTTTTAGCATTTCTATTATTTTATTGATATCCCAATATTTTCTTGTTGTTAAAAGTTGTTATTTTCCTGTTGTTGAAAAGTGTTATTATAAAAACAAACTGCAAAGATGGCTTTTCTATAGAATGTTAGTTGTGAAATTAAAATAATAAATATATTTTAATAAAATATTTATTATGAAATATGTACCTTTTTTGTTTTGCAGGGAGGACGGCCAACCTCCAGTTCCCTAAGTACTGCAGTTATGTCTCTGACCACACCAACCATTTCTATGGCCACATATCCGTCCACACTGTCAGCTGCTTTTTCTTCAAGTAAGTTTTCACTTCTCTTCCCTTTAAGGGACTGAAAAGAGTATGGTACAAATTCTTTTGTTTCTGTGTTACATCTGTAACATGGAAACAGATGGAGACTTATATACAGTAGAACCCCATTAATTTGGACTTGATGGGACCACACTCGGTCCGGATCAGTGAAGTCCGGATTACCCGGAAACTATCTTTTCACATACCAGTTTTTATTTAATTACTAAATAACAAAATTTTAACTAAATCGGTTTTTATATTAAATTAATAAAACAATATTTTAAAGTACAAAATACTGTACAAAGCAATCAAGTTTTAATGTAAAACATTATATTACACAAAATTAAACACAAAAATATTGCAACACAAAACAAATAACTATTTTTGAGTAGTTTACTTGAAATAGTCCTCAATGTTTTTATGCTTTAATTTTGAAACTCGCTTTTGGGCCGCATGATCTTGCAACTGCTTAGTGTTTAATGTAAGGCGCCACCTGTGGTCTCCCACAACTGCACCATCTGTACTCTTGTGAAGTATACAGGACTCTGTAAATGCCAGAAATGTGTGTGGCATGTTGTATGTGTATAGTATTGTGTTGGGTTCTGTTGTTTTTCTGGCTTCTTGGCTGCAGAACCCCCTAATGGGACCCCACGTTGCCCACCACCACCACTGGAAGGTGAGCCAGGCTACCCATCATACCCTGGCTGGCCTCTGCCAGGGTCACATGAGCTTCCTGACAGAAGCCAAAAAAAAAAAAAAAAAAAAAAAAATTTTTTTTTTGTTGAAGAGAGTTCACAGGGAATAAGAGAGGAGGAGGTCACACTGTGGGGTGAAAGAAAGTTGGACTAATAGTGAAGACAGTCCACCATGGATTTAGGCAAAGTAGGGGTAGGGAAGGGGATTAAAAGCCGCAGGAGCAGGTGCCCCTGTGTGTTGATCTAGCACCCAGTTGAGACCAGCAGTGATCCTGTACCCTAAATTGGGTGCCAGATGAATCCTACCCATAAAGGGTTTGAAGTATTGTTTCTGTAGCACAGATTTGCATTTATCCTAACCCCGAAAGGGTTAGCAGGGGGGGGGGGGTGGAGAGTATTCTGGAATGTCCTAGCAGCGGTGAGCTTGGCATGCCTTGTGGTGAAGACAGCCTGGGAAAATCGAGTGAATGCTATATATTTATCTCCATCATTTAGTAGATCTTGCTCCTGTTTGAGGGGAATTCCTCAGATTACAGTAAACAGTTGTAATCGGTGGTTTTCATAGGAGGGGCACTCATACATAACATGGGCCCAGGACACCTCATCTCCACAATGGCAAAAGGAATGTGGTTCGATACCCACAGAGTTGAGTTTTTGCTGGAATGATCAATGTCCTGTTAATAAAAGGTTGCTTGCAATTCAGGTGAGTACCAGGAAGGAGGCTTGGGAAAGGTGAAGCTGACTGAGGGGAAGAACTTCTTGGTTATTTCTCCTTTGTGGGTCGAATTCCAGGATTCCTGCCAGAGGCGCTGCAAGTGATCTGAGATTCGTCTTTTTTCCTGTTTGTGGTAGCTTGTCAGGTCCAGTTGGAGATTAAGTAGCTCTATAGGTATGCCTTTTTTCAGACGATGGATTTTGGCAACTTCAAGGTATAGGGGCATATACCCTGCAATGACTTGGAGCACAGGTGTGCTGACAGTGCGGCACGCCCTTGTTACTGATAGAAGCATAAATTACTGTATGGAGTCCAGCTTGCATTTGTTTTGTTCCAGTGCACCTTTGGTGCACCAGATTGAAGCACCGTAACTGACAATCGGAACAAAAACTGCTTTGTAAATTAGAGAGAGGGCTTTGTTCTAGGCCCCCAATCTGCTCTACTGATTCTTCTAATCATAGCTGCATATTTCTGTATCTTGATTGCTCGGTATTTCAAGTGAGGATAGAAGGTTACTTGGTGTCAATGTAGAGGCCTAGGTATTTAATTTCCTCATAGAGGCGAATTGGAATATTATTAATCTTCATAACTGGTGGTCTGTGTATCTGGAGTTTTCCCTTCAATAAGATCGACATCGTCTTCTCACCGGAGAAAGTTCTGGCTCAACTCTGGAGGCGTCCCAAAGCTGCATTGGCCTTAACCTCAAAGGCAGCTCTAGTGTCGGACTGAATGACAAGAACAAGATTGTCAGCATAGGCTGAGGGAAGAACCCACGAAGGTCCATCCCCAGGAACTCGTCCAAAACAATGGACCATATAAATGGTCCCCGCTTCAAGGTCAGGAGCTCACCAGCTGATATGTCATTCTGATTCTTGAAATAACTCAGTAGCTTCTCCAGCATTCCGGTTGCTTTAGTGTGACTCGCGCTAGTTGTTTCCTTATACACTTCATCATTGGAGTTGTCATCTTTATTACCTTGCAGTGATGATGGTGAGCATGCTTTCATGATGTCTTCCTCAGTGAGGATCTGATGCTCTAGATCATTATCACACATTATCCCTGGGACAATATCTTCATTTGGCGTCTCCGTACTCAGGTGGGAAGGAGCAGCAGTGCATAGTACATGCTTCTTGATTAGACCGGGGTTCGAGCCCGTCACCACCAAATACGGAGAATGCGGAAAGGGCAGGAAATGACCACCGCACATCCCGGAGCAATATGGCCTTATTTGCTAATGCTCCTAAAAACCAAAAAACAAACAAACAAACATATCTTCATTTGTTATGTCTGAACAACCCTCTAGATGTCGAAATAACTGAACAAAATCATTATCATCCTTGTCATCATCAGGATCTGAAGAATTATCCATTTCCTCCTCAGATCTTTCCATTGGAACGTCAGACCCAAGTTTTTTCCATCATTTGATAAGGGTAGTCTTGTCAGTTTCCTCCCAAGCTGCAGCAGAAAAATAAATGACTGACTTTATTTTGACATTTTTAAGAAGATCCATAAAGTTTGATTTTTCTTCAAGCGCATCTTGTTGTTCTAACAGTGAGATTATCAACTTCTTTATGTACCGTCGCGTCACAGCCTCTATAACTCCTTGATCCATAGGCAATAATAATGCAGTAACATTGGGTGGCAAAAATTTTACAAAGATTTTGCCAGCTCTCAGTTGTTCTTCTGCTGGGTGGGTTGGAGCGTTATCAATGAATAAAACAGCTTTTTCTTCCAGTTCTTGAGTCCTTAAATATTTTTTAACTAAGGGAACAAATGAGATAAAAATCCAATTTTTAAACAGAACTGAGCTCATCCAAGCTGAATTTTGTGACATGTACTTAGCTGGGAGGGCATTTAAGTTCACATTTTTAAGAGCATGGGGTTTAGCAGATTTTCCTGTGACTAACAGTGGTAACTTTAAATTCCCGGACGTGTTACTGCACAAAAGCAATGTCACTCTTTCCTTACTCGATTTATGTCCTTTAGCTGAAGAGTCAAGTGTTTTTTTGGGTAACATTTTGAAAAATAAACCAGTCTCGTCAGCATTAAAAATTTGGGATGGAACTAAATTTTCTTCACTAATAAACTAGAGAAACTGTACTTTAAATTCTTTGCTTGCAACACAATCACCAGAAAAACCTTCACCTGTAATTCCAAGCTGTCGGAATCCATGACGCTCCTTCCACCTTGATAACCATCCCAAACTCGCAGTAAAAGATGGGTCACCTTCTAACTTTTCATTAAACTTTTCATTGGGCCTGAAAGAGAAACTCCCTAATCAGAAACAGTTTGTTTTGCCACCGCTATATCGAGAGCAATCTTTTTTGAACTTTCCCTCTTATCAATGTGAAAAAGCGTGTTCAGTTTTTGTTCCATTGACATAGTAACACTCTTTCTTTTTGTTACCATCTTCTGTTAACCCAGAACCACAAAAAAATAAAATAAATAAAAACACAAGTAAAAACACAAAACACACACTAAAAAAAGCTGAGGTAAAGTGTACGCATGGACAATGCTAGCTGCAGCTGTCAACTGAATAGGCCAGCACTCAAGATTACCCTACAATTGTCTTTGACTATACCACGTGGTCCAGTCGGATTTCTGGAAGTCATAACCATAAAACAATAAAAACAATTAGCATTTCCTTGTTTATTAGGCTTTTTTGTTAGTGCAATCTGTTATAAATGGATAGCAAACACGATCTTATTGAATTTATGATAATACTGACAGCTGGAATTCTGTGAGTTGTTACATTATTATGGTGGAATGTGTTTACCCTTCCATGGAATCTTCAATCATATCAGAAACAAATAAATTTTCAGAATGTTCTCTTCATTCCTATTTTTTAAGTTTCGTAACCTGTTACTCTGTTCTCACTTGTGCATATCGTTTTAGTTGCAATTTTTGCATGCGGTGTTCTTTGTTATTGATTGCTTATCTTTTTTACTGTTTTAAATTTTAAACCCCCTCGAAAATGTCAGTGAACAGAAATGTTTTTTTTCGATAGAATTTTTTCCCTGACTGAAAATCCAGTCCAGATTAATAGAAAGTCCAAATCATCGGGGTCTGGATTAATGGGGGTTATACTGTAGTCAAGAATTTTATAATTGTAATCCAAATTATTCATTACTAATGTTGAGACTAATTTTTGAACATGTTTAAACCTATATCATCAAGAGAAAAATCAGATGCAATTATTAAATCTGTGAACTCTCCAGGTTTACATAGAATAATCTGTGTTTTCGATTTGCTTTGACCCCTTCTCCATCTCACCATAATAATATACTTTGTACCATAGTTTCATCTTTTTTGCAAAAACAAAAATCTGCATATAAGTAAGACAGGTAAACTCTGCAATTCATCACAATTAAAAAAAAAAAAAAAAAAAATGTTCTTGTTTATACTCTGGCATGACCACCAGGTCAGTGGAGTTTACAGTAAATCAATCAGTACAATTGTTAATCGTATTTAGCAGTCACGGGTTTGAACCTTGGTCCATTCAAAGAACGTGTGCTACTGCACTCGTGCTCCCGACCACTTGGCTATGTCAGGCCTTATGAGTATGGGTGTCAGAGAATATTCAACCAGGTGCAAAAAAGGGAAAACCTGAATTGAGGTCTCTTTCTGATGAAGCTTTGGAAATGCTGTTGACAACCAAGTTTGAACACCTGTACCATTGTTATGAACAACTTTAACTCGATATTTGTGAAGAGGTGCAAATCTGCAACAGTTTATTTTTTGAAGAAATCATAATTGATTAATGTCTAATAATCAATCCAAACAGAAATCAACAATTCATAGCTTCATAATATTTCATAATAAGCTTGATAACATTTAATTTCTCATTCCTCTTTTCTCATTTAAATTGCTTATTAATAAATAAAGTAGAATTTTATAAAAATAGTCATATAACTTGTTGTAAAATGATAGGACAAATACTATTAATGAAAAGAAACAATTACTAGAATTTACTTTTTGTTGGATTTTTCTTATCCATTCCCTCTTTAAAGCTATTTAAAGCCCTATATAAAGCTATTTAGATTATAAGCAGATTGTAAAGTCTGTTTAAATTGTTTCTTTCCTGCTAATGAAACATCACAATAATAAAGTTATAGTAACTAGTATTTCCAAATTCCTGACATATCTTCAGGATTTGGGAACGAGAAATCGGAATTCCTGAAATCTGTATTTTTCATAACATTTTATTTACGTGTTTTTAAATAATAATGAGTGACCATAATAATAAACAGTGAATCATTTTTCTATGATAGGGTTATACTAAAAGTTTCAGAGGTTTTCTATAAAAAAAAAATTATATAATAATAAATGCATGGTTAATTATTATTATGAACCAATTTATTGTGACAAGATTATATATTTCAATAACATGTAAAAATGATCTCTACCTGATATAGACATTTGATAATAGAAAACATTAAAAGAAAGGAACATTAATGCAAAATAAATGCCAAATAAAAATCATATAAAACATTGAAAGATAAAACCCCAAATATTTAATATTTAAAAGTTATCATTCTTAAAATTAAATTTTAAGACACACAAAGCATTAATTGCACTATCCAATAGTCTTGATCTTTGTTTCATGACAGATATTCCAGACAGAAAAACTTCTTTCATTTTGCATTGATGTTGGTCGAATCGTTAAGAGTGCGTCCAAAAGCATCTTCAAGTTGGACATTAGGGTGCATATTGCTTCATATAACACTCATTTCCGTTTTTTTAATGATGAAAACATTTGTCTGCTTGCCCTGAATTTGGTTTTGCTGTTGAAATTGATATTGTTTTTGTTAATTGAGATTTTATATCAGTTTCTGATTTCATGTCGGAGTATTCAACAACAACATTCACATCTTCTCTTTGCATTTCTTCTGTTAAAGCACATTTTCCTTTAAAAAGTCTTTCTATTAATGATTTTGCTAATCGAGCTATTTCATTGTTTGCCAAAGCAGAAAAAAGTCATCCTTTTCCACCTTGTATAAATAACTACAATTGCTTAAATATTTAATGGGTTATACTAGATCTTTATTCCTGAATTTAAGCAATTTATTTCTAATTTCTTTTCAAAACATACTGCTCAAAGCAGAATTCTGTTTTTCCAAATTACTAAAAAGAAACTTAAAAATGTTCGCTTGTTAGAAGATATGCATAATGATTATTTAATGCCTCCACTGCTAATCGAACAAGTTTTAAGCAATTTAACATCTCTCTCTCTCACAATTTCATAATATTCCTGTTTCCATGAGTGACTGAGCTTCGGCTGTAGTAAAACAATTTTTATTGGATTCTGGATCTTTAAAAATCTTTCGTTCATTCTTTCTAATGTGTTCCAGCGTGTTTTACAGTCCAAAATTACTTGTAGTTCCATTTTATCACTCTTGATTATTTCCTGCTACAAAAGAGAATTTCTTGCTGGAGAATATTTAAACAGTTTTACAATTTTCCTTACACAAAAAATTGCAGGAGAGATTTCATCTTTCTCGTATTCGCTTCCGCTGCTACTTGTTTTTGATGCTTCATCTTTCAACTTTTTGACGTAAAACACTTTTGTTACAGCAAAGTGAAGTGCATGATTGTAACATAACTGCTGAATAGTTGGTGATAACTTTTCGAAATTTTCCATAACTGCTGCACCACCACTAGTTGTTGCAACTACATCTGCTTCAAGTTTTAATTCAGAGGTTTCTAATCTTTCCTGAAGTAAAAATAAACTTTTTCTGCAGGACAGGTCCCATGAACTGGTTCACTCGTCTATGCATTTTTACATTTGAAAGAACCAAATTTCTTGACGTATAGTTGATCTATTTTACTGTAATAGTTATGTATTAATGTCATAACTGATGATGGACCTTTTGGCAACTGCAATCCTTTGCTTAAGAAATTGCCCATTACTCTTTGAAATGGTGTTGATAGATAATCCATCTACTGCTGCAAGTTTACTTATTGTTTTTTCTAAAGTTTGTGACTCTTGTCCTTTGATGTACTGTAAAATTGTGCATTGTTTCTTAGAAGTAGTAGACATTGGCTCATCAGGATTATTTTCAGGTTTTTTTTTTGTCTTTCTCGTGCTATGAATATGTTTGAGATGCCTATGAAGTTCACTGGTTGATGATGTTTTGCATTGCAATTGTTTAAAACTTATCTGGCAACGAGCTGACTGAATTCCTTTATCTTTTTTAAAATACTTCCAACATTATACTTTTTACTCATTATTATGGATATCTAAAAAAAAATGTTTAATAAATAAGAAATTTTAAGTTTAGTAGTATTTACAGAGACCTATAGCGAATATTGAAACATTGGAAAATGCCAGAAAAAATTATTGGGTGGTATTTTAGAGGGGAACAGGTATCCTGTGTGTTTTCAGACACTCAGCCTAAAACACTGATGGATCCAATATCTCTCTATTACAGAAGATTTAGGAGAAGTCCGGTTGGCCTGCCTCCCTAAAATCCACTCATGCACACCTTCTCGATGGTAAGCCCTGTTACATCACTTAGGTGGCAACGAACGTGTAGAGTGGTTCTCTTCAAGACGCCTGGTCAGCGTGAAGAGGAAAAGACCAAACCCTCCAGCAATGAGAGCACAACAATACAAATGGCCCTCAGTCCCCAGCAGCTTTCACTCTCCCTCTTACGGCAGCGAGAGGATCAGAGTGGAAGCAGAGGGTGCTAAGAATCTCTGGGTACGACCAGGCTGCCATGCACGGAAATTGAACTTGGCCTGTTATAACGTATGATCACTCATCGGTGAAGACAGGATATTAGAGCTGGAAAAGGAATTAGAAAATGTGAATTGGAATATCATCGGTTTGGCTGAAACAAGAAGAAGAAATGAATCACTTATAAGTTTATCAAGTGGAAATCTGCTGTACACCAATGGAAACAGTGAAAGGAGTGAAGGTGGAGTTGGGTTTCTGGTCCATAAAGATTTTAAAAACAATATTTTGGAATTCAAAAGTACATCACCAAGGGTGTCAAGACTAATATTCAAGATTTCTAAGAGGTACAAGCTAAAGATTATAATGATTTATGCACCAACATCGAGCCACGATGATGAAGAGGTTGAAGAAATGTACACTGAAATTGAGAGTCTTCTAGATGAGCAGAAAACCCACTACACTATTATTATGGGGGACTTCAATGCTAAGGTTGGAAAAAGGCAAAACAGCGCAGAAAGAAGAACTATAGGAAATTTTGGAATTGGTGAAAGAAATAAAAGAGGTGAAAGACTTGTGGAATTTGCAGAATCTCAAGGACTGTCAGTAATGAACACTTTTTTCAAGAAAATGGTGAACAGAAAGTGGACATGGAAGAGTCCAAATGGATTAACAACTAATGAAATCGACTTCATCCTCACTAACAGAAGATATATTGTGAATGATGTTACCGTCCTGAATAAGGTAAATGTTGGAAGTGATCACAGAATGGTAAGATGTACACTTGATATAGATGTAGGAAAGGAAAGGAAAAAACTGACTCGAGTAAATAATACAAAGGTCTTTGAAATAATAGAAGAGGAGAAAAAGCAGTATGTACTGGAACTTAAGAACAAGTTTGAGCTTCTGCAGACTGCTCAGGACCAAGATATCGACGAGGAATATTACAACTTTCTGAAAGTGATAAAGCCCAAGAAACCTATAGGGAAACAGAAATCCAAAGAAGAAAAAATTAGTCAAGAAACACTTGTCATGATGAAACAAAGACGACAAATGAAGAGCAAGAAAAACACTGACAGGGAGAAAATTGAGTATACTGAGTTATGCAAAGCCATTAGAAAGAGACTCAGAGAGGACATAAGAAGATTTAACACAAGAAAAGTAGAACAAGCATTAAAGGAAAACAAAGGATTTAAATCAGCAGCCATGAGCAGTAATACAGAAAGACAAATGATACTGAAACTGAAGAATAGCGATGGTGTACTTATAAAGAGCAGAGAAGGCATAATTCAAATAGCAGAAGACTACTATAGAGAATTATACAAGGAGCGAGGGAATGATACCAGCAGTGGGGAATATGGATTGCAAAGTAGCAACACATACAACATACCCGATATTCTTCCTGATGAGGTAGAACATGCATTGAAGAAAATGAAGAATTAGAAAGCCCCGGGGGAAGATGAAGTTACTGTAGAGTTGTTAAAATTGGGAGGAAGAGACATAACACAAAAACTGGCAAGGCTCTTCACAAAGTGCATTAGAAAAGGTGTGATGTCTAAGCAATGGAATAATGCAATCATAGTTTTGCTGCATAAGAAAGGAGATAAATCAGAAATTGGAAATTATAGACCAATTAGCTTGTTATCCCATATCTACAAGTTGTTCACAAGGGTCATTACTAACAGATTAGAAAGAATACTTGATGAGAATCAACCGAAAGAGCAAGCTGGCTTTAGGACAGGATTCTCAACTATGGATCACCTTCACGTAATATCACAGCTAATGGAGAAAACGAATGAATATAAAACACCATTGATTTATCGAAATAAATGAAAATGTAGTCCTGTAAAATCAAGCAAATTATAATAATAGGAAAACTATTTACGACTTACAAATGTTAAAGAATGTTTATTCTTCATTATCATTGACTAAATGCACACTTGTTGATCGCTCAGTGTTGGCTTGCCACTCATTGGTTTGTTGTTCAGAAATACTTCGAGAGGCATTTATTTCCAAGATAATCTTCTCTTTTCTTTATAAATTTCATGATTGCATATGCATAAGCATTTTTTAACGGCACACAGAAATTGCAACTAATGCGATTCGTGTGGAGTAACAAGTTTACGAAGTTTAAAAAAAAAGAATGAAGAGAAGATTCAGAAAATTTATTTATGGTTTTTTATACGATTGAAGATTTCAGTAAAGGGGAAACACATTTCACCATAATAACGTAAAAAACCACACATTTCCAGCTATTGGTATTTTCGCAAATGCAAGAAGATCGAGTTTACTACCTGTTTATAATTGCATGCAGTAACAGAAAAGCCAAATAAACTGGAAAGTGCAAATTGTTTTTATTGTTTTATGTTGTGACCTCCAGAAATGTGCTTTAAAAAATATCACAAAGACGTTTAAAATTGATTCTTATAACAGAACATATGATAATGATGAAAGTGCAGTGCATTTTAATGATTTGAATTGGTAACTAATACAATTTACAAACCACGTTCGTAAATTGGCCTTTCTTTTATATGGCCTTAAGGTCATGCTCGTGACCTTAAAAATGATATTTTAGAGAGATAAATAGCTTAGTTATACAGTGAAATCAACTTCCGAGGTCTTGAAATAACCAATAAACAATGTGTTATTGGGTTCACATTACGATTTTTTCCCGATATGATGGTGTCTCTGGAACGGATTAATATCGTAAAGCGGGGTACACTGTATTGTATAGCTACACAAGTGGTTTGAAATGCGGTATTTGTGAATGTTTAACATTCATTTTTTTTGCAATTAATGTTCATATTTTCGATTTTGTTGATACTTGATACTTGGGAAAAAAACTCGTAAACCCGGGAACTCGTAAAGCGAGAACTGCCTGTATATATACAGTATATATATATATATATATATATTTTTTTTTTTTTTTTTTTTTTTCAAACCTCTTGTCAAGAATTCTAAAGAATTAAAAGAAGGTTGAGTCCTTAGAAATACATATAATAAGAATAATAAATAAGAATTATTTATTATTCATATTATATTTTTTTCAAAGTACTAGAATTACAAGAATCTTTTATTCTGTCCATCTTAATATGTGGTCTATCACTTTATTGATGTTTTGATCAATTTACTTCCATAAAATTCAATAATGTAAAAAAATATGTTAAAAAAGTTATATATGAGAGTTGTAGAGGAAAAATAAGAGGCTTTCAATTTACATTTTGTTCAGTCCATTTCCCATAAATATATTAAAATGATTTATAAGAATCTTCTAGAAATAGAATTATAAGAATGTTTTATAAGAATAATAAATATAATCTTGAATACATATGGCCACTGTTCCCTGATGAGTCCTATGTTATTAGCATCGGGTGGTTGGATCATATGAAAATATGACATAATGTCATATGCCTCACAGTGTGTATGGTGATGCCCAAAAGGTAGATGAAGAGGAAGTTTTCATTTAGTTACAAAAGAGAAAACAGGACTTACAGCAATACAAGCAAAAAATATTTATAATGTGAACTAAATGGGAATATTTTATAATGTATTATCAGTTGTACAGTCGAACCTCCCAAATATGGTAATCCATTATCTGGCACTATATGAAAGTCAGCAAACTTAAGTTCTTTTGTCCATTTGAAAAAATAACGTTATAGCTAATTATGCAGGGTAGAAATTTCACCTTAGAAAAAAGTTTTTACTGTGCTCCACTGATATCAAGAAATGCAATATGAGAATTTAGGTTATGGAATTGTTTAATGATGGTTTTGAGTTTGGTCAGAGCAGCAGGAATATTTAACCTGGAATTAGCAAATTAGTCCATAAAAGCAAATTGAAAGGATTAATGTTAAATGTTGTTGTTGTTAGGAGCATTAGCAACTACGGCCATATTGCTCCGAGATATGCGGTAGTCATTCCTGACCTTTCCGCATCCTCCATATTTGTTGGTGACGGACTCGAACCCCAGTCTAATAAGAAGTGTGTGCTATGCACTGCTGCTCCTTCCCACCTGGCTATGGAGGCACCTTAATGTTAAATGATTTACACAGCTTGAGGTGATTGGAGGGTACTGAAAACATACTACATTTAGCATATAATATCAGTGTTAGTAGAATGTAACAATCAAATTTATAAAAATTAATATAATTAGGTAAGAACTAAAAATATTAGACAGAACTGAAAGTTGTGTAAAAACCTGTGTTGATTCATTAAAAGGGAGAAACAGATTAAAAAAAAAAAAAAAGAAAACAGCATTTCACATCTTAGCAGCTTGGTTATGAAAAAAGGAATAGTACAAATATCACATCACATTTCCTCATGCTCCAGCAACAGCCGTGTGTGTGTGTGTGTGTGTGTGTGTGTGTGTGTGTGTGTGTGTGTGTGTGTGTGTGTGTGTGTGTGTGTGTGTGTGTGTGTGTGTGTGTGTGTGTGAGTGAGTGAGTGAGTGAGTGAGTGAGTGTGTGAGTGAGTGAGTGAGTGAGTGAGTGAGTGAGTGAGTGAGTGAGTGAGTGAGTGAGTGAGTGAGAGAGAGAGAGAGAGAGAGAGAGAGAGAACTTGATATTTTGAAGTTGCTGATCAAATCTAAATATTGCTTATATATTATCCAATTAGAAAATATGTACAATAAAATAAAATATTTTAGGGCAAGAGCCATGTGGTAGAATGGTACAAAATATACAAATGTTCAAACTTTTAAATCATATCTGTTTGCTTAAATAAAATGAAGATTATAGTTCTCTATTTGTTTATTTAGTAAATTGATTCTCTGTTCTTCAGGTGATTTCCAGCTAAGCTCGGACTTAGGATTAGCTGGATTTTCAACTCAAAGCTTACTTCAGAATTGGTCAGGTCAGAGCTCTATGTCAAATGTTATTAGTCAAAACAGGTATGGCAAATATGGTACATTTATATAGTAATATCATTTCTGTTGTTATTTGGATAACCAGCTTAAAGAAATGTTATTTGATCTACAAATATCCATTCAAATTACAAATTATTCCATCGCAAAAACTTTTTTTTTTTTTTTACATGTTGGGAATTCTTGCTTCAAATTTTTGTACATTAAACAGAATTTTGTTTACGGGTGGAAAATACAAGGTACAGTAGACTCTCGATTTTCCGGGATAGACGATAAAAAACAAATCCCGGATAATTGATTTCCCGGTTAAATCAAAAATACAAAAGTCCCCGACATATGTAAGGATACATTTCAGGACTTCTTATTTCATTGAGCTTTACTTAACTCAGGAATGACTAATAACATATTGCTACTATATTATTATTGACAAATCTGAATTTCGCGCAATACAGTAAACCCCCGCTATTCGCGGGAGTTACGTTCCTGAGAAATGTCGCGAATACTGAGTTATGGCTCCCACAGTAATAAAGGGGTTCCGTTCCAAAGTATGAAATATATAAGAAAAACTAGTCTAAAATTTTGTCTATGTATGTATTATATGTACCTTCATAATATGACTATGTACATAGACAGTACATAGTGAAATTAGCATTAGCATTAGCATTAGTAGAGGCATTTGATGCAAGAAAGCAAGCTTATGCAGCATCAACCAAAAAAAAAAAAAAAAAAAAAAAACCACTTCCACTTCACCCCTCTGTTCGTTCAAAATACCTGTCCAGCTGAGCCCTAAACTTATTTAGGCTATCAACCTCCACTACAAGGGATGGAAGTCTGTTCGACCAACCAACCACCCTCTGGCTAAAGGCAAATTTCCGCACGTCTATCCTACATCTGTCTTTCCTCAATTTGAATTTATGCCCTCTCAGGTGATTATTCTGAGCTAGAGGAAGAATCCCATCAAATGCAAGCATATGGCATCGAAATGAAAATAAGAAACAATTTAAATATTAAATGTAATATGCCTTTGCTAGCAAAAAACTTATCCCACCAGTGCTATCACCAGTTTCGCTAAATGAGTGAACTTAACGGAATTTTATTTTGAGTTCGGTCTTCTATCCACAGATTTAAAGCTTTTTCCATTTTTTCTAATTTAACATCTCGAGTTACAGAGCAAATTTTTGAAACAATTAGCGCGTTTTCACGGACACTACGGCAGATTTTTTCTTCCGATTTTTTGATTGATCGCACCGTTGACTCATTGATTTTATAATGTTTTGCCACTGAGGAGACACTTTCACCATTAGAAATTTTATCTAATAACTCAATTTTAATCGCTAATGTCATCACCTTCTTTGATATTTTCACATTTCTCTTGTTATTCGTAGCCATATTTTTGTAGGGGTTAGAAAGAACTTGTCCACAATAAAGTCACTTTCTTCCGTTAACACACTCGAAAAAGTCTGTTTTACACTGCAAAACAGTAGATTTATCATTTTTGTAAGCATATCAATTTATAAATTGATAAATTTATTCAATTTATAAGCATATAAATTAAAAGCAAACAATGAAACCTTCAATGACAAGTGCATAACACATACTGAACAAGGATTAGCGAGAAACATCCACGCTCGCGATTTTGTCACCCCTCTTCCCCCACCCACTGAGCGTTGCTTTGACCGGGAAAGATAGTTTTAGCCACGCCCATGTTTTTTTCTGGCGGAAAATATTCACGGCACTTTAAAATTCACATTTTTTAAGGTTTCATTTTATATTACATCGGCGATCGTGAAACCGCGAATAGCGGGGGTTTACTGTACCTGTTAATGTTTGGCCATTTTGATATATCCTTATTATAATGATTCCTTAGAGATTTAACAGATGCACCATTTTCAAACTTTTGAATAATTTCAAGATTTTGTTTAACTGAAAACACAACTATTTTGCGTTTTCCCATCATTTTTGCAATTTCTAAACAAAAAAAAATTCTGACATCCCTGAACATAAATAACAAAACAAAATTTGTCCTTTTGCGCTGCAACGGAACACAACAACCGACGCGATGCACTAAAACAAACTAAACATTTGGTCTCTTTTTTTTTATCTTTCTTTTTTTTGAGCGGCGAATGTGAAGACAGCGGGGATTGGAAGATAATAGGTACACTAATCTCCCAATGATGACTTATAATGCCGCTTGCCACTTATTTACGACTTGCAAAATATCTGTTTATACCTATTCTAGTTATTACTTTAATTTTTTGATTTCTGGTTGGTTTTTTTTTTTTTTTTAAATTTGGAGTCTTGGTGGTGTCCTGGTTAATCTGATCCTGGTTAATCGAGAGTCTTATGTATTTCAATTAAGAGGCAGGGTATATATCACTCATTTTTAATGTAGACTATATGTCATCTGGACTTTTTTTTTATCATAATTTTTTTGTCATGTCAATGGTTATAACTGGGAAAGTTTATGGCCATCCTTGGTTTAGTCTAAAATATCTATTTTTGAAATGAATGTAAACTAATTTTATTTGAATAAAAAAATAAAAAAAAATACAGCAGTAATAACATGAGATGCAACAAAACTGTATTTTTAGAGCCATTCTATGCAACTAAACATCCATGCTGAATAGAAAACATGAATAGTTAACACCCAGAAACAATGAATTTTGGAAACATCAAAATCTAAGCAGACCAGTGTTATCAGCAATGAATCTTCATGCATTAAGAACCTACAAATAAAAGAACCACTAATTGGCAGTGAACAGTGTTTCTTTTGGATTTACTTAGAGATGCAATTACTGTCAAGGGTAAAGGGAAGGGATTTTTCTTTCCTAAAGGTGACTACGATGATCTGTAGACATTTTTAAATTATTTTCAGTGGCACCAACTGATAAAGTTACCAACTGCAAATTCTAAGTGGGAAGCAATCAGGGAAGTAATTGTAGAAGCTACCAGTCTTTTCATGCCAACTGAGAGATACTGTTCAAGGTTTAGACCTAAGTCGATGATAGATAAACTAGTGAAAGAGAAAAAAAAAAAATCCATGGTTAATTTTAAATTATGAGGAGACACAGAAACATACAATAAGTGTAATTTGCATTGGAGGGGATGTATAGGTGAGAAATATATATAATGAAATGAGAAGCGTTTTTTTTTTTTTTTTTTTTTACGGCTTTTGTTGTATAAGCTTGTTCTTGCATCATTTGCCACTACTAATACTAATCTCTAGTCTCTCTAGTCCAATGGAGATCCCCTGATAAAAACATGCTCTAATAATTATGTCTAAGGGGTTGCTTACATCCTTTACTGCCTCCCTTTTATAATTAAATAGCTCCCATCCACCCCAGGGTGCCTTTTTTGCATCAACAAACCAAGCTCAACTGATGATTCTTTTCTTTGCGCCCGATGTAAGGAGTGTACTGATCTCAAACAAATTAAAACTTGTTCGCATTACTAGAACAATTTGAGACATTGAAGAAATTAGTGGTTGCTCTAAAGACAAATGTAACTGGGAGCTTATCAAAACTCAGGTGTCTTGTGACCTGCCAAGTGATACACACCATCTTAGGGTTAGAGAACAGAACAATTAAGTGCATACTGCTCTGTTTGAAAGAGATTTAGTTTTATTGGGAGATTCTATTGTGAGAGAAACAGGTAATATTTTTTTTAATACAGAAAGGTGGACCAGAACCAGGGTGCATTTGCCAGGAGCAACAATTTATTGTTACCAACAGATTCTCAGATTTTTTTGGGAGGTGGGGATAAAGAGAGCATTGTTATTCATGTGGGGGCTAATGATATTAAATGAACACAACCTGATGATTTCTTGGATAAATATAGCATCTTGCTTAAAAAATGCCATGAATTATGTCAGAATGTGTTCTGCAATTCTGTCTGGACAAGATCGGAAGGATTATATGCTGTGAAAGCCTTAGGAATTAACTCATGATTTGAGAAACTCTGCAAGGCTCAATGGGGGGGGATTTTTATCAGCATGGCCCATACTGTAGGGAGAAGGAATCTATTTTGTAGAGTTATTTGAACAAAGGTAGTGCAAGGGTTTTTGCCAGTATCATTGAGGATACATTAAGGGTTTGGGGAAACTGCTAGTTAGTGGGGGAGAAGGATAATATAGGCACATTTATCTGATGATATTGGTCAAAGTAATGCTTGCAGATATCTCAAGAATTCTTGTTTGTTGCTGCAACCAATGTTGACGTTGTAGAGCGAATATCATCTTTTAAGGGCACAAAAGGTGATATAGTTGTACACGTTGGCACTAATGATATTAAGAGTAGGAGACCGGCAGAATTACTTAACAAGTACAGGTCACTGTTGAACAAAAGCCGAGAATTAGGGTTGAATTTGAAAGTGTCTGCAATTCTGCCCAGACACGATAGGAGGGAGTATACGATGAGAGCCTTGTCGATCAATTCGGCCCTGGAAAGATTGTGCAAGGCTCAAGGGGTAGAATTTTTTTCAGCCTGGACTGTACTTGTTAACAGGAGAGATTGTTTCTACAGGGATGGGATACACTTAAATAGAAAGGGTGCAAGAATATTTGCTGATGCTATCGAGGCAGTGTTAGGTGGGTCGGAAAACTGCTAGCTTGGGGGGAGACAAAGACCAATAGATTGACAGTAGCCACTGGCAGAGGTGAAAGAGATTCTTGCACTGCTTCTATTAGAATGAGCAGAAGCCTGAAAAACAAGATGCATGGTATTTCAGAGACTTCTGGGAGCCATTGCGGTACAAGTAAACACATGGGTTGTGTTAGGGTAGCTAAGAATAGAAACAGGTGCAGGTATACTTGCGTGTACACCAATGCTAGGAGTTTAGTAAATAAATTTGATGAATTTGAAGTATTGCTCAAAACATCAAAGGCAGATATTGTTGGGATATCAGAGATGTGGTGTCACACAGATATAAGGGAGGCAGAACTGCAATTTGGGGAGTACAACGTTTACAGAAAGGATAGACAGGACAGGAGGGGAGGAGGGGTTATGCTATTAGTTAAGAAACACATAAAAACCAAGGAAGTGAAGCCAGTCGACATCGCTGGACAGTGCAGTGTTGAGTCAGTTTGGTGTGACATAAGCATTGGGAGATCAAAATTGAGAGTAGGAGTGTGCTATAGGCCTAATGACTCTGATGAGTATAATAAGGAACTGTACAGGGAAATAGAGTGGGCCAGTAAATCAGAGAGTCTTATAATGGGAGATTTTAACTTCCCAGATTTTGACTGGAATTTGGGGGCTGGTTACTCACACACTAACAGGGCTTTTGTGGATTTATTGGATGATTGTTTTCTACATCAGCATGTTCGGGAGCAACAAGAGGGAGTAATACTCTTGATTTGATTATCAGCAGTGATTCTTCATGCATTAAGAATCTGCAGATAAATGAACCACTAGGTGGCAGTGATCACAGTGTGCTGAAGTGGGATTTACTCAAAGAGGTAACTACCATCAGGGGTAAAGGGAAGGGTTATTGCTTCCGTAAAGGCGACTACAATGGACTGAGACAGTATTTAAATTCTATACAGTGGGACCAACTGATGATGTTACCAACAGCAAATTCAAAATGGGAAGCATTCAAAGAACTTATCTTGGAAGCTACTAGGCTTTACATACCAACTAAGAAATATTGTTCAAGGTTTAGGCCAAAATGGATGTCAGATGAACTAATGAGGCATATGGCAGAGAAGAAAAATGGCATGGGATACTTACAAATTAACACATGACACAGAAGCCTATGATAGATACAAGTTGATATGCAACCAAGTTACAAAGGAGGTTAGGCAGGCGAAGGCAGATTACGAGAAATCTTTGGCAAGGGAAGCAAAGAAAAACAGCAAAGAGTTCTTTACTTATGTAAACTCTAGAAGGAAGGGGATGAATCAGATTGGTCCACTTGATATTGATGGGTCAACTGTTGATGATCCTGCTCAGGTAGCTAACAAACTAAATGAATATTTTGCATCGACATTCACACATGAGGAGTTATTCAGCAAGGGGAATGCCAGAGGTGTATTCAACTCTAGCAGTAAGCTACAGAATCTTGAAATAACTGGGAGTAAAGTGGAGGAGAAACTGTTGAAGATAAACACAAGAAAGGCACCCGGGGTGGATGGGATCTATCCAGTTATATTAAAGGAGGCAGCAAAGGAAGTAAGCAAAGCCTTAGCCATAATTATGAGAGCTTCCTTGGACTCAGGGGAGGTACCCATAGACTGGAAATGTGCAAATGTGACCCCAATTCACAAAGGAGGATCAAAGGCTGACACAAGTAACTATAGACCTGTGAGCTTAACTTCTGTTCCAGGAAAATTAATGGAGGCACTGGTTAAAGAAGCACTGCAGGATCATTTAGACAAGACTTCAGTTATAGCTCAGACACAGCATGGTTTTGTTAAGGGGAAGTCTTGCCTGACCAACTTGATTGGATACTATGATGCAGTCACAAAAGAACTGGATGCAGGGAATAACTTTGATATTATATACGTGGATCTTAGAAAGGCTTTTGATACTGTTGCACATGGAAGACTGCTACACAAATTGGAGCAGTGTGGCATTGGAGGCAAGTTGCTGCTATGGATAAAGGGGTGGTTGAGGGGGAGAAGACAGAGAGTGGTAATTAATGGACACTGCTCATCGTGGACTAATGTTATTAGTGGAGTCCCTCAGGGCTCAGTGTTGGGTCCATTATTGTTTTCTGTATTTATAAATGATATTGATGATGGTATATCAAGCTTAATGTCCAAGTTTGCAGATGATACAAAGGTTGGCAGGGTTGTCAAGGACACTACTGACACTATGCTGCTGCAACAGGATCTGGAAAGGTTGAGCAGATGGGCTGAGAGGTGGCAAATGAAGTTTAACATTGACAAATGTAAAGTACTACACATGGGAAACAGCAACCCCAGAGCAATGTATCAACTCTGTGGTACTACACTGACAGTGGTAGAGAATGAAAGGGACTTGGGGGTGGTTGTGCAGGCAGATATGAAGTTCTCTGAGCAGTGCAGACGGGCTGCAAGAGTAGCTCATGGAGTATTGTCAATGATATACAGGAATTTTTCCACCAGCAGGGATAAGGAGGTGATTATTCCATTGTATAAGGCAATGGTCAGGCCACACCTAGAGTACTGTATACAGGTCTGGAGGCCTCATTTCAAGAAGGATGTAGAGCTGCTGGAACGAGTACAGAGAAGGGCAACAAGATTAGTGAATGGAACAAAGGGGTGCTCTTACGAAGAAAGGCTTAAGTTTTGCAAATTACAGTGTCTGGAGACTAGGCACCAGCGAGGTGATCTGATAGAGGTGTATAAAGCCTTGAATGGTTTAAGCATGCTCAATGCTGATGGGATTCTTCCTCTAGCTCAGAAAAATCACCTGAGAGGGCATAAATTCAAATTGAGGAAAGACAGATGTAGGATAGACGTGCGGAAATTTGCCTTTAGCCAGCGGGTGGTTGGTTGGTGGAACAGACTCCCATCCCTTGTGGTGGAGGTTGATAGCCTAAATAAGTTTAAGGCTCAGCTGGACAGGTATTTTGAACGAACAGAGGGGTGAAGTGGAAGTGGGTTTTTTTTTTTTTTTGGCTGATGCTGCATAAGCTTGCTTTCTTGCATCAAATGCCTCTACTAATGCTAATGCTAATGTTAATAAGATGTTCTGAGGGTGGTAAAGTTTCAAATGAACAAGATGGTAAAGCTAGGGGAAACAAGCTGAATAATTTCAAGGGAGGTGTCAGGGTAGTAAACTACAGAAGAATACTTAGTCTTAACCATATCTGTAGTAATGTCAGGAGTGTTTGTCAGTAATATGGGTGAATTTGAAAACTTGGTTAGGATAACTAATGCTGACATAATAGAACAGTGCCACGGAAAAATTGGAGATGACGGCTTCCACTGTGGTATATATAAAGTACGAGGGTGATCATTTAATTCGCGGACTGGTGCCAAGAATTTATGTTTACCGTACGAAATTTCCATAACTGCTGCTGGAGGCACTCTCTCTGATTGCTACCGAGCAGACTCTCTGTGTGCATGCCAGTACTTGTCGAGCTAGTGTTGCATGAAGAGTTTTTTTTAGCCGCATGTCACCGATGATCGTTTTAAAGAAAATGATCATGTCAGACATACAGATTGATCGTCGATATGTGATTCATTATTGTTTCAGAGGGGGGGGGGCTTAAATGCATCGGAAACAGTTAAAGAGATGAATGAAGCATATGGTAATGAGCGGCTTGGTAGGATGGCCATATTCCGTTGTGACCAAACTTTCCAGTGTGAAGTAGTTTCTCCACCAAGACAATGCCAGGCCCCATACGGCTATTTTGAAGGCAGTGATCACTGCCATAGATGCAGAGGTTCTGCTACATCTCACTTATTCACCATAGTCCTGTGTGATTTCTTCCTGTTTCATGTCTGAAGAAAGCTCTGAAAAGCAAGCATTTAATGTCTGACACAATGATGCTCACAGGGTAACAATGGAAACACTTTGCAGTCTTTCAAAAAATGGCCTGCAAGAAGCATTTAATGCATGGGTACAATGGTTGCGAAAGTGTGTAAAGTTCAAGGGAGATTATTTCGAGAAGGAGAAATCCACAGAAGATTTAGATTGTTGAAAATTAAAATAAGATCTTGCACCAGTTCGCAATTTTAGTGATCACCCCTCGTATTTAGGGAAGTTAGAAGGGACAGTGGGGTCATGCTTCTTATCAAAAGCAGCCTGAACGTGAAAAGTTTCTTAAGTAACAAGTTACACCTGCAGCCATAATACTAGGGGTAAGAATATGCTAGGCCTTATCATTACTTACAAATCAGATAATATCAGAGGGCATACAGTAGAGGAGCCATTAGCAGGTAGTGATCGTGCAGTTGTTAGTTTGAGGATTAAGAAAGATGTTCTAGTAGTTAAAGGTAAAAGCAGAAGTTTTAATTTTAGAAAAAGAAACTATGATAGTTTAAGGTGATACATAGCATCTATTAATTGATCAGAGTAGAGGGAGGACAAATATATAAGCAATAATCACAAACCACGAATGCATATATACCATTAAGAAAATAGAGCAGGAGGAGAATGCTAAGATGGATAAAAATGGAGCTGGCCAGTCTGATAAAGCAGAAAAAGATAGCATGGGAAAAAGCAAGAAAAAATACTGAAGCCTACAACAGCTACAGGTTGATGTGTAATGAGAAAGCACTGGCTAAGAGAGCAAAGAATGGGGACAAGGAGTTTTTCATGAAGAAGAAAACAAATTGGATTGGACCCTTTCATACTGGTTATGGGAAATATTAGAAAACACAGCTGATATTGCTGATAAATTGAATAGGTACTTCACATTGGAATTTACTAAGGAAAGATACTGTGGTAAGGCTGTATGAGTGATGCAGAACACTCATCTGCATTCATAATAAACAGTCACCTGTAATTTCGAAAAAGCAGATGACTGGTTATTAGAAAAACCTTTGAGCCTAAAAGCAAGTAAAGCTCCCACAGTTGATGGCATATACCCAGTAATTTTGAGGGAGCTAGCCAAAGAGTGTGTTGAACCACTGAAGGTAGTTATGAGTAGGGCTTACAATACCGGTCAAAATCTTAATAACAATATTTCGGTATTTTTAATTTATGAAACCGGCATTCCAAAAACAAACTTTTTTCTCAATAAATTTCGATGACAATTAGGTGCAATAAAGTAAGGAAAAAAAAAAACAAATACTGTAATTACTTGAATTCATGTTTTAAATAAACATTTATTACAATAATAAATATTCTGAAAAAAATCATTAAAATACAGTTATTCTAAAAACAAAAAAAATATATATTGTTACTGCAAAGTTTAGTTATGATTAAGCATCCACAATATCCACACTACCTGTCCGAATAAAGTGAGCTCTTAAGAAACATAAGCAATCAATAGTATGATAATTTAAAATGGATCTAATTTTGGTACGTACAGTACTTGATTAGCGGCAGAAAACGCCCTTTCAGATTCTATTCTGGTACTATTGTACTGAGATAATCGTAGATGATCTCAGTCCATGTTTTCTAGGCTTTGAACTTTTTTAGCAAAAATAGTTAAAAGTATTTCATTAATTTCTGACTGAAGTTCATCTTTTAAAATCTCATTGGAGCCAGGAAGTTTCTTTTTTTGGAAAGAATTTGCGGAACACTGATGTTCTGTTCCATGTTGGTTTTCCGTGGTTGAATTATGTTCACCACTTTCTGAAGGAGAAAGACATTTTATTAAGTGAAGTATAATATTCACTATAGTATCTTTACTGAGTCTGGGAGAGAGCAAAGATTGAGGATAAGGAATAAAGAAGAGAGCAAAGAGTGCAGTTAAGGAATTCTTTACATATATAAATGTAAAGAACAGAAGGACAAATCAGATTGGACCCTTATGTAATGGACGTTGGATAGTATTAGATAACACAGCTGAAATTGCAGATGAACTCAACAGTTACTTTGCATCGATATTTACATAAAAAACACCCTTTGTGTCAATGAGACATTATGGAAGTGAAGTTGAAAAAAATGTAATTAATTAATGGAAATGGAATTCTGTAGGATACACAGCATGGTAAAGGGAAAATCATGTTTAACAAATCTGGTTAGCCATTTTGACAGGTCACTCGTGAGCTGGATTTAGGGAATAATTTCGACATTGTTTATTTGGATTTCAGCAAAGCATTTGACTCATTCCCACATGAGAGGTTACTATATAAGTTGGAGCAGGCTGGAATCATAGGGAAAATCCTTAGATGGATAGCACGATAGCTTGAGGGCACCAGGCAGAGGGTTGTGATAAATGGTTATTCCTCAGATTGGGTTAATGTAAGTAGTGGGGTTCCCCAAGGATCAGTATTGGGACCACTGTTGTTTTTGATTATCTTAAATGACATCTATGAAGGGATGGAGGGCGTGAAGTCTAAACTTGCAAATGACGTAAAGATCAGTAGAGTAGTTAATGATCGCCACCAAGCAGAGCTTCTTCAGAGTGACCTAGATAGACTTCCGGGATGGTCAGAAAAGTGGCAGCTCTGCTTTAATTCAGCAAAATGCAAGGTCTTACACCTAGGGAACAGCAACCCCAATATAACTTATACACTTGGTGGAGTTGAACTAAAGTCAGTAGTGGAGGAACGGGACTTGGGAGTTACAATACAGTCAGACATGAAGTTGTCCGAGAATTGTATATGGGTTGCAATGTTGCATGGTGTCCTATCAATGATTTATCAAACATTTGCTAGTAGAGATAATGACGTCATAATCACATAAAGGTGATTTTATAACCTTTATGTGATTAAATTATATTAGTAAAATAATAAGAGGAGTTGAACTCCTTATTATTTTACTAATATTATTATCAACGTAGAACATATTGAGTATTACAGCTCTGATCATACTATGTGATTAAATTATAAACAATTATTTTTTTAAATTAGTACTGAAAAACTGGTATTTTTTGTATCAGTACTGGTATTTCAATACCGGAAAAAAATGACTGGGATCCCGGTATTGTAAGCCCTAGTTATGAGGGCATCATTGGACATGGAAGAGATTCCTTTCCTTTGCAGAAGTGCCAGTCTATTGCCAATACATAAAGTGATTCTAAGAGCGAATTTGGCAGCTACAGACCATGTAGTCTAATTTTAGTGGTAGGGAAAATCTTGGAGGCAACGAATAATAGTCCAACCCAGGGACATTTAGATATAAATGGCATTCTGAAGGACTCACAACATGTTTTTGTTAAGAGAAAATCATGTTTAACTAAGCTATTTTGACACAATTACTCATGAGTTTGATGTGGGAGACAATTTCGACATAGTAATTTAGATGCCAGCATGTTGGAATTACTTGAAAAATTCTAAAATGGATCACAGATGGCTACGGGGCAAAAAGTAGATGGTTGTGGTTAATAGATATTCTTCAGATTTCTGTAATGTCAGAAGTTAGGTCCCCCAGGGTTTGGTGCTTTTACCACTGCTGTTTCTGATTTTCATAAATCACATTGACAAAGAGATAGGTCGCATAATTGACACTAATAATCAGTGCCGAGCAGCACTCCTTCGTGATGACTTGAACAGACTTCATTATGTTCAGAAAAGTTGCATCTCTGTTTTACTGCAGCAAAATTCAAGGTATACTTGGGGAATAGCAGCCCCAAATTTACTTATACACTTGGATGGGTTGAATTAAAAATAGTACTATTAGCAGAGGAGGGAAGAGATCTGGGAGTTACAATACTGGCAGATATGAAGTGCTTTGAGTAGCTTAAACAGGTGGACAAGATAGCCCATATGCTTTATCGAACAATATCCTGGATATTGTAGAGATAGGGAAGTCATAACCTTATTGTAAAAGGCAATTATAGACCACATATGGAATACTGTAACCAAATACTGCGATATCATTGAAAAAAAGAAAGACATTGAGCTTCTTGAAAGGGTAAAAAGACTGGCACTTGCATAGTGAAATCAGACGAAGGGTGATGACCTTTCAAAGTAAGACTTTGATTATGTGAGCTACAGAGCTTGGCAACCAAACAGGGCCTGATTGAGTTTTATAATGCTCTGCGAGGGGGTCAGTAAAATGATTGAAGGCAGAATTTTCACTGTTATCCAGAACTAGAGATTATAAATTCAAATTACAGACGAAGCTGTTTAGACTAAATTGTAAGAAGTTTTCTTTCATGCCTCCGAAGGTAGTTTGAAGAAATTCAGAGGTCAACCGATTAGTTTCCTACATGAGGAGGGAAAAGCAATTTAGCATTAGCAGAGGCATATGATGCGAGAAAGCAAGCTTATACAGCATCAGCCAAAAAAAAAAAAAAAGAGACCCTCCCATTTCACTCATCTATTCACTCCAAATATTTGTCCAGCTCAGCATTAAATTTATTTCAATTTATATTTATCAACTTCCACAACAAGAAAAGGAAGTCTGTTCCAGAAATCAGCTACCTACTGGCTAAAGGCAGATTTCAGCACATCTATTCTTCAACTGTCTTTCCTGAGTTTGAATCTATGTCCTCTCAGGTTCTTAATCTGAGCAAGAGGAAGAATCCCATCAGCATTGAGCTTGCCCAACCTTTTAAGGCCTTATACCTCAAATTGCAGCACCTGGAGACTTCCAGGTGCTGCAATTTGCCAAACTTAAGCCTATCTTGGTAAGAGCATCCTTTTGTACCCCCTCACCAATCTTGTTGCACTTCTTTATATTCATTCTAGTAACTCTACATCCTTCCTAAAATGAAGCCTCCTGATCTGTTCACAGTATTCAAGGTATGGCCTGACCATTGCCTTGTACAACAGGATTCCCATATATCATCGACAAGACTCCATGACCTGCTCTGGCAGCCTGTCTGCACTGCTCAGCACACTTAATATCTGACTGCACAATTATCCCAGATCTTTTTCATTTTCTACCAACCTAAGTTTATTACCACATAGTTGGCACGTTTCTGTGGGGTTACTTCTACCCATATGCAGTACTTTGCATTTCTCAAGGTTAAACTTCAGTTGCCACTTCTCAGTCCATCTGTCCAACTTATCTAGATCCAGTTGCAGTAGCATACTGCCTTTACTGTCATTAACAACCCTGCCAACCTTTGTATCATCTGCAAACTTGGACATTAAGCCTGATCTAGCCTGATAATATCATTGATGAATGCACAAAACAATAATGGGCACAGCAGAGAAACCCGGAGAACTCCACTAATAACATTAGTCCGTGAAGAGCAGTGTCCATTAATTGCCACTCTCTGTCATCTCTCACTCAACCATCTCTTTATCCACTGTAGCAACTTGCCCTTAATGCCATACTGCTCTAATTTGTACATCAGTCTTCCATGTGCAACAGTATCAAAAGCTTTCCTGAAATCCAAGTAGAGGTAGGACTCGTTTTACGACAGGGTTAGGTTCCAGCAAAACAGGGTCATGAAATGAAAAGACGTAAAACAAGACCAAATTATAATGTAATTTGGTCTTGTTTCTGTTCTTTATAAATAATTAAATATTTTAAACATTTAATGGACATGTTTTATTTATATTTATACATAAAACAATTAATAAAATAAAATTTTAACTTACTTTGAATTTGTGGAGTCATTGCTTGAATACGTATTTACTTCACTGATATTTTATGTGACAATGGCGTAATGGGGCGAAATTAATGGGAGGTTCCTGGTTGAGGGTCATGAGTTTCTGAGAGTTCCTTTCCCTTCTTTGTCAAGAACTGCAGTATTGACATCTGGAATGACTTCCTATTCTTTCTTTCAAGATGTTATAGTAGAGCTTCAACATCATATTGACACCTCTTTGGATGCCATGGCTACGTTCCCAATCAGGATCATTATCACAACAAATGCACTACAAATTTTGGCAAGAGCACTCTGAATATGTTTTGTTTTTAATGTTCTGATTGGCTCCAACTCTTCCACACCAGATAGAGTGGAAGAGTTGGAGCCAATCAGAACATTAAAAACAAAATGTTGTTGAAGTTGGATAAGTTAAAGAATATCTTAAATACTGCTGTGATTGGACTAAGTTCAATAGCAAAGCTTAATTGTACGGTACTCACCTTAGATGATCTGCAGTGGTTACTTGAGGAGAGTTGGAAGAATAATTTTGGGGTTTAAATAATTTAGAGTTTACATGGGTTAATCAGTAAGGATACAGGATTAAATTAATTAAAATATGCGCAAGGAAGTAGACGTGCACAACTCCGTCCTTGGTTGTCATTGAAGAATTAATTGTATTAAGAACTCTAAAATATGTGAAAACTGGTTGGCCAAAAGTCATAATGGTTGACTTTCGTTTTTTAAACATCGTCAGTTGGCAATATTAAGTGAGGAGAGAACGCATATTGTATTTAAAAGAATTTCTATGTTCCCATGATGCTCTTTGTGACATGTGGGAATCTCAGGTGTGTGAGATTCCAGACCGGGGAAAGGATGGAGGGTAGTTTCGCATTTATGATGTTTAATTTAGAGTGACAGCGGAACCATTCTATAACGAGGGTTTCATATTGAAGAATTTTGTAACTAGTTTTTAATTTTATAATGGTAATAGCTGAATCAACTAGAGGGGTGTGGTTGTGGAAATGTACATGTAGAGTAAGTTCAGTACTGGATTGCCTGTTCTGAAACTGTTGTAGTGGTAATAAGCTCTTGAGTTAGAGGTTTTTGTGGAACCAAACTTGGTAGTGGTGCTTCCGATGTAGCAGGCAGTTTTGCTGGCATTTAATTAAATATATGATATTATTCATGGAACATGGGTTTAACTTCGCTATAAGGGACCATCATTATCCCATCAAAGATTGCATCATAGAACTACAAACAAAACTCGAAAACCACCCCGAAAAATGGCGAATTATACATCAAACAAACACCATTATTAATTCAAAACTTACCCCCAACTCAATATGAAAAAACAACAGTTATTAGACATACAAAAACTATGGAATATTCCAGACATTATTATACAAAAAGCTGACAAAGGCGACACAATTGTAAAACTAGACAAAAGCACCTACATTGAAAAAATGGAACACATCCTTTCTGATCAAGACACCTACAAAACTAATAATACATACAACATTTCCAAACTCAAAAACAAACTCGATGTAACCCTAAGAAGACTGATTAAACAAAGAAATTAATTTACACATATATTACAGCAAATCGGCATGAGCATTAGTAGAGGCATATGATGCAAGAAAGCAAGCTTATGCAGCATCAGCCAAAAAAAAAAAAAAAAAAAACTTCCACTTCACCCCTCTGTTCGTTCAAAATATCTGTCCAGCTGAGCCTTAAACTTATTTACGCTATCAACCTCCACAACAAAGGATGGAAGTCTGTTCCAACAACCAACTACCCGCTGGCTAAAGGCAAATTTCCGCACGTCTATCCTACATCTGTCTTTCCTAAATTTGAATTTATGCCCTCTCAGGTGATTATTCTGAGTATCAGCATTGAGCATGCTCAAACCATTTAAGGCTTTATACACCTCTATCAGATCACCTTGCTGGTCCTAGTCTCCAGACACTGTAATTTGCAAAACTTAAGCCTTTCTTTGTAAGAGCAATCCTTTGTTCCATTCACTAATCTTGTTGCCCTTCTCTGTACATTTCAGCAGCTCTACATCCTTCTTGAAATGAGGCCTCCAGACCTGTATCCAATACTCAAAGTGTGGCCTGACCATTGCCTTATACAAGGGAATAATCACCTCCTTATCCCTGCTAGAAAAATTCCTGTATATCATTGAGAAGACACCATGAGCTACTCTTGTAGCCCATCTGCACTGCTCAGAGAACTTCATATCTGCCTGCACAATTACCCCCAGGTCCTTTTCATTCTCTACCACTGTCAGTGTAGTATCACAGAGTTGATACGTTGCTCTGGGATTGCTGTTTCCCATATGTAGTACTTTACATTTGCCAATGTTAAACTTCATTTGCCACCTCTCAGCCCATCTGCTCAACTTTTCCAGATCCTGTCGCAGCAGTATAGCATCAGTAGTGTCCTTAACAACCCTGCCAACCTTTGTATTGTCTGCAAACTTGGACATTAAGCTTGATATACCATCATCAATATTATTTATAAATACAGAAAACAATAGTGGACCCAACACTGAACCCTGAGGGACTCCACTAATAACATTAGTCCACGATGAGCAGTGTCCATTGATTACCACTCTCTGTCTTCTCCCCCTCAACCACCCCTTTATCCATAGCAGCAATTTGCCTCCAATGCCACACTGCTCCAATTTGTGCAGCAGTCTTCCATGTGCAACAGTATCAAAAGCCTTTCTAAGATCGAATTATATAATATCAAAGTTATTCCGTGCATCCAGCTCTTTTGTGACTGCATCATAGTATCCAATCAGATTGGTCAGGCAAGACTTTCCCTTAACAAAACCATGCTGTGTCCGAGCTATAACTGAAGTCTTGTCTAGATGATCCTGCAGTGCTTCTTTAACCAGTGCCTCCATTAATTTTCCTGGAACAGAAGTTAAACTCACAGGTCTATAATTACTTGTGTCGGCCTTTGATCCTCCTTTGTGAATTGGGGTCACATTTGCACAGCTCCAGTCTAGGTACCTCCCCTGAGTCCAAGGAAGCTCTCGTAATTATGGCTAAGGGCTTGCTTACTTCATACGTAATAACATTCTCTCATACATGTTTGGTATCACCAAATTACACAAACACGGCCATCTCCTAAGACCAATAATTTCCTTTAGCAAATCTGCCTTCTCCAACCTATCCACCTTTTTAATAAAAATTATATCCCCCCTTACAAGATTCTCAAAATTCAAAATTAGTAACACTAATTAAGCCTTTGAAAAAATAAGTACCACCACAATTTCCAGTGAAGACATTTTAGCGTCCTTTGACGTGGTGTCTTTATATACAAATGTACACTTACCATTCACTTTACATGCCTTACGAGAATACCTAATGATAGATAATACTTTAATCAACTGCACCTCCCTCTCCATCAACAATATCTTAGAACTTAATTTGTTTCTACTGGATGCTAGACACTTTAGGTTCCAAAACCAAATATTTCAACAAACATTCGGCCTACCCATGTGTCTAGGAATTTCTGCCCCCTTATCTGAAATTTATTTAGCAACCATAGAAAACCAAATACTACAACCTTACCCTTCGGGGATTAAACTATATATACGTTATGCAGACTTATAATAGGAAATAGAACTACAATTGACAATCTTTTTATTAAGTTTAACTCAATACATGATAGACTGAAATATACACTTGAAACAGAAGTTAATAAACAAATTACCGTACAATATACACAATATACAATATACAATACACCGTACTTAACCATACAGTATACAAAACAGGCACCAAACTGGGAACCAAGATTTTTAGAAAAAAACACACACACACAGGAAAATATCTACACTTTGCATCACACCACCCACTTAGTACAAAAAAAGCTATTCTTTATAACCAAATCCACAACGCTGTAAAATACAGCTCATCACAAGATGACTTATCTATTGAACTACTATATCTCACAAAAAAGTTCATGTCCAGAAAATACCCGTTTCAATTAATTCAACACATTATTTCCACCGCTAAAAACAACACCAATAATTCACCCAAACATAACACAAAAGGGAGCATGTGCATCATTCTCTCTTATCACAGTAGTCTTGCCAGACAATTCCGTCAGGTGTTCGCAGGCACTGACATTACTCTGATATTTTCTTCATATAACAAACTTGGGTCATTATTCAACACATATAAAGAAACATATAAATACCCGATAGGCGACGTGAATAATATCATATATTTAATTAAATGCCAGCAAAACTGCAATGCCTGCTACATCGGAAGCACCACTACCAAGTTCGGTTCCAACCTCTAACTCAAGAGCTTATTACCACTACAACAGTTTCAGAACAGGCAATCCAGCACTGAACTTCCTCTAGTTGATTTAGTTTCTTTAGTTTCCTCTAGTTTCTTTAGTTGATTCAGCTATTACCATTATAAAATTAAAAACTAGTTACAAAATTCTTCAATACGAAGCCCTCGTTATAGAATGGTTCCGCTATCGCTCTAAATTAAACATCATAAAAGCGAAACTATCCTCCAACCTTTCCCTGGTCTGGAATCTCACACACCTAAGATTCCCACATGTCACAAAGAGCGTGGATTTTGCCAGGGCATGTGACTCCCTCTGGTGGCCAAACGTCCTCGGCAGACTCCAGAAAGCAAAACTACCAGCTAATTTATACAATTGTATAAAAACCTATCTTGCAAACAGAACAGTAACCATCAGTGCTCCGCACTGTTCAGTCACATGATCAGTCTATAGAGGATGCCCACAAGGCTCAGTACTTGGCCCACTTCTCTGGAACGTGGTGCTCAACAGCTTTCTAAACCTCGACCTTGGCAACGTGAGGTCACAGGCCTATGCGGATGACCTGATCCTGATGCTGGTGGCAGACTCAAGAACTCAACTAGAGATCTCTGCAAACCGTGCTATAAATATCCTACAAGACTGGGCCACCCAAAACCACTTAAAGATATCCCCAACAAAAACCTGCTCCATCCTACTTAAAGGTTCTCTCAATATCAGAAGGCCTCCCCAGATAAAGATTCAGGAAACAACAATTAAGCTTTCCACCGAACTTAAATATCTTGGTATTCTGCTGGATAAAAATCTGTCATTCACACCCCATCTTACTTACCGTGTACAGAGAAGGGCAACAAGATTAGTGAATGGAACAAAGGGGTGCTCTTACGAAGAAAGGCTTAAGTTTTGCAAATTACAGTGTCTGGAGACTAGGCACCGGCGAGGTGATCTGATAGAGGTGTATAAAGCCTTGAATGGTTTGAGCATGCTCAATGCTGATGGGATTCTTCCTCTTGCTCAGAATAATCACCTGAGAGGACATAAATTCAAATTGAGAAAAGACATGTAGGATAGACGTGAGGAAATTTGCCTTTAGCCAGCGGGTGGTTAGTTGGTGGAATAGACTTCCATCCCTTGTCGTGGAAGTTGATAGCCTAAATAAGTTTAAGGCTCAGCTGGACAGGTATTTCGAACGAACAGAGGGGTGAAGTGGAAGTGGTTATTTTTTATTTATTTTTTTTTTGGCTGATGCTGCATAAGCTTGCTTTCTTGCATCAAATGCCTCTACTAATGCTAATGCTAAAAATGCTACCTCCGAAGCAAAATCAAAAAATACTCCGCACTAATAGCTAGAGTCATTCGTCGCGACTGGGGGCTTAAGAAGAGGACCCTAGCCCTCTTCTATAAGGCAGTCTGCCTGATGCGTATGTTATTTCTTACCAGAAATAACATACGCATCAGGAGTCTGGTTCCACAAGGCTGTAACAGCAGTAAACAAAAGGAAGCTAGAGACCATTCAACGTTTAGTTCTACTGACAATCTCGAGAGCCTGCTGTACTGTAAGCACCCACGCCCTCCAGGTCCTCTTGGGCGCTCTCCCCCTGGACCTGGAGATCGTCCACTGTGGGTTGCTTTATAAACTATCCAAAGGCAAAGCAATCACCTGCCTAGACTACACAACTGATCCGGCGAACGATCGTAAACTCGAGAAAAAAACGCCTTCTCACCCACCTACAGCAAGCCTGGCAAACCCGCTGGACGACTTCAACAAAAGGGGAAGTCACCCGAAGATTCATACCGGATAATCAACTAGTGTTTCCCAAAAGCCCAAACTGGTTTTCACCGGGACTGCTGACATCTTACCTACTCACAGGGCACGGCGCAATAAGAGCAAAACTCTCCAGTTTCGGATTGAGTGACACCCCTCTCTGCCACTGTGGACAGCCAGGGACGTGGGTGCATCTCATGCACCACTGCCAACTATACGAAGACCTCCGCTGCCTCTTAATAACTAGAATACGTTTCTCGCCAATAAACCAAGAACAATATCTCCTGGAGAGCGAGGATAATTATAAAGCCTTAACGCAGTTTGCGCAGGATCTTTTTACTAGAAGAACATACCCACAACCTTAGCAGGAATTTTCCCACAAACTAACCAGTCGTCATCCATAATAAAGATCCTTAGATGTGTCAACCAAACAAAAACCTAACAGCTACAATCTGAAGAGCAGTTAATCATTAACTTAATCTGGATCTGACCACTGGCTTAAACTGGAGTCATTGTCTGGACTTTACCACTCACACGGACGGGACAACATGTCCCAGGAATGACATACGAAGACCTGACAAAGACATTGTGCAGTTTGCTGCCAAAACATCATTAGGCGATCTGAACCGGGTATCCTCACTCAGTTCACTTTCTTTCCCTTCCCTTGGCAGGGAATGGTTACTCTGTACCTTCCCCCCCTGCCATCCCCTATCTTCACCTGGTGAGGCATGGGCCTGCCCCGCCGACTTTTGGGGTTATCTTCACTATTGAACCCATATTTCTGTCTTTCACTCCCCAGTCTTCAGTCTCCCTTCCCTCTCTAGCTATCTTGTGACTAGCGTTTGACCCTTGCCAAAACTACACAAGCCCCACACTAAAATAAAAAAAATAATAAAAAAATGAACTCTAACCCGCATAACTTATATCTCTTTCGGCCTGACCCAATTTTTAGCGTTCCCCCCCCCCCCATCCACTTTTTTTTTTTTTTTTTTTAAGGTCCTAGCCACTGAAATCTCAGGAAATTAGGTGGCAGGACCTGTCAGAGTAAATAGCAAATTTCTAAAATACAGGTGTACCTGGTCTGCCTCCACCAGGTATAGTGTGGGCAACGGTGGGTCTCATTTAAAACCCAACAGCTAAAAGTCCAGATGAACAACCGTACAAAACATTACACACCACAATATGCACACACTTTTAAACCTCTGGCCTCTACAGTGTTCTGTATCACACCACAATGTATATTACGCGGAGATGGGGGAAACCCCTGGTGCAGTTAGACCCTAAACACACTATACACTATGTCACAAAGAGCATCATGGGAACATAGAAATTCTTTTAAATACAATATGCGTTCTCTCCTCACTTAATATTGCCAACTGACGACGTTTAAAAAACGAAAGTCAACCGTTATGACTTTTGGCTCACCGGTTTTCACATATTTTAGAGTTCTTAATACAATTAATTCTTCAAGGACGGAGTCATGCACATCTACTTCCTTGCACATATTTTAATTTTTAATTTTTAGTTAATTTAATCCTGTATCCTTACTGATTAACCCATGTAAACTCTAAATTATTTAAACCCTAAAATTATTCTTCCAACCCTCCTCAAGTAACCACTGCAGATAATCTAAGGTGAGTACTGTATAAGTAATTTAAGCTTTGCTATTGAACTTAGTCCAATGTTGTTGAAGTTACACAGGTAGTTCCTCCAATTCCTCGCTCGAAAGTGGCTCACTGTGACTCTCCAGCAACTGGTCAACATCATCTGGATGAATGTTGTCAATGCCAAAATCCTTAGCCATGCGAGAAACATCTTTAGCCACTTCCGAAACTGGCTCAATCCTTAACGAACACACTGAACGTAAACAACCCTTGGTGTCGCTATCATTCCAGCCACAATGCATCACAAAAAACAAAAGAAATGCCTAGTGCATGTTTGGACTCACAGGCGTTGCTGTGATGTGTTACTGAGTTGCGATTGTTTTGTTATTTTCAATGTTTTTAGGTAATATTTTGAAGCAGTCGTTAATGTGAAAATTCGTAAAATGGGCCATTGTAAAAAGGGACTTACCTGTATATGATATCAAAATTATTTTTTGCATCCAGTTCCTTTGTGACCACATCATAGTATCCAATCAAATTGGTCAGACAAGATCTCCCTTTAACAAACTCATGCTGTTTCTAATTGGAGTCTTGTCTAGATGATCCTGCGATGCTTCTTTAACAGGCACCTCCGTAGCCAGGTGGGCAGGAGCAGCAGCGCGTAGCACACGCTTCTTGATTAGACCAGGGTTCGAGCCCGTGACCACCAAATACGGAGGATGCGGAAAGGTCAGGGAATGACCACTGCGTATCCCCAGAGCAATATGGCCTTAGTTGCTAATGCTCCTAAAAACCAAATAACAACAGCTTCTTTAATCAGTGAGTCCATTATTTTCCCCAGGACAGAAGTTAAACTAACAGATCTGTAGTTACTTGTGCCACCTTTTGAACCTCTTTGTGAATTGGGGATACATTTGCACACCTCCAATCAATCACTAAAATCAGTCACTGCTTCGGGCCACAATTTACGCCAGATGCCACTCATGCAGAATTGTGACAGTTCCTCCCAGGCAGAATCAATGTTTGTGACGACATTCAGGATGTTATACAACTTCCAGTAGTCCCTCACAGTTATATCAGACTGCACAGCCTCAACAATCCCTTTGAAAGTCGTACGCACATATGCCTTAAAGGTCGCGATTACACCCTGGTCCATCGGTTACTAAAGTGAAGTTGTGTTGGGAGGCAAATACACAACCTCAACTTCCAAATGGTCAGTGGATTTCTTGGAGGTTGGCTGGGTGTCCTGGGGCATCGTCCAGCACTAACATGACTTTGGGAGGCAAGCCATTTGTTGCACAAAACTGAGCAACCTCTGGACAAAAGTACGAGGTGTACCATTCACTAAAAATTGTCTGAATCACCCTTGCCTTTTTGTTAGAGCTTCAAAACACAGGAAGTTGTCTCTTCACCATGGCCTTCATTACACGAGGCATCTCTGAATGGTACACCAATATCGGTTTGAGTTTAAATGTTCCCGATGCATTGCCACCCAGAAGCAATGTCAACAATCTTTTGCAGCCTTGAAACCAGATGAAGACCTCTCCTCATAGGCGATGTACTTCCTACTTGGCACTTTTTTCCAATAAAGCCCCGTTTCGTCCACATTAAAAATTAAATCAGGGTGATAGTTGCCTTCATCTATTAAGCATTTAAATTCGGAAGGATACTCTTCCGTCACTGCAAATTCAGCACTAGCAGCCTCATCAGACACTTTCACCTTGTGAATTTAGAATGGTTTTTAAACCGATGAAACCACCCTTTGCAGGCTGTAAATTTTTCACAAGTGCTACCAGATTCCTCACATATTTCGTCAAATAACAACTTCACCTTGTCCAGAATTACCGTCTCTGTAACAGGAACGTTATTTTGGTTCATATCGTCAACCCACAACACTAACGATTTTTCCATTGTCTCACTGCGTGAATAAATTGTTCTGGAGGATGGCATATTTATTGTGTGGGTGTGTGTGTGCTTTATTTTATCAACGTTGTTCATAATCGTTGATACAGTAGAAGGTGCTAAACTTAATGCCTTTTACACATCCGACCGACACTCACCAGATCCATTCGATGAATCACATCCATTTTCTCCTTAATTGTTAGTGTTTTACGCTCTTTTTTGCGCCCCTCCCCATGTTACAGACTGCCCTATGCTTAGAGCTCATGGTTACAAAAAAATTATTATTATTATTATTAATGACAAATAGCACTATAACACTGTGTAACCTGTTAGCAATTGAGAGAAAATTCACAATGAAACCAACATAGTGCACTGAACATAAACAACTCTTGGCATCGCTATCATTCATTCGGCGCCTCCGTAGCCAGGTGGGAAGGAGCAGCAATGCGTAGCACACGCTTCTTGATTAGACCGGGGTTCAAGCCTGTCACCACCAAATACAGAGGATGCGGAAAGGTCAGGGAATGACCACCGCATATCCCCGGAGCAATATGGCTTTAGTTGCTAATGCTCCTGAAAACCAAATAACAAACAACAACAAACAAACAAACGCTATCATTCCACCCACAGTGCACCACAAAAAACAAAAGAAATGCCTAGTGTGTGTGTTTGGACTCACAGGCATTGCTGCGATGTGTTACTGATTTGCGATTTTTTTTTTTTTTTTTTTTGTTATTTTCAATTTTTTTAGGTAAAATTTTGAAACATTCGTTAATGTGAAAAGTCATAAAATGGACTGTCGTAAAATGGGACCTACCTGTATATGATATCAAAATTATTTTTTGCATCCAGTTCCTTTGTGACCACATCATTGTATCCAATCAGATTGGTCAGACAAGACCTCCCTTTAACAAACCTATGCTGTTTCTTAACTACCACTGCAGTCTTGTCTATGATGATCCTGCGATGCTTCTTTAACTAGCGAGTCCATTATTTTTCTGGAACAGAAGTTAAACTATCAGATCTATAGTTACTTGTGTCACCTTTTGAACCCCTTTTGTGAATTGGGGATACATTTGCACACCTCCAATCCATGGGGACCTCCTCTGAGTCTAAGAAGCGGTCATAATTATAGCCAAGGGTTTGCTTACTTCCATTGCTGCCTCCTTTAATATGACTAGATAGATCCCATCCACCCCAGGTGCCTTTCTAATGTTTATCTTCAACAATTTCTCCTCCACTTTGCTGTTAGTTATTACAAAATCATCTAGCTCACTGCCAGAGTTTAATTCACCTCTGGCATTCCCCTCCCTGAATAACTACTGATGTGTGAATGTAGATGCAAAATACTCATTTAGTTTATTAGCTATCTGAGTAGGATCATCAACAGTTGAACCATCAATATCAAGTGGACCAATCTGATTCATCCCCTTCCTTCTAGAGTTCACATAAGCAAAGAACTCTTTGGTGTTTTTCTTTGCTTCCTTTGCCAGAGATTTCTCGTAATCTGCCTTTGCCTGCCTAACCTCCTTTGTGACTTGATTACAGACCAACTTATAAGTGCTATAGGCTTCTGTGTTGCCTGATAATTTATATGCATCCCTTGCATTTTTCTTCCCTACCACGAGCCTCATTAATTCATCTGACATCCATTTAGGCCTGAACCTTGAACAGTATTTCTTAGTTGGTATGAAAAGCCTAGTAGCCTCCAAGATTAAGTCCCTGAAGGCTTCCCATTTAGAATTCACCGTTGGTAATGTCATCAGTTGATCCTACTGTATAGAATTTAAAAACTGTCTGAGACCACTATAGTCACCTTTATGAAAGCAAAAGCCCTTTCTTTTTATCCCCGATGGCGGAGCCCCAACAAGAGAAACAGTACTCTTAATCTTATTATCAGCAGTGATTCTTCATGCATTAAGAACCTGCAGATAATTGACCCTCTGAGTGCCAGTGATCACAGTGTGCTGATGTGGGATTTTCTTAAAAGACAACTACTGTCGAGGTCAAAGGAAAACTTTTGTTTTCATAAGGATGTCTGAAGTATGATCAGACAGTTTCAAGTTCTCAGTAGGACCACCTGATGGTGTTACCAACAGCAAATTCTAAATGAGAACCATTCAGGGAAATAATTGTAGAAGCTACTAGGCTTTTCATAACAAATAGGAAATACTGTTCTCGACTTAGAACTAAGTAGATGTCAGATAAACTGGTGAGACGTGTGGCAGAGAATAAAAATAGATGAGATGCATATGAAGTCTGTGGTAGATGTAAACTAGTCTGTAATCAAGTCACAAAGGAAATTAGGCTAGCAAAGGCAGGTTACAAAATGTCTCTAGAAAAGAATGCCAAGAAAAGCAGAAAAACTTTACTTATATCAACAGTAAAAAGAAGAGGCGAAATAACATTGATACATCTGATGGCTGTGGTTTTACCATTGATAATTCTGCTTAGATTGCGGACAAAGTGAATGGGTATTTTGCATTTACATTTATGCATGAGGAGTTTTTTAGGGACTTGAATTTCAGAAGTTCATCAGAATCTAGCAGGGAACTAAATCATTTTGTGATAATTGAGATAAATGTAGAAGAAAATATTGTTAAAACTTAACATAAAAAAACGTTGCCTTGGGGTGAATGATATCTATCCAATTATATTGATTGAGGCAGTAAAGAAGATAACCAAATGCCTTAGCCATAATTATGAGAGCATCTTTGGATTCAGGGGAGTTTTCTTATGGACTAGAATTGTGCAAATGTATTCCCAATTCACAAAGGAGGATCAATTGATGATTGTGTAATTACAGACCTGTTGCTTAACTTTTGTTACAGGGAAAATAATGGAGTCTCTGGTTAAAAAGTAATGCAGGAGCACCTATATTGGAAGGCAATTATACTGCGATGAGCATCGCTTTATTAAGGAGAAATCTTGCCTGAGCAGTCTGATTAGATACTATGATGCAGTAACAGAGGAATTGGATTTTAGGAAAGCTCATGAGCTGGACGTTAGAAACAATTTCGACATAGTTTTGGATTTTAGAAAAACATTTGACTCAGTACCTCACAAGATGTTACTGTATAAGCTTGAACAGGTTGGGATTACTGGTAAGAGTCTAAGATGGATTGCTGGGTGGTGGCTGCAGTACAGAAGGCAGAGGGTTGTGATTAATGGATATTGTCATGGATATTCGCAGCTCACCTTCAGGATGACTCAAACAGGCTTCAAAAATCCATTAAGAGGGTTGTGATTAATGGATAACGTCAGCGGTGGGGGTCCCTCAAGGATCGGTTCTTGCTGTTTCTCATTTTCATAATGACAGATGAAGGGATAGAAGATGTGATTACAGAATTTGCAGATGACATAAAGGTTGGTAGATATGTGAATGATCAGTGCCGAGCAGCTCACCTTCAGGATGACTCAAACAGGCTTCAAAAATGGTCAGAAAAATGGCAGCTAAGTTTTAATGCAGCAAAATGTATGG
The DNA here is from genome assembly GCF_048544385.1 of Mastigoproctus giganteus. Lineage (NCBI taxonomy): Eukaryota > Metazoa > Arthropoda > Arachnida > Uropygi > Thelyphonidae > Mastigoproctus > Mastigoproctus giganteus. The sequence goes on from NC_143578.1 coordinate 108,030,125, forward strand.
TCTTACATTTGGGAAAAAGCTACTCCAAAATAAATTATATATACCCGGGAGGAGTTGAATTAAAAACAGTTGAGGAAGAAAGCAATCTGGAAGTTACTATACAGTCAGATATGAAGTTTTCTGAACAATGTAAACAGGCAGACAGGAAAGTCCATGGTGTCCCATTGATGATTTATTGGTTTCCTGTAGAGGTAGGGAAGTCATAATCCTACTGTATAAGGCAATCTACATTTGGAGTGTTCAAATGTGGAGAAACTTGAACACTATCTGAAAAAAGATATTGAGCTTCTTGAAAGGGTTCAAATACGAGCAACTTGAATGGCGAGATTAGCGCTGTAAGAGTAAAGATTTCTGTTATTTGGACTACAGAGCTTGGTAAACAGGCACCTGATTGAAGTTTATAAGACAATGAGAGAGTTTAATAAAATGAATGAAGGCGGAATTTTCACTGTTATAAAGAATTCCAGAACTGAGGGCCATTAATTCTAATTACAAGTGTTGAGGTTTAGAATAGATTGTAGGATGGGTTTTTTTTTTAAGCCAGTGAGTCTGAACAAGTTGCCCTCACAGTTAGTTGAGGCTGACAGTTTGAACAAATATGGAGGTTATCGTAATAGTTACCTGCATGAGGAGGGAAGCATATAATTTGTATTTTCCTATCTACTTAGTGTGGGTGTTTTTTTTTTTTTTTTTTTGCCAGTGCAGCAAAGTCCTTGCTATATGGCAAATACTATTACTATGAGCAAATGCTGCCCTTCCCTGTTAGTAAAGTAGAAGAGGTACCCTCCTTGTCAGTTATAATTATAAAATACCAGTAATGGATGAGTATAGAAACAGTATATCATGAATATGAAAATACAGTGGCGGACAAAACAACTGCATCATCTTAAAAAAAAGTAACATTTGTAGTGAAACGTATAAGACATTGTTTAATTACAGTCATTTTGTTTGTTGCAAAGCAAAGATATTGCATCAGACAGTAATTGCAAGGTATTTCATCAGCTGTTTCTATAAATATGGCATTGGAAGGGTGTACGTGCTCATTAGTATCCTGTTTTGCAGAGGTGTAAACATTGCTCCATATGTTCAGTTGACACCAAGAAAAAAAAAGTGCAATTGTTGCTCTGGCCCAGGAAGAGCTTTCTACACTTGCTGTTGTTGATAAAATAGGCTGCCACCAGTCAACAGTATCCCAGGTGCTGAAATTAAAGTGTGAAACTGGTGATGTGAAGAGAAGACCTGGATCAGGCCATAAGAGAGTGACGACGCCTTCCCAAGATCAATATTTGAAATGGCTATGCCTTCGTAATGGCCATGCTAGTGCTCCTGATCTAAAACTGAACTTTGAGATGGCCTCTGGTGTTGAAACAAGTGCGCAAACTATCCAAAGACTGCTTTTGGAATGTGGTCTGGATGCCAATATCGGTCCAAGAAGAAGCCTTTGTTGACCTAACAGATGAGGAAGAAGTGACTTGCTTGTGCTAAAACACGTTTCATGGACAAAAGAGCAATGGAACGCCATCATCTTTTCTGATGAATCGAAATACAACCTGCATGGCTCAGATGGAAAGCAATATGTCAGAAGATGAAAATCGGAGACATACCATCCTGACTGCATAATGCCAACTATAAAGTTCCCTGCCGGTCAGATGGTCTGGGGATGCATAACAAACCTTTCTGAAACCCATTATTAGGGATTACCACACAGATGTCCAAAACTGCATTTTTCAACAGGACTCAGCACCTTGCCACACAGCAAAATTGGTAAGTTTTATGCTGTTTAGATTTAATGATAAGTTTGTCTTCTTGTCTCACAAGGCTTAAAACATGCTTACACCAATGTTTTCCCTTGTTTTTCTCCTTTAAGATGCAGTCATACCTCAGAAATGCTGGCATTACAGCGTTGGACTTGCCCCGGCAACAGTGCAGATTTGAACCCTATTGAAAATTTCTAGTATATAATGCCATCTAAAATTGGTCAGAAGAAGCCAATAAGTAAGATTCAGCTGCAGGAGAGCATTGTAAGGGTATGATATCATATCACAAAATTGGGCAACCGTATGTCCAGAAGTTGATTAACTCTATGCCAGATCATTGCAAGGCTGTAATTGCAGCTCAAGGAGGAACAACAAAATATTTAGGACTTATTTTGCTGATTTACAGTACATAATACTATTAAGTTAACTTGTCATTTCAGTTTGTAGCCATAAATGCAATAAAATGTATGTTTGGCTGTCATGATTGCCATTTGCATGATTTCTCATATTTCCATTAATTACGCATTTTCCCCTTTGGGAAGATATTTATGGCAATTGGGTATATCAGGTGGAGTCTCTTTAGTGGATTTCATTCACAGAAATATATATCCCATCTAACAAATGCATTTTGAACATTTCTGCAACCCACAATGCAGTGCAAAACACATTATTTGCAAAATTCACAAGTGATGCAGTTTTTTTGTTCACCACTGTAGTCTTGATTGATAACGAACTGATCGGTTGTAGTCCATAATATTTGTGGCAGTCTTTACCATAAATGATTAATATGTCTGGTTAAAAAAAAAGCATAAGTGCTGTTTGAGGTGATTTGTGTGTTGATATTATACAGTTAAGTATTACAACTTCAGATATTTAATACACCCATAGCAGAGGAATTTACCAAATTTAATCAATTTATAAACAAACTTTATTCATTTTATGAATTGGTATAGAAAGTTAGCTGTCCTCCAAATTAGGTTCACCAGATTTAATGGACTTAGTTTGGAAGCCAGCTAACTTTCTATCATGAATTCTTTAAGCCAAAACATGTTTCTCTTAACTTAAATATAATCATATTTGGAGAACCAATTTGTAATCATGTAGTGCTATTCAGAGTACAAGTTTGAGCCAAATTGAAATGAATTGATTTTGTAAAAAAAAACAAAAGTTTCCACTACTTCTCAGTATTAAAAAAGATAATGATTCAAGGCTCGTTTTTCTATTCATGCTTATGTCTCCTCTGAATCTTTTAGAATTATTTTGAATTCGAAGTTTACCTTCTGGAACCATCTTGGAGTTATGAGATTAAAAAGCCTAGAAGCATTTTGGATTTTTTAGCTTGAAATGACCAACATTTCAAATCCTAATGTTATTAAGAAATCTTTATTCTTGTCTCTCTCTTTATTTAAAATTTGGTTATTCTAAGCATAGGTTATACGATTCATTTTGGTTGGCAAACCAAGGTTAAGTCTGTATTGCTCTCTATGCCCATTCTACTTCAAAATCTTCATATTCCGTCACAGTCTCTTGAACTGTGTAGTGGTCAAAATGTTAGTTGATCTTCTCAGTGGTGAGGATTATTAAGAACAACCCCCTTCCCCCCTTTATAGTACAGGCAGTTCTCGCTTTAGGAGTTCCCGGGTTTACTAGTTTTTTTCCCCAATATCAAGTATCAACAAAATCGAAAATATGAACATTAATTGCAAAAAATGAATGTTAAACATTCATAAATACCACATTCCAAACCATGTGCATGCTATACAATACAGTGTACCCCGCTTTACGATATTAATCAGTTCCAGAGACACCATCATTAAAATATCGTAATGTGAACCCAATAACACATTGTTTTTTTGGTAATTCGTTTCAAGATCTCGGAAGTTGAAATTTTTGAAAATATCTCTCTAAAATTTCATTTTTAAGGTCGTGAACATGACCTTAAGGCCATATAAAAGGTCGTGAGCATGTTTTGTAAATTGTATTAGTTACCAATTCAAATCATTAAAATGCACTACACTTTCATCGTTATCATATGTTCCGTTATAAGAATCAATCTTAAATGCTTCTTTGCGATATTTTTCTAAAGCACATTTCTGGAGGTCCCTACCATAAAACAATAAAAAAAATTTACACTTTCCAGTTTATTGGGCTTTTCTCTTACTGCAAGCAATTATAAACGGGTAGTAAACTCAGATCTTCTTGTATTTGCGAAAATACCGATAGTTGAAATTGTGTGGTTTTTTATGTTATTATGGTGAAATGTGTTTGCCCTTTACTGAAACCTTCAATCGTATAAAAAACATAAATAAATTTTCAGAATCTTCTCTTCATAAACTTGTTACTCCATGCAAATTGTGTTAGTTGCAATTTGTGTGTGCTGTTAAAAAATGCTTATGCATGCAAACGTGAAATTTATAATTAAAAGAGAAGATTATCTTGGAAACAAACGCCTCTTGAAACATTTCTGAAGAAGATGACTCCTTGTGCAACAAACCAACGTTGTGCCGAGCCAATCTTCTTGTATTTGCAAAAATACCGATAGCTGAAATTGTGTGGTTTTTTATGTTATTATGGTGAAATGTGTTTGCCCTTTACTGAAATCTTCAATCGTATAAAAAACATAAATAAATTTTCAGAATCTTCTCTTCATAAACTTGTTACTCCATGCAAATTGCGTTCATTTCTGAAGAAGATGACTCCTTGTGCAACAAACCAACGTTGTGCCGAGCCAATAATGAGTGATCAATGAGTGTGCATTTAGTCGATGATGATGAAGAATAAACATTCTTTAACATTTTTAAGTCGTAAATAATTTCTCTATTATAATTTGCTTGATTTTACAGGCTACATTTTCATTTCTTTCGATAAATCAATCATTGTTTAAACATAAACTAATTAGCTAACTAATTTCATTGTTGAGAACATAACTCCTTTTTTTAACCTTATGTCTATGGGAAACAAATTCCCGCTTTACAAGCGCGCACTAGGAACGAATTAACTCGTAGAAGTCGAGAACTACCTGTACTGTTAAATTATTTAATGAACTTTACATTGTCTCTATCTTTGGGAGAATGGATTTGATCTATCCTTGATGTCAAAGACAACATCCTTAAGCTTCATTTCTGACCCTTTAAACTCAGAGTTTTCCTTTACTGGATCAAGACCACTTCTGTTTTAAACTGTTGACATACTGGAACCTGAAAATTTGTATCATGTCATCATGAAAACTGTATAGTAACATGTGGATGTGCCATAAACATATAGTTCTCAACCTTCAACTGTGCATGAGTTGAAGGTTGAGAAGATGAAAGAAAATACTTTTGACATTAGACTTTAATTCCTGTAGATTTTAATTTTCAGGAAATATGTATGAAAGGAAGTTGTTCCCGAAAACAGAAGTTGAATGAATAAATGAGGAAGAAGAAAAGTTGGTTGTGTGAGTTTGAACTAGGACAGTACAAGAATGTTGACTGGTTGCGGCCTGTGTTCCTGCAATTCCTGCTCTCTCTCTTGGAAGAGAGAGCAGGAATTGTAGAAGCCAATTCAAAAGAACAGTGCCTATGGAATTATCTATAGAAAAGGCATGCAGCATAAACAGAATGTCTATGAGACAGAGTGGAAAGACTTTGTTACAGATGAGTCATTAATTACCCTAACTGCCCTCTTTTGAATGGAATCTTAAAGCTGAGAGAGAGAGGTTTTGGAGGCACCACCCCAGATGAGGGAACAATATTCCATGGTAGAGCAGATTTGTAATTTGCACAGAGTGAACAGTTTTTTGGAAGAAAAGTAACACTGAGAGTGATGCAGAGGAAGCAATATTTGTAATATGCTTAAGCCAAGAGAAATTAGAAGTTTTAATCTCCAATAGAGATAGCTGATCTTGCCTAGAAATCAGTGTCATCAAAGAGAAGCATAGGAGCAGAAGAATCCTTTTTGCCAGATATAAGAAAAGACTGAGTTTTAGAAGGATTGAAATCAACTAAGTTATCTTTGCTCCACTGGAGAATTACCTGGAGACCAGCATTTAATAAGAAATTGGTATATTTGAGATGTTAGAAGCTGTTTGTGCAGGGCAATGTTTCTCAAACTGGAAGGTGGAATGTAATGTGCTATCATCAGCAAAACTATGGATAGGATTTCTAGTCAATGGAAGAAGGTCATTAATATATAAGAGGAAAAGAGTGGGAGAAGGAAATGAACATTTTGGGAAGAGCAGCACTAATGGAAAAGTTGGAAGACAGAGCCATCTACCATCACCCGCAGTGAGCAGTCAGAGAAAAAAACCCAATTACAAAAAATAATTGGCAAACCATAAGATGGAAGCTTTTTTGGATGACCTTTATGCCAGACATGATCAAAAGCCTTTGAAATGTCAACAACAACTGTTGAGTTTTCACCAAACTTTTCCATTGAATTTGTCCATAGATGGGTAACATAAGCAAGAATATCATCAGTGGATCAGCACTGATAGAATTCACCAGGGAAAGTGAGAAAAGGTTAAACAGAACCTCAGTAAGTTCAGAAGCACAGGTTTTGAGAACAAGTAGAGAAATGCGATCAGGACCTAGAGCTTTCTTAGCATCAAGACTGGTCAAAATCCTTCTGATAGCCTTTTGACAGAAGACCATGGGAGGCACTGAATGGAGTGTACTGCGAATGGTAAGAGGTGGTTTACCAAGATCATCAATACACAAGTTGGAAGAAAGGGTAGGATGCTAGCAGGTTAGCTTTATCTTTCACTGAAGTGGAAATAGAACCATCTGATTTTGACAAAGGTTGGAATAGATATGGGCAAAAGTTGTGGCCAGTAGCTTTGGCAAGAAACTAGAACGCTCAATTACCATTTGGTTGGACAAGAAGCAAGTTTTCTAATCTTAGCCTGTTCACAATCTAGTTTGGGCTGATTAATAACTGCTTTACAGCTGTTGCAGCTTTGGTGCAGGCAGAAACGAACCTGGAGATTTGGATAAAAGCCAATTGCAGTATGCAACGTTCTTATCTTGAACAGCCACAGCACATTTATTGGAAAACCAAGGTTTAGATAAAGGACATTTTAAGATAGGGTGTGGAATAAAGAATTTCATCCCTGCAAGAATAATTTCACCGACACAATCTGAGCAAATGTTGATTGGAAACACTAATATGACCAACGAAGAGAAGAAAAGAAATCTCGCAGATCATCTCATTTTGCATGCTTGTAATGCCAAATAACACAAGGTTGAGAATGGCCAGGAGAGAAAGGCTCCATTGGAGAAGAGCCCATCACCAAGTTGTGATCTGATGTGCCTAGAGGACCACTCGCCTCAACCATGTACTCTGTAGGATTATCTGTGAGAAAAATATCAAGCACGTCGGCTGTGTTGGTTAGGATTGTCTGGTATTCTGGTAGGTAAATGAACAAAATGTGTAAGATCATCGGTAATTGCATAAGTCTCAGCATCTCTACCAGCTGGAATTATAAAAATTTAAATCTCCAGAAAGTTTGACTGGAGAAAGTCAAGTTTCGAAGAGTGAAAGTCAGAGTTTGAAGAGATTAGTAGATTTGGGGAAACCATAGGGGTAATAGTTGAATTTGACAGAATGTGGTAACGAGACTCTAAGCCAGAGAAGATCCACATCCTCCATAGCCAGGTGGGAAGGAGCAGCAGTGCGCAGCACATGCTTATTGATTTGACCGGGGTTCAAGCCCATCACCACCAAATACGAAGGATGCGGAAAGGTCAAGGAATGACCACCGCATATCCCGGAGCAATATGGCCTTAGTTGCTAATGCTCCTAAAAACCAACCAAACAAACAACAAGCTAGAGAAGATTGAAAAGAAGAGATTCCAAAATACTAAGTCTCTGATAGGGAATATCATTGCAGACATATGCACGTGTACCACCTTTGAAGCAAAAAGAATCATACATCAAATAATTCTGACAGGATTCTGTCAGAAAAAGTACATGGGGTTTGGCAGACTGTAGTAACAAAAGGTTCTGAGGACAAAGGGTTCTGTATGAATTAATGAAATTTTTGAAAATGGCATACATGTGACAAGAATATACCCAGCTCCTTGATGTAACATGGTCTTGACCATGTCCTGCATACACACTACTTGGGCTCCCTCCAGTCAGTATTTGGCAGAGTAGAGGAAGCAAGATTATACACTAGCTGATCCAGAAGCCTTCTAGAGAGTTGCCAGTAGGTTTGGCGTGGTGGACTATCTAAAACAAGGGTACAGCTCATTTTAGAGCTGTACCCTTGTTTTAGATAGCTGTACCCTCAAAATGTAACAAAGATTGAATTTTTCCGTGGTATCTATTATAACCTGAAAAGAGATCAGTCATACTTCGTGATGTAAGAGATGGGGGGGGGTTGCCGGATCTTTGCTCTAGAGACTAAACATGGGTTACTCCACTTCATGCCTCTAATAAGCAAAGTTGTGGTATTGCACTGGTTAGACTTCCAGACCAGCGTCACTGGGATCCAACACCCACAGCCCAGGTTCCAGGCTTACATCAATGGAATCCGGCGTGTTTGCTGTGCGCTGCGACCCGTGGAAATTTGGAAAGGGGGATCCTGGTGGTTGAGGGGCCCAGCTTCAATACACCACTTTGGCCCCTGCTTCGACAAGACGGGTGGTCCTGGAAGGCCCGGCTAGGATCAATCGGCTAGTAGGCTCGCCTGCGAGGGTCAACCGTGTCAATGCCACGCCCCTACCCTCATGGTCCGAGGGTCAGGATTCAGGCTGGCGGCGGTGCGGGTATAGTGTCTGGGTAGCCCTGGCGTCCCACTCCCGAGCGCATTTATTGCATGCCGGGTAGTGGGCGTCCCTTTGGGCTCCGTGGTGGGTGGGGAGCCCGGGCACTGAACAAATAAAAAAACTCCATGAATCCTGATAAACTCATTTCTTCAGGGGCCCCAACCCGGTCCCTATCTGCAAACATAGACAAAGACCCAGATAGTATTATTAGTACAAAGAGGCAGCGAACAGAAGTAACATCAGGGCTACCAAGGTTCCTAATAATGCACTCAACCGGTGAAAAACCGATTGGTAAAATGTCGCCCTTTTTCATTCAAAAAGGGTTAGATGGGTTAGCAGGTTCCCCCAAATCAGTTAAGAGGCTCCTTTCTGGAGACCTCTTAATTGAAACTAAAAATGACAGGCAATCCGAACAACATCAATCGGAGAAATACCTATAACAGTGACACCACACAGAACACTCAATTCATCGAGAGGTGTCATTTCGGAGTGGGTCCTTCTCGACGTAACCGAGGAGGAAATCTGCTCCGAATTAAAACCCCAGGGAGTTATTGCCGTCAAGAGAATTACTGCGCGAAGGGATGGAAAAATTGTGAAAACCAGGAGCATTAGCCTGACGTTTAACTCTCCTAAACCTCCTGACGAGATTAAAGCTGGATACATCAACTGTTCAGTGCGTCCATACGTTCCGAACCCTTTACGGTGTTTTAAATGCCAGAAGTATGGACATTCTCAAATGGCCTGCCGTGGAGTCCTTGCATGCGCTCAATGCGGTGCAAAGGACCACGAAACAACAGCATGTTCAGCCACAAAACCCACCTGTATTAACTGTGAGGGCGAACACCCGGCCTACTCACGAGCATGCCAGAGGTGGAAAGAAGAAAAGGAAATTCAACAGCTGAAGGCAGAGCTAAATATATCATACCAGGAGGCAAGGAAATCGGTCAAACCCCTGAATATCAACAAACCTACCTACGCCCAGAAGGTAGCAGGGAGATGTTCCGTCGGAACTCAGACGGACATGACCATTCCTCCAAAGGAGTCTTTCACTCCCATCACGTGGTATCTCTTAAGTTCTCAAAAACCTGCACAAAAGGACCAATCAGCTGCCACTCCTATATCGGTACCTCCTAATGCTCCACAAGTAACAAAGATAATTATGAAAGAAAAGAATAAGAAAGGGGAAGTCCCCCCTAGTACCCAAGAAAAGATGCATGTCGAGCAGAAGGAGGTACCCGAAGATTCAGTCTTGGAACTCTTTGCCGAGGAGGAAATGGACACGGGACAGCGTCCATTCTTCCCCAAAAAAGATAAATCCAAGACTGATAAAAGTAAGCCCTCAGCACCTCGGAAGCCGCCTGATGGACCCACCAAGCCAAAATAATGGCTAAATTCCTACAGTGGAATTGTCGTGGATTCCGGCGAAATATTGATGACATCAAGGCCCTCCTGCAAAAGCACGAGCCAGTTTGCTTTTGCTTGCAGGAGACATATCTAAAGGCAAATGACGATCCCACTATGCATAACACCACAATTTTTCATAAGGATAGAATTGCGGATGGCTCTGTACATGGGGGAGTGGCTATCCTTTTGGGTAACCAGACCCCAGTGCAGCCCTTACTAATTACAACTAGCATAGAGGCTGTTGCAATTCGCCTTACGGTGGGATTTTTATTAACTGTGTGCTCTATCTATTTGCCACCTGGGACTGACATCTCCCAGGCAGACCTTGATGACCTTGCCTCCCCCTTTCTTACTTCTCGGGGATATGAATGGACATAACACCCTGTGGGGTAGTGCTAACATCAACGGAAGGGGACGAGTCATAGAGCGTATGCTCAATGACAATGACCTTTCCCTTCTAAATACTGGAACAAATACCTTCTTCCACATGCCTACCCGTACTTTTTCTGCCATTGATCTCTCTATCTGCTCCCCCTTCTCTGCTCCCTTCACTCACTTGGGAAGTGGAGGAGAATCCATACGGAAGTGATCACTTCCCTATGATAACCTTGTTACACAGTGGGAGACCATGTCTTCCCTTCAGGTTACCACGGTGGAAGTTTGATCAGGCTGACTGGACTGCCTTCCAACATCAGGCAAATTTTGATCTTGGCACAGTCAGTCAAGAGCCTATCAATGATGCAGTTAAGTACATCACAGAAAATATTGCCCAAGCACCTGCGAATACAGTTCCAAAAACATCTGCCCGGTTTCCACCATTTCCCAAACCTTGGTGGAATTCACAATGCACAGCAGCAAAAAAGGCTCAAAACAAAGCGTGGGGGATATTCCGCCGATATCCTACCACGACTAACCTTATAGCGTTTAAACGTGCATGAGCCAAAGCACGCTACATCCGTCGTCAGAGTCAAAAGGAATCGTGGATCCGTTTTACATCATCTATTAACCAGTCTACCAACTCTAAGGTAGTCTGGGATAAAATCTGGAAAATGAAGGGGAAATATACATCCCACCCTTCTTCAATCCTAGATTATAATGTATGCGCTATTGCAGATCCAACTGCAATAGCCAATGCTCTTGGGGAAACATTCTCTAACATCTCAACATCCTCGTACTCCCCAGAGTTCCTGGTCCTGAAACATAAACTGGAAAAACAAGCACTTAATTTTAAGACCAAGGGCCTCTATCCCTACAACGGGGCGTTCACTATAGAGGAACTGAAAAGAGCCCTCACTCTTTCCAAAGCAAGTGCTGTTGGACCAGATGGCATCCATTATGAAATGATTAAACAACTTTCACCAAAATCTATGGATTGTCTGCTGTTTCTGTATAACAGAATCTTTACTGAAGGGCAGTTTCCGGACTCCTGGCGAAAGGCAATCGTTCTTGCCTTCCCTAAGCCAGGAAAGGATCCAAAAGTCACCACCAACTATCGTCCTATTGCTCTGACTAGCTGTCTGTGCAAAATCCTGGAGAGAATGGTCAATTCTCATTTAATATGGTATTTAGAATCAAATGACCTGCTCTCCAGCATCCAGTGCGGCTTCCGAAGGAACCGGTCCACTTTGGACCATCTTATTAGATTGGAAGCATCCATCCGGGATGCTTTCCTAAAACGCGAACACTTGGTGTCGGTGTTCTTTGACATGGAGAAAGCGTATGACACAACTTGGAGATTTGGCATTTTAAAAGATTTACATAGCCTAGGGCTAAGAGGGCATCTGCCCTTTTTTATTCAAAACTTTTTAGCCAATCGATCGTTCCAAGTTCGTGTGGGATCCTCACTCTCTCGCTCCTTTAGCCAAGAGGAGGGAGTACCACAAGGATCAGTATTAAGTGTCACGCTTTTTGCCATAAAAATAAATTCCATCACAGAACAACTTCCTCCAACTGTAAACAGTGCCCTCTATGTTGATGACTTTAGCATCTTTTGCCAGTCGTGCAACATGAGGGTTATTGAAAGACAACTGCAGAAAGCCATCGATAGTCTGAATTCCTGGGCACTTGCTAATGGCTTCAGGTTTTCGCCGGAGAAGACCGTTTGCGTACATTTTTGTCGCAAGCGTAATCTTCATCCTGAACCTGAATTAAGGCTCGGACAAAATGCTATTCCAGTAGCAGCGAACACAAAATTCTTGGGACTCATATTCGATAAAAAATTGACCTTTTTGGATCATATTCGTCAACTCCGCACAAAGTGCACAAGAGCCCTCAATATGCTGCGCTTGCTCTCCTCCTTATCTTGGGGTGCAGACCGATGCACCCTTCTATGGCTTTACCGTGCACTTGTGCGATCCAAATTAGATTATGGGTCCCAAGTATATTCTTCAGCCAGAGACAGTGTACTTCGATTTCTGGATCCTGTCCATCATCAGGCTATACGTATCGCTACTGGAGCATTTCGAACATCTCCTGTCCAGAGTTTATACGTCGAAGCAAACGAACCACCGTTATCGTTTTGACATAAGCAGTTGTCTTTAAAGTACACTTTAAAACTGAAATCCCTGCCAGACCATCCTACGTGGCCCTTCGTTTTTGAGCCACGATGGGAAAACTTGTACAATACTCATAAGACTGCCAATCGTCCTTTTGGTATTCGTCTCCAAGGGCTACTCAATGAACTCAATATCAAGGTAGACAAGGTTGCCCAAACATCAAAGCAACCCTTTCCACCCTGGCATGCGACTTGTCGCTTAGAAACTGGGCAAAGTCGGACACTCCATCATGCGTCTACCTGCAGCTTCATTCAGCACACCGAACTGAATATTCCGACTTCGCGCCAGTCTACACAGACGGTTCGAAGTCAGAATCATATGTGGGATCTGCAGCTGTCTTTACAGACAGGACTATATCAGAGCAGATTCCCTCTGAATGCAGCATATTTACTGCAGAGCTGCATGCTGTAGAGTTAGCCTTGGATCATATTAGTAAATGCCAATACCAACGGTTCATTTTATATTCCGACTCTCTTAGCATGTTACAGGCTTTAATATCTGTGAGGTATAATCCTCATCCAGTTCTGTCTAGCATTCAGCAGAAGATTCACGTTCTCCATGAACGCGAATATGACATCCGCTTCTGCTGGATTCCCAGCCACATTGGGATTAGGGGAAATGATTTGGCTGACGCCGCAGCCAAATCAGCACTTCCCAATAATAACCGCTGCCTGTTAGTCCCCTATACAGACTACAGGCAAATAATACACCAAAAGATATATTCCCAATGGCAGGACTTGTGGAATAGACAGACTGGGAATAAACTATATTGTATAAAGCCTGTAATTGAACCGTGGCAGTCTAGTCTGTGCAGGAATCGTAAGGAGGAAGTTGTTCTTGCCCGGACCCGCATAGGACACAGTCATTTAACTCATTCGTTTCTGCTGAGGGCTGATGACCCTCCTGTGTGTGAGTCCTGTGGCACAATTTCAACAATAAGACACATTTTAGTTGAATGTCCAGATTTTACCAATATCCGTTTTACCGCTTTTAATCATCTGACTGAGCCATATACACTCAGTCAGATTTTATCCGACAATGACAACGTGTCTGCTGTTTTTGGCTATTTTAAATTAATAAAAGTTTTTAATTGTATTTAATTTATGCTATTGTTTCTTCTTTATTGTTTTATTTTTTATATCTTTGTTATTATATATCTGGACATGGTGGCCTTACTAATTAGGTCACCGAGAATTTAAAATTTTTTAAATATTACCTAGTCTTGGCGCATTATAGCCGTAGTTGCTAATGCGCCAAAAAATCCAAACAATCAATCAATCTTGCACCTGGGTGGTCACATCTAGTATACCAGGTGCCTATTTCAGGACTTGCACATGTGGGTTATGCCCAGAGTTACTTACAGTCCCACCATTGTGAAGGTGCAAGTAGAGGATTTGGCCGCCACAGACTGACCAGACTTTGCCGAAATTAGGCCCAATTTATTTGAATGTCACCCAAATATCAATTCCATCAGTGTATTTGACTTCCATGTAGCAAACCCAGATTGACTGACATACCTGAGAAAATGTCTGCGACAGCCTAGGGACCAAGTATTCATCATGAATGTTAAGTTGACTACAGAACCAATATTTAGTGTATGAATTTAATTTTCAATCCTTTATCATAAGATGGATCATATTTTATTCTAATTTCTGTGTCATTATCTGTCAAACTGTTGAACCACTAATTTTTAATGCTCTTGGTTTACTTCAGTTTATATTATTACTATGTTTCTCTCCCTGTTTTTTCTTACCATGTGTGTTTCTTTCTGAGTTTTACCAATTATCTGTTCATTGTTGTTGTTATTATTATTATAAACCTCCCCTCATTTATTTTGACTGGGAAACAACTTTTTTTCTTTTTTTTTTTTTAATAAGAGTTGAATGAATTTAATTTGTATATATGTCATAAACACACAAGGTTCAATCAAAAATATCAGGACTAACTATGTATCTTGAAGTTTTACATTGTAGTGAGGTATGATGCTGAAACATGTTTGGTTACTATGTCAACTAGACATAGTAAATGCAGAGGTGTAGCTAGGTTTTTGGCACCCTTGGCAAATTTGTTTTGCCAAGGGTGCCAAATTGGTAAAATCACAAAAAAAAATAATAATAAATACAGTCAGACCTCTGTTTGATGAACTTCTTTATAGCAAATTTTTCTTTTTAGCGAATTTTTTTTAAATTCCCCCTGGTAATTACATTTAAAATAGCTTCCGTAGAATGAAGAAAATTTTCCATATAACGAATGGATTACGAGAGACTTTTTTGAAACATTAGCATTAGTAAAGGCATATGATGCAAGAAAGCAAGCTTATGCATCAGCCAAAAAAAAAGAAGAAAAAAAAAAACCACTTCCATTAATTAGGCTATCAACTTCCACAACAAAGGAATGGAAGTCTGTTCCACCAACCAGCTACCCAGGTATGCATTGTTTGCACCTCTGACCTTCAAGCAATTTAGACGGTAGTTATTATATAGGAACATAAAGTTATTAAATTACATCGAAGTCTTTTTTGCTACCAAATTTATATTCATTTGACAGGAGACAAGATATGATATGTATTATTGTCCTTGCGTCGATCTCAAATAATTCTTAAGTTTTAACTTGCTAAAACTCCTTTTGACATTGGCTAACTGTTGTTGGCATTGTAAGGAATATTTTAAGGTTTTGTTTTTTTTTTTTTTTTTTTTTTTTTCAATATTTGGATAGGTTTCTTGCAACTCCTATTTAGCAAATGCATTTAAAATATCTAGGCGATATATTGTATGGGGATTTTTATTTTCTAATATTTCAATTATTTGGTGTTCAAAGCATTTGATTTCAATTTTAAATTGGTCTTGATTAATTTCAGGGTATTTTACTGACAATAAAATAACTTCGGTTTCTAAATCCTCACTCATCATTGAATGGAATGCTTTGCCAGTCAAAAAATTAGTCTTCTGCTATCTTTTTTAGCAATTCAAATCTTTCATTTGACTGCATTATAATAAAATCAATTATTGAAAAACAAGAAATTTTTATTCCATCGAAGTTCAACAATTCATCTTCAGCATGCACACCTCGTATGTTTTTTTGCTTCACTTTCCTCTTTTCAACTGGTACTGCAGTGGATTCCGGTTATTTGGGCCACCGGTTAATCAGGGCAGCTGTTTATTTGGGGCAAATCTTAAAAAACAGAACCCAATCAAAAAAATAGCTAGGGTTTACTTCACTTAATTGGGACAACATGCCATTTAATTGGGGCAGGAGACCGCAGCACTAGAGATTACCCTACGATTGCCTGCAACCATACCACGTAGTTCAGTCGGCACCTCCTCAGCCAGGTGGCAGGAGCAGCAGTACGTAGCCCACGCTTCTTGATTAGACCGGGGTTCAAGTCTGTGACCACCAAATACAGAGGATGCGGAAAGGTCAGGGAATTACCACCATATAGCCCCGGAGCAATATGGTCTTAGTTGCTAATGCTCCTAAAAACCAAAAAACAACAGGGCATGCGTGGTTCAGTCGGATTTCGGGAAGTCACAACCATAAAATAATAAAAACAATTAGCAGTCACCTGTTTATTGGGCTTTTCTGTTAGTGCAATCTACCATAAATGGATAGTAAACTCTATCTTATTGAATTTACCATAATACCGACAGCTGGAATTCTTTGCGTTATTATGGTGAAATGTGTTTACACTTCCGTGAAATCTTCAATCATATAAAAAAATTAATCTTCAGAATCTTCTCTTCGTTCCTATTCTTAAAGCTTTGTAACTTGTTACTCCGCTCTCACTTGCCCATATCGTATTACTTGCAATTTGTGTCTGCCGTGTTCTTTGTCATTGATTGCTTATCTTTTTACTGTTTTAAATTTTAACTCCCACCCACAAATGTCAGTGTACATATTACAGTAGGTATTAATTACTCCAGTTATCACGTATATTCTTCCGATTTTCACATATCATTTAATTTTTTAATTGATAAGTATTAAAGGGTAAATTTGTGCTAAGATAACGAAGGGCAAATATATCTTTACTTTTATAGCCTTTGGTTAATATTCCTCCTATTTTTGCTAATTAGAATCGCTGTTTAATAGAATTAAAATTCAATTAACAAACATGATCACAATGACCGGCGCTTACTACACATTGTATAGTGAATGGTACTTTACTATGGTGAGTCCATCGTAACGTGATTTGATTGTACAGTGAACCAATTGTAAAGCGGGGGGCCCATTGTATTTTTAACTATTTACGTAAAACTTTGGATAATTGGGGCAGCCGCTTAATCGGGCCAAAATACATTAGTCCCGGTGTGTCCCAAATAACCAGAATCGACTGTATTTTAATTTTTTTTGCAAGGTTTCCTCAGTTTCAGTAAAAACATTATAAATTCCGTTATTCCTTAGATCTTTAAAATAATCTACAACCCCTTTAATTATGTAAAACCCAAACACAAGAGGTATTAGAACCTATAGTACTTAGTACCGTGCTTGGGTTGGAGGTTCAGAAGACGAAAGAAGGTATTTGTTGACATTGGACTTGAACTTCTGTAGACTGTAATTTTCAGGAAATACGTATGAAGGAAGGTTGTTCCAGAAAACGGCAGTTGAATGAATAAACGAGGAAGATGAAAAGTTTGGTTCTATTAGTTTGAAGTTTGACAGTAAATGGATGTTGGCTGGTAGCAGCATATGTTCTGACTATTTTGAAAGAGAGAGCAGGAATCATAGAAGCCAATTCAGAAGAACACTGCCCATGGAAGTATCTGTAGAAAAGACATTCAGCAGAAACAGTATGTCTATGAGGTAGAGAGACTCTGTTAGCAATGAGTCATTAATTACCCTAACTGCACTCTGTTGAATGGAAAATAGAAGCCTGAGAGGTTTTGGGGGCACCAACCCAGATGTGGGAACAATATTTCATGGCAGGGCAGATTTGTGATTTATACAGAGTGAGCAGCTGTTTGGAAGAAAAGTAACGCCAAGAGCGAAAGAGAAAACCAAGTTTTTTAGATGCAGAGGCAGCAATATTTGTAATGTGCTTGTGCCAAGAGAGATTAGAAGTCAGGGTAATCCCCAAAAGAGATATATCATTTTGCCTAGAAAGCGGAGTGTCACTAAAGATAAGCATAGGAGCAGAAGAATCCTTTTTGCGAGATATAAGACAAGACTGAGTTTTAGAAGGATTGAAATCAACTAAGTTGTCTTTGCCCCACTGGAGAATTACCTGGAGATCGGCATTTAAGGAATTGGTAGCGGATTTTCAAGAAGTTGAAGCTAATTGAGCAGGACAAGGTTTCTCAAAATGGAAAGTGGAATGCAATGTGCTATCATCGGCAAAACTATGGATAGGAATTCCAGTCAATGGAAGAAGGTCATTGATATACAAGAGGACAAGAGTGGGGGAAAGAATTGAACCTTGGGGGACACCGGCATTAGTGGAGAAGTTAGAAGACAGAGAGCCATCTACCATCACCCTCAGTGAGCGATCAGAGAGAAAACTGGATAACCAATTACTAAAAACAGTTGGCAAACCATGAGATGGAAGCTTGTTTAGAAGACCTTTATGCCAAACATGATCGAAAGCCTTTGAGATGTCAAGAGCAACTACTTGTGTTTCACTGAACCTTTCCATTGAATTAGTCCATAAATGGGTAACATAAGCCAGAATATCACCAGTGGATCGACACTGACAGAATGTATACTGGTGATCCACTGGTGATCAGACTGAAGGTTTCTAGGTAGTTTAGGCGCCTCCGTAGCCAGGTGGGAAGGAGCAGCAGTGCGTAGCACACGCTTCTTGATTAGACGGGGGTTCGAGCCCCTCACCACCAAATACGGAGGATGCGGAAAGGTCAGGGAATGACCACCGCATATCCCGGAGCAATATGGCCTTAGTTGCTAATGCTCCTAAAAACCAAATAAACAAACAACAACTAGGTAGTTTAAGAGTTGGCGGTTAATTGATTTCTCCATTACTTTAGAAAGAGTAGAAGTAATTTCAATGGGATGATAATTGGATGGGATGGATTTGTCACCCTTTTTAGGAACTGGCTGAATATGAGCAAATTTCCAAGCAGAAGGAAAAACACCTTTGGAATAAGAAAGTGAAAAAAGGCGGCAAAGAATAGGAGTAAGTTCAGGAGCACAGGTTTTGAGAACAAGTGGAGAAATACCATCGGGACCTGGAGCTTTCTTAGCATCAAGATTCGTCAAAATCCTTCTGACATCCTTTTGACAGAAGACTACAGGAGGCATTGAATGGAGCGTGTTGGTAATGGTGGGAGGTATTGTACCAAGATCATTAATGAGTTGGAAGAAAAATGGGATGCTAGCAGGTCAGCTTTATCCTTGGCTGAAGTGACAACAGAACCGTCTGGTTTGGACAGAGGTGGGAGCAGAGATGGGCAAAAGTTTTGGCCAATAGCTTTGGCAAGAGACCAGAATGCTCGGCTACCATTAGGGAAAGAAGCAAGTTTTCTACTCTTGGCCTGTTCAAAATCTAGTTTGGACTGATTGATAACTGCTTTACAATTGTTGCGAGCTTTGGTGTAGGCAGAAAATTAAATTGAAGAATTAGAAACAAGCCAATTACGATATGCAACATTCTTCCCTTGAACAGCCTTAGCACATTTATTGGAAAACCAAGGTTTAGATAAAGGATGAGATTTTAAAGTGGAGTGTGGGATAAAGGATTCCATTCCTGCAAGAATAATTTCACTGACACGATCTGAGCAAACGTTGACATCAGAAATTTTGAAACAGTAATCCGATCAAGGAAAAAAAGAAAAGAAGTCTCACAGGTCATCCCATTTTGCATTCTTGTAATGCCAAACAATACGAGGTTGGGAATAGCCATAAGATAAAGGTTCCACTGGAGAAGAGACAATCACCAAGTTGTGATCTGAAGTGCCTAAAGGACCTCTCACTTTGACCATGTACTTAGAAGGTTGTTTGTGAGAAAAAGATTGAGCATATTGGCTGTATGATTAGGATTGTCTGGTATCCTTGTAGGTAAATGTAGGTAAATAACAATCTGTGCAAGGTCATTAGTAATTGCAAAAGCCTCAGCATCTCGACCAGCTGGGTCGGTGTGACTAGGAAACGGAAGCCAGCTGGAGTTGTGAACATTAAAATCACCAAGGAAAACTACCTCACTGTTAGGAAAGTTGGACTGGAGAAAGTCAAGTTGCAAAGAGAGGAAGTCAAAGAGCTCCAAGTGATTAGTGGAGTTGGGAGAACAGTAGAGACAACATTTGAATTTGACACAATGAGGTAGAGAGATTTTAAGCTAGAGAAGATCAAAAAGAGGAGATTCCAAATTGCCAAGTCTCTGACAGAGAATATCAGAAAGGACACATGCACAAGTACTACCTTTGAGGCAAAAGAAATCATACAGCGAATAATTTGGGCATTTGAGATAAGCAGTAGTTGAATCAACCGATAACTGAGATTCTGTCAGAAAAAGTACATGGGGTTTGTCAGACTGCAAGTGGAAATGGACATCACTGAAATTAGAATTGAGACCATGTATATTTGTGAAATGAATTAGGAAGTGCTTGGGAGGTTTAGATCTTTTCGCAAATAAGCTTGCTTTGACAATTCATGGTGTATTCAATAGTAAGAAAAAGTGGGTGGGGCATGCTGTATGAAGTAATGAAATTTTTGGATAGGGTGTACACATGGTAAAAATATACCCAGATCCTTGACATAATGCGGCCTCGATAACAATGCCCCCCCCCCCGCACATACACAGTACTCGGACTCTCTCCAGTCGCCATCTGGCAGAGTAGAGGTAGCAAGATTATACACTAGCTGATCCGGAAGCCTCCTAGAGAGTTACCAATAGGTTCGGTCCGGTGTACTAACTAGCGGACAGCCTGCAAACACCATTTTAGAGCTGTACCCTCGAAATGTAAGGAATATTGGATCTTGCCATGATGTTCATCACAACCTCAAAAGTCATCAATCATACTGCATGATGGAAGAGATAGAGAAGAGTTGACCGGAACTTAGCTCTTGAGACTAAACATGGGTTCCACCACTTCAAGTCTCCCGTAAGCAAAGTGGTGGTATTGCACCGGTTGATGAGAGTCGTCTACCACCTAGTTAATACAGATGATTGTTAAATATCCTGATCTTTTTTTGCAGTGATATGTTGACTCTATTTATCCTTTCCATTATTAGATTCCACAGACTTAAAAACACAATAAACTTGTAACTACTCATTTGACAGTGCAATGATTTAGCAAGAGATAACGTGTCACTGAATAATAATCATCTTTCATTTTGTCTAATATTAAAATAATTTGTTCAAGTTGCCCATATACTTTAAACACCATCTTATATCAGTATGTTTCTTCAGGCTGATTTTTATGACCAATGATAGTTTTTCCCATCCAGTGGACGAAGAGAAGAAATTGTGCAATAGCTGTATAGGCCTTAGTGCTGTTTGTGCAGTGCCGTCAATTAATCCACCTTTTTTGAAGACCCTTTTCTAATAATTTCCATCTTGTGAAATTGTTTGTATGTGTTGTAATGTTTTCTCGTGAGATAGAACTTTTGGATTTAGATGTTTCCAGTCTTTAAATCCATCTGATACAAATAAGAGGCACAGAAAATAATTTATTGCATCTTTGTTTTTGCAATAAAATAACCATTTGCTCTTTTTTCTTTATTTTTTTTTTCAATACCTTCATTTTTGCATTTCCGTGAATTATTGAAACATCGACCATTAGTGACAGATACATACTTAACACTATATGTTCAGGACTGTGTTGCACTATAACAGATTTCTTTTTGTGGATATTAAAATTCCATGTGGTTGGATCATTAAAATTCTGACTTACATGTTCCGTATTAATATTAAGGATTCCGTATTAAATTTAAGGATTTCCATATTAATATTAAGGTACTATTGCTGCCATCATTTTTTCCTGCCAACCGTTGTTCGTGATTCTCTATCCTTTCTAATTCTTTTAAAATAACTAACTGCGTCGGCTTTTTCTTGACTTCCATTTCAGTGGCATCATCATTTGTTTCATCCTCATTCGAATTATGTTCATTTTCATTGTCACTTTCAGGTTTGGAGTGGCTTACTGTAAGCCAGTTTTGTAAACTAGCGGAATGTTTTTTTTTTTTTTTTTTTTTTTATTTCCTCTTCGTGCAGTCTTTCTCTGTGGTACTGGTGTTCACTTTTTCTTTGGTGGCATGTCTAAAATTAATTGGGCTTTGGTTGTTTTATTTAAATTATAAATCACAATATTCATGATTACCTGTTTATATAGCAAGCACAAAAAACACTATACACACATTGTTTATAACTTCTAATACAGTATCATAGAACATGCACAATGTGAACTGCTATGCATTGCAGCATGCACTGATGAAGTGATCGCCTGATTGGTCCCTTCAAAGTTACGTTGTGGACAGAAAATATGCTGCTGTGCAGTATGTACTCAGATTTCAGGATGCATGCACACTTGAATCGCCTCTGAAAACATGCCATTTGGCAAAAATTAATTTTCACACAGCCCTCTGCTCTCATCCTGATGCAACATCACATAGGGTGCCATTTCGTCAGCTAGCCTCTGGTGTCGAAATAGCTTGGCACGGAACTGATGTGGCCTCTCAGTGGCACCCTTCTAATACTGGCACCCTTGGCACCTGCCTCAATGTCAAGGAGTTCCTATACTGTTGAGTAAATGTATTCATCAACTCTTTATCTATAGTCATTCTGATTAGCATGTGTTGAACAGAAGGTGTTTTATGTTTTTGTTATATTTTTAATGCAGTGTTGGTGACAGTCACATGACAGGTTACCCTCAAAAATAATACCCCAATATTAACCATTAATCAGTGATTAATTATTTGAATTTCCTTGTTTTTCCCCCCTCTTCCTAAATTTAGTCAGACTTTTACTGTAGTGGTTTCTGAATTGATTTTTTTATGGACTTTGTACAGAAATTGCATGTGACAACTTGTCAATGACCCACTACTACCATCTTTGTCTTTTTTGCTTTAAGAATGCCATGATACTGGACATTTGCCAATGCTGTGTTTATTTATAGTTTCGGATTATTCATTTTTCATCTCCAAGTACTTTAATTAACATCTGTAATCTTACCCCAACTGTTTTTTGAAAGATTTATTATTGTTTTCACATAGCAAAGAATGTGAGGGGACACAAAACCCAATATTTTCTCAAGATAGCTGCTACACTGCAGGATAAAGGATGTGTAGTTTTAGATTTAAGATACTGTGAAGCATGCAAAATTTGAAATAAACCTGATATGGGCAAGTATCTAATAGCATCAAATATATATGATGTATGATAATTTTTATATGCATAATAAGCAGAAATATACGCAAATGCACATATTCGAAATTTCACATACTTAATTGGTGTTTTAAACTGGAAAATGGAAAACATGAAAGACAGATGTTTCTGTTTTATGTTTAAAATATATATATATACAGTAGATTCCAGTTATTTCTGCCACCAGTTAATCAGAGTAGCCATTTATTTGGGACAAATCTTAAAGAACAGAACCTAATCAAGAAAATAGCCAGGGTTTACTTTGCTTAATTCGGACAACATGCCATTTAATTGGGGCAGGAGACCGCAGTACTCGAGATTACCCTACAATTGTCTATGACCATACTGCATGGTTCGGTTGGATTTCTCGACATCACAACCATAAAACAATAAAAACAATCGGGCGCCTCCGTAGCCAGGTGGGAAGGAGCAGCAGTGCGTAGCATATGCTTCTTGATTAGACCGGGGTTCGAGCCCGTCACCACCAAATACGGAGTATGCGGAAAGGTCAAGGAATGACCACCGCATATCCCGGAGCAATATGGCCTTAGTTGCTAATGCTCCAAATAACAAACAAACATAAAAACAATTTATAGTCCCCTGTTTATTGGGCTTTTTTGTTAGTGCAGTCTATTATAAACCGATAGTAAACTCGATCTTATTGAATTTGATGAATTTGAGGTATTGCTCAAAACATTGAAGGCAGATATTGTTGGGATATCAGAGACGTGGTGTCACACAGATATAAGAGATGCAGAACTGGAATTTGGGGAGTACAACGTCTACAGAAAGGATAGACAGGATAGGAAGGGAGGAGGGGTTATGTTATTAGTTAAGAAACACATAAAAACCAAGGAAGTGAAGCCAGTCGACATCGCTGGACAGTGCAGTGTGGAGTCAGTTTGGTGTGACATAAACATTGGGAGATCAAAATTGAGAGTAGGAGTGTGCTATAGGCCTAATGACTCTGATGAGTATAATAAGGAACTGTACAGGGAAATAGAGTGGGCAAGTAAATCAGAGTGTCTTATAATGGGAGATTTTAATTTCCCAGATATTGACTGGAATTTGGGGGCTGGTTACTCACACACTAGCAGGACTTTTGTGGATTTATTGGATGATTGTTTTCTACATCAGCATGTTCGGGAGGCAACTAGAGGGAGTAATACTCTTGATTTTTGATTATCAGCAGTGATTCTTCATGCATTAAGAATCTGCAGATAAATGAACCACTAGGTGGCAGTGATCACAGTGTGCTGAAGTGGGATTTACTCAAAGAGGTAACTACCATTAGGGGTAAAGGGAAGGGTTATTGCTTCCGTAAAGGCGACTACGATGGACTGAGACAGTATTTAAATTCTATACAGTGGGACCAACTGATGATGTTACCAACAGCAAATTCAAAATGGGAAGCATTCAAAGAACTTATCTTGGAAGCTACTAGGCTTTACATACCAACTAAGAAATATTGTGCAAGGTTTAGGCCAAAATGGAGGTCAGATGAACTAATGAGGCATATGGCAGAGAAGAAAAATGCATGGGATACATACAAATTAACACATGACACAGAAGCCTATGATAGATACAAGTTGATATGCAACCAAGTTACAAAGGAGGTTAGGCAGGCGAAGGCAGATTACGAGAAATCCTTGGCAAGGGATGCAAAGAAAAACAGCAAAGAGTTCTTTACTTATGTAAACTCTAGAAGGAAGGGGATGAATCAGATTGGTCCACTTGATATTGATGGGTCAACTGTTGATGATCCTGCTCAGGTAGCTAACAAACTAAATGAATATTTTGCATCGACATTCACACATGAGGAGTTATTCAGCAAGGGGAATGCCAGAGGTGTATTCAACTCTAGCAGTAAGCTACAGAATCTTGAAATAACTGGGAGTAAAGTGGAGGAGAAACTGTTGAAGATAAACACAAGAAAGGCACCCGGGGTGGATGGGATCTATCCAGTTATATTAAAGGAGGCAGCAAAGGAAGTAAGCAAACCCTTAGCCATAATTATGAGAGCTTCCTTGGACTCAGGGGAGGTACCCATAGACTGGAAATGTGCAAATGTGACCCCAATTCACAAAGGAGGACCAAAGGCTGACACAAGTAATTATAGACCTGTGAGCTTAACTTCTGTTCTAGGAAAATTAATGGAGGCACTGGTTAAAGAAGCACTGCAGGATCATTTAGACAAGACTTCAGTTATAACTCAGACACAGCATGGTTTTGTTAAGGGGAAGTCTTGCCTGACCAACTTGATTGGATACTATGATGCAGTCACAAAAGAACTGGATGCAGGGAATAACTTTGATATTATATACTTGGATCTTAGAAAGGCTTTTGATACTGTTGCACATGGAAGACTGCTACACAAATTGGAGCAGTGTGACATTGGAGGCAAATTGCTGCTATGGATAAAGGGGTGGTTGAGGGGGAGAAGACAGAGAGTGGTAATCAATGGACACTGCTCATCGTGGACTGATGTTATTAGTGGAGTCCCTCAGGGCTGTGTTGGGTCCATTATTGTTTTCTGTATTTATAAATGATATTGATGATGGTATATCGGGCTTAATGTCCAAGTTTGCAGACGATACAAAGGTTGGCAGGGTTGTCAAGGACACTACTGACACTATGCTGCTGCAACAGGATCTGGAAAGGTTGAGCAGATGGGCTGAGAGGTGGCAAATGAAGTTTAACATTGATAAATGTAAAGTACTACACATGGGAAACAGCAACCCCAGAGCAACGTATCAACTCTGTGGTACTACACTGACAGTGGTAGAGAATGAAAGGGACTTGGGGGTGGTTGTGCAGGCAGGTATGAAGTTCTCTGAGCAGTGCAGACGGGCTGCAAGAGTAGCTCATGGAGTATTGTCAATGATATACAGGAATTTTTCCAGCAGGGATAAGGAGGTGATTATTCCATTGTATAAGGCGATGGTCAGGCCACACCTAGAGTACTGTATACAGGTCTGGAGACCTCATTTCAAGAAGGATGTAGAGCTGCTGGAATGAGTACAGAGAAGGGCAACAAGATTAGTGAATGGAACAAAGGGGTGCTCTTACGAAGAAAGGCTTAAGTTTTGCAAATTACAGTGTCTGGAGACTAGGCACCAGCGAGGTGATCTGATAGAGGTGTATAAAGCCTTGAATGGTTTAAGCATGCTCAATGCTGATGGGATTCTTCCTCTAGCTCAGAAAAATCACCTGAGAGGGCATAAATTCAAATTGAGGAAAGACAGATGTAGGATAGACGTGCGGAAATTTGCCTTTAGCCAGCGGGTGGTTGGTTGGTGGAACAGACTTCCATCCCTTGTGGTGGAGGTTGATAGCCTAAATAAGTTTAAGGCTCAGCTGGACAGGTATTTTGAACGAACAGAGGGGTGAAGTGGAAGTGGGTTTTTTTTTTTTTTTTTTTTTTGTGGCTGATGCTGCATAAGCTTGCTTTCTTGCATCAAATGCCTCTACTAATGCTAATGCTAATGCTAATTTGCAATAATACTGACAGCTGGAATTCTGTGGGTTTTTATGGTGAAATGTGTTTACCCTTCCATGAAATCCTTACTCATATAAAAACTTAAATTTTTAAAATCTTCTCTTCATTCCTATCTTTTAAGCTTCGTAACTTGTTACTCCATTCTCACTTGCGCGTATCGTGTTACTTGCAATTTGTGTGTGCCGTGTTCTTTGTTATTGATTGCTTATCTTTTTTGCTATTTTAAATTTTAACCCCCCCCAAATGTTAGTGAACAGAAATATCAACTAGTTAGTATGTACATATTACAGTATGTATTAATTAAGCTATGCACATAAGTGTAAATTTATTTTTAATTTGCTAACCTGTGGAAAATATTCTTCTTCTGATTTTCACGTATCATTTAATTTTTTTAATTGGTACGGTAATAATAAAGTGTAAATTTGTGCTTAATATATCTTTACTTTTATAGCCTGTGGATAATATTCCTTCTCTTTTCGTTAAGTAGAATCACTGTTTCATAGAATTAAAATTCAATTCACAAATGTGGTCACAATGACTACCGTGCTTACTGCATATCATATAGTGAACGGTATTTTGTTATGGTGAGTCCATCGTAACGTGATTTGACTACAGAAAATCAATCATAAAGCTGTATTTTTAACTATTTACATGAAACTTCATGTAAATAGTTAAAAATACAGCTTTATGATTGATTGGGGCAGCCGCTTAATCAACCAAAATGCACTAGTCCCGATGTGTCCCAAATAACCGGAATCCACTATTTTTTTTTTTTTTTTGCAGTTTTTAGCAGAATTGATATATTTTTTTATTTATTATGACCTGAAAAGTTAGATACAATAAGTATTGCAATTCATGAATAAAAGCTGAAATATTGGTATTATTTAAACAGAATTCAAATAATCCAAAACATTTTCCACAAGTTATAAAAGTTTGGCACCTGTCAAGTAGTAGTAGTGGCATGTGAGGCAAGAAAGCAAGTGTATGAGCTTATGCAGCATCAGCCAAAAAAAAATCACACCATTCCCTCCAAATGCCTGTCCAGTTCCTCCTTAAATTTATTCAACCTATCAACTTCCACAACAGCAGATGGAAGTTTGTTCCAGCAATTAACCACCCGCTGGCTAAAGGCAAATTTCCGCACATCTATTCTACATCTGTCCTTTCTTAATCGGCGCCTCTGTAGCCAGGTGGGAAGGAGCAGCAGTGCGTAGCACACGCTTCTTGATTAGACCGGGGTTCGAGCCCGTCACCACCAAATACGGAGGATGCGGAAAGGTCAGGGAATGACCACCGCATATTCTCGGAGCAATATGGCCTTAGTTGCTAATGCTCCTAAAAACAAAATAACAATAACAAATAACAACCTTTCTTAATTTGAATTTATGCCCCCTTAGGTTCGTAATCTGAACAAGTGGAAGGATCCCATCAGAATTCAGTTTGCTCAACCCATTCAAGGCCTTATACACCTCAATCAGATTACCACGCAGGTGCCTAGTCTCCAGCCACTGCAGTTTGCAGAACTTAAGCCTCTCTTGGTAAGAGGATCCCTTCATTCCCCTCACCAATCTTGTTGCCCTTCCCTGTACACGCTCAAGCAAATCTACATCCTTCCTAAAATGAGACCTCCAGACCTGTACGCAGTACTCAAGTCGTGGCCTGATCATTGCCTTATACAGAGGGACAATCACCTCCTTTTCCCTGCTAGTAAAATTCCTATATATCATTGACAAAACCCCATGACCTGCCCTGCTCAGAAAACTTCATATCTGACTGCACAATTACTCCCAGGTCTTTTTCATTTTCTACCACCTTAAGTGTAGTACCACACAGTTGGTACGTTTCTCTGGGGTTACTTCTACCCATATGCAGTATTTTGCATTTGTCAAGGTTAAACTTCAGTTGCCACTTCTTAGCCCATCTGCCCAAATTATCTAGATCCTGTTGCAGTAGCACACTGCCATTACCGTCATTAACAAACCTGCCAACCTTTGTATCATCTGCAAACCTTTACACTAAACCTGATATATCTTCATCAATATCATTGATAAATATACAAAACAACAATGGGCCCAACACCAAACCCTGAGGAACTCCACTAATAACATTAGTCCACGAAGAGCAGCCAGTGCCCATTAATTACCACCCTCTGTCTTCTCGCACTCAACCATCCTTTTATCCATTGTAGCAGTTTACCCTTAATACCATTCTGCTCCAATTTGTACAATAGTCTTCCATGTGCAACAGTGTCAAAAGCTTTCCTGAAATTCAAATATATGATATCAAAATTATTTTTTGCGTCCAGTTCCTTTGTAACCACATCATAATAACCAATCAAATTTGTCAGACAAGACTTTCCCTTAACAAACCCATGCTGTGTTTGAATTATTGCTGCAGTCTTGTCTAGATGATCTTGCAATGCATCTTTAACCAATGACTCCATTGTTTTACCCAGAACAGAAGTTACACTAACTGGTCTGTAATTACTTGTGTCACCCTTCGATCCCCCTTCGTGAATTGGGGATACATTTGCACATCTCCAGGGCGTGGGAACCTCCCATGAGTCCAAGGATGCTCTCATAATTATGGCTAAGGGTTTACTTAGTTGCTTTGTCTCCTCCTTTAATATAACTGGATAGATCCCATCCACCCCAGGTGCCTTTCTTATGTTTAACTTTAACAATTTCTCCTCCACTTTGCTCTCAGTTATTACAAAATCATTAAGCACCCTGCTACAATTTGATAACCTTCTGCCATTTTCAAACCTTAATAACTCCTCACATGTGAATGTAGATGCAAAATACTCATTCAGTTTGTTTGCTATCTGAACAGGATTATCAAAAGTTGAACCATCGATATCAAGTGGTCCAATCAGATTCATCCCCTTCCTTTTAGAGTTTATATAAGTAAAGAAATCCTTGCTGTTTTTCTTAGCATACTTTGCGAAAGATTTCTCTTA
The DNA here is from genome assembly GCF_048544385.1 of Mastigoproctus giganteus. Classification (NCBI taxonomy): domain Eukaryota; kingdom Metazoa; phylum Arthropoda; class Arachnida; order Uropygi; family Thelyphonidae; genus Mastigoproctus; species Mastigoproctus giganteus. The sequence goes on from NC_143578.1 coordinate 108,059,357, forward strand.
ATCTGTCTTCGCCTGCTTAACCTCCTTTGTGACCTGATTACAGATTAGCTTATATCTGCCATAGGTTCCCGAGTCGCTTGATAATTTATATGCATCCCATGCATTTTTCTTCTCTGTCATGAGTCTCATTAGTTTATTTGATAACTATTTAGGCCTAAACTTTGAACAATATTTCTTAATAGGTATTTTGGTATTTGGTATTTTGTATGTTGAGGCCTCCGTAGCCGAGTGATCAGGAGCGGGAGTACAGTGGCACACGCTCTTTGAGTAGACCGGGGTTCAAGCCCCTGACTGCTAAATACAGTCGATCTGCCAACCCACACTGGACCAGCGTGGCAGATTATGGTCCATTTCCCTCAGCATGAATTGTTGAGGAAGCTTCCATTCTGCAGTGGGTTGATAATGGCTGCAATTTACTTTTTTTACTTTATGTTGAGGGTCTAGCGGCTCCTGGGATTTCTCCCATCTCCGCGGTGTTCTCTGTATCGAGTGACAGTACCCTGTCAAGCCAGAGATTTAAAGTGTGTGGATCGTGTATAGTGTTGTCTGTTGTGCCCATTGTTCATCTGGCTTATTGGCCATCAGGCCCCTGATGGGACCTGACGTTGCCCATACCACGCCACGTGGAGGCTAGCCAGGTGCTACCAGTAAGTAATCAGTACTCGGCAGGTCCTGCCGCCTACTTTCCTCAGATTTCAGTGGCTAGGACCTATAAAAAAAAAAAAGAAAAGACATTGCTTTATTTGCTGTTGGTGCTTTTGTTTGGTCATAGAGATTTGTCTTAAAAGCTAGAAGGGATTGTACGCTGGATGAGTTTTATTTTTGGCCCATAAAGGGTCGGGCAAGCAATTTTGGCGTAGTTACAATTTTGACATGTTGGGCTGTACGCTGTGAAGGTAGACAGATTTGGATGGGGAGAAGGAAGGCTGGAGGGCAGAAAAAGAAGAAAGGGACCGATAGAGAAGGTGGCCCCCATTTCTTAATAGGTATGAAACTTTTAGTAGCTTCCACGATTAATTCCTTGAATGCTTCCCACTTAGAATTTACTGTTGGTAACATCGTCAGTTAATTCACCTGTACGCAATTTAAAAACTGTCTGAGACCACTGTACTCACCTTTATGGAAGCAAAAACCCTTTCCTTTACCCCTAATGGTAATTATATCTTTAAGTAAATCCCACATCAGTACACTGTGATCACTGCCACCTAGTGGTTCCTTTATCTGCAAATTCTTAATACACGAATGATCACTGCTGATAACCAGATCAAGAGTATTACCCTCTCTGGTTGCCTCTCAAACATGCTGCTACAGAAAACAATCATCCAATAAATCCACAGAAGTCTTACTAGTGTGTGAGTGACCAACCCACAAGTTCCAGTCAATATCTGGGAAGTTAAAATCCCCATTATAAGACAATCTGATTTACTAGCCCACTCTGTTTCTCTGTACAATTGCTCATTGTGCTCATTCGAGTCATTATGTCTATAACACACTTCTACTCTTATTTGCAACTCTTGATCTGCAACTCTCTCTTTGCTACACTTTGGTTACCACCACTGCTGAATGATTTTACTAAGCAGCAAATTTTCATCAGAATTAGATTTCATTTAAAATTCGAGAATTTTAAATGAAAATTCTCGAATTGCACCAAGATGATGCAAGAAAGCAAGCTTATAGAGCATCAGCCAGAAAAAATAAAAGAAAAACATTTCATTCCTTACAATAGTTTTAGTTCTTCCTCAAATTTATTTAAGCTATCAACTTCCACAAAAACAGATGGAAATTTGTTCCAACAATCAATCAACCACACACTGACTAAATGCAAACTTACACATATTTCTCCGTATTCTGCAACAGTCCTCTCAATCTACAACCGTCCTCTCAATTTGAAGCTAGAGAAAGAATTCCATAAGCATTGAGCTTGCTCAATCCATTATTATTATTATTACTCTTATATTATTTCTCCTTGATTGGGGGATTCTACTCTGTGACGGGTGCTGCTAACAAGTACACAGGATGGTTGTAATGTCTAATGTCTGGTGTTACTCTTGGTCGAAGAAATCTCTGACTATCCTACAGGTGTTCAGGATTGCAACTTTCTGGAGTTCCTTGTAGATGTTCTCTGGGAGACCTATTGCTGCTAGGCTGCTATGTAGTCTTTGGTACCATACTGGTGGTTGACACGATGATCGAGATGGTTGATACTTCTTGCATATGCCACATCTCCTTGACCGCATGTCTCAGGTTTCATGATTAGACTGAGGTTTGAGCCTGTGACCACCAAATACGGAGGATCCGGAAAGGTCAGGGAATGACCACCACATATCCCCGGAGCAATATGGCCTTAGTTGCTAATGCTCCTAAAAATCCAAATAACAACAACAACATGTCTCAGGTTCGTGTACTTCCTTATGGGTTTTTCCTTAATTCCATAATTTTCCATAATTTTTTCCTTATGGGTTTTCTGTACACCGCTATGTCAATCAGGTAGGTAGCCTTTTCCATCTTGTCCACAAGGGTTATGTCCGGTCTGTTGTGCGGGATAGTCTTATCCGTTATTATGGCGTGGTCCCAGTACAGCTTGTGGGTTCGGGACTCTAGTACTGCCTGGGGTTCGTACTTGTAGTATGGTACATTTTCTTTGGTCAACTGGTATTTCCTCGCTAGGTTCTGATGTACTAGCCTAGCTACCTGGTCATGTCTATGAGGGTACTCAGTCTGGGTGATCACCTTGCACCCCGCAGTGATGTGTTGGATCGTTTCTGAGGCCAGGTGGCATCGTCGACATGTGTCATCTGACTCCTTTGCATGAGCCATGCATTGGAAGCAATGTTATCGATGTGATCTTGATGGAGGTCATTGTAGTGTCTGCCATGGAGTGTCTTCTTTACCCATCTTTTTAACTTTGTTTCTTGTGCTGTCTGGGCGGGAGGGGTTCCTTGCTTAGGATGAGTAGGGTATACCACTTGTCTATCTTCCTTATGGCCTGGTGGAGTGGAGTGGTGCTGTGTTGTTCTCGAAATAATCCTTCAGGTTAACTATCGATGTTTTCCATTGCTCTATTATGTCTATCAGGCTCCTTCTTTCCGAGCTATTGGTCATCTCTCCACTGCTGACTTCGGGTGGTGTTGGTGGCTCTTGGTCACCATTGTTCTTGTCTTTCGCATGATATCTTCCAGCTCGGTGTTACTCCAATCTATGATGCCAAAGGTATATGTTAGTCTTGGAGCTGCATAGGTGTTTATAGCTTTAACTGTGTTCCCTCCATTCAGTTTTTCTTTCAGCAGGCTCCCGAGTCTCTGATGATATTTTTCAGTCAGGCACTTCTTGATTTCCTTGTGCTCTAACTTCTGAGCCTGCATCATCCCTAGGTATTTGCAGGTCTTTCCTTCTGTCATAGCTTCGATCTCTTTACCAGTCAGCAGCTGGTAGTTTTGGCCAACTATTTTCCCTAGTGCAGTGTGTGGGTCTTGCATTTTTCTAGACCAAATTCCATCCTGATATCCTTGCTGAATCCTTCAGTGATCCGCAGTAGTTGCTAGACTTGTTTCTCGGTTGCCGCGTAGAGCTTGATGTCATCCATGTACATCAAGTGGGCGAGGGTGTACTGGTTCTTTCTTCCTTCTTTGAGGTTATATTCATACTTACTGCTGTTAAGCATGGTGGATAGCGGGTTGAGTGCTAGACAGAACCACAGTGGGCTCAGAGCATCTCCCTGAAAGATTCCTCTTGTAATGGGGGATTGGCCTGGTTGCTATGTTCTTGACCTTAATGGTGGTACTCCATTTAGCCATTGTTGCTCCTAGGAAGTTTGTCACTATCGGAGTGACCTTGTAGATTTTCAGGGTCTCTATTAGTCAGCTATGAGGTACAGAGTTGAAGGCCTTGCAGTAATCGATGTAGGCCCTGTATAGGTTGTGGTGCTTCTTGTAGGCTTGCTTCATAACTGCAGCATCTATGGTTAATTGCTCCTTGCATCCTTTGCTCTTCCGCTTGCATCCTTTCTGCTGTTCGGCTATTATGTTCTGACTGTCTAAGTGGTCGGATATCTTCTTGGTTATGCAGCTGGTCAGGATCTTGTACATCGTTGGGAGGCAGGTGATTGGCCTGAATTTCACTGGGTTTCTTGTATCTTCATCTTTAGGCTTCAGATATGTTGATTCCTTCAGTGAGAAACTTTGGGATTGTCTTTAGGTGCCTTATCATTCGAGTGAACTGCTCTACTAGGTGCTTGTGTGTGCAGGTGAGCTTCTTGTACCAGTAGTTGTGGATATTATCAATTCCTGGGGTTTGCCAGTTGTGGGTGTTCCTGTTTAACTTCTGCAACTGTTTGACTGTTTTACGAACATTTTACTTCCTGTTTGACTGTTTTTCTTCTTCTTCTTCTCGAATCTCCCACTCTCTCATCTCTTGTATGTCCTTGGTTTTCTTATTATGTCTTACTATTATGCTTACTATTATGTTTTGCTATTATGTCTTACTTCACTGCTCCAGATATTTCCCCAGAACTCCTCGATCGTCTTCTCGGGTGGCCCATTTCCTGCTTTCTCATCTTCACCCAGTTTCCTTAGAAGACTCTTTGGTCCTCATCGAAGTTTCAGTTGTTTATTTTCCTCTGGGAGCTCTCTTTGTATCGGTGTAGTCTCTTGTTGAGTGCAAGGAGGTTCTGCTTCAATGCGTCCAAGTATTCTCCTATGCTCTGATTTCTGGTCTCATGTTTGCTGTGGATGCTGTCTCTCTTGAGGATGCTCTTCACATTTCCAATCAATTTCTTACTTCAGTTACCCTGTTGGTACTGGGTCAACTGACCTATCTTGGCTCTTACTGCTTCTATCTTCTGCTGAAGTCTTCTTTCCCAAGCTGGCGACTGGGAAAGAAAACTTCTGTTTTTGGTTCTGCTGCTGATCTCTTGTTTCTTTTCCATTAATCCTAGTAGCTGCTGTGGCAACACAGTATATGGCTGTGTGTATAGCCTCCAGCGTTGCACCATTGTTGTCAAGATAATGTGGCATTATTTGCCAATCGAGGTGGTCTGTTACTCTCCACAGGGTTTTATTTGGCCTCAGCTTAGGTATCATGCGGGTTCTTGTGGGGTCCATTCCTTCGAATTCTGTTAGGATCTTCTTCCACTTGTCTTCTATTCTGGATATCATGACTTCGTCTCTTTCCACTTCAGCTAGCTACTCTGGGTTGTATTTCTTCTTGCTCAGATCACCTCACAGGTACCTAGTCTCCAGATGCTGCAATTTACAGAACTGAAGCATTTCTTTTTAAGAGCACCACCTTTGGTCTTCTTGCCCTTCTTTGTGATCATTCCAGCAGCTCCACATCCTTCCTAAAATGAGGCCTCCAGACCTATCTGTATGCAGTACTCAAGATATGGCCTGATCATTGCCTTATACAATAGGATAATCACCTCCTTATCCCTGCTAGCAAAATTCCTGTAGTCTCTTTGCATTGCTCAGAGAACTTTATATCTGACTGCACAATTAACCCCAGGTCTTCTTCATTTTCCACTATCCTGAATATAGTACCACACAACTGATATGTTACTCTGGGGTAACTGCTACCCATATGCAATACTTTGCATTTGTCAATATTAAATATCAATTGCCATTTCTAAGCTCATCTGCCTAACTTTTCTAGATCCTGTTGCAGTAGCTTATTGTTATTAACCACCCTGCCAACCTTTGTATCATCTGCATACTTGGACATTAAGCCTGGTGTGCCTTCATCAATATTATTGATAAATATAGAAAACAACAATGGGCCCAACACCAAACCCTGGGGGATTCCACTCCCTGGCTTCTCCCACTCAACTATCTCTTTGTCCATAGCAACAACTTGCTCTTAATGCCCCACTGCTCTAATTTGTATTTATATGCAACAGTTTCAAAAGCCTTCCTGAAATCCAAGTATATGATATCAAAATTATTTTTTGCATCCAGTTCCTTTGGCAGACAAGATTTCACTTTAACAAATTCATGCTGTGTCTGAAGCATAATTGCAGTGTTGTCTAGATGAGTGGTCTCCAAACATTTTTGGTCATTCACCCTTATTTTACTTAAAAGGATTAGCGTGCACCCTCAAATAAAAAATTCAATATATAAGTTTAATATATTTTTTTATTTATAAATCATTTGCATGGAAGACATTATATCTAAAATCACATTTATAAAATCACATATAATTTTAAAAGATCACAAATAAAAAAATACAAAACAAAGTTAAATCGAAGTTCAAGCACAAAATGTTATGAAATCATTGATGTAACAAGTATTTATAAATAATTTGCATGGTATGCATTATATCTAGAATCACATATAATTTGAAAAGATCACAAAAGACCACAATCTAATTCGATACAAAACAAAACGAAATTGAAATTAAAGTACAAAGCGGTATAAATCAGATCAATAGTATTTCTTATTGGGAACAATGTTCTTGAATATTTTTCATTATTGATGTATATCTCGATTTCGTATTTTGGGACATAGCTACCTGAAGATCTGTTTAGTTAAGTTAAGTTTATTTCTAAACTTGATTTTAATAATAGTCATTGCAGAGAAAGTCACCTCACATAGGTACGTTGATCCAAATGGAAGGATTACATGGCTCACTCTGCTTACCAAATCACCCCATGGATCATCTCGTGCACCCCCCAGATGGTATGCACCCTACTTTGGAGACCATTGGTCTAAATGATCCTGCATTACTTCTTTTACCAGTGACTTCATTATTTTCCCTGGAATTGAAGTTAAACTAAGAGGTCTGTAACTACTCGTATCATCCATTGATCCCCATTTGTGAATTGAAGGATACATTCGCACATCTCCACTCCATAGGGACCTCCTCTGAATCCAAGGATGCTCTCATAATTATGGCTAAGAGTTTGCTTACTTCCTTTGCTGCCTCCCTTAATATAATTGAATAGATCATATCTATTCTGGGTGTTATCTTATGTTTGCCCATAACAATAATTTCTCTTCCACTTTCCTCTCAATTACTACAAAATCATTTAGCTCCCTGTTAAAATTTGATTAACTTTAGGCATCCCCTTCCGTAAAGAATTCCTCATATGTGAATGCAGATGCAAAATATTAGCTCAGTTTGTCAGCAACTTAAGCAGGATCATCAGCTGTCAAACCATCGGTATTGAGTGAACCAATTTGATTTATCCTCTTCCTTCTAGTATTTGCATAAGTAAACAAGTCTTTTCTGTTTTTCTTTGCACCCTTTGCCAAAGATGTTTTATAGTGTACCTTTCGCTTGCCTGATCTTCTTTGTCACTTGATTACAGACTATTTTATATGTACCATAGGCTTCTGTGTCGCCCAATAATTTATATGCATCCATGCATTTTTCTTCTCTAACACAAAGTGGTTCACAAAATTTAAAGAAGTCTGCTTATTTCTCAAAGATAATCCCCTCTCTGGTTGTCTTTGAACTAATAAAAACCAATAATAGTATTTAAACCAATAAAAGAAAATAGTATTTTCTTTCTATCATTTAGAAATCAAATTTTTTATAATTGAAACACACACAGAATTTTTTTTTGACTTGACACATAGAATTTTGTGCCAGGTGAGAGAATTTTCTTGGAAAAAAAGTACTAACAATTCAGATGACCACTGAGAAGAGTAGCAGGTTGGTTGGCAAAATGTCCAAAATCATATTTCTTAATTTGAATCTAAAATAATGTTTATGTGTGTGTATGTATGTATATATATATATATATATATATATATATATGTGTGTGTGTGTGTGTGTATTACTGCATTCCAACGGCTGAAGGTGCTATAACACACTATATATTTCCTCTGGCCAGAGTCAGTACCTCTTTCTTCATTTCCATCGCAGTGTGTTGGCCATACTCCAACTCCAGCATGATACTACAGTAAGTAGCATCCTTGACCCTCTGCTTCAACCCCTTATTTCATCCTATTTTAACTTTTGCAATTACATTTTACTTCTTACATTTATTATTCTCTGCCTCTGTCAGATCAGCCATGAAACATACCTCAGCATTCCATATTTACTGCTGCACTTCCGTATACACCCAATCAATAGATTTCTTTGTATATATCACTTGCTGTGTATATTTCATGTTAGAAACAGAGGCCTTACTTGCTGCATTTCCCTTGGTCTTAATGGCTGATCCTTGAAGAAGACTTTAAAATCATTGAATTTGCAGCATTAAGTACATTCAATATATTATTTTTATTTTACAGATGCCTTTGTTTGATTCCATGATTTCAACTTATGGTTTTGTTAGATTGCTCACCCTTTGCTACATTTCTTACCTATTTATCTATTTCTTTATAGTCATTGGGTTCTTTCTACTATATATAGTACCGCAGGTCTATAATCTTTCATGAATATCTATTCTAAATATAACTGTATCTATTAATATTATACTATATATATATATATATATATTAATACTTTTTATTGTGTTCTTTAATCTGTCATTGTCATCCCTTCCCTCAGTTACATAATTTCCCTCAAATTAATTTTTAATTCTGTGTCAAAACCCTTTCATATTAAGATTTGAAATAAACTGATAAGTAATTAAAAGAATTTGTATGGTAGTACTAGTTCTTTTAATTACCTATCTGTTTTTTATTTACATTTATTCTTATTTTTACTTTGTCTCAGAATGTTACTTTAATGACCAGTACACATTAAACATAATGAATAACATTATAGGCCTAATAACTCTGATGAGTACAACAAACAGTTGTACAGAGAAATAGAATGGGCCAGTAAATCAGATTGTATTATAATGGAGGATTTTAACTTTCCAAATATTGAATGGAACTGGTGGGTTGGTCACTCACATACTTGCAAGACTTTTGTGGATTTATTGGATGATTGTTTTCTGTAGCAACATGTTTGAGAGGCAGCCAGAGAGGCTAATACTTTTGATCTGGTTATCAGCAGTGATTATTCATGTATAAAGAATTTACAAATAAAGGAACTATTAGGTGATCACAGTGTACTGATGTGGAATTTACTTAAAGATATAATTATCATCAGGTGTAAAGGGAGGGGTTTTTGCTTCTGTAAAGGTGAATACAGTGAGACAAATTGATGATGTCACCAACAGCAAATTCTAAGTGGGAAGCATTCAGGGAACTAATCATGGAAGCTACTAGACTTTTCATAGCGATTAAGAAATATTGTTCAAGATTTAGGCCTGAATGAATGTCAGATGAACTAATGAGACTTGTGGCAAATAAGAAAAATGCATGGGATGCATATAAATTGTCAGGTGACACAGAAGCCTATGGCAGATATAAGATATAGTTTGCAATCAAGTCACAAAGGAGGTTACGCCAGCGAAAGCAGATTACGAGACATCTTTGGCAAAGGATGCTAAGAAAAACAAAAAGGACTTCTTTAATTGTATAAATCCTAGAAGTAAGGGGATGAATCAGATTGGTCCACTTGATATCAGTGGTTCAACTGTTGTTGATCCTGCTCAGATAGCTGATAATCTGAATGAGTATTTTGCATCTACATTCACATATGAGGAGTTATTAAGGGAGGAAAAAATGCCAGAAGTTTATCAAAATGTAACAGGGTGCTTAATGATTTTGTAATAACTAACAGCAAACTGGAGGCGAAATTGTTGAAGTTAAACATAAGAAAGGCATCTGGGGTGAATGGGATTTATCCAGTTATATTAAAGGAGGTGGCAAAGGCAGTAAGCAAACCCTTAGCCATAACTCTTTTCTACAGCAGCATGTTCGGGAGGCAATTAGAGGGAGTAATACTGTTGATCTGATTATCAGTAGTGATTCTTCATGCATTAAGAATCTGCAGATAAAGGAACCACTAGGTGGCAGTGATCACAGTGTGCTGAAGTTGGATTTACTCAAAGAGGAAACTACCATCAAGGGTAAAGGGAAGGGTTCTTGCTTTTGGAAAGGTGACTATGGTGATCTGAGACAGTATTTAATTTCTTTACAGTGGGACCAACATGATGTTAACAGCAGCAAATTCAAAATGGGAAGCATTCAAAGAATTAATCTTGGAAGCTACTAGGCTTTTCATACCAACTAAGAAATATTGTTTAAGATTTAGGCCGAAATGGATGTCAGATGAACTAATTAGACAGGTGACACAGAAGCCTATGATAGATATAAGCTGGTCTGTAACCAAGTCACAAAGGAGGTTAGGCAGGCAAAGGCAGATTACGAGAAATATTTGGCAAAGGATGCAAAGAAAAACAGCAAAGAGTTCTTTACTTATGTAAACTCTAGAAGGAAGGGGATGAATTAGATTGGTCCACTTGATATCGATGGTTCAACTGTTGATGATCCTGCTCAGGTAGCTAACAAACTAAATGAGTATTTTGCATCTACATTCACACATGAGGAGATATTCAGGAAGGGGAATGCCTGAGGTGTATTCAACTCTGGCAGTAAGCTAGAGAATCTTGTAATAACTGAGAGTAAAGTGGAGGAGAAATTGTTGAAGATAAAGACAAGAAAGGCACCTGGGGTGGATGGGATCTATCCAGTTATATTAAAGGAGGCAGCAAAGGAAGTAAGCAAACCCTTAGCCAAATTTATGAGAGCTTCCTTGGACTCAGGGAGGTACCCATTGACTGGAGATGTGCAAATGTGACCCCAATCGACAAAGGAGGACAAAGAGGGAGACAGGTAATTACAGACCTGTTAGTTTAACATCTGTTCCAGGAAATTAATGGAGGCACTGGTTAAAGAAGCATTGCAGGATCATCTAGACAAGACTTTAGTTATAGCTCGGACACAGCATGTGTTTGTTAAAGGGAAGTCTTGTTTGACCAATTTGATTGGATACTATGATGTAGTCACAAATGAACTGGATGCAAAGAATAATTTTCATATCATATATTTGGATCTTAGAAAGGCCTTTGATACTGTTGCACTTGGAAGACTGCTGCACAAATTGGAGCAGTGTGGCATTGGAGGCAAATTGCTACTATGGATAAAGGGATGGTTGAGTGGAGGAAGACAGAGAGTGGACACTGCTCTTCTTGGACTAATGTTATTAGTGGAGTCCCTCAGGGTTCAGTCTTGGGCCCATTGTTGTTTTCTGTATTTATAAATGATATTGATGATGGTATATCAGGCTTAATGTCCAAGTTTGCAGATGATATGAAGGTTGGCAGGGTTGTTAATGACAGTACGCTGCTGTAAAAGGATGTAGAAAAGTTGAGCAGATGGGCTGAGAGGTGGCAAATGAAGCTTAACATTGAGAAATATAAAGTACTACATATGGGAGGCAGTAACTCAAGATTTGTTATCAACTCTGTGGTACTACACTGACAGTGGTAGGGAATGAAAAGGACCTGGGAGTAATTGTGCAGGCAAATATGAAGTTTTCTGAGTAGTGTAGACGGTCTGCAAGAGTAGCTCATGGTGTATTGTCAATGATATACAGCAATTTTTCTAGCAGGGATAAGGAGGTGATTATCCCCTTGTATAAAGCAATGGTCAGGCCACACCTTTAGTACTATATACAGGTCTGTAGGCCTCAAAGGATGTAAAGCTGTTGGAACTAGTACATATAAGGGCAAAAAGATTAGTGAATGGAATAAAGGGTTGCTCTTACAAAGAAAGTTCTAAGTTTTGCAAATTACAGTGTCTGGAGACTAGGCACCTATGAGGTGACCTGATTGAGTTGTATAAAGCCTTGAATGGTTTGAGCATGCTCAATGCTGATGGAATTTTTCCTTTTGCCCAGAATAATCGCCTGAGAGGGCATAAATTCACATTGAGAAAAGATGGTTGTAGGATAGATGTGTAGAAGTTTGCCTTTAGCCAGCAGGAGGTTGATTGCTGGAACAAACTTCCACCTGTCATTGTAGAAGTTGATAGCTTAAATAGATTCAAGGCAGAACTTGACAAACATTTGGAGCGAGTGGATGGCTGAAATAAGGGATTTTTTTTTTTTTTTTTTGGCGGATCCTATATAAGCTTGCTTTCTAGCATCATGTGCCTTTGCTAATGCTAATTCTGAGAGCATCCTTGGATTCGGGGGAAATCCCCATGGACTGCAGAAGTGCAATTGTATCCCCAATTCACAAAGGGGGATGTAAGTGTGACACAAGTAATTACAGACCAGTTAGTTTAACTTCTGTCCCCAGGAATATAATGGTGTCACTGGTTAAAGATGCATAGCAGAATCATCTAGACAAGACTGCAGTAATGTTTCAGACACAGCATGGATTTGTTAAGAGAAAATCTTGTCTGCTAATTTGATTGGCTACTATGATGTGGTTACAAAGGAACTAGATGCAAAAAATAATTTTGATATCAGATACATGGATTTCAGGAAAGGTTTTAACACTTTTCCTCATATAATACTACTGTACAAATTGGAGTAGTATGGTATTAAGAGTAAGTTGCTATAATGAATAAAAGGGTGGTTGAGTGAGAGAGGACAGAGAATAGTAATCAATGAATGCTGCTCTTCATGGACTAATGTTATTAGTGAAATCCTCCAGGGTTCGATGTTGCGCCCAGTGTTGTTTTGTATATTTATCAATGATGTTGATGAGGGTATATATCAGGCTTAATGTCGAAGTTGCATTAAGCCTGATATACTGCAACATTATCTAGAAAATTTGGGCAGATGGGCTGAGAAGTGGCAACTGAAGTTTAACCTTGAGAAATGCAAAGTACTGCATATGGGTAGAAGCAACCCCAGAGAAATGTACCAGCTATGTGGTACTGCACTTAGGTTGGTAGAAAATGAAAAAGATCTGGGAGTAATTGCACAGTTACATATATGAAGTTTTCTGAGCAATGCAGAGAGTCTACCAGAGCAGGTCATGGGGTATTGTCAATGATATACAGGAATTTTGCTAGTAGGGAAAAGGAAGTTATTATCTCTTTGTATAAGGCAATGCCTTGAGTACTGCTTACAGGTCTGGATGCACCATTTTAGGAAGGATGTAGAGTTGCTTGAGTATGTGCAGAGAAGGGCAACCAGATTGGTGAGGGGGAATGAAGAGGTCCTCTTATCAAGAAAGGCTTAAATTCTGCAAATTTCAACAGCTGGAGACTAGGCACCTGTGAGGTGATCTGATTGAGATGTATAAGGCCTTGAATGGGTTGAGCACACTGAATTCTGATGGGATTCTTCCGCTTTCTCAGATTACTAACCTGAGGGGCCATAAATTCAAATTGAGGAAAGACAGTTGTAGAATGGATGTGGGCAAATTTGCCTTTAGGCAGCAGGTGGTTAATTGCTGGAACAAACTTCCAATTGTGGTTGTGGAAGTTGATAGCTTAAATAGCTTCAAGGAGGAACTGCACAAACCTTTAGAAGGAATGGATGTGCGAAATTTTTTTATTTTTTTTGGCTAATTATTATTAATATTATTATTCTTAGCCGTATGGTGCAAGGAATCCTGTAGCTAATGCTGCACCAGCCAAAAAATTCTGAATTACCCTGAGAGAGAGAGATTGTTTGTTTGTTTGTTATTTGGTTTTTAGGAGCATTAGCAACTAAGGCCATATTGCTCCGGGAATATGCGGTGATCATTCCCTGATCTTTCCGCATCCCTGTATTTGGTGGTGACGGGATCGAACCCCGGTCTAATCAAGAAGCGTGCGTTACACACTGCTGCTTCTTCCCACCTGGCTACGGAGGCGCCAGAGAGAGAGAGAAAGAACAAGAGTCAGAAATAGAAGAATGATAATATTCAGCTCAGAACCCTGGGTGTGCCAAGCCTATACTCACCACATGTGAGTCCCTGGGGTTAATGCTACATAAGCTCATATGCTTGCTTTCTTTCATCACATGCCTCCATTACTACTACAACTATAATCCATGAAAATCTCCTTTCTCAGCAATTATTTTAGATGAAAGCATGTTTCGCTTGAATGTTACATGAAACTGATTATTTATTAAATGTTATGTTTTTATTTTTCTGAAGGTTTTATCTAAACATTGACTTATGTGATGTAATTTTTGTTTTGTAAATAACAAGAACTGTAGAACTTTTCTTTGTTTATTTCTCTACAAATATGCAAATCTGCTTAATTAATGATTTAATTAGATTTGCATATTTATCCTAGGTATAATACCTTCATTATCATTATTCATTATTGGTTGAATTCACTTTGTTTTGCTTCTTTACATGTGCTTGCTTGTTATTAAGTAAAAGGTTATAATGAGAATTCATCAATTTATTATCATTATAACCTTTTCTTTGGCATGCAGCACAAACAACAAATTGCAAGATTCACTGCAGTTTGTTGTTAGTGCTGCATGTCAAATAGCGGGAAGTTTGTTGAGGTTGCAGAATTCTGAGAAAATGGAGTAGGAAATTAGAGAAAAAATTTAAAGGGTATGGAATTCAAAGTTGTTGTAGATTCATTAACAGTGTTGGTATTTACAGTGAAATAATTCTTTCCTTGAGGATTAAAATCAAGGAGAACTGCAAGTTACTTGTTCCACTTGGGAAAATAATATAGATGCAAGGGCATTCTGCTGTGAAAAGTAATGGAATTCAATGCAAACAATCTCTCTTATGGAATTTTGCTTTGGAATTTGAATCAAAGTTTTAAAAGCAAGGTATTTAGATGTGTTTGCAAATCTGCTTAATTTTCTCTTTAACAAAATGTTTTAAAGTTAAAGAGAAAATCAAGGTGAGACTTTCATTTCATCACCACTGCATTTCTACAAGCATTAAATTTAGAATTTCAGCACTACAGAGGTGTTCCCATCACAAACTTAACTTTATTTGGTTAAGGAGACTTTTTTAGCTGCTTAGAGAAAGAAAATTTCCATGTTTGATTCTTTTATCCTTTCATAATTTAAAGGATTACCATAATGAGTTGTAGAAGTGTTTCTAAGCCAAAAAAAAGTGATGTAAACTTAGTCATAAACATCAGCATCCACCCAAATTAGCATTAGTAGAGGAAGTTGATGCAAGAAAGCGAGCTTATGCAGCATCAGCCAAAAAAAAAAAAATAAATAAATAAATAAATAAAAAATAACCACTTCCACTTCACCCCTCTGTTCGTTCGAAATACCTGTCCAGCTGAGCCTTAAACAACTTATTTAGGCTATCAACTTCCACGACAAGGGATGGAAGTCTGTTCCACCAACCAACCACCCGCTGGCTAAAGGCAAATTTCCGCACGTCTATCCTACATCTGTCTTTCCTCAATTTGAATTTATGCCCTCTCAGGTGATTATTCTGAGCAAGAGGAAGAATCCCATCAGCATTGAGCATGCTCAAACCATTCAAGGCTTTATACACCTCTATCAGATCACCTCGCTGGTGCCTAGTCTCCAGACACTGTAATTTGCAAAACTTAAGCCTTTCTTCGTAAGAACACCCCCTTTGTTCCATTCACTAATCTTGTTGTCCTTCTCTGTACTCATTCCAGCAGCTCTACATCCTTCTTGAAATGAGGCCTCCAGGCCTGTATACAGTACTCTAGGTGTTGTCTGACTATTGCCTTATACAAGGGAATAATCACCTCCTTATCCCTTCTAGAAAAATTCCTATATATCATTGACAATACACCATGACCTACTCTTGCAGCCAGTCTGCACTGTTCAGAGAACTTCATATCTGCCTGCACAACCACCCCCCAGGTCCCTTTCATTCTCTACCACTGTCAGTGTAGTACCACAGAGTTCATACGTTGCTCTGGGGTTGCTGTTTCCCATAAATTTAAGCCTAAAGTATCTTTAACCCCCCCCACTACAAGAAGGCATTATTGTCATTCATGGTCCATAAATTTCTTAAGGAAGATGAGACCAAGAGTCTGAAACCAGTGAGGGTTTTGGGAAACCCTTTCAATCATAGAGCTGCAATTGAGACGTATAACTATACAAGGATTATTGTTATAAATACCCTTATACATAAGGCGGCATAAGGCAGTTTGGCTGTTGTGAACTTTGTGAGAATTACTGGTTACTACAGGCATACTCCCCCCCCCCCCATTCATGTGCTGCTTGGTATTTATGTTAACTGTTATTTTTAGTGCAGCTTTGGGGTAGCAGAGTGAAATCTATCTATGTTGTCGAATTTAGTTTTTTCATTTGGTAAAGGAATATTGGGTTTGTTAACAACATGCTTTCATTCACTGTCAGTTCTCTTTAGTTCTTAATATATTGGTGTTGTGGTATCTATACTTTACTGACAGCAAGCATTGTTTATATTTTAAAATCTGTTTGAACGTGTGTGTGTGTGTGTGTGTGTGTGTGTGTGTGTGTGCGTGTGTGTGTGTGTGTGTGTGAGAGAGAGAGAGAGAGATTTCTTTTAATGGTAATTATACATCCCATTTAGAACATACGTTCACTAGGAAGCCTTTCAAATAAATTGTCATATAATTTGTTTTCAAAATTGTTTGTATATTTTACGCTTATATTAAATGTGGCATATTTTGCAGCCCAAGTGCCACAGTGACAACTCATTCAATGCCTCATTTGACTCTCAGTGCCGGCACACCACCACCCGCAAATTCTCCCCTTTCCATGAAGATCAAAAGTGAGCCTATATCTCCTGCACGAGATGCTACTCTTCACCAGCCTTCATCAACACAAAACCGTCTTTCACCTGGGCATTCTCTAACTCCATCCTCATCACCAGATCCCACAGTTGCAGAATATGAAGGATCTCCAACCAAGAGGACACGACTAACAGCTGAAGGTTGGGCAACATAGCAGTGAATTCTCTTATTTGTTGTTAATAAAAGAGAAAGATAGGTGTTTCATTTTAATGGATAGTAAGATGATCACCTATATAAAAAGGTCAGAATCTTTGACAATTAATGTATTGCATTGCATACACTTCTCCATTGCATGTGAAGCATAATAAAATGTACACACACACACACACGCACACATCACCCATGCATAAACATGCACTCATAAATAAATTTTGTGTGCGTGTGTGTGTTTGTGTGCACTGATATATATATATATATATATATATATATATAGATAGATAGATATAGATATGTATATATATATCAGAGAAATGCAGATCCTGTCAGATTTGACATAAATGCTTCACTATACAGTTGCTGTGATACACACAGTACCTCAATCTGCCTAGTGGATCTAGAAAGTGAGATTCCACATGGCCTGGACCTCCTTGTTGTGTGAATATAGACTAGTATTTAATGCCAAAGGTTAGCCATAAGTTATATGGAATTGTTGAAATTTATGTAGTCTCACCGTGGAGGCATGGCCTGATGTCTTCATTTGATGTACCACACTGTTCAGAAAGTCTATTTTCACTAGCTACATTCCCCTAAATATGAGCATAGGTGTAGTGATGTTTAACCTTGTCATTGCTTCAGTGACTGGAGCTGTATAGATCTGTTTGGTCATATCACGTGATTTTTCTAGCAGAAGTGCACAATATATCTCCTCATCCCCTGTACTTAAACCACGTATTGAAAAAATGATATATTTGATGTTTGTTTCATAGTCATATTAGTGTGCATATCGATTGAATTGTAGATGAGAGACCCTTATGTCACTTCAGCTTTAATGGTTTTTAACATTTATCATCCTAATTTTCATGGTGAGTCAGTTTTGTTTGTGAGTAAGCATTGTTTTTATCTTAAAAAATTTAATTAAAATTATAACAGTGAATGTATAGAAATGTGTATATTATATGCGTGAAGATTATAAAATATATATGTAAATGACCAGAGCATTTATTATTTATTGGATAACTAGCAAAAATCTCCTGTAGCAGATAATGATAGTTGTTGGTAAAACAGGGTTTTCATATTTATGTGATTAAAAATAAAATAAAAATAATGGACTAAAATGTTATAAATAATGTTAAATTTAAAATGTATCTCTTGTATTCTCTCTAAAATTGTTTGGAAATATGAGTAATATTTGGTTATTTGTTTGAGGACAATTTTGTTAATGTTATAGCTTTTGAATGACCTCTTTTATAAATATGCACATTGGCTTGTAACCTAGTAAAACTGATATTTCTGCTTGTTTTCTTATATAACAAGATAAGGAAACATCAGCATGAAAAACATGTTTTGTTTCAACAAACACTTTTTTTTTCTTGTGAATGTCCTCTTTCATGTCAGTTTTCTCCTTCTGTTAGAAGTATTTTGTTATCAGGAAATGTATAGTGTTCATCAAAAAATGGCAAAAAATGGTTAGTAATTTAATTATTACATTGTGAACTTTTTCTTCCATGTTAAAAGTATCTTAAGTTATGTTTAGGAAAACAGATTTTTTTTTTTTTTACTATTGTTCCCTTTTTATTTTTTAGCTGCTGTTAACTTTTCTGTACTTTAAAGCAGTGTTCTGCAACCTTATAACTTTGCAGCATACATTTTTTTAAGCTGCAGCACACCTTGCAATGTTAGGGATGAGACATAGAGAAGAAATATGACAAAATAATGCATTTTAGTACAGATTTTAATATTAACATTTAAACTTGAAGCAGGTATATCAAATAAAGTCACACAGGCAAGTATGCTGTTTCAGTGCTTGCAACAAATTATATTGTTGGGCCAAAAAGGCAAGGAATCGGTAAGAAGTGTAATTAAAAATTACACCTCTTAACTATTTCTTGCCTTTAAAAGTACTTTAAATTATGTTGATGTGCTTTTAAAGACAATATTATGACACTATCCAACAGTGTCAGAATATTGTTGGATACCGTTGATGAACCTCTAAGATTATCTGGCACCACTAATTTTCCTGCTGTTTTTTAAGAAAATAGGTGAATTCAGCAAGCTGCTCAATAATCTTCAGATTAAGTCCTTGGGTTGGCTACTTGCCAACTAAGTCACACCAAGTAGCACACTGGAGCTTCCTTCCAATTAATACTTCCATTTGTAGTTTGGCATCTCCATTTGTTTTACAACCCTTGTTTTTACCAGTATATTTAGCCTGGGTTGACTACTTGCCCAAGTGGCATGTTGGAGCTTCATATTGAATATACTTCCTAGAAAAACAAGTGGTGCAGAGGGCTGTGTTCAAATTAAAAATAGGCCATTATTTTTTTATTGTTGAAAAGTACATTGTTCAAGAAAATCAACACTAGAACTTCAGTGAAGTAATTTTATGAAAATTCTAATTTGTTCCCCAACTATATATGATGTGCAAAAAACTATGAAGGCACTTAAATTTCTTTGTGGACAGTGTCACAAAGAAAAGAATGACAGAGCATGGTGCATATTACTTTTTTATAATGCACAATGCAGTGAAATACAGTACAGTATTATGTGCAATAAATTTCATTATAGAATTTCAGTGTTTTTGCATTCTTCTTCTATTTATGAATAACTATAATATTAGTCCTCCAGAAATCCAGAAAATTCCAAATTGAACAAGGCCCAGGTCCCAAGAATGCCAGGTTTCAGAAGTTCAACTGTAATAGGAAAAAGATCTTTAGAAAAAAAGTCTTATTCAAAAAAAAAAATAAATAAAAATATATATATATACACATATATATCCTGAATACTTCACTTCCAATACATAGCATTGCAGAATAAATTATAATTTGGAATCAAAGCCGAAAACAAAATTCTACGCGAAAATTATGCATGGGCAGGTACACACGATATATTTTGTACAACAAGACAAATTTATTACAGCTATACCTTTTCCGATTTAAAATATTGAACACACATAAAATTCACACACTGTCATAATTATAATATTTTAATATTTAAATTGGGGTATTTTAATGCAATTAATTCATTTATCATTTGTGGCTGCTGGTCAAAAGCTTTTGATTGTTAGAAAATTAACCATAGTCCTCAATGAAGTAAGCGCACTGGCCATTTATTCTTCTCACAATAATTACAACTTTTGAAGGCTCTGTGTTTTAGAATGGAAACTGACAAATCATTTTTTGGACAAGCATGTACACAGATATTATAGCAAATACTCTTTAGTAGGAAATGCTAGTGAAAGTGCCTTCTGCAGGAAACTGTACTAGTATAGATAAAACAATTAATATATATATATAAATACACACATACATACAAAGTTTTTTTTTTTTTTGTGATGTGTGGTTGTACAGAAGTACAACCACACATACCGTACTACAATTAATAGCACTTGATAGTTTCATAAAACATGCTGCTTCGCAACTGCATTTTATTCTTTTAACTGCAAATGAGAAATAAAACTTTTCTTAACTTGTCACCATTTTTCTAACTGAACCAGATGTAACAGTTTCAATCAAATTAGTTAGGTTAGAGAAAATTAGAAACAAGGGAATATCAAGTCAACCTTTTTTCTACAGATATCATGCATTGTAACATGGTGAAGTAGGCTGACGTTACTCTTGTTGGCTTTTTTAATCATGATTGACAACTGGACATCTCTTGTGGCCACTGTGAATCTGCAGTTAAAAACTGCTGATCCACAGTGGCAATGTGAACTCAGCAGTTAAAATAAGAGATACCCAGCTGTGAGTTATAATTAGAGAAAGCCAATCAGAATAACATCAATCAAAAATTTCCAAAAATTGTAAGGAAGAAAAAACTGATCATTGAGTGAATTTATAAATCAAAAAAGAACATGATACACTTTTTCAAGTATTGATACTCTTGCCATGATTTAGTGGGGGGGGGAACTAAGAGGCGTTTAGAACAATATCAAAATTCTTACTAAAATAACACATTTTAATATCAGGGAAAAATAATAGTAAAAAACTGAACTCAATAATAAAGGTCTGGAATGCCAAGTGTACTGATAACAATAAAAGTACCTAGTAAAAGGCCCTTATATTGCTGTTGCTCCCGTTCTGTTCCTCACATGAAAGATAGAGTGTACTACTGGTGGTGCTGATTGATTGCCTATTTTTCTTTATTATTCACAGCAAGAGTTTTGATTCTCAACAAAATTTGTCATGTTCTTTTTAATTTATAGGTGGTACTCAGTGAAAATTTTTCTTTATTCCTTACAATTCTCATCAAGAAAGTTGAGTTCACATTGTCACTGTCGATCAGTTGAGGGCCTATGTCACTCAGTGAATCACATGAATCTATAGCAAGGTTGTTCGTAGTTGTTAAAGGGTTGCTTTTGATTATATCTGCTCTCATTTCTTTTCTTTAACTAACTTTATCTTAACACTACATTTAATGCATAGAGGACAATAGTAATCTAGCATACAACTGTTACACATTGGTACTTGCATCTGCTAAGCCAGTGCTTTTTCAACTGGGGTGCTGCAACAGCATTCCAGGGGTGCCATATAATTTGGGTTTAAGTTACTTAAACTTATTTATTTTTTTTTAAATTTATATGTTTATTTCATTATAAAAAGATGTACAGTATCTTTTTATTTTTGTGGCGATCTATAATTGATGTTTACTTAGTACCTCTATATAAAGAATAAAATTATTATATATACTGCATGTAATTTGTATTATGAAATGTGATTTTTATAATTATAATATTGTGATAACTATTATATAACATATATAGTTTTTAATATTAGATATACACGGGTATATATAACACATTATTATAACATGTACACATTGTAATAACACACACACTCACACACACACACACACACACACACACACACACACACACACACACACACACACACACACACACACACACACACACACACAGGGAGAGAATCAGATCTAACAGGTAGAAAATTGAGTAGGGGTGCCACAAAATAAAATAAATTACTTAGGATGTACCGTTATTAAAAAAAGGTTGAAAACCACTGTGCTAGGCTGTAATTCTTAGTACATGTAACCCTTAAATAATGCGGAGGTTAGGTTCCAGAAATATCACGCATTATAGAAATAGCATTATATGAGGTTCAGGTTTCATACAAAATGTAGGGTTATGTTCCGTAGTGTTTTTTTTTTTTTTTTTTTTTTAATTATAAAAACAACAATGACATTCAACAAAAACATATTTTATTCATTCAAGGATTCATGTAACTAACTATTTAACAAATACATAGCATAAAATTATAAAAATTAGGAATTGTACATAAATTTCATTGCACATAATGCATGAATTTCAATATTAAAGAAATGGATATTTTAATCACTGTCTTCAGAAAAAATATTTTGTAGCTATTCTTTATTTACGAGTGGCCAGGTGTCATTGTCACTTGAAATCTCTTCGACGTCATTTGTATAATTCTCACTGGGTACTTCAGCTGGCTTTCTTATCAAAAAGTCAGTAATAAGACCTTGCTTACCACTATGCTGCAATTTTTTATTAAGTTCATAATATGGAGCTAAACAACTGTCCAATTGTCTTTTGAATTTTTCCGAGCGCTCTGTTGAGGGATCATCATCCGTAAAATAACTTCCTAACTTTTCTGCCGAATTTAATCATTCTGCTAATTTCTTTAGACTGAACTCTTTAACGGACTCAGCACAATCAGAATCTTCAGTAGAACTTTCCTCACCATTTGTATTTGGTTTGCTGCCTTCTATTAATTGAACCAATTCCTCCTCATTTAAATCTGTTTCTTCATCAATTAATTCATGAATTTAATTTTCAACCATATCGGAAAATCCCTCACCACCACAAATGTTTGCCAGGTTTGTTATACAACTTAGTTCAGCATCCACAGGAGGTACGAAATTTTGATTAAGGATGACACCAGGCCATATTTTTTTTCCAGCAACCTTTCAGTGTAGAGGATTTTAACTCCTTTACACATAGGAAATTATTTTTACACAATTAAATAATGAAAACTCTTTCCACACTTAAGGCAGTGTCATGTTTGGATTAGATTCCATTTTTTCCAAAATTAATTTGAATGTTTGACGAATATAATACGCTTTAAATGTTGAAATTATCCCTTGATCAAGATGTTGAATAAGTGACGTATTAGGCGGCAAATAAATTATTTTAATATTCGGATGGGTTACATTTTTGAGTGCCCTGGCACGTTATCTAAAATTAGTAAAATTTTAAAGTTGATATTCTTTTTCTTTGTGTATCTTTCTATATCAGACACAAAACAGTTAAAAAACCAATTTTCAAATATGCTAGCTGTAAGCCATGCCTTTTTGTTGGCTCTCCAATAAACAGGGAGGGTGGACTTGTCGATCACTTTCATACCACGAGGATTTAAGGATCGGTAAATTAACATTGGTTTTGTCATGTAATCACTTGATGCATTACTACAAAACAGTAGAGTAATTCTGTCTTTAGAAACTTTGAATCCAGGAGCTGTTTTTTCATTTTTCGATATATAAGTGCGTTTTGGCATTTTTTTTTCTAGTTTAACCCAAATTCGTCTGCATTGAATACCTGGTCTGCACTATATCCACCTTCTTCAATCATTTTTAAAAGTTCTGGGAATTTTCAGGCAGCATCTACGTCTGCTGATGCTGATTCTCCTTGGAGCTGAAAATTATGCAAAGAAAATCACTTTACAAAATTTTAGAACCAGCCTTTAAAGTCAAGTGCAGCCATTATAACCCACTGCAGGATGGAAGCCTCCTCAACAATCCATGCTGAGGGAAATGGATCATAATCTGCCACGCTGGTCCAGTGCGGTTTGGCAGATCGACCGTATTCAGCAGTCAGGGGCTTGAACCCCAGTCTAACTCAAAGAGCGTGTGCTACTGCACTCCTGCTCCTGCCCACTCGGCTGTGGAGGCCTCTTACTGGCACAAAATTCATGCTGAGAGCTTTCTTCTGAAAAATCTTGTTCAAGTTCTTTTAAATATTGATAAATTTTTGATTGATAAATTTTTTGTTTAATAAAGATGAACAAATTTTCCCCTCAAAGGCATTTTCTTGTGAGTGCAACTTCAATCCAAACCTTTAAAGATTTCTCCATTTTTTTCATTAAAATATCGCGTACACGAGCAACGTGCTTTGCACTTATCGTTGACCCAGCAATAACACTATCTCTGATTTTCTGCTCATTTTGTTTGATTGTACGAATTGTTGATTCATTTAAATTCAAAGTCCTTGCAACAACTCCTTGTTTAATTTTTTCTTCGAGAGAAATTAATTTTCTTTTCAATGTTGGTTTTTTTCCTTATTTTGCAGTTTTGGTGGCCATTACTATAAAAAATAAATTTTTTATTTGCCAAGGGGTATTCCTCGAACAAGTTCACTATAAAATAATACATACACGAATTGTTCACTACTTGTGCAACAATTAACTCCTTATAAGGTAAAAAATTGGCACCACACAAAAAAATATGTATGTACTTGCGTGTGTCCCTTATATAAATTTGGTTCTGGCAACTACACCTGTTATACAAGCAGACACAAATTTAACGAAAATAAAGTTTGATTTTTAAGTCGAGTGGTAAAAGTGTGTGAAAATAAGCAATACAACAATTTGTAGATCGCCTTATATCGAAACCACGACCATGTCATACAAGGGTAGCCACAATTTATAAACCGTGTTGTTTAGTTACCGCATTATACGAGGGTTATCTGTAGTACCTTCCTTACCCTAGTTCATAGTTCCTGTGCAATTTCAGATCAGCTGTAGGTCAGCGGGCTAAATTATTTGGATGCAAATTGATCTGGATGACAGTGGTCATCCATGTGACCACTCCTGTTATGATTCCAGTTTATTTCAGATTGCAGCATTCTTATTCATGCAGTTTATTTTATTCTAATCTTGTTATTATTTCATTGTAAAAATGATTAAAGAGTAGGTGATTTTAGTGCTGAGAGTGAAACAACTGTTAGAGTGAATTAATGAGTATGCAGATCATGAACTAAATAGGGGCATTGGGGAGACATTGAGGGATGGATGGATTACTTCTATGAGTTATGGAAAATAGAATTGGAGAGAAAAGGGGCATCCCCCTGCCAGTAAAAGTACCAAGTGGACTGTTCTAGGATCCCATGCTGGCTTTTGGCATCTGAAACTAAGGAGCTGCTTATTGTGATCACTTCGAGACTCAGCTTATTTGATAACAATAATCAAAACAAGAATGCAGTCTTCAGCATTGTTTATTGATGCACAGCAGAAATGTGTACTTAAAAAGGTAGAAATACACAGAAAGAAAACATTAAAATCAAGCAATATGAAATACTTTAATTTGACTGTCCACTTATTTCTTCAAAGTCATCAGTAAAAATGAAACTCATAATATTTCTGTAAACCATTAAAAACAAATAAAGAAAATAGTAAAATCAAGAATTAGAAATTTTTTTTAAAGTTACTTGTCTTGTCTTTTCTGATAAGGGAATTAATAAAATGTTCGTATAATGTTTTTGGAAATCCATTGATCTATGATGTATTCCACATTGCAAAATTTCTAGAACCTGTCACATTTCAGCATTTTTTGAGGTTTAGTGATTTATGGGCTTCACTTTTTTAATTAATTTTTTATTTATTTTTAGATTTTTCCCCCCTCTCTCAATTGTGGGTCTGTCTCACAGATGTTGTCCTCTGTCAGCTTAGCAGCAACAATAATAAATTGATCAAATGCCCTCCAAGATTTAAAGTTGCTTTTAGTCATGTCAGATGTAGTACATCTAAAATTTCCTTAGTTTCTTTGGCTTTTGAAAATTCCCTGTGCTTAAAACAATTCTGAATAGTGTTTCCTGAACACTTGGTTCCATGACATTGCTAAAAGATGCAGGATGGTAGAATACAAATTATTTTCATTCATTTGTTGTGTGTCCTCCATACATTATTATACTTCCACTGACATTATACTTCCACTACAAGTTAGGTAATGTATGCAGTGCTTTACATTTCAGGAAAATTCTATTTTTTCTTAAAATTAATTGAATTTTTTTCCCTTTTTCTGTGATTAACTGAAGTGAAAAGATAATATAATTAATCTTATCAATTAATTAAAATTATAACTTTATAGAACACTTAATAAAACTCTATAGTTTTACATTCTCAAAACTTGCCCATTCAGATTAATTACAACTGTATGATATTTATTGCTCTTTCCCACGTACTTTTAAGTCTCTCTTCTCTTTGTATGTATATATTCACAAGCAACACCACATTTGTGAGTATTATATAACAGTACATACAAATCATGCACAGACTTTCTAAAACTACCACTACTGCATTAAAATTACATTTAACTATGAATTTATTTTTTTCCATACAAATTGTATAGAAAAAAAAAAATAAGATAATAATTCCTAGATTTGTGTTTGTTCAGTTTTCATGAAATTTAGGGTTGCTCAACAAATCCTCCCTATGTGGATGGATGATGTACATAGTGAAGACAATAGGCACTTATGCATATATGCTAACACACCTTTAAAAATGGGGGGGCTTGTGGTAGAAGTAAAGATACAATACTTTCTTTCATGGAGTAATGACACTGAAAACAAACAAACTGTGCAAAGCAGCAACAGTTACTAGACATGCAATGTTACAGAGTTCAAGAGTAAATCAGAATTTTATGTAATCACTTCCATTGCACATGTCAGGGCTGTAATAAACCAAAAAGAAATAGCAAAAACAAGTACTGATTACAATAAATATATTTTCTATGTATTAATGTATGATTAGGACTTCAAAACAGGATTACATTATCTGCAATCACAATAAGTGGTGTGCACTATAATTCTGAAAGTAGAGGCAACAGTGTTAAAACTGTGGTACTGGATGTACTGACCATGATTCTACCCAAACCTTCTGTCACAAAAACAGTTTTTGGTGAACTTTTTTCACAGTGGTTCTAATGATGTGTATGTAACTGTTTGAGCAGCCACAACTGAATCAAAATCATTTTATCCTCATTGATGAAAAAATTCAATGAGAGGCCCTATATATATATAACATTCAATGGTTAAATGTTTTGTAAATCTTTATTATTCTGAACATGGTTTGTAATAATAATAATATTTCATAATGTAGCACCACTTGAACAAAAATTAGCATTAGCATTAGCATTTTTAGCATTAGCATTAGTAGAGGCATTTGATGCAAGAAAGCAAGCTTATGCAGCATCAGCCAAAAAAAAAAAAAAAAAACCACTTCCACTTCACCCCTCTGTTCGTTCAAAATACCTGTCCAGCTGAGCCTTAAACTTATTTAGGCTATCAACTTCCACGACTAAAGGCAAATTTCCGCACGTCTATCCTACATCTGTCTTTCCTCAATTTGAATTTATGCCCTCTCAGGTGATTATTCTGAGCGAGAGGAAGAATCCCATCAGCATTGAGCATGCTCAAACCATTCAATGCTTTATACACCTCTATCAGATCACCTCGCTGGTGCCTAGTCTCCAGACACTGTAATTTGCAAAACTTAAGCCTTTCTTCGTAAGAGCAGCCCTTTGTTCCATTCACTAAACTTGTTGCCCTTCTCTGTACTCGTTCCAGCAGCTCTACATCCTTCTTGAAATGAGGCCTCCAGACCTGTATACAGTACTCTAGGTGTGGCCTAGAGTACTGTATACAGCATCTTTAACTTATAAATTGTGTAAACTGCAGTAAAATGCACTGCAGCTATTATTTTGGAGAAGAGTGAAAAATCTAAACCTGCAGTGAAATTCCCAAAATAAATTTTAATTTCTTGAAGGAATACCGATAATTCTCAGATGTTTTGCAGTACTTCTTGTACCACTTCTTCGGTGACCTTACAGTGTGCGTTTGAAGTTGAAGTGTAAATAAGGATAGCAATTCATTCACTGAAGAAGTACAGAGAGTACTAAGAAACATCTTTATTCCTTTAAGAGATTAAAGCTAGATTTCACTCTACTCCGGTTGGAAGTGCTTAGATTTTCACTTATTTACTTTCCAGTTTGATTTACCTGCACACTATGCCATTAGAAGACCAATTTAGCAACTATTTTTCAAGAGAAATGCTTCTCCATAAGTATTCCTTATTCAACAGAAGAAAATCTTAAATTAATTTAAGGTTTAATTTAAGTGGAATAATAACATATTTTGTATCAGTGTTGAACATCAAATGGTTCATTAGTTGCAATAGTGCTTTTTCTTTTAGAAACTTAAAAGCTGTATATCACATATCTGAATAGATTAGCAAAAACACCTGTTATGAAATTATAAAGAGAAACAGAAAGCAACAAGCTCAAAAATGAAAATTTTGGCGAAGGTAAAGAAAAACAACGTGTGAAACTTAGCCGGCAAACTCGTTTCCCGCTACCACAGTTTCTCCCTGCATGTTCGGTAAACAGAAGGTGCGTGTTATCAGTTGTGGCAGTAGAAGTCGATAACGATGTATTGATTAGTTTTTTCTCATTATTAAAAGCAGATTATTGAAGTTTATGAGTGGGATTAGATTTACTTATGGGTGCACCTTCCAGACTGCCTTAGTCTGGAGGGTGTACACGAACTCCAGTAATCTGCTTTTAATAATGAGAAAAAACTAATCAATACATCGTTATTGATTTCTACTGCCACCATCGATAACATACACCATCTGTTTACCGAGAATTCAGGGAGAAACTGTGGTAGCAGGAAATGAATTTGCCCGGTAAAGTTTCCCGAAGCTTCCCATGGTTCTTGTGTGGGCTTTCTTTACCTTAGCCTGAATTTTTATATTGAGGGAAAAATAGTCTTCTGCATGGGTAATAGTGTTGTGAATGATAACATGACCATGGAAGTGCTAAACTTAGAACTGTTGTATCTGTTTAGGTTAGGAAAATGGGGATAATAAAATTTCATTTCTAATTTCCAGTTAAAAGAAAACAAAGCACTTGCTTCGTTGTTATATTTGAACACAATCTTTATAAAATATCCCTGTATATATATATATATATATATATATATATATATATATATATATATCTGTAATTGAAAGATGCCCCTCCCAACCCCATCGTTAAAAATCCTGTGGCACATCTGTAACCGTCTGACTGTTTGTGGAAGCTGCTTTAAAGAATAGAATTGTGAATTCATTTCATGCCTTTATACTTAATTAATGAATTGCCTTATTGAGTTTATAAATTATTCCTTGCATACTGTACACAATCAGTTTATAGAAAAATTAATGTGTTTGGCAGTAAACAATTGTTTGCTTTAGCTAGTCCTTTCATTATTGTCTCCTTACAAAGATAGATATACATAATCATTAAAAACCTTCCAGACCTCTTTAATAGATACAATACTATAAATAATCCCACTGTTCGAATATTTCCTTATATATAATCTAAGCACACAGTTGCTTGCCTATAATCTGTCCACTCTAACTTTAATCCTGACAATTAAATATAATAATTATAATTAAATAGAATCTCACTTTTGGAATATTTCCTTATATATAAACACAGTTTCTTGCCTGTACTCTGTTCACTCTAACTTTAATCCTGACAAAATTAAATATGTTACATCTAGTTAAGCTCACATTGGTCAATTGCTGAAGTATTGTTTAACAACTTGCCAATGTGAAATTTACGTGATGTGTATTTATTTATATCAGATAATGTGTATTTGTTTGTATAAACATTTATATTTATATTGATAATCTGTTTATCTTGATATAAATAAATACACTTCATCATATTTATATTGATGATGTGTATTTATTTATAAAGTCAACAGAGTAGTTTTATATAAAAGAAAGAAAATTATGTCAAATACAATGATTTTTCATAGGTTTGATATATTTTCAGAATTCATTTAAATAGTGTTGCTTGTTTTTATTTAAGACTTTTCAGCCATTTTGCTGCTAAAAGCCATGTTCTCACCTGGCAGTTATAGCTTAATTCACATTATATTCTGCTGCAGGCCAAATGAACATGGTGAGTATAATAAACAGCACAAGCAGGTAGAGGGGGCAGCAGATCGGAATCTATTTTAATGGGGAGCTTCAACGTTTTGAATATTGAATGGATCTTGTGGTTTGGTCAATAGTGTAGTAGACTTATTGGATGACTTTTCTAGGCAGCATGTTAGACTGGCAACAAGAGAGAGCAATACTGTTAATCTGATTATTAGCAGTAATCATAATATATTGATGTTAGATATATACTTAAACATTACTATTGTCAATGGAACATGGAAGAGATTTTGCTTTCATAACGGTGACTACAGTGGTAACAATTATTAAATTCTGGTCGGTAAAATCAACGAATGATACCAAATGCAAATTCTAAATGGGAGACAGTCAGTTAAATTTCATAATGTAGCACCATTATAAAACTTACTTAGAAGTTACTAGCTTTTTATATCAACTAAGAGATACTATCTGTCATCCATTTAATCATAAATGGATGTCAGATAAGCTGATGAGACTACTGGCAGACAAAAAAATTTGTAGGATGCATATAAATTATCAGGTGATACAGAAGCCTGTGGTAGATATAAACTAGTCTGCAATCAAGTCACAAGGGAGGTTTGGCAAGATAAGTCAGATTATGAGATCCTTGGCTAGGACTGCAAAGGAAAGTAGCAAAAAATTCTTTGGTTATTACTAAAAGGAAAGGAATGAACAACTTTAGCCCACTAGATAAAAATGGCACAACTATTGATGGTTCTGCTTAGGTTGCTGACAAACTAAAATATTTTGCATCTATATTCATGTATGACAGTTTTTAGGAATAGGAACACCAGACGTACACCATGTTATACCTGGGAGGTAACTGAATTTGTTACAACTGAGAAGAAAGTGGAAGTGAAATTTCCAAATATAAAAGTAAATAAGCACCTGAGATGGGATCTATCCAGTTTAAAAGAAACAGCAAAAGAGGCAGCACACCTTGTGCCATAATTATAAGAGCATCCTTGTATTCGGGGGAGATCCCATGTACAAATGTGTCTCCTGCTCACAAAAGAGAATCAACGGGTGGCATGAGCAATTATAATAGAGTCAGTGGTGGAAGTATTGCAGGTCATCTTAAGAATAATGGAATTATGTGGAAATCATAGCACGGGTTTGTTAAGGTGGCAGAGGGATCCATCTGACCTTTCTTATTAGCTAATATGATGTAATGAGAAAGGAACTGGATGCAAATAATTTTGACATAATATATTGAGATTTCAGCCACTGACTCCATTATAATTGGAGAAATGTGGCATTAGGGTCAATTTACTACTATGGATGAGATAGCTGAGTGAAAGAAGATAGCTGGTTGTAAAGGGGCACTGCTCTTGAACTAATTTGATTAGTCCAAGGAGAGCAGCAGTGCTGGATTAAAGCAACTGGAGACCTTGGGAGGCCCAAAATTAATAGCATCTGATAATGAGAAACAAAACTTCATTCCATTCTTTATCTACTCAATGAAAGTAGAACATTGCTGAAATTTTAGCATTGATAAGATTGTTTATAAAATTATAACCTTTAATAAGTTTACAAAAGTATGGAATTAATGAAGACGTTCACACAGAAATTCATAGGAGAATCATAGCTATGTTATAACATTACATTATATACAAAGTCAACAGTTTCTTTCAAGCTTTTTTGGATGCAGACTTTTATCAATTATATCATTAAAATCAGTAAGTCGCAGTTTATCATTTTCTATGTAGAGAATGCTTAGATCAGACTACCAATCTTGGGACATTGTTGACCATAAATCATTCTTTATCCCTTTAGTCTAGAAAATGATCTTTCGCCAGTATAGTTAGTAACCATTAAACACAGGAACAATCTGAAAATTGTTTCCACATTTGGAAAAGCTGTCTGAATTTTCTCCTGGAATATTATTTGATACATATCTTGGTGGCTGAAATTTTCTTTTTCAGAGTGAGTTTGTTTGATGTACAGGTGGAAGGGCAAGAGTTCATCAACTAGACTAAGGTCAACATCCTTTGGATACTCTTGCATCAACATCTTGATGCCATTGTGAATCTGTTCCTTGGTTGTTTGCAGGTTCACCAAAAATAAAAAATTACCAGCTACACTCCTATACACTGTTGCACTTCTGTCTAGGTTGGCTTCAAGAGCATCCATGACAGAGATAAATGAATTTACCCTAAACTTGTCTCTTGGACAAAGTTCGTCTAAGGCTTCAGGTGCTGTCCCATCATTATTTTTGTTTTGTTTTTTTTTTTTTTTTTTTGTACTCTCTGCCTTCTTTTGACAGTTTGTACTCTACATCCGGTAGAGTAAATTTTGCTTGCTGTTCAGTTTCATCAAAATTAGCCCGAGTGTTTGATACGAACTGCAATAATGAGCTGTAAATATTTGCACATGTGCTCAATGAAATTTGCCAACTTTGGAGTGCCTTGCTAACTTTATGAAATTGATCTAGCAAATGTGTCCAAAGGTGAAGCATGAAAATGAATTCAAATTCTTCCATTTTCTGCAGAAGATTTTCAGCCTGTCGTCTAGTATCTCCTATTTCATCACAGTAAATATGACTGAGGGCTTCAACAAAGTTAGCATAACTTTTGCTAATAACTGCAGTAGCTTTGGCATGAGCCTCCCCATCTTGTGTCTGATAAATATTTAGGAACTTTTGACTCAGGAGGCAAGAAATTTTTTCAGCACCGCCCATCTTTTTGTAGAAGCTGAGAAAAAACAAAGCTCTAATATTGTACCAAAAAAATTCACTACATCCAGGCACGAGTCAACTGTGACTCATCCAACTAGTTTTCGGGAATGTCCAGCGCATGGAATAAACTTTGCGAACTTATTCCTTTCCAGAATTTTTTGTTGAACGCTGTTATACTTTCCAGCCATATTGGCTGCATTGTCCTCTACATTTACTGAAATCTATTTCAAGTTCACTGAAATAGTTCAGTATCAGCTCAGCCATACTTTCACCGGTGTGATCTTTCAGTTCCAAAAAACTCAAAGCATTCAACTGGTAATCCATCACTAGAGAAATACATCTAACAATGACAGTAAGTTGATCAACAAGGGAAACATCAGGGGTTGAATCAACTCATAAACTAAAATAACCTGCTTGTTTGATGTTGCTCAGTTTTGATTCTTGTATTTATTTATTAGCCATCAACTGGATAACCTCTTCACATATGGTTTTGGATAAGTACGATGGCTGACCAGAGCCTTTACCTCCATACTGATTTATGTGAGCACACAGGAAGGGATCAAATTTGGCAATTAATTGAAGCAATCCAAGAAAGTTGCCATTGTTTGGTGAACCAAATGTTTCATCATCTCCCCTAAATGCTAAACCATATTCTGCCAAAAGGGAAATCACTGCAATAACTTGCTGAAGTGTGTGCCTCCAGTAATCCTGCTCTGCTTTGATTTGCTCTTTGAGTTTTGATGAGAATATGACCACACTTTCTTGCTAAGCATGATAGCATAGAGTTCATATGATTTTTAGAGTTTCCATTGAACAAGATAAGCGTGATGCCAGTAGAAGCTGAAGTAGTTTGGTAAGAGAAAATTTTGCACATGAAATAGACTTCATTTTGTGGGAGAATACACTAGCCATTTTTGAGTGTAGGTTTCTCCATTTACTTTGGTGGAATGGAATAAATTCTTTGAGCAGAGCCAGGCTTGGTTTTGTATGTTCGCTTCGAATTGGTAAAAGGTTCATCCCAGTGCTGATATTCTGATGGACCTTTCTCAATCTAGAATGATATTTCCTCGTTATTCAATGTGGTTCACAAACCTACGTCACTGTCTCTGAAATCACTAGTAGCATGAACAGTTGGTATTTTTGTGTCTGCAATGCTAGGGTTTTTGCTGAGATCATTTGCTTTGTTTTCCAAGTCTTTAAGATGGTAATGAGCTTGAACTACTTTTGGTGTAACTATCTCATGGCATGTTCCTTCAGTGCCTGGTGTTAATTCTTTGGCTGTAGGTCCTGTCACTTTCTCCAGAAGTTTCTGTACTTGTAGTGGTAGTTACTGACAACAGTTCTTGGGAGGATGTGTTCTGTATATAAACTGGTTGTTCTTCAGACTGCTCAGTGAAGTCTACTAGATTTTCTTCTGTTTGTAAACATGAATGTTCTGTATCTGAGGGATTATGTAGGGCTGTTTCTGCCTGCTGTACAAAGCCATATGACGTGATTGGCTTTAAACGCTTGAGTATTTCCTTCTGTTCTTTTTTGTCGCTTTCCTTTACCAGCACCACTTTCATATCACTTACTCATTATTATTTTCACAAAAAAGTTAAAATTAAATATTATTGTGATTCACGCAATGATATAAAAGAATCCTCACTTTGTTCTGAAAATGCATGCTATAATGATACAATGATCTGAGCACTTGTATTGCTTCATAGTTGACTATCATTTGATTCTGAGTATCTTTAATGCCTCCATGAACTACTGAACAATAAGTATGCACTTGTGTAACTGTTATACAGTCAGACTTATACGTCATGTCTTTAATGTTACTAAGCAACGGCCTAGATAGTAAAATCGAGAATTCAAGGGCAAGTGCACTCGGCACTCCAATGTGTTCCTGAGTTTTGGATTTGTGCTTAAACATTATTTTGGCTTAGGCACACCCCTGACTTTTATTGTTACAAATGAAATAAAATTGTAAATTTTTTTGGCAGGAGGCTGAGGCCCCCCTAGATTATGAGGCCCTGGACTGCAGCCCGCTCAGCCCATATGTAAATCCGGCACTGGAGAGCAGTATGGTGTTTACGATAATTATTAATGATATTGATGAAGATATATCTAGCTTATTGTCTAAGTTTGCAGATGATAAAAGGTTGGCGGGGTAATTAATGATGAGAATCAAATCATACTACTGCAACAAAACTTAGAAAATTAGGCAGATGGGCTGAGAAGGGGGAGTTACATTTACTTAACATTCGTAAATGTAAAGTACTGCTTATGGACAGTAGTAATCCAGAATAACATTATACCAATTACGTGGTACCACATTTAAGGTGGTGGAGAATGAAAGACTAAGCAGTAATTGTAAAGTCTGATATGAAGTTCTCTGAACAGTGCAACGTTGCTAGCACAGCTCATGGGGTTCTGTCAGTGAAATGCAGGAACTTTAACAGTAGGGACAAGGTGATTATCCCATTGTATAAGGCAATGGTTAGACCACATCTTGAGTACCGCATACAGGTCTGGAAGTCTCACTCTTGGTAGCATGGTAGATCGCTGTCCTCCCTGTACCAGGTGGAAAAGACCTGAATTTGAATCCCTTCACATTTTTAATGGGTCTTTTTCTACAGTGGCCAAATTATTTGGTCTCAGGCAAGGGTAGCATAGTTTTTTTCCTGGAAACAGGTTTTTCATACAGAAAATTGACCTCAGAACATGCAATTTATTCTTAAAATCACATGGGATAAAATGCGTACAACTCCCAGGCAGAAAATTACGATCCCTCATCTCTAAGGTAAAAACACCTGTCCCCACCTTACTACAAAGCGGATTGGTTCAAAGCAATGTAGCAGCTAGTGCAGTCACGGCATCTCTTGCCGTGACTGCACTAGCTGCAGTAGCACTTGCCATGACTGCACTAGCTGCAGTCACGGCAAGAGATGCCGTGACTGCAGCTAGTCACGGCATCTAGGCGATATTGCAGGGCAATATCGCCTACGCAACTAGGCGATATTCAGGCAACTATCGCATAGGCAACTAGGCGATATTGCAGGGCAATATCGCCTAGTTGCCTATGCTCCTAAAACTCAACAACTGGAAGTCCTGTTTTAAGTCCACATTTTGGAAGCAATATTTTGTAGATAACATTTTTTTTTTCCCCTTTTGGTTTATTTTTTGTACTACCTTGCTTTTTAACACCTCCAATCTTTCTTGCTTAAAAAAATTAAAAATTTAAAAAATTTTGATAAACTAAATATATGAATTGTCTTTATATGGTCATAAATTGGAAGCATATTAACTTAGTACATAATATCTGTCACACCAAAGTGACAGTGGTAAAAGTAGGAGATATGTGAGAATAGAGCACACAGCTATCTTAAATATTCAGATAAACTTATATATGAGGGGTAATCATTTAATTCGCGAACTGGTACAAGCAAGATCTTATCTTAATTATCATCTGAATCTTCTGTGTATTTCTCAAAATACTTTCCCATGAACTGTATGAACTTTTGCCCCTGCTGTACCCATGCATCTTGCAAACCATTTTTCGAAAGACTGAAGTGCTTCCATTGTGGGTCCGTTAGTATCACATCTGATGCAAAATGCTTGCCTCTCAGAGCATTCTTCAGACATGGAAACGGGAAGAAAACATGCGGGGCTAATTCTAGTGAATAAGGGGGATGTGGTTTTAATGTATTTCATGCAAAAATAATAAGGCCAAATAAAAATTAGATAAGAATGCAATATTAATAACTGCACATAAAAAAACATTAACATGACAATCAAATGTCATATTCATATTCTGCCATTAATACGCTCCGTTCTATTTTCTATTTATGCTCTATGCTATGTACGCTCCGTTCTATTTTCTTTATCATATCAAGTGTAGTCTGCACGTTAGCACAGTGGTATCATCACTGTCCTCCCTACACTGGGTGGAAAAGGCACGATTTCAAATCGCGTCAATGACGCGGCAACTTTTATAGTTTTTTTTTTTTTTCACTTCGTGGGTTATTGGGTCTCGGGTATAGCTACCAAGGTTTTTTTCCTCCAGAAACTAGGATTTTTCGTCCAGAAAATCAAGCAGAGAACACACCCAATTTACAGACAATACATGTGGGTATATGAATTAATATTCCAGGTGAACCTAATGTAATGGTTTGGGTTATATTAAGTTTGTCACTAAGCTTTAATGTTGTTTTTCCTTTCTTCTATATATCAGGTTTATTAATTTTAGGAGCAACACTGAAGGATTTTTAATTTAAAATAAACGTAAAACAATGGTATAATCCATGGCATCAGTACAGAATTCACTTTGAAAATGGCGAACGTAAACAAATACGCTCTATGCTATGCTATTTACGCTCCGCTCTCTTTTCTTTGTTATATCAAGTTCAGTCTGCGCTGGTAGCACAGTGGTATCATCACTGTCCTCCCCACACTGGGTGGAAAAGGCACGGGTTCGAATCCCGTAAATGACACGGGAACTTTTGTAGGCTTTTTTTCACTTCATGGCTGGGTTAGTGGGTTTCAAGTATAGCTACCTTTCCTTTACCCCATCAGGGGTAAAAGAAAGGGTTTTTGCTTCCGTAAAGGTGAGTACAGTAGTCTCAGACAGTTTTTAAATTCTATTCAGTGAGATCAACTGATGATGTTACCACCAGCAAATTCTAAGTGGGAAGCATTCAAGGAATAAATCGTGGAAGCTACTAAACGTTTCATACCTATTAAGAAATATTGTTCAAGGTTTAGGCCTAAATGGTTATCAAATGAACTAATGAGACTCGTGACAGAGAAGAAAAATGCATGGGATGCATATAAATTATCAGGCAACACAAGCCTATGGCAGATTTTGACAAGTTTAATAATGGGAAATATACATAGATTAGATACATACAAACAAAAAGCTGTCGGTTGTTTTGTCAACCTTCCTCAGTTAAACTGACAGTTAAGAATGGAGCATGAGGGCGTGTACTGCCAATCTTGTACGTGAAGTGCGTGATTAACTTGGTTGTTGAAGCCTGTGGCTGTAATGCGTGCAGACGTTGCCAGCATTTGTCAATAGTCAGGATTGCTGTTTTGATGATAGGGTGGACTTAACATCCACTGTTCCTGTTGACTGAGGTATTGGAGCATTTGATGTTCAACAATTCCAACCAGTCGCATCGGCGATAGTGGCGGAACTTATCCAAAATCACGACATCGCGATGTGGGTCAATGTCGTGGTGGGTTGCCCAAACGTGTTTGGCAATAGCTGAGTGCTCCACATCCGCTAAGCGGATTACTCTTTTGTGTTCGGAAAGGTGTTTTTCGAGCCGTCTCCCAGTTTCCCCGATGTAGCAGCTAGTGCAGTCACGGCAAGAGATGCCGTGATTAACTTGGTTGTTGAAGCCTGTGGCTGTAATGCATGCAGACGTTGCCAGCGTTTGTCAATAGTCAGGATTGCTGTTTTGATGCGATGTAGCAGCTAGTGCAGTCACGGCAAGAGATGCCGTGACTGCACTAGCTGCTACATCGCTTTGAACCAATCCGCTTTGTAGTAAGGTGGGGACAGGTGTTTTTACCTTAGAGATGAGGGATCGTAATTTTCTGCCTGGGAGTTGTACGCATTTTATCCCATGTGATTTTAAGAATCTACAAACCTGTTGTGATAGGTTTGGGTAGTATGGGATAAAGGCGCTCGCGGCTGAGTCATTACCTTGGCTGTTTCTGTTGGTCGTTATGTGGCCATGTGTCTGTAGGTCACACTTGTCAAGGGTATTGATCGTGAGATCCGCCTTGACTTTAACAATTTCGGTGTGCCTCTCATTTACAGAGCTAGAGTGTGTCCAGGCACGAGTTAGCAAGGTCGTGCAGTGGCAATAAGATGGCTACGCGCATGTGCTGACCGGAAGTTGGTAAATTGGTCAGCACATTGGTTTACGATGGACAGTTGTCTTCAAGCGCGTGCCCTCGTGCCGGGCAAGGGTTTATAAGTATGGTATGGTGTTGTCAGACATTAGTCCACCCTATCATCGAAACAGCAGTGCTGACTATTGACAAACCTGATAATGTCCGCACGCATTACAGCCACAGGCTTCAACAACCAACAGTGGATCGTGCACTTCACGTACAAGATTTGTAGTACACGCCCTCATGCTCCATTCTTAACTGTCAGTTTAACTGAGGAAGGTTGACAAATCAACCGAAAGCTTTTTGTTTGTATGTATCTAATCTAATATATGTATATTTCCCATTATTAAACTTGTCAAAATCTACTTTTGTGTCCGTTTTCTCTGTGTTACAGTAATTTTAGTTTCATAATGAATCCAGAACGCACAGTTTAATAACTTTAATCATATAAGCTAGTCTGTAATCAAGTCACAAAGGAGGTTAGGCAGACGAAGGCAGATTATCAGAAATCTTTAGCAAAGGATGCTAAGAAAAACAGCAAGAATTTCTTTCCTTATATAAACTCTAAAAGGAAGGCGATGACTCTGATTGGCCAACTGGATATCCATGGTTCGACTATTGATGATCCTGCTCAGATAGCAAACAAACAATGAGTATTTTGCATCAACATTAACACGAGTTATTAAAGTTTGAAAATGCCAGAAGGTTATCAAATTGTAGCAGGGTGCTTAATGATTTTGTAATAACAGTAGAGTGGAGGAGAAATTGTGGAAGTTCAACATAAGAAAGGCACCTGTGGTGGATGGGATCTATCCTTACATTAAAGGAAATGGCAAAGGAAGTAAGCAAATCCTCAAACCAACAACTGCACATTCACTACTGTAAAACGGCAAATATTTTCATTTTTCTTTGCCCTTTTACTTGCTTTCAAGAAGTAATTTCGCCTCATAGTGCCGAATATTTTTTTTCAGTGACCTGTACAATTAGAAGGGTATCGCGATGGCGTCACTTCGACGGGACTTAAGCTTTACTTTTGTTTTCAACCACCCTAGGGATGCGGTCGCCGTAATACTACACTCAGTGACGTCACCTGTTCTCCTGTGTAACTCCGTGCATGGTACAATACCCATTTAATTCTCCCCCCCCCACATAGTTGACTCGTGAGAACTAAACAATTCTTAGAGAGCTCAGGAGGGGATGCGGAGGTATATATTGGAAAAGGGGAAAAAGAAAGGACACACACACACACACACACACACAGTTAACTTTGAGCAAGACATGACTGAAGAAAGGGGTAGTGATAGTTTTGACCGATTTTTGTCATTGTGTAAAGAAGAGGTAAATTAATAATTACGAGGGGAAAGGTGAGAAAAGAACTATATTGATGTCTGGAACAGATTTCCCCCCTTACCGACCCGGTGCAGAATATTTTCGTGTAAGTCAACCCTTATTGTTTAATAACAAACTGTATTAAATCACCCAAAAGCCGAACCTATTACCTGCATAAGTTTTAATGCATTTATAAGACATCTTTCCTCACATATATATATAAATATACCCCGACAATTGTATTATTTTTTTAGTATGCAGTTTTAATAGAGAATGCTACTTATTAATTTAATTGTCAAATATTAATTACACTATTAAGTTAATATAATTCCCTGTTCTAGTATTTGAACAAGGGTATGTTATGACAAACACAAAGAATTTTGTACTTGATAGAGAATTAGAGTAAAAGTCACATGAAGAACATTACAAAATTATAATATTGCTAAAGCAAGATACTGCTTGTATCCAGTTAGTTTACTTAACAATTACATACCAATTAATCTAACTTATGTACCAATTATATTGTACTTATTTGTATACATATATGTTAAATAAACCTTTTTTGTTTGTTATAATTATGTCATGATCATTCTTCTAGTTACATGCAATTCACTGAACAACCATATTTTTAAAGAATCAATAATTGCGGCATTTCGAGTCAGCCCTTAGTTAAGAGGTGTCTCGGGATGAAAAACACAATGCGTCTGGATGTTGCAATTTGCTCTTTACTTCTCAGAGTAAATTTAGAACACTAGGTTATAATTTTTCCTAATTTGGAACCGCTAGACAGATCATTCGAAACCCAAGGTTTTCTGGAATTCACATGATATTGTGCTGGCTTGCTGTAGCGAGTGATTCACGAGTATATTGATAGGCAAGAGCATAATATGACGGAAAAGCCTGTGGAACTGCATGAAGTGTGATATCATATGATTTATGAGTAATGATAAGGTATTGCATATTCTTACCCATAGTATTTTCTCTAACATGTGAGTACAAATAATAATGTAGTTTATTTAAAATTTTTGTTTCCTATAGCAAGTTTCCCTTCCACTTATTCCAATCAATTAGGAGCAGATTGGCGTCACTCATAACAAGACGTTTACACTTGCTTGTCCATGTGTAGAGACCCTCGTCATACTCTTTCCAATTCTCTGATATTAGCATTAGCAGAGGTATATGATGCAAGAAAGCAAGCTTGTGTGCAGCATCAGCCAAAAAAAAAAAAAAAAAAAGAATTTCTCCTATCCATTTGCCCCAAATGTTTGTCGAGTTCTGCCTTGAATTTATTTAAGCTGTCAACTACGATAGATGGAAGTTCCAGCAATCAAACAACCACTGGCTAAAGACAAACTTCCGCACATCTTTTCTACAACTGTCTTTCCTCAAATAGAGTTTATGTCCCCTCAGGCCATTAATATGTTCAAGCGGAAGAATCCCATCAGTATTAAGTATGCTCAAACCATTCAAGGCCTTATACACTTGAAACAGATCACCTCGCAGGTGCCTACTCTCCAGGCACTGTAATTTGCAAAACTTAAGCCTTTCTTTGTGATTTCAACTTTTTGTTCCATTTACTACTCATGTTGTCCTTCTCTGTACTTGTTTCAGCAGCTCTACATCATCCAAAATGAGGCTCTACAGACCTGTAAACAGTACTCAAGGTGTCCTGACCATTGCCTTATACAATGGGGATAATCACTTCCTTATCCCTGCTAGAAAAGTTTCTCTATATCATTCACAAGACATGATGAGCTTCTCTTGTAGACTGTGTGCACTGCTCAGAAAACTTCATATCTGACTGAAACTTTACCCCAGGTCCTTTTCATTCTCTACCACACCGAGTGTAGTACTACACAATTGATATGTTATTCTGGGGTTACTGCTAACCATATGCAGTACTTTACATTTGTCAATGTTAAACTTCAGTTGCCTCCTCTCAGCCCCTCTGCACCACTTTACTAGATTCTGTTGCAGTAGCGTACTGTCTTAGTGTCATGAACAACCTTGTCAACCTTAGTATCATCTGCAAACTTAGGTATTAAGCCTAATATACCATCAATATTGATAAAAACCGAAAACAATGGGCCCAACACAACCCCGGAGGGCTCCACTAATAACATTACTCCACGAAGAGCAGTGTCCATTGACAACCACTTTTTGTCTTCTCTCACTCAACCTTCCTTTATCCATAAGTGCAATTTGCCTCCAATACTACACTATTCCAATTTGTATAGCAGTCGTCCATATGCAGCAGTATCAAAAGCCTTCCTAAGATCCAGGTATATGATATCGAAATTATTCTTTCCATCCAGTTCATTTGTGACCACATGATGGCATCCAATCAAATTGGTCAGACAAGACTGCCTCTTAAAAATGCATGATGTGTTTGAACTGTAATGAAGTCTTTTCTAGATGATCCTCCAGTGCTTCTTTAAGAAGATCCTCCAGAACAGAAGTGAAAAAAAAGGTCTGTAATTACTTGTCACCCTTTGATCATTCTTTATGAATCAGGAACACATTTGCACATCTCCAGTCAATGGATACGTCCCCTGAGTCCAAGGAACTCAATTATGGCTAAGGGTTTGCTTACTTCCTTTGCTGCCTCCTTTAATATAACGAGAGAGATCACATCCACCCTAGGTGCCTTCGTTATATTTTATCTTCAAAAAATTTCTCCACTTTGCTCTGCGTTATTACAAAATCATTAAGCTCCCTGCCAGAATTTAATACACCTTTGGCCTTCCCATACCTCATGTGTAAATATAGATGCAAAATACTCATTGTTTGTTAGCTACCTGAGCAGGATCATCAGCAGCTGAACTATCGATATGAAATGGGCCAATCAGGTTCATTTACACCCCAGGGGCTCACATCTGGTGAGTATGGGCTTGGCACACCCAGGGTCCTGAGCTGGATATCATCATTCTTCTCTTCCTTGGTGATTCCTCTCTCTCTCTCTCTCTCTCTCTCTCTCTCTCTCTCTCTCTCTCTCTCTCTCTCTCTCTCGGGTAGTTCAGACATTTTTTTTGGCTGGTGCAACATAAGCCTCAGGCTTCCTTGCGCAATATGGCTAATAATAATAATAATAATAATAATAATAATAATAATAATAATAATAATAATAATCCCGTTCCTTCTAGAGTTTACATAAGTAAAGAATGCTTTGCCAAAGATTTTTCATAATCTGCCTTTGCCTGTCTAACCTTTGTGACTTGATTACAGACCAGCATATATCTAGCATAGGCTTCACTGTCACCTGTTAATTTACACACCGATGAGCCAAAACATTATGACCAGCGAGTCGTTATGCAAATCGAAGCAACTGCTAGTGAACTATGGCTTGGTTCGGGAGAGACGGTATTAAAAACACCTGGTACTGAGCTCCGTTAATCAATGTTACGCTTGTTCAGATTGAAAAGGCAGAGTACTTAAACGAGTTTGACAAAGGCCAAATTGTAATGGCCAGAGGAATTGGTCTGAGCATATCCGACACGGTACGGCTGATGGGATGCTCACAATCAGCTGTGGTTAGTACCTACCGAAAGTGGTCATAGGAGGGAAAACCCACGAACTGCTGGCGAGGTGTTGGAAGCTGACGGTTCAACGATGCTTGAGGTGGTGAAGGCTCCCCCCCGATGGTACGTGACAACAGAACGGCGACTGTGGCACAACTCTTCTGTAATTCAAATTCGGGTTTTGGGAGTAATGTGTCACAACACAGTACATCGAACCCTGCTGAAAATTGGTCTGCGTAGCCGAAAGCCGCTCCGAGTGCCCATGCTAACCACGGTTCACTGGCGACAGTGCCTACAATGGGCATGCAAACATCGAAACTGGACCTTGAGCTATTGGAAGGTCATCTCGTCTGATGAATCACGTTTCCTGTTGCACCCTGTGGACAGCTGGGTACATGTTTGTCATTTACCTGGATGGTACGTGACAACAGAATGATGCCGGGATGCACCATGGGATGAAACAAGCCTGTGGCAGTGGTGTCATGCTTTGGGAGATGTTCTGCTGGGATACCCTGGGTCCAGTCATACATATGCTGGGCACTCTGATGTCTACCACCTATCTAAATATTATAGAGGATTAAAAACTTGGGTTCGGGTCGAGACGTGTGAAAATTTAGCTCCATCGAAAAGTTTATTATTATTATTAGCTATATGGTGCAAAGAAACCTGAGGCTTATGCTGCACCAGCCAAAAAAAAAAAAAGAGAAAAAAAAAAACTCCCGAGTTACTCTGAGAGAGAGAGGGAAGTAGAAGGGAATCACCGAGAAAGAGAAGAATGATGATAACCAGCTCAGAACCCTGGGTGAGCCAAGCCCATACTCACTAGGTGTGCGCCCCTGAGGTTAAATATATTTCAGAAAATATTGGGATTGAATGCAGAAGAAATATGTAAGATGAAAGAGCATGAAAATCTGAACAATCCAGTGAAATTTTTCACTGGATTGTTCAGATTTTCAGACGGAGTCATTAATTTTAGAAATACAAGTGATTTTGTAAATCACCATGTAAACCTATGTGATTATTATACATGTATAGTGCTATTGTAACCAATGCTTGCCCGATGGATTTAGTTTTGCTGCAGCTGAACCTCTCGTATGTTAAAATAGCTTATTTATTGGCTTAATATAACTTCTAACCATTGTATATCTGAAATTTTACTTGTTTTAATACCTCAAATATACTACAAAATGTATTTTTACTTGCTCCTGCAGGCGTTCCTGATCCGACGCTTGAGCTACCAATAACGACGCCATATTGGATCGGAAACGAGTAAAGTACAAAATCTAAAGATATAATGCAGATAAAATTATTACTGGTATTGATACATGCTCCCAATAATAATGTTAACCCCTAC
Organism: Mastigoproctus giganteus; assembly: GCF_048544385.1. Taxonomy (NCBI): domain Eukaryota; kingdom Metazoa; phylum Arthropoda; class Arachnida; order Uropygi; family Thelyphonidae; genus Mastigoproctus; species Mastigoproctus giganteus. The sequence goes on from NC_143578.1 coordinate 108,103,807, forward strand.
AATATATATATATTTTTTTTTTTTTTTTTTTTTTTAAACAACGCCGGTAAATTAACTAAAAATCGGCAAGTTTTTTAGGAGGTTACATGAATCGAATAGCGGGCACTGCTACCTCATTTTGAAGGAAAAGTATCTCTCTATTAAAGGAAACCGGTCCTAAAAGTATATTTTCAATATATGAGAAAATATTAATATCAAAACATGGCCCTAGTTCAACCACATGAAATGGCATATAAGAGAAAAATGTTAATGTTCGAAATGCAGTAGGAATTGTAGAATATTTGCATTTTCAATTGTTAATATACTGTTCCACGGGTGTTTCTGTTATCGTGTGCTTGCTGGGTAACGTATGAAAAAACATTTTCATTTTTAGTTTTTTTTTTCTTGCCCTTAAGAGGTATTCAGTACCTCAAGACGCCCTTTACTTTTGACACAGCCTTTATACTTAGGACTTCGTCGCTCCGTCGGAGATAGCTGCATTCGCGTAGCAGTTTCGCCCAAGCAATCAGCATCGCCCCAGGGGAGCGCGGCAGCTGGAACATTATCCCACCTAGGCGTTTAGTCAGTCAGTGACGTCAGGCTGTTCTCCTGTGTGCGGGCAAGTGACGAGCATGTTTGATCCCTGAGAACGAAGAGGGCAGAAGGTGATTATGGGCAGCAGTGCGAAAAATAGCAGGACGGGCGACACGTTGCCTCCTGTAATCAGAATCCGATAAACACATTAACTGTCACTTCGACACACTGTGCATGGTGCAGTATCAATTTATTTCTGACAACCCCCTTGAAAAACGACGGAAACTACCCTGTACTAATATAGTAATGTCGTCTTCAGATAACATTTCATATTTTAGTAGTCTCTATTCGCAATAGGTGACAGGTCCTAGGGTTTATTTCTTCCCTCCCCCAACATTGCTGACTTGTGAGATCAGAACAATTCTAAGGGAGCTCAGAGAGGGGATGCGGAGATATATATATTTTGGAAAGGGGAAAGCAAGAAGAATAAGTTTATGGGTGAGACTAAGGAGAGTTAGACCAGAAAAGATTAAGAAGATTTCTAGCGATTTTAAGGCGTTAAAAAGAAAGTTTTAGTGCGTTAAGATGATTTTCGGGAAGAAAAACACGGGTCCCGAAGCGGCACGGAGTTTTTCGGGTAAGTCGACCATTGATAATTAAAGACAGACTATTCAAAATTACACCAAACTTGAACCTACACACGTTTTAAAGTATTTACCAAATATCTTTCCTCATAAATATACCCAAACAAGGGTTGTAACAACTGCTTAGTACTCAGTTTTAATAGATTATCCAACTTATTAATCTGTTTGAAAAAATACTAATTACATTATTAAGTTAATATAATTCCCTGTTCGAATATTTGAACGGTTGTGTGTTGACAAACACCAATCATTTTGTACTTGCTAGAGATTAATGGAAAAGCCACATGAAGAACATTACAAAACTATTATGTAGCTAACAACAAGATACTGTTCGTATTCACTTAGTTTACCTAACAATCACATACCAATTAATCTAAACTATGTACCAGCTCTATAGTACTCATTTGTATACCTATATGTTTAATAACCCTTGTTTGTTTGTTTGTTTCTATTTGGCGTCTTGATCATTCCTTCTAGTTTCATGCAATTCACTGAACAAACTTGTAGAAGAACCATTAATTGCGGTCACTCCGGGGGCCCCCCCTTATGTAATAGGTTCCTCTGGGTGAAAATCACAGCGCGATCCTCGATGTTGCGTTCTTACTCAACGTCCAACTGGGTAAGTCTTTAGAGCACAGGATCTTGTCCTAATTTAAACTGCTAGATGCTCATATGGAAACCCAGGTTTTCTGGATACATAGGGTAGCATGTTTTCTGGATACATAGGGTAGACCTCATTTCTCAGCAGGTCTTGCTGAGAAATGAGTGATACATGAGTACATTGATTAGGCAAGCACACGTTAAGACGGAAAACGCTGTGTAACACTGTTGCTAATCGTGACCAGGATGAAATGTGCTTTTGCGGATGAAAAACCTCTTTTTTATATGAAAGCTTGTGAGTTTTGAGGATTACTGTAAACGGAAGAGCAAAGTCACAACAGGAGAAACTAGTGAATAGAAGACAAAATAAAAGGGATTACTGTTGTAATAGAAAGAAAGGCAAAACGTCCCACTAGTGATTTTGTGTGTATACAGAGAATGGTTAGAGGCATTTTAATTTATTTTCTTTTTCTTTTTCAGCAATACAAATAACACAGTTCTCAAGTACATACATAGTAGTAACACTTAGCAACTAGAAGCTTTTAGAAGTAGTTAATTGATATGTCAAAACAAATAATAATAATAAATTTAAAAAAAAAACTAGTTGCTATATAACTCATTTAGTCTTTTAGAATTGTTCAGTACTAACTAAGATGGGAATTATACTATGCAAGAAGGATAGATGGAACAGGGCCGGGGTATGTCTGCCAGGGACAAAAGTTAATGACGTTGTACAGCAGATATCATCTTTTAAGGGCACAAAAGTTGATATTGTTGTACACGTTGGAACTTAATGACATTGAGAGTAAGAGATCTGCAGATTTACTCAACAAGTACAGGTCAATGTTGAAAAAAAGTTGCGAGTTAGAGTTGAATGTGAAAGTGTCTGAAATTCTTCCCAGATACGATAGGAGGGAGTATATGATGACAGCGTTGTCGATCGATTCGGCACTTGAGAGATTGTGCAAGGTTCAAGGTGTAGAATTTTTTCAGCCTGATCTGTGCTTGTTGACAGGGTTGCTATTGAGGCAATGTTAGGTGAGTCGGAAAACTGGTAGCTTAGGGGGGCGGTACACAGACTAAAAGGTTAACAGTGGCTGCAGGCAGAGGGAAAAGTGATTCTTGCACTGCTTCTATTGAAATTCAATTGACGAGCAGCCTGGAAAGCAAGGCAATGGAGATTTATAGGACTGCTAGGAGTCATAGTGGAGGAAATGAATACATGGGCTGCATTAGGGTTACTAAGAGCAGACACAGATGCATGTATACTTGCATGTACACCAATGCTAGAAGTATAGTTAATAAATTTGATGAACTTGAAGTGCTAGTCAAGACATCAAAGGCAGATACTGTTGGGACATCAGAAACATGGTGTCATACAGAGATAAACAGTGCACAATTGGAATTTGGGGTGCACAATGTGCACAGAAAGGATAGACAGGACAGGAAGGGAGGAGGGGTTATGCTGTTAGGTAAGAAACCCATAAAATCTAAGGAAGTACATTCGATTGATGTTGGTAGACAATGCAATGTTGAGTCTGTTTGGTGTGACATAAGCACTGGGAAAGGGAAAATGAGAGTAGGTGTGTGTTATAGGCATAATGATTCTGATGAGTATAATGAGCAATTGTGTAAAGAAATAGAGAGGGCAAGTAAATCAAAATGTCTTCTAATGTGGGATTTTAACTTTCCAGCTATTGACTGGAACTTGTGGATTAGTTACTCACACACAGGCAAGACTTTTGTGGATTTATTGCATGTTTCAGCGGCAATCAGAGAGAGTAATACCCTTGATCTGATTATCAGCATTGATTATTCATGCAACAAGAATTTGCAGAAAAAGGAAACACTAGATGACAGCGATCACAATGTACTGAGGTGGGAATTACTTATAGATGTAACTACCATCAAGGCTAAAGGGAAGGGCTTTTCCTTTCGTAAAGGTGACTATAGGGGTTTCAGACAGATTTTAAATACTGTACATCAGAATAAACTGATGATGCTCCAAGATTGAATTCTAAATGGGAAGCCTTCGCGGACTCAATTTTGGAGGCTACTAGGCTTTTCATTCCAACTAAGAAATACTGTTCAAGGTTTAACCGTAAATGGATGTCAGAAGGACTAATGAAGCTCGTGGCAGAGAAGAAAAATGTATGGGATGCATATAAAGTATCAAGTGACACAGAAGCCTATAGCAGATATAAACTAGTCTATAATCAAGTCACAAAGGAGGTTAGGCAGGCGAAGGCAGATTACGAGAACTCCTTAGAAATGGATGCAAAGAAAAACAGTGGAGTTCTTTACTTTTGTAAACTGTACAAGGAAAGATATAAATCAGATTGGACCACTTAACATAGATGGGTTGACTATTGATGATTATGCTCAGGTAGCTGATAAACTGAATCAGTATTTTGCATCAACATTCACACATGAAGAGTTATTCAATGAGGGGAATGCCAGAAGTTTATCAATCTGTAACAGGGTGCTTCGTGATTTTGTAATAACTGAGAGCAAAATGGAGGAGAAATTGTTGAAGTTAAACATAACAAGGTACCTCGGGTGGACAGGATCTCTCCAATTATATTAAAGGAAGCAGCAAAGGAAGGAAGCAAACCCTTAACTATAATTATGAGAACTTCATTGGACTCAGGGGAGGTCCCCATGAACTGGAAGTGCAAATGTACCACCAATTCACAAAGGGGGGATTCAAAAGGTGACACAGGTAACTACAAATAGACCTGTTAGTTTAACTTGTGTTCTGTGGAAAATGATGGAATCACTCGTTAAAGAAGCATTGCAGGATCATCTAGACAAGTCTGCAGTAATAATTAAGACACAGCATGGGTTTGTTAAAGGTAGGTCTTGTCTGACCAATTTGATTGGATACTATGATCTGGTCACGAAGGAACTGAATGCCAAAAATAATTTATGGATCATATACAGTAGGCTCTCGATTTTCCGGGATAGATGGTAAAAAAATATTTCAGATAATCGATTTCCCGGTTAATCCAAAAATACCGTAAGACCCCGACGTACGTACGAGATACGTTCCAGGACTTATTACATAAGTCGAATTTTACGTAACTCGGGAATGACTAATAAAATATTGCTGCTATATCCCTGATACGCTAAAATTACAAAAACCACATAATATCATTAGAAGAATGAAGAAAAATACTTACGTTTTTAATTAGTTCAATTAAATACTTTATCTGGGGATAGCAGTGAAGTAGCCGGAGTGGCACATAAGAAAAGAAAACATAAAAGGAAGAAAAAACGCATGTTATTGTACTCTAAAAACTGAAATTTATTTCGTAGCCTTTGTCAATATTACATTCATTGGTGCCGACCGCTTCTAGTATTCTGTCTTTCTCCTTTATTGTGTTCACTGTTGCCACTGACAAATCTGAATTCCGCGCGATATTTGTTGATGTTTGGCCATTTTCATACATCCCTATTACTTTAATTTTCTAATCCAACTCGATCGCTTTCCTTTTATTGATTGATTTACTAGTACTGCTGTCACTTATTCTCTTAGTGTGCACCATGATAACAGTCGAAATTAAATTTTCTGAAACTTCACAGAGTTAAGGTGAAAGCTCACTATTATAACTTCACGGGAGCTGACATTTTACTAAAGCACATTTCTGGAGGTCACTACCATAAAACAATAAACACAATTTGCACTTTCCAGGTTATTGGGCTTTTCGGTTAGTGCAATTGTAAACGGCTAGTAAACTCGATTTTATTGCATTCGCCATAATACCGATAGCTGGAATTCTGTTGTTGTTGTTGTGGGGGTTTGATGGCGCATTAGCTGCGTTGGCTATAATGCGCCTATTCATTTATTGTTATAATATACAGTATGAGAAATTCTTGTAACAACAGAAAAGGCTGAAATCAGAAATGACTAAAAACTCCAATTTGTTTCAGAAAGTTTAAACATTCAGTAATATTTGCATTGTCACCAATGACATTCTCTAGAATTATTGGTGGCAACTGACGTTTTATATTGACAAATGCAAAGTACTGTGTATCGGTAGCAATAACCGAAGAGAAACATACCAACTGTTTTGTAGTACACTCAGGGAAGTGGAAAGTAAAAAAGACCTGGGGGTAATTGTGTAGTCATATATAAGTTCGCTGAACAGTGCAGAGGGGTTTACAGGGCAATTCATGGAGTCTTGTTAATGATATATAGGAATTTTGCTAGCAGGGACAGGGAAGTGATTATTCCGTTATACCAGGCAATGGGCAGGCCACACCTAGAGTACTGCGTACAGGTCTGGTGGCCTAATTTTAGGAAGGATGTAGAGTTGCCCAGAGGAGTACAAAGAAAGGCAACAAGATTGGTGAGGGGAATAAAGGAGTGCTCTTTCCAAGAAAGGCTTAAGTTCTGCCAATTGCAGCGCCTGGAGAGTAGGCACCTGTGAGGCGATCTGATTGAGGTGTATAAAGCCTTGAATGGGTTGAGCAAGCTGAATGCTGATGGGATACTTACGCTTGCTCAGATTAAGAACCTCAGGGTGCACAGATTCAAATTGAGGAAAGGAAATTGTAGAATAGATGTGCGGAAATTTGCTTTTAGCCAGCGGGTAGTTGATTGGTGGAGCAGGCTTCCATCTTTTGTAGTGGAGATTAATAGCCTAAATAAATTTAAGGCTGAGCTGGACAGGCAATTGGAACGAATGGAGGGATGAAATGGGAGGGTTTTTTTTTTTTTTTTTTTTTTTGCTGATGCTGCATGAGGTCGCTTTCTTGCATCGTATGCCTCTACTAATGCTAATGCAACTTGCGAAAGTTTCATTTGTATTTTTAATATTTATTTTTCTGTAATTAAGACCCGAATTGAAACGTGTTGAATTAAGTGAAGCAAAAAGGAGAAACTGGCTAAAAAGAATCAACAAAAGGCTTTGGATTTAGGTCCATGACTGGAAAGCTGACTAATTTCTTCACAAAAGATACACAACCTGATCTTCAAAATCAAAACAGATCTCTGCATCAGAAGCTACTTGTACTGTATCTGACTATGTCAAGATTGAAAATGAACAGAGCTCCACACCTATCAGTACCACTCGGTTAACTTCAAGATCAGAACATCATCATGATGTCGCAGGCTGGCTCAACTGCACGAGTCTGATTACTGATCACAGTTTGCCCGTTAATTCTTTTGATATATTTAGTGTGAATGTTGAGGCAAGTTGCTCTACAAGACTGAAGTTGAAAAGATTGCTGAAAATGAAAATCTGCTGGACCAAGGTGATTCAATCTGCAAAAGATGAAGTAAATAAATCAAAAGATCCAGGGTTGTGTCGAGATTTTTTTGCTGATGGCGTGGCTTATTGGATTTCTTGCGGACTCAGTGACTGTGAACACTACAATGGGCCGAATGACAAATCTTGCCGAACTTTCAAAAGTGGCAAATAAACAAGATATTGTTCACAAAAACATTTCTTTTTGGTAACCAATGGTGAGCAATGCAAGAGAGAGTGGTTATTGTACAACAGGGTCACTTTATTGCTAATCAAAATCTTATGTAGTCAAGAAATTGTTTTATTGTTTGTGAAAACGAAAAAAAAAAAAGATATGGGCTTGTCCATTTTTTTATAACTATCTACTTTTATTTTTCTAATAAAATTCTTATGTAGTCAGGAATTTTTTTTATTCTTTCTGAAAATTAAAAAAATATATATGCACGTATGCAGTACATTGCCAGTACAGTGAATAGTCATTGTCGCGCATGCTCAGTCAAGTTGGAAATGTCTGTCCGAATACGATTCACGCCAGGTTGGAGCTGACTATCTACTACGGTATACTTACTTCTCTGTGGAGCTGCCGGTGACTTTGACTTATTGTACTAATAGCAGGACTACCAATTTATCATGTGCTAGTAAAATAATTATGCATTTTTTTGCTGACTGTATTCTTCGGTAGTCTGAGAATTATTATTATTGTAGTAAGGAGTACATGACATGCTTTTTTAGTATATAGTGCTTTCCCATATACGAAGTTAATTATTTCTAATTTATTGCAATGGCACCACTCTCAAGATTAGAAATAAACTTCTGTCGGTTATTGGCACAGTGTGAATTAATGGTATCGGGGAAGCAGTCTAAAAGTTGGAGGTTTGAAAAGGTAATGCATTATTATATAGTAGCAGCATATTGTAACGTAGAAGTGAGGTTTTCGCCAGTTTTTCTGAATTGCAAGAAACCTACTTTTTTATTTTAATATTTAACAGCGAGATAATAAAAAAATAGAAACGAATAGAGGCAACAATACATCAGTTACTCCAAGTTGAAAGGAGGAAATTGTGTGTTTTTATTCTCAACCAGTACTCAGTATAGTGACTTTTTTGTGAACCCAAAACTTAACGAAATTATTCAGTGTCTTCACAGTTTCGAGTGGGCATTATTCGTGGTTACCACCTTTTCTGGCATCATTACCGAACACTTCGCCCCCGAGGCTAATTTATTTATTTTTTTTTTAGTGACGCCGTTTTTTTAGTGAAAGAAAAGTAATATAGTAGTGGTAATCGTAGCATGTGATACAAGGAAGCAAGCATATGAGCTTATGCAGCATAAGCCAAAAAAAAAAAAAAAAAAAAAAAGAAAATTCACACAACCATTCCCCCTAAATGTTTGTCCAGTTCCTGCTTAAATTTATTTAACCTATCAACTTCCACAATGACAGATGGAAGTTTTTTCCAGTAATTAAGCCACCCGCTGGCTAAAGGCAAATTTCCACACATCTATTCTACAGCTGTCTTTCCTCAATTTGAATTTTTGCCCCCTTAGGTTTGTAATCTGAACAAGTGGAAGAATCCCATCAGAATTCAGTGTGCTCAACCCATTCAAGGCCTTATACACCTCAATCGGGTCACCTTGCAGGTGTCTAGTCTCCAGCTGCTGCAATTTTCAGAACCTTAGTCTCTCTTGGTAAGAGGAGCCCTTCATTCTCCTCACCAATCTTGTTACCCTTCTCTGTACACACTCAAGCAAATCTACATCCTTCCTAAAATGAGGCCTCCAGACCTGTATGCAGTACTCAAGGCATGGCCTGACGATTGCCTTATACAGAGGGACAATCACCTCCTTTTCCCTGCTAGCAAAATTTCTGTATATCATTGACAACACCCCATGACCTGCCCTGGCAGCGTGTCTGCATTGTTCAGAAAACTTCATATCTGACTGCACAATTACCCCTAGGGCTTTTTCATTTTCTACCACCATAAGTGTAGTACCACACAGTTGGTATGTTTCTCTGAGCCTATATGCAGTACTTTGCATTTTTCAATGTTAAAAATTCAGTTGCCACTTCTCAGCGAATCTGCCCAAATTTTCTAGATCCTATTGCAGTAGCACACTGCCATTACTGTCATTAACAATCCTGCCAACCTTTGTATCATCTGCAAACTTTGACACTAAGCCTGATATACCTTCATCAGTATCATTGATAGATATACAAAACAACAGTGGACCCAACACCGAACCCTGTGGGACTCCACTAATAACATTAATTCCCAAAGAGCAACGCCCATTGATTACCACCCTCTGTCTTCTCCCACTCAACCATTCTTTTATCCATTGTAGCAACTTACCCTTAATACCATTCTGCTCTAATTTGTACAGTAGTCTTCCATTCTTTCTTTCAAGCAAAAGAAACCACTTCCGCCGAGTTGTACCCATAATCTGGAACAGTGTTTCTCAACCTGTGTGCTGCTAGTATGCTTCAAGAATGCCACAGAAAATACAAATTTAAAAAAAAAATTAATAAATCTAAGTTTATAATGAAAATTAATTCAAATAAAAAATTCGTTTATTTTTTCTGTGCCTTCTGTGACGGTCAATGTGATGTCACATTTTGATTCCTAGTACTAGCTAGATCTGTTCACCTGTACTATACAAATAGTAAGTGTATTGTTAAATATATCCAACAGAATAACTTCCCATTTGTGAATATATGAGTATAGTAGTGATCGTAGTGTGTTGCAAAATATTGGCGTCTTTAAAAGTGTTCCGCAGCAACGAAAAGGTTGAGAAACACCGATCTGGAGTATAACTGCATACCTGAATTTGTTAAGGGGTGGTTTTGTCTAACTAATCTGATAGGTTACTCTGATGCATGACCAAGGAACTGGATGCAAAAAATAATTTTAACATCATGTACTTGGATTTCACAATGTTTTTGATACTGTTGAACATAAATGATAAAGGGATGGTTAAATGTAAGAAGACAATAATTATCAGTGGGCACTATTTGTGGACTAATATTATTAGCGGAGTTCCCCAGGGTTCAGTGCTGGGCCTATTGTTGTTTTCAATATTTATCAATGATATAAAGTATATCAGGCATAATGTCTAAGTTTGCAGATGATACAGAAGTTGGCAGGGTGGTTAACGACAGTCATCAGGGCGAGCTACTGCAACAAGATCTAGGAAAATTGCATTTTTTGGCTTAAAAATGGCAGTCAAAATGTAAAGTTGACAAATGCAAGATACTGCATATGGGTAGCAGTAACCTCAGAGTAACTTATGAACTGTGTGGTAGTACACTCAAGGTAATAGAGAATGAAAAAGATCTGAGGGTAATTGTGCAATCAGATAAGAATTTCCCTGAGCAGTGCAGATGTGCTACCAGGACAGCTCATTTTGTCATTGATGTACAGAAACTTTGCTAGCAGGGATTAGGAGGTGATTATCCTTTTGTATAAGGTCATGGCTATGCCAAATCTTGAGTACTGCATACAGGTTTGGAGGCCTCACTTTTGGAAAGATGTAGATCTGGTGGAACGGGTGCAGAGAAGGGCTACTAATTTTAGTGAACAAAAGGGTGCTCTTACCTAGAAAGGCTTCAGTTCTGCAAATTGCAGCATCCCGAGACTAGCACGTGCAAGGAAATCTGATAGAGGTGGTTTAACCCCTGAATGGATCGAGTAAGCTGAACGTTAATGGCATTCTTCCCCCTGCTGAGACGACATGTGAGGGGGCATAAATTCAAGTTGAAGAAATGTTGCAGAATAATGTGCAGAAGTTTGCCTTCAGCCAGTGTATGGACTAGACAAATTCTTGGAGGGTACAGATGGGTGAACCATATTAGTTGTTTTTTTTTTTGCTGATGCTATATAATCTTGCTTTCTTGCATCATTTGCCATTAATATTATTATTTTCAGCCATTCAAATTCTACAGATTCATAAAAATTAAGTGATTCTACATTATTTGCAAAGATGAAACCTCATTGTAAATTTGAATTGTTAAAGATTTTGAGGTGAATCTACCAGTATTGTTAATTATATGGCAGTTACAGTTTGCAGCATCTAGGTTAGGGACTGACTTTTTCAGTTGTACAAATGCAGAATAGTATTTTTTTCTATAATATACAGTGGAATTGTTAGTAGAATATGAAGACATATTAGAGTTTTAAATTATATTTTTCTAAAATTTAGGTAAATTTTCGATAATTTGCAAGAGTTGTTTCACTTGAGTCTTCATAAAATTCTAGTATGTGGTTATGTTCTCTTAAACTAGGCTTAAAATGAATTGAGTGGAAATAAATTTCTGTTACCTTTATTTCAAGTGTCAGTTGCAATTGAAAAGTAACCTGATCCAAGTTCTTCAAACAAAACATTCACAGAAAAAGGATCAAATACATTTTGACAAATGGTAACAGCTCTAATTCTTCATGACCTTTTTTTTTTCCTTTTTTTTTTTGTGTTTTCCAATCAGCAGAAAACTTTTCATGCTCCTTTCATTCCACAGACCATTGCTAAATAAGAATGAAGATGCTGATTTCTGTGGTAAACATTTGTTATTTCTGCCAATATGTAATTTTTTTCATCAGTTTTACAAGATGAAAAATGACTTTAATAGGTGTGTTTTGTTTTGTGATGCATTCTGCCTGTGAGTGGCAGAATCTAATGTTTTTTGACTGCTTTCAAGACATCCCACTTGATTGTGAAAGTGGGATGTCAGTAGACCATTTTGCCTGGTTAGGTTGAGTTTGACATCTTCTTTCTGTCACTCAATGTTTTTCCCATTCTTTGTTATAGCTGCATAATCTCCTTTGGCTGAATTTGTTGCCGTTTTCTCTCATTTTTAGAAAGGGTTAGAATAAAACTTATGAATAATTCATATTTAAAAAAAATAAAATTAATATAATATTTATTTTTACTTTGAGTTGGTTATATTTTTATAATTGACTTGCAGGTAACAATAAGTTTCTCACGACGAATTGATAGTGACATATATAAATAGTTGTTACTTGTTAATATTATGATAGGAAAGTGAGTGCACCTTCATTCATGAGTCTTGACTGTGGAGGATTACAACCAGAACAGTGGGCTGACAAATGTCCAAGAATTCCTTTCTTTGTGGGTAATGGATCTGTTCATTCTTGCTTTGAAATGTTAAAGGATAAGAACCCAGTGCCTTTGATAGGAACAGATAAAAATGTGAGAGAGAATAAAAAAAATTTAAAAGATTTATGAGGCCTCGGATTTCATATTGCTAATCAATTTTAATAGTTGATTCCATTAATAATTGAAATGCAAACAATCTTTATTCCATGACAATTGGTAAAAAAAAAAAAATATACCTTCAATTTCATAAATTTTACTGAACATTATCAAACTATCTGGATGAAAGCCGAACAGGTGGCACTCTGTTCTTTCTTGGGTTCTTTGTGGCCCTTGGGCACAGTTTGAGAAAAAACATATAAACTATGTATTTGCATTCAAAATGTTGTTTTGACCTTATTTTGATATCAAATGTACGATGGTTTCTTTAGGATGAGCTGGATTTTGGCCCTTTATAAATAAGAAAAGAATAGTGGAGATGGAATGGCAGAATTGACATCCCTGGCTGCCCAGCACTGGGCCACAGAATTACCATCCTGCCTAGAAATAACAATCTGAGAGGGAATCACCCTGCCACACGAGGGGAATCCCTTTATGGCCTCTTTGTACATGTAGGGCTCTTGCAGTAGAAGTATCTGGATTTTCTTTTCAAACAGAATTGCCCAATTTGATTCTACACAGATAGTGAGCTTTGGCAATTGAGTTGTATGTAACTTAGCTGTGTTATACTTCTATATAGATTGTTATTATCCATAGTTGGTTTTGGGCTTGACAGTTTCTCTTACTTCTATGTATTCTGGGCACTTTGTCTCTGTATGAATGTCATGATTTTGTTTTCTTGTTTTGCAGTTAGGGCATTGTGTAGTTTGGCTTTTATTAGGACATTTAGAATACCTGTGGCCAGTGCCAGCACAGTGGCCATATCCCAGGCATTTAAAACACCTGGAGGTCACTATAAAATCTTTAATTTTGTGAGCTGTCCATTGCATGTATATTGTGTTATCTTGATTAATAGAGGTTTGTCTAATCTCACCAGTGACTTCCAACATCCAGTTTGGGGAATCTCTTTCTTTGAGTTTGGAGGAAAATCTAAATTTTATGGATTTTGTTGACATTTTCCCTTGTAAAGTCAAGATCCTGCAAGTTTTTTAGGAAAATGGCATCAAGAATTTTCTCTTTGGTTAATTCTTTTGGTACATTGTACAGTATCATGGTATGGCCAGGCATTTGAATGGAGGTGTGCCTCCATTTAAATGAAGCTCTTCAAGTTTTTTTACATTCCTTGAATGTATGCAAGCCATTGGAGGATGCCCTCTCAGTTATCACTCTTTTGTCTTTCATATGCCTCTCTTATGTCTCTTTTGTCTTTCTTTTTTATCTTTCTTATGTGGACATTTTTCATGTCATCCTTGAGGTTTACAATGATACTGTTTTTGAGCTTTTCACTTGTCTTGACAGTCTACTGTTCAGTAACCTAGATGATAAGCACATCTAGGTTACTGAACCTAGATGTGCTCATCATCTAGGTTATGGTGCTGCTGAGTCTTTCTTGGTGGTTTTATTTGGTGCTTATATATATACACCAAACACTGATTCTGGATGCAGAATCAGTGTTTGGTATATATCTAGCTGTGACTTGGCAAAGCTTCCATGGCCAGCTAGAGGTTGGCAAGCCTGAGCTCTCTCCTTTTTTTCAAGTTTTGCCTTTAAAGACGCATTCTGAATTTGTAGATTATGAATTATATTTTCCATGTCAGTCCATACGGCATCAATATCTAGTACCATTTTTTTAGTGACACACTCTTCTCCTCTTTGAGGATGTCTTTAAGCACTTAATCTTGAAGTGATTAATTTGCTGGTTCTTCAGGGGAGTAGCTGTTCCTAGTGGGAACTAGATTTAGTAGGTGTCGTGTTACTCTGTAGTTTCTGAGAGAGAAAGTGAGAGTGTGATTGTTCATCAGGCTCTGCAATTCGGACTTCCTCCTTAGGAGTCCTAATAGGATGAGCTCGGAGGCCATAGGGTGTATCCTTGGAGGTTTGGTGGATGCCATGTAAAAGTTTATATTGGATGAGTTTATATTAAGTGTATGGGGGCTAGTAAAGTTCTGTGCTCCCAATTGATGTGTGTTTAGTGGGCCAAATAGTTCTTTAGCACGAGTTTTTATAACATATGTAGTATAGAAGCAAAGCCCTCTGATGATAAAAGTTGGGTATAGTTTAATTTAGTTTTAGTTTGAGTTTAATGAAGGAGAAGTAGTCTGCAGTGCTGAGAAGAGGGAGGGGGCAGAGAAAAGGGCAGGAATACACACACAAAGGACAATTTTTTTTTAATACATAAGCACTCACACATGCTGATAAATATCATACCAATATAAATCCATATATACAACAAAACACAAACATCCATATGGACTTTCATATCTACCCACCTACACGAGGACAAATCATATGCATGAGATCACATACGAGGAACCGACACACTCAAAAGCACATATGTATATATATAACTACATTTACATGATTGCACATATTTGGTGGGGGGGGGGTTACTTCTTATTTATGAATGAAAGTGCCATGTGGTTATTTTACTTGTCTGAAGAAAAACGTCAAAGATCAAAGCAATCGTCTCACTTGATTTGAGTCATGATTAATTAGTTTGTGTTATTCAACATGAAATCTCTCTCTCTCTCTCTGTCTGTCTGTCTGAATTCATAACAGTTGACAGTTTAATATGAAAAATGCTGGTTTATGTAATTCCTTGCCATATCCAAATCCCTTTGGCCTGTTAAGGTCAGATCAGTTCATTAGATTAATCAGATAATTTTCTGAGTTGTGCTCAATTAATAGCTATTGAATTTGTTTCTAATTATTTCATCAAAAAACAATTAAGTAATTATAATTATATTTATTCACTGCTTATTTGTTCAGTATGTAGTGGCATTAGAAGAGAAGCTTATAGAATTGAAAAAAATGAACACATGGTAAGTAAAACATTTATTTTTTTATGTAAAAATATCAATATCCTTATTTTAAAAAAATTATGGTATGAATGTTCTGTTAGATCACTAACCTTGATATGCATTTGTAAATGCATAAAAATTTAAATTTTCACTGCTTTGCAAATGACACAATATGCAAATAAAATTAATGGAAAAGTGCGTCTGAATTCCAGAATTTTATGTGATGTAGCACTGAGTCCATATAGCTGATTTTCTATTGCGAAAGTATCACTTATTCTGAGTGTGTTCATTAATTTTTGTTAAGAGGCGGGTTAGACAGATTGCATAATGGTCAGTGCTGTACCTTCAAATTCATGTTTCCACAAAAAAATGTACAACCTATCGTTACTTCTTTGTTATTTACCGCTATAAATGGTTATAATGACAATACAAACTCCTTGCGCTAATAGGTGGTGACTAGAGTATAAATAGAATTTTCCCCTTATACAGGGTGTTTCAAAAGCGATGGTCAATAATTTAAAGGCGAACTGTACAGACTACAATATGCAAAAAAAGCCTAGTAAACATAACTTTCATGATTCACTAGGCTAGTGAATCAATTTTCGAGATATTGCACATTTCTAGTTGAGATCCACCACTGACAAGGTGAACTGTACAGAGTTGGGATCCACCGCTGACTTATTTGTTTAGGTTAGGTTATGCTTATTCTCTCCATTTCCCTTCTCTCAGTGCTCTGAGACATAGCAGGCGTATTAGTACTTGTCAAAGGATAGTCAACGTGGAAAGAGGTTACAGCAATGAAGAGTATGCAGACATGCACTTCATGTATGGTAAAGCCAATGGCAGTGCACTCAAGGCTGCATGTTTGTACCAAGAAGCATTTCCCTGCTGAAGGCTGCCCAACAGGTGCACATTCATCAGGATACATCAATGCCTTAGAGAACATGGGCGCTTCGCACATGGAGTACGAGCAGGTAGGCCCAGAAGCATTACACCTGATGTTGAGGAAAGGGTGTTAGAAAGAACATCCTGTAACATGTAACATCTGTAAAATCCTGTGATGTTGAAACCAAAAATTAAATATGTATTATCTTATGGTTAATAAAACCACCCTTAGCAAAGGATTCACAGCTTTTTGCTAAACTAGTGCTCCCATAGTCAGTGGCAGATCTTAACAGAAAATGTGCATTATCTTGAATAACGGTTCATTTGTGGCACGACGTTCACTGGTACTTTTTTGCTTATTTTAGTTTGTACTTTTCATCTTCAAATTATTGACCATCATTCTTGAAACACCCTGTATATCAGTCTGAGACCATTGTAATCACCCTTAAGAAAGCTAAGCCCCTTCCCTTTACCTTTGACAGTAATTATATCTTTAGGTAAATTTCACATCAGCACACTGTGATCACTGTCACCTAGAGGGTCTTTTACCTGCAAGTTCTTACCATGTGAAGAATTGCTGCTGATAATCAGATCAGAAGTATTGCTTCCTCTTGTGGGCGCTTCCGTAGCCAGGTGGGCAGGAGCAGCAGTGCGCAGCACACGCTTCTTGATTAGACTCGGGATTCGAGCCTGTAACCACCAAATATGGAGGATGCGGAAAGGTCAGGGAATGACAACCGCATATCCCCGGAATATGGCCTTAGTTGCTAATGCTCCTAAAAACCAAATAACAACAGCTTCTTCTTGTTCCTCTTATAAAATGCTGCTGTAGAAAGCAGTCATCCAATAAATCCACAAAAGTTTTTGCTTGTTTGTGAATGATTGTTTTGTCAATCAATTGAGCCCTGGAGAGATTGCGCAAGGCTCATCATGGGGTATAATTTTTCTCACTGTGGCCTGTTCTTGTTAAAAGGAGAGACTGCATCTACAAGAATGGGATACACTTAAATAGAAAGGTTGAAAGAATATTAGCTAATGCTATCAAGGCAGTGTTAGGTGGGTTAGAAAGGTGAAAGTGATTCTTGAACTGCTTCTTTTGGAACATGCAGCATGCTTGTTCCACAATTCCAGCAAGATTCCAAGCCCTGCTGTTGGTCATCATTAAACAAGCAAATACACTGACTGTGTTCAGGTAACTTAGAGTAAGAATGGGTGAGGATATACTTGCATGTACACAAATGCTAGGGGCATATTAAATATATTTAATGAATTTGAAGTACCGATCAAGTTATAAAATACAGACATTGTAGTGATATCAGAGACATGGTGCTACTTGGTCATAAGGAATGCAAAATTTGAATATGGTCAGTACAGAAATGACAGACAGAAAGGAGGGGTTTGAGGATAATGCTCTTATTTAAGAAGCATATTAAACCAATGGATGCATCCAGTCGACATGGTGGCTTGTGCAATGTTTGGTCAGTTTGGTGTAACATAATCACAAAAAAAAAAAAAAAAAACGAGAGTAGAAGTGTGTTATAGCCCTAACAATGATGATGAATATAACAAAGAATTAGTTTGAGCCAGTAAATAAGAATGCCTTATAATGGGGGATTTTAAATTTTGAGATATTGATTGGAACTTGTGGGTTGGTCACTCATATGCTAGTAAGGCTTTTATGGATTTATTAGATGAGTGTTTTCTACAGCAGCATTTTATTGAAGCAACACGAGGAAGCAATACTCTTGATATGATTATCAGCAGCGATTCTTCATGCATTAAGAACTGCAGGTAAGAGACCCTCTAGGTGGCATTGATCACAATGTGCTGATGTGAAATTTATTTAAAGACAACTACTGTCAAGGGTAAAGGGAAGGGCTTTTGCTTTCTTAAGGATGATTACAGTGGTCTTAGCCAGTTTAAATTCCACATAGTGAGATCATATAATGATGTTACCAACAGCAAATTCTAAATGGGTAGCATTTAGGGAAATAATTATAGATGCTATTAGACTTTTCATACCCAGCTAAGAAATACCGTTTCAAGCTTAGACCTAGTGGATGTCAAAATGAACTGATGATGCTTGTGGCAGACAAGAAAAATGCATGGGATGCATATAAATTATCAGGCGATACAGAAGCCCATGGTAGATATAAACTAGTCCTTAATCAAATCACAAAGGAGGTTAGGCAAGCTAAGGCAGATTACAAGAAGTCTGGCAGTGAATGCCATAAGCAGCAAAGACTTCTTTACTTATATTAACAGTAAAAGGGAGGGTTGAATCACATTTATCCACTTGACAATGATGGTTTAACTGTTGGTGATCTTGCTGAAATTGCTGACAAACTGAATAGGTATGTTGCATCTACAGTCACATGTGATTTTTATCAAGGGGAATGACAGAAGATTCATTAGAATCTAACAGGGAGACAAATGATTTTTTTTGATAGGGTGAATGGGATTTATCCAATTATATTAAGGGAGGCAGAAAAGTAAGCAAACCCTTAGCCATAATTATGAGAGCATCTTTGAAATTAGGAGAGGTGCCTATGGACTGTAGATATGCAAAAGTATCCCCAGTTCGCTAAGGAGAATCAAAGAGTGACATGAGTAATTACAGACCTCAGCTTAACTTCTGTTAAAGGGAAAATAATGGAGTCTTTGGTTAAAGAAGTAATGCAGGACCATCTAGACATGAAAGCTTTTGATACTGTTGCACATAAGACTGCTGTTGAAATTGGAGCAGTGACATTAAGGGAAATTCTGGATAAAGGGATGTTTGAGTGCGAGAAGACAGAGTGGTTATTAATGGACACTATTCTTCATGGATTAATGTTATTAGTGGAGTCCCCCACACTTCAGTGTTGTTTTTTGTATTTATTAATGATATTGATGATGGTAGAAAGGTTAAAAAGGTAAACTGTAGCCATTATGAAACCATTGCAGGATGGAAGCCTTCTCAGCAAAATCCATATTGGGAGAAATGGACCATAATCTATCACGCTAGTCTGGTGTGGGTTGCCACATCGACTGTATTTAGCAGTCAGTGGCTTGAACTCTGGTCTATTCAAAGAGCATGTGCTACTGCACTCCCACTACTGACCACTCGGCTATGCTATGGAGGCCTCCTTGATGATGGTATATCAGGCTTATTGTATAAATTTACAGAAGATACAAAGGTCGAATGATGGTAATCAGGGTAAGCTACTGCAATAAGAACTAAACATCTAGCTGATGGGCTGAAATATGGCAGTTGAAGTGTAACATTGTTAAATGCAAGATACTGCATATGGATAGCAGTAATCCGAGATTAATGTAACAGCTGTGTGGTATTACATTCAGGGCAGTGGGAATTGGAAAAGCCCTGTGGTAGTTATGCAGCGAATGATGTTCTCTGAGCAATGTAGACAGGCTACCAGAACAGCTCATTAAGTTTGTGTTGCAGGGACAAGAAAGTGATTATTTTATTGTATAAGGCAATGGTTTGGCCACATCTTCAGTACTTCATGCAGGTCTGGAAGGCTCATTTTAGGAAGGATGTAAATCTCTGGGAGTACAGAGAAGGATAATGAGATTGGGGAAGGGAATGAAAGGGCGATTTTACCAAGATTGGGTTCAGTTCTGCAAATTGCAGCGTATTGATACTAGGGACTTGCAAGGTGTCTAATTGAGTTTTTTAAGGCTTTGAATGGATTGAGCAATATCGGTGCTGATGGCACTTTTCCTCTTGCTCAGACAACACGCGAGGGGGGGGAATTCAAATTGAGGTAGGGTGGTTGCAGGATAGATATGAGGAGGTTTGGCTTCAGCCAGCAGGTGGTTGACTGTTGAACAAACTTTTATCTGGTGTTGTGGAGGTGGGCATTTTGAATAAATTCAAAGAACAACTATACAAATTATTGCAGGATGGGACAAGTGGTGCAGGAGGTTTTTTCCCATTTTTTTGGCTTGATGCTTTATACACTTTCTTACTTGCATCATCATCATGATCAGCAATTTTCAATCCATTGCAGGATGAAGGCATCTCCAGGCAACTTTCCAGTTCCTTCTGTTTTGTGCAATGGACATCCATTTACTACTCACAAACTCATGAAATGGACCATAATCTATCAAGCTAGTCTGGTGTGTCTCTGTCCATCTCTGTTATTGTCTTCCTGGTTTTCGTCTAGCTCCTCTTGGGTACCATTCTGTTATTTTCTTAGTCCATCTGTCATCATGTCTTTGAGCTATGTGTCCTGTCCAAGACCATTTTAGTTCTTTAGTTTTGATAAGAATGTACTTTACTTGAGTTTGCTGCCAAATCCATGTGTTTTTCTTCTTATCTAGCAGTCTGATTCCCAATATAATTTGTTCCATTTTTTTCTGTGTAGTTCTCAGCTTCTCTTCCATTCTTTTGGTGACTGCCTAAGTTTCACTTCCATAAGTCATGGTGGTAAGTATATATTGGTTAATTATTTTACTTTTCAGACAAATTGGACTATTGCTCCTCATTATGTGACTATATTTCCTGAATGTTATCCATACAAAATGTATTCTTCTCTCGACTTCAGCGATTTATCATTCTTACAGCCAATGACTTGTCCTAGATAAGCATAAAGACCACCTTTTCAATTACTGCTCCTTTCAATCATTATATCCCTTTCTGTGGCATACTTTTTCATCATTATTTTTGTTTTAGCCATATTCATCTTTAGTTCAAAATTCTTACTAACTCTGCATAACTCATTAAGATTTTCCTCTAATTCTTTGGGATCATGGCTTATGTCCACAATGTCATCTGCAAATCGTAAATGGTTTAAGTACTCTCCATTCACATTGACTCCTTTCTGTGACCAGTCTAATCTTCTGAAAGCTTCCCTCAAAGGCAGCAGTAAACAACTTCAGAGATATTGTCTCCTTGTCGAACTCCTTTCTCAATTTTAAATTTGATACTGTCTTTGTCTAGTCTAGTCTAATAAAGGAGGTAGCGTTCTCATATATTTACTTCAAAATCATAATATATGGGGTATCTATGCCTTGTCTTTCCAGTGCCCGAAACATTGCCTTATGCTGTGGCGAGTCAAATGCCTTTTCGTAATCCACAAATGCCAGACATAATGGTGTTTTATATTCATTTGCTTTCCCTTAGCTGTGAAATTATGTGAAGGTGATCCATAGTTGAGAATCCTGTCCTAAAGCGAGCTTGCTCTTTCGGCTGATTCTCATCAAGTATTCTTTCTAATCTGTTAGTAATGACCCTTGTGAACAACTTGTAGATGTGGGATAGCAAGCTAATTGGTCTATGATTTCCAATTTCTGATTTATCTCCTTTCATATTCAGCAAAACTATGTTTGCATTATTCCACTGCTTAGGCATCACACCTTTTCTTATGCTGTTTGTGAAGAGTCTTGCCAGTTTTTGTGTTGTTTCTTCCTTTCAATTTTAACAACTCTACAATAATTTCATCTTCCCCCGGGGCTTTCTAATTCTTCATTTTCTTCAACACATGTTCTACCTCATCAGGAAGGATATCAGGTAAGTCGTATGTGTTACTAATTTGTGATCCATCTTTCCCACTGCTGGCATCATTCCCTCACTCCTTGTATAATTCTCTATAGTAGTCTTCTGCTTTTGAATTATGCCTTCTCTGCTATTTATAAGTACACCATCGCTATTCTTCAGTTTCAGTATCATTTGTCTTTCTGTATTACTGCTCATGGCTGCTGATTTAAGTCCTTTGTTTTCCCTTAATGCTTGTTCTACTTTTCTTGTGTTAAATCTTTGTATGTCCTCTCTGAGTCTCTAATTGCTTTGCAAAACTCAGTATACTCAATTTTCTCCTTGTCAGTATTTATCTTGTTCATCATTTGTTGCTTTCTGTTCATCATGACAAGAATTTCGTGACTAATTTTTTCTTCTTTTTTTTTTTACTTATAGGTTTCTTGGGCTTTATCACTTTCAGAAAGTTGTAATATTCCTCGTTGATATCTTGGTTCTGAGCAGTCTGCAGAAGCTCAAACTTGTTCTTAAGTTCCAGTACATACTGCTTTTTCTCCTCTTCTGTTATCCCAAAGACCTTTGTATTATTTACTCGAGTCAGTTTTTTCCTTTCTTTTCTTACATCTGTATCAAGTGTGCATCTTCCCATTCTGTGATCATTTCCAACATTTACCTTGTTCAGGATGGTAATATCATTCACGATATATCTTCTGTTAGTGAGGATGATGTTGATTTCATTAGTTGTTAATCCATTTGGGCTCTTCCTTGTCCACTTTCTGTTCACCCCTTTCTTGAAAAAGTGTTCATTACTGACATTCCTCGAGATTCTTCAAATTCCACTTACATCATATGCCCTAATAATAATAAAGTGCAAGATGTGTGGCATGTGGAACAAGTAATGATCATCCTGTCAACCACTGGCATGGTAAACACGTAGGATCGTAAGAGTTTCTCAACCAATATTAACAATAATAATAATAACTGGACAAAACCAACCACTCCATCCACTTGGTACCAGTATTTCACAAGGTGGAAAAAAATCCTGTAAAGGAGAAAGGTTTTTATAATATTTTATAATTACAATTATAAAGGTTTTTATAATTACCCACAAGTTTCCATCAATATCTGAAAATTTAAAATACCCATTATAGGACATTCTGGTTTACTTGCTCAGTCTGTTTCTCTGTATAGTTGTTTGTTATACTTATCACAATCGTTAGTCCTATAACACACTCCTACTCTCATTTTTGTTTTCCCATTGTTTGTCACATCAAACTGACTCAACATTGTGCTGGCCACCCATGTTGACCGGATGCACTGCCTTATGTTTAATATGCTTTTTAAGCGAGAGTGGAAGTCAATGCATAAAGAAAGGAGAAAATCTCAGTAAGTGAAGAAAGGGCTGAGTGCAGAAGAAAGGAGTCTGAAGGAGGAATTTTTGGAATGCAGAGGAATTATGTACATATGATTGCAAAAAAGGAATATGAGGCCTATAGAACTTGCTTAAAATGGCTGGTAATGACCATTGGGGACTAGTTTACAGGACACCAGCAGGAAAGATAAGAACATCAGCTGAAATAACATATGGGATAATACAGGTTAATGTGGAATATTTTTCTCTGGAGGAATCTGTGTGATTCTAGGTCCATTGATTGATTAATACCCCATACACTTATGACTCATTAGAACATAAGCAGATGATATTGTTAAATGGGGACTACCTTAATAGCATGGAGAGTCACCGTTTAGCTTAGATGAGTTGGATCAAGCAGTGTGCAAAATCAGGAATAACAGGTGGCCAGGAATGGATTTACTAGAGGGAGAAGTTATTAAAAGGTTTATCATTTGTATCCAAATTTACTACTAACGATGTTTAACATTTGTCTAAGGGACTGATGTTTCCCACACCCCTGGAAGGATACAATGCTGAAAGTTTTGTTAAAATCATCCTTAAACCTAAAAAATTATCCTACTTCATATCTGCCAATTGCACTGCTTCTGGGTTTGGGGAAAGTATATGAATGATTACTGGCAAGGAGAATAACAGAATATATGAGACAGAATATGCCAGTATCTGGAAAACAGTATGGTTTTGCCTGTGGATATGGAACAGAAGATGCAGCTCATACTGTTCTTGGCCGGGTAAAACAAGAAAGCATGTGTTGGGTATCTCTGTAGATTTTTCTGGCACTTTTGACAATATAGATTGGAACAATATGTTAATGATGTTAAGATTGGCAAAATATTCATCTACGATTTATTGTATAATTGAGGACTACTTTAGGGAAAGAACTATAAAAGTACGATTAGGCATAGATAGCATAGTGTGTAAGGTTGTTAAAGGATATCCACACAGATCGGTGTTCAGATCTTGATGTGGAACCTGATGTGGTATTAGAAGATTGACTGCATCATGATATACCTAGTGTAACAATGATTGCCTGTGCAGATGACTTTGTTATCTTGGTGGAAGGGAAGGTCCAGAGGGGAAATTGAGAGAAGATACAAATTCTGATGTAAGGTGTGGATTATTGGTGTTAACATCTTGGGCTCACTGTGTCCAGTTCAAAGAGTAATATAGCAATGAACTTAGCAAAAACTAGGCACCAATAGTTAAATTAAATGGTATAAGTTTGCGAGTAGTACAGCAACTCTGCTACTGGCAAGTATCTAGATGTACTTTTGGACTTCATGCTATCATTCAACAGCTATATTTTGTATGTGGGAGTCAAGACTATAGGAAATTTATAGCAATGATATCAAGTATTGCAAGATCGGAATTGGGGAGGGATACATGGCAAAGCTTTGCATCTTTTATATGATTTCATTTTTGTCCCAATTATTATACAGGATGACTGTAAATGATGTTTCTGATTTTGATATTTTTTTTATTCAGAATTACTTCAAGCTACACTCATGAAATATATACCGGCTGAAAGATCAATTCAATAAGTTTTTTTTTTTTAAATTGGCACTCGACTGCCAGTTTTGCATTCTACCCACTACGCAGCACTACATTTGACAGAATGGCAAAATGGCAGTCCGGCCGGAGAAAGCATTCTGTGTGTTATTATTTCATGCAACAAAATCTGTTGTTATAGTGTTGTTACCTTCCACTTATCGGGATGAGTGAATTGACACAATTTACAAAGCTTGGGTAGTGAAAATCCCCATGAGTTTTTTTAACATGAAGGGGACAGTCTCAAAGTTAACATTTTTTGTGGCAATGTCTCAAGAAAAGCTGTACAGGCCCTTCTTCATCGAACCGACGGTGACTGGGTCATCTACTTGGACATGGTCAATGAATGGTTAATGCCACAGCTGCAAGAGGACATTATAGATGTGATTTATCAACAAGATGGTGCCCCTCCCCATTTTCATAATGAAGTGAAGTCATACCTGTACGACCATCGTCCTCAGTTGGACTGGGTGTGGAGGCCACATGGAATGGCCTCTGAGGTTGGCTGATCTGAAGGCAATGGATTTCTTTTTGTAGGGTTATGTGAAGAACAATGCAACGACACTGCAGGAGCTGAAGTCATGGATCACAGAGGCCTTTGGTAAAATTGATCGTGAAATGAAGCACAGTGTGTCAGGAGATTGAATATTGCTATGATATCGTTTGAGTTACTCATGATGCCCACATTGAATTTACCAATGACTTTATGTACCTTCATAAAACTTATGGAATTGCTTTTTCAGCTGGTATGTGTTTCATGAGTGTAGCTTGAAGTAATTCTGAATAAAAAAAAATATCAAAATCGGAAACATCATTTACGGACACCCGGTATATCATGCTCAGTTTGATTCCAGTGAGTAGTCTGTGAGTGTTGTGCGGAAACTTGGCTCAATGCAGAGGGCAATCCACTAAATATTACTATGGTTTGTAGGATGGTGGCAATGTAGGCACTTCAGGTAATAGGTGGAAAAATGCCATTACATTTTCATCTAATCTTTAGAAGTCTGTTCTACTGTATACATTGGGGTTTTGAACATATTTCAAGGCCTTAGCATTTGATATAGCGAATGCTCCATGGAAGGAGAAAGAAAAGCTTTGGGATCATTGGAATAGATAATGGCAGTGAATTTGGACTGAAAATGTTAAAGGTGCTGTTACTTGAAAATTTTTCCCAAATGTAGGAAACATAGCATATAATAGGACAAAATGGTTTAAACCTAATTTACATTATACATTCTTGCTAACAACAACATGGCTCATTTAACAAAACTCAATCAGTTGGGTATTTCTGATAGCACTACATGTTGTTATGGACTGGAGGAAACATGGGAGCATGTCATGTATTACTGTCAAGAATAAAAGGTAAACTGCAGCCATTATCAACCCATTGCAGGATGGAAGCCTCCTCAACAATTTATGCTGAGGGAAATGGACCATAATCTGCCATGCTAAATACAGCGGATCGGCTGTATTTAGCAGTCGGTGGCTTGAACCCCAGTCTACACAAAGAGCATGTGCTACTGCACTCCTGCTCCTGACCACTCGGCTATGGAAAATACACAGACCTAAAGCAGGATTTGATCTCTGCCGCCACTAGTTTAGCCAGACTTGAGGAAGGCAGTGATAGTTCTCTGATTCTAGTTGAGGCTGATTTCATTGCATTTCAAACTTATGCTAGGTCAGTGTTTCAAATGATTAGTGGGAAGGAATGGTGGGAAGCTTATTCCAAATGAATGAGGACCATGTTGCTGGACAGTAAAGATCATGGTATTCAACAGTTTGTGGATTTGCTCTTGGACCTTGAAACATGTTATGGCTAAACTGCTCCTGTTGGCAGCTTCTTATACCGCACCGTGACTACTGATTTATCGTGTCTGTGTGCTGCATTGTGACTATTGCAAATGTAACTGAACCACTGCATGTTCAAGTGATTTCTTGTGCTAATGACCAGGGAATGTGTGTTACTATAGTGTCATAATGCAGCTGCCTGACTGAACTACTGCATGATCAAAAGACTTCTTATGCTAATGATCAGAGAATAGACTAGGTTGCAGCTTTTGGTACCAACACAAAAAGAGAACAGATCAGAATGGGTCATGTATCTCCTTGTACTGGTTGTTACTGAACTTCTACAGTTCCTGATGCTATTTCTTGTGTTTTTTAATGAAGAGCTCCTTGTGCTGCTGGATAACTTGTGTCCAGTAGCAATAACCAGTGATACTATATCTGTATTTGTATGATATTATCTATGTAAATAGGTGGTGGGGATTGCCAGAAAAATTGGCTGCGACTACTTAATATAATAAATTAAAAAAAAAAAGTCATTTCTGTATACATTGTACTCCCCTATTGAAATTCTGCATCCCTTATGTCTGAGTGACACCATGTCTCTGATATCCCCACAGTGTCTGCATTTGATGGCTTAATCAGTATTTCAAATTCATTAAATTTATTTCCTATGTTCTTAGCATGTCACTGTTCTTACTCTTAATTACCCTTACAGTAGGGCTTAATCCCCAACTTGCTTTCCAAGCTGATGTATGTTCCAGTAGAAGCAGTTCAAGAATCACTTTCACCTTTGCCTGTTCCGTAGCCAGGTGGGAAGGAGCAGCTTCTTGATTAGACTGGGGTTCGAGCCCGTCACCACCAAATACGGAGCATGTGGAAAGGCCAAGGAATGACCACCACATATCCTGGAGCAATATGGCCTTAGTTGCTAATGCTCCTAAAAACCAAATAACAAACAAACAAACCTTTTGCCTGCAGCTCTAGTTAATCTGTTAGTCTGTGTATCCCCCAAGCTAGAAGTTTTCTGACCCACCTAATGCTGCCTCAATAGCATCAGAGAATATTCTTGCACCCTTTCTATTTATATGTACCCCATCCCTGTAAAAACTCTTGTTAGCAAGCACAGACCACACTGAGAAAAATTCTACATGATGAGTCTTGCACAGTCTCTCTCTTTCTCTCAGGGCAGAATTGATTGACAAGGCTCTCAGCATGTACTTTTTTGTATCATGTTGGATTGCAGACACCTTCAAATTTATCCTACATGTCCAGTGATTTTAACTTCTCTCCCCCCCCCCCTCCAACATTGCCCTTTACTTAAGTCCTCACATCTGCTCTTAATATCATTTGTGTCCATGTGTACAACAATATCACCTTCTGCAACCTTAAAAAAATGTTATCTGTTCTACATCGTCATCTGTTTCACCTATTCTTTTTCACAATATATTTTTTTGTTTTTCTGACAATAGGTTAACAAAAATAACTGTCTTCTGTGCATTCTGCCTTGACAGTGCTGGAGTTGAGTTGGTCAGCTGAGAGCTTGATGTCCTCCCCATTTTGATTCCTTCAAGGACATCCACCTGCTTTTCAATCTCCAATAAATGTCCATCAGAATGATGAGTTCTCGCCTACTTTCTTGCACTGAACACATGCAAAGACATCCCCCCCTTGTGTGTCATGTCCTGTTCCAGATATGTCTGCAAACATTGCACAAGTAGCATATTTTATTATATATATTACGCTATCAAGTTTAAGTTTGAACAGTTTTAAATTAGTTATAGCCTTACTAAAAATAAAATTTCTTTGCTGAAACAAAAAAAATGCCAACCTATTAATTAGAACCTATATTCATGCCAAATTGCTCATACAAAAGCTTGACAAATATTAATGTCATTCATCACATACTGCATGATAAAGTCAAGTTATTAAAACACGTTTGTATTGCTATAAATTATAGTTTATAGGCCTCTTCTGATGCTGATTACATTGATACAAAAATGTAGAAACGTCCATATATTATTATTCAAATGATATATTCAAATGGAAATACAGTGAAACTTCTCCAACGGACATTTTAAAATTCCCCAACTCACCTCCATTGGTTTTAATGTGTTTTCAGCTTCTGTCTAGCTGTGTCATGTCCTGTTCCAGATAGGTCTGCAAACATTGCACAAGTAGCATATTTTATTATATATATTACGCTATCAAGTTTAAGTTTGAACAGTTTTAAATTAGTTATAGCCTTACTAAAAATAAAATTTCTTTGCTGAAACAAAAATGCCAACCTATTAATTAGAACCTATATTCATGCCAAATCGCTCATACAAAAGCTTTACAAAAATTAATGTCATTCATCACATACTGCATGATAAAGTCAAGTTATTAAAACACGTTTGTATTGCTATAAATTATAGTTTATAGGCCTCTTCTGATGCTGATTACATTGATACAAAAATGTAGAAACGTCCATATATTATTATTCAAATGGAAATACAGTGAAACTTCTCCAACGGACATTTTCAAATTCCCCAACTCACTTGGTTTTAACATGTTTTCAGCTTCTGTCTAGCGGACATTCTCTGTAACGGACGCGGACAGGCAATCTGCACTGTTTCGTTTAGATTGGCACTTAATTTGATCTCCCCATAACGGACTGCGGGAGAGCTGACGGCCCTTTTTCTAGGAACCTTTCTTACACGTATTGTCTCAATCGTGTGTTTATTTTCTATTTCCGATTTTCTGAATTTTATCAAGGTTTACGTTGCGGTTCTAAATCCTTTTTCGAGAATTTTAAGGCACGTGTTAAACTTCTGATGAATTCAGTGTGTGCAGAGGGGGGGGAAATTTGGTCGGCCTTTTGTCTTTTCAGTTTCCAGTTTTGTTCAGTGTCGTGTGAAGTGCACAATGTCTTCTCGTAAACATTTAACTTTAAAAGATAAAGTCGAACTCATTAATGCGTATGATCAGCAAAAAAATAGTATTCGCAATCTCGCTGCAAAATTCAAAATCGGGAAGACGCAGGTAAGCAACATCCTAAAGGGAAAAAAATGAAATGCTCAAACAATTTTGGCAACACGGAAATAATCAGGTTCAAAAATAATTCCCGAAAACTGATGGAAACATTTTTGTTCCCCATGGCTGTCCGTTAAAGGGAAGTTACACTGTATTCAAATGTTCTTATCCATAAAACACAATGGGGTAGAAGTCAACTGTGGTTTCTTGAGCAATTACAAATGCCAAGTAATGAACAAATTTGCCAGCTTATTTAGAGAATTGCATAAAAATAACTACACTAGTAATTTCGAATCAAAAAAAACAATTTTTAATCAATAAAGAAAGTTCCACTTAGTGGCTCCTGAAAAAGTTGCATGTTTAGATTGTCCCATCAGGAAAGTTCCAGGAATATATTGGAACTTGCCAGCAGAAACAAAGAGATGATTATTTCTTTGAAGACAGCAGTTGTTAACTGTATATTGAGTAATGCATATAGGCTTGGAAACCTCATTTTAGGAAAGGTGTAGGTCTTTTGGAACAGTTACAGAGAAGAGGCAATAAGATTAGTAATGGGCATAGAAGGATAATCTTTCTACCAAGGGCACCTCTGTAGCCAGGTGGGCAGGAGCAGCAGTGTGTAGCACACGCTTCTTGATTAGATCAGGGTTTGAGCCCGTGACCACCAAATATGGAGGATGCAGAAAGGTCAGGGAATGACCACTGCACATCACTGGAGCAATATGGCCTTAGTTGCTAATGCTCCTAAAAACCAAAAGATAAAGAAGATTTCTACGGATAGTCTCCCCCCAAGAAAGATTTGAGTTGATTTTGAGAAGGATAGTCTCTACCAAGAAAGATTTGAGTTATGGAAATTGCAGCATCTGGAAAGTAGGAATTTTCAAGGAGTGGATTGAACTGCATGAAGACCTGACTGAAGTGTTTAAAGCTTTAAATATTTTAGTCGGTCACCTTTTTAAATAAATTAAATGCTGTGGCATCCTGTTTCCCAGACAAAAAGGGGACATAAATTTAAATTGGAAAATTATGGTTGTAGGATTAATGGAATTTGCATGCACAGCGGTCATAAGGCAAACATTCATAACTGTTAATCACTCGGTAATTTATCTCTTGTGTTTTTATGTTGCTTCAATACACTGGTAATAATTAACCATATAAATAAATATAAAAGAGCTTTTAATTTTCAGAGTTTAATTTTCAGTATACTATTCAATTTCATGTGTGGGTTTGATAATTTGGGAAGTCAGAATTATAGAATTTACACTAACAAACAAGATAAACAACTTGTATCATGTGTGAGTTTATCTTGCATATGATACGAGAAGAGTTTTCTGTATAACAGTTGCTGTTCCAGAAGAGTTTTTTTTTTTTTTGGCTGAAAAAAAAAATCACAGAATTGTCACAATTCTGCAATTCATTCTCTGTATAAGCATATCCAGGAAAGGAGAGTGATTGTTAGATGCTATTTTGAATTGGATGTTAGGGTCTGTTTGGTTGATGTTCATCATTATTCATCATATCTATCCATGGCTCCAAATGAGAACAGTGGCATCTGTTATGTCTTCTTCATTGAGACATATTATCTAATGTCTGGGGCAATATTACTACAGTGGTGCCTTGCAATTCGACTATAATCCATCATCGAATTGCGGGTCAATATTTTCCATATAAGTTTATGGAAAATTGATTAATTCGTTGTCGGAGAGAAATACACAGTATTATTGACTTTACTGTATTCTACCATATAACAAACGAAATTACAAAATACATAATGAGTACATACATTTCACTGAGCCTTAGATGTTAGAAGGATGTTTTATTTATCTTGTTCTACCCTTTCTCTTCTCCTCTCCTCTTGGCTTGAATGGGGATGAGGAATTGATCAAGGGTGGACTGTCTCTCCCTCTTTTTCAAGATAGCCTTGAAGTGATGCATAGTAGTGTTGTTAAACAAGTCTGCCATTCTAGTTACAACAGCAGTGTTGGGGTGCCATTTTAAACAAGCAGACTGCACCTTCTCCAATCGAATAAAATTTCTTTTATCGGCCCTTTTTCCCTGTCTTCTTCTTCAAGTGAAATTTCCTTTTCTCTCTTTTGCTTCCTGTTCACTGAGTGTTTTGAGTTCTTTCACGGTTGGTTCGTCATCGTGATCCTTCACAAGCTCTTCCACATCAGCCTCATCAACTTCTGTGTCGAGGTTCTCCGCCATCAAAATGATTTCTTGCATGGCCGCAGTTGCTTCTGATTCTTCAGCGGCTTGCACTGCATTGTTGTCATCCCGAAAAAAGGAAGGAACGAGTTTCTTCCATGAATTTTCTTCTGCAATTCTTCAAAAATTAACCTAGCCTTCTCACAGATCATTGCCTGAGTTACTGGATCTCCTTTCATCTGTCTTTCTCTAATCCAGGTAAGAAGCAGCTTTTCCATTTCTTCGTTGATTAAAGATCTGTTTCTGTCAGAAATTTTCATTGCTCCAGTGAACACCCTAGCACCTATAATCTTGTCTCTTTGTTGCCAAAAAGTTGCCACGGTTGACCTAGGGACGCCATACTCTTGAGCTATATCTGTAATTGTTCTACCTTTCTGCACTTTTTCTATAATTTCTTTCTTCTTTTCTATGCTCAACCAAGTGTGTTTCTTTCCTTAATTATTCTGCTGTTCACTTCTCTTTGGACCCATTATCAAATTTCACTCAAAAAATAAATAACTGCCAAAGCACAAAATTTTTTACTTTATGAGAAATGCAGAATTATAAATTAGCACAAACAACTAGAGCAAACGTGAACTCGGACTACGATTATTAACTAGATAATGTTGTCTCATAACTGAGGAAGAACTGACGGCATACCTGTAGCTATCTTTGAGGGTGGTAACATAGCCAAACCATTGAGGGATCTATTCCCTCTTTATCTATCATTGGTTAAATGTTACTCTCGCTCTTTAATACCATTGGTTAAAATGTACGAAGCAGCCGTCACTATTTAGTGCTATTTAGTAACATTAAACGCAGTTACGTAGTCCAGCAAAGAATTTTATCGTGCAATATCATGTAGCGTTTTCGCTGGCCCACGAAATTCGACTGTCGAATAGCGGTACGTTGAATTGTGTGGCCACCACCTATATCTATTTGTTATAAATGGGATAAATTGTATATAAAGTGATTTGGAACCACGTAGAAGATGAATTAAGTGTTTTCCACATATTTGCACATTTTGTCACAACTTCTTGAAAGTTGTGACAAAGATCAGAGTATTATAGACAAAGTTGTGATCAGAGTATTATATGCATAAACTTTATACATGGTCAATGTAGGTGTCAAAGATATGTAACAGATATCCCAATGAAATTCAGTTTAGTCCCAAGCAATTCCCAGTGTACTACATTGAGAGTTGCTTGTGCATTAGCAATAATACTCTTGTCCTTCTGCACAATTATGGATTATTGTGATAGTGGGTAAGGACTACATCTTTTATAACTCCATAGAAAGAAATCAACTGGGTTAAGGCTGGTGAACAAAGAGTCCATTTAAGCATTATGCCATGATTGATCCAGTGGCTAAAGAATCAATCACTTATAGCAGGTAATGGAGAGGGATGCCATTTCATTGAAAAATGATTCTCATTTTGGTATTGTTGTAATTGTTAACAGAAGCTTTCCTTAATCTGTTGGCAGTGGTGGGTAACCTGACAGGTGACCCTCGAAAATAATGTTCCCATGTTTGCCATTAATTAGCATTAGTAGAGGCATATGATGCAAGAAAGCAAGCTTATACAGCATCAGCCAAAAAAAAAAAAAAAAAAAAACCTTCTCATTTCACCCATCCACTCACTCCAAATGTTTAGTTCTAGTTCTGCTTTGAATTTAATTAAGCTGTCAACTTCTACAACAGCAGATGGAAATTTGTTCCAGCAATCAACAATATGCTGGCTGCTGGCTAAAGGCAAATTTCCCCACATCTATTCTACAACTGTCTTTCCTCAATTTGAATTTATGTCCCCCTCAAGTGATTAATCTGGGCAAGAGGCAGAATCCCATCAGCATTCAGCTTGCTCAAGCCATTCAAGGCCTTATACACCTCGGTGAAATCACCTCGCAGGTGCCTAGTCACCAGACACTGTAATTTGCAAATCTTAAGCCTTTCTTCGTAAGAGCAACCCTTTGTTCCATTCATTAATCTTGTTGCCCTTCTCTGTACTCATTCCAGCAGTCACTGATTAGGAAGGATGTAGTGATAAAAAACTGAAATTTTTTCTACTTTCCTAAATGTAGTCAAATTTTTCTGCAATAGTTTCTAAAGTGATTTTTTTCAATTAGTATTAGTAATGGCCTCATGGTGCAAGAAAGCCTATGGCTTATGCTGCACCAGCCAAAAAAAAAAAAAAACGAAGAAAAAAAAAACAATGCTAATAAAATAAAATAAATAATAATAATTAATAAAAGAAAAGGAAATTAAACCTATCATCCTATGCGCTTCCCTGACCCGAAGGTACTATCCAGATGACCTTTGAATTTCCCCCTACTTGTCAGCCTCTACCACCCATGTAGGCAACTTATTCCAGTAATTTATAACTCTGGCTAAAATAAAACTTCCTGCAATCCAATCTAAACATTTCCTCCCCCCCTGTAACTTGAATTTATGTCCTCTAGTTCTAGCATCATTTATAATCTTGAAAATTTCGTCCTCATTCATTTTACTGATGCCTTAACCACCTCAGTCAAATCTCCTCTAAGGTGTCTAGTTTCCAAACTCTGCAACCCAGATATTCGAAGTCTTTCTTCATAAGGACGCCTTTTTGCTGATGTCACCAGGCGAGTTACCTGTCTTTGCACACTTTCGAGAAGCTCGATGTCTTTCTTTAGGTGCGGTCTCCATACCTGAACACAGTATTCCAATTAGTACACAAATGCATGCCAGTACTCATCAGGTTACCCACCGCTGTCTTTGCAACTATTTGTAGTGTGATATTAGACAAGTGCTGATGCTCTGTTTGTTTAAATTTTCAGGTTCCTTTTTTAATTTCCCACTAGTTCAATAATATCTACTTTCTTATCTTGGTTATTTTTGAAAGGTTAATTATTGTTTTCATAGAGTAAAAATGATTGTACGAAACCCGATATTCTCTCCAGATGGATGCTACATTACAGGAAGAAAGATACGTAATTTCAAATTTTACACAGAGTGCCAAATTTATATAAATAAATTTTGAAATAAATAATTTAATAATATTTATGTATATACATATTATTAAAAATTAAAATCATAAGCAGAAATATATACTCATGCATGTTTGAAATTTCGTCCACGTAATGGTCTTTTAAACTGAAAGATGGAAGAGAATAAGAGACTGTTTCTATTTTATATCTAAATTATATATTTTTGAAAATAAAAGGTGTAAAACACAACTTGATTTAAAATTTTTTATTAAAACTTATAAAGTACCTACAATAAGTACTGCAATCCATTAAGAAAAGATGAAATATTGGCAGTGTTTAAAAAAATTGAAAACATTTTCCGTTTTTTTGCTACATCTTGATTGCCACTACTACCGCTGAGTTAAATGTTACTGAACTTGGTATGCAGAAGCAATTAACTTTAGGGCTGTTATATGCTTGTTGTAGTTACTTATTAATCCTCTTACTGCCACACATTCTAATGGTGTGACAGTTGATTTTTTAAAATGGAAGACAATCATCACCAAAGACAACACACTAGAATATTTTCATAATTTTTTAGCCATGACAATTTAGAATGTTTTTTCTTTGTGACTCTCCATGATTACACTTTTAATTTGTAGGATTTCAGTTGCAGAGTCAACATAGCATTTCAGAATAGTTGGTTATGGAAGTTGTAGTGAATGTGTAGAAGCCGACTGGGCCGGGTGGGTAAAGTGCCTGCCTGGCAACCCAAAGGTCGCGGGTTCGAATCCCGCTTCTGGCTTGGATCACAGTACTGCAAAAACCTTGGAAGGTGCATTATGGCCACAGAAGCTGATGCACCAACAACTTACCAAAAAAAAAAAAAAAAAAAAAAAGCAAGCATGTCTAGAATGAAACATAGATATTTTTGTACTTTGGAGATTTGCATGTATAATTTCATTACTCTTACTTTTGTTGAATGTAAATACAACAGCAGATTGATTAAAAACAGGGATGTAAGTTATCATAGATGTTTGAAGTTGTAGTGCTACTCTGTAATTATCATTTATGACATATTTTTTTATAATTATATAAATACAGTGAAACCTCTATAAGTGACCACCTCAATGAGAGCACTTTTACAAAAGACCAGTATTTCTTAGAATGGTTTTAAATAAGTGTCCTGTGTATTAAAACTGTATTCTTTAAGGAGACTACTAATCCTCTTGTTTGGAGGCTAGTTGTATTCCATAGATTACTAGGAATCTGTAATTCTTTAAGATGACCATTGTCTTACCTGACCATCAATGTTATCCTGTTGTGTGGCAGCCAGTGTTTTTCACAGATTTCTATGAATCTGAAGTAACTGTATATAAATATTGCTATTTCATTAATTTATTTCTGATTTCTCTATCTTTGAATATAAACATGATGGCAGAAAAAGCTTGAAAATTTTAAATTTAGAAATGGGAGCGAAAGTAGTAGAAGATGCAGAAAGAGGTTGGCAGAAAAGTATAATTGTGATAAAATGCAAATTCAAAAAATTTTACAAGAAAAAAATATTAAAGAAAATTATTCAGATTTGGAATGCAAATAAAAATATCAACAAGAAACACATCAACCTTATCAAGAAATTGATGAATAAACACTGCCTGGTTTTGATGGTGCTTGTGCTAGAGGAATTCTAGTAAGTTGTCCAGTACTACAGGGGGGTCCCCGGTATCTGAGTATTTGTTATCTGAGTCCCTACAGTTACGAGGATTTGAAAATTAAAGGAAGCCCTTGAGAAAATTGACCAAACACTTGAATATTTTTGTGAGAACAACCGTCTTCATGATCATGCAGCAAAAATTAAGCTTGAAGTTAGACATTCAGTTATGTTGTTATTATTATTATTATTAATAATAATAATAACTAAATGCTACAACACAATTTTATCTTAAAAAATACGGCAAAAAAACAAAACTCTGGATTCATTCTTTATTTGTAAAACTGAAAAATAGTGTAATTTCAATAAACTTTAT
Organism: Mastigoproctus giganteus; assembly: GCF_048544385.1. Taxonomy (NCBI): domain Eukaryota; kingdom Metazoa; phylum Arthropoda; class Arachnida; order Uropygi; family Thelyphonidae; genus Mastigoproctus; species Mastigoproctus giganteus. Next base: position 108,140,161 of record NC_143578.1, read on the forward strand.
TTAACCTTGTTCAACATATTATAATAAAAAATGTCTAATAAAATAATTATCTCATTTTTCAGTTCCTTCAATTCATTTTTTATTATATAGAAGTACACAATACACATTAAGAAAATTTGGTCCCCGTTTTAAGTGGAATTTTCTGGAACCTGTTATCCTCGGATAACAAGGACTCCTGTACAAGAAAAAGTATTGAATTTTTCAAAAGCTTTAAAAAAAAGACCTATTTTCTGCTAGCAATGGATGGCTTTGTAAATTTTGTAACCAAAGCCATCTTTAATCTAGATGGCACTGGCTTCTTTTATTGTGCTTTACCAAGTAGATAGTAAATCATTCAATTCTAATTCTTTCAAAAGAAAAACAGATTGACAATTTTACTGTGTACAAATTCTTCAGGATGAAAAGAATAAATATTGATAATTAATACTGCACTATGACCAAGATGTTTTAAAATCATGAAGATGGCATCCCTTAATGTTGATTGGTATGCCAATAAAAAAATAAATAAAAAAAAACATGGATGACAAGTGCTATTTTTTTTCTGAATGGTTTTATAATTTGGATGAAAAAAGAAAACAGGAAGAATCTACTATTATTACATAATGCTCCACATCATTCCAAAAATTTGCATTTAAGTAATGTCAATTTATTATTTCTTCCTTCTAAATACATCAGGTTTGTAAACCACTGGACCATATTGAATCATTTAAATTGTTTTACCACCGATGTATTTTAACTATATTAGTAGCAAATATGGACATGGCATGCAATGTTGAAGAATTATTTAAAAATTTCAATAGCAGAAGTCGTTGATGACAACATGGAGGTTGATGTTATTTTATAGAAGTACAAAAAGAAATTGTTTAACTTGGGCAGCAGATAAATGTAAACACTGATATGGAATGTGTAGAAGATTGAACAAGTGATGCCACGTAAAAATGATGGTGAAAACTGGGAACTTTGATTCTGCTAGGAACATTAAAACAATGTGAATTTATGTGAAAATATGAGTACAAACAATGAAGCAGATGTTGAAGAAATTAAAATTCCAATAGAAGAAAGTTTAAATACTGTTTTAGGACTTAAAAAATTATCTTGCAGTTTAGGTAATGAAACATAACAATTATTAAATGATTTTAAAACTATTTTAGTAAAAGAAATAATTGGTTAAAAAAACAAAATCATCCAAACAAATTGTTACCTGAATATTTCAAAAAATAAAAATACAGTAGAGGCCCCATTATCCTCGAGGTAATGTGGACTGAGGAACCTCTGATAACATGAAGTTTGGTAGTATTACTATTAAATAAACTGGATTTAACTACATTAACTTAATGATGTACACTATTTTCAGGTTAGATCTGCTTTATTGAACATAATGACTTTTAAATTATACAATAAAACACTTAATTTTATTTACAACTGTTTTATTACAAAAATAAAAATAGTACATGTATAAAAAAAATTAAAAGTCATAGACAAGAAAAATGTACACTTACAGTCAATCCTTAATTGTTTCTGTTTCATAGAAGCTCCTTGCTTTTTTAGCTGTTATATTTTGTAGGCATCTAAGTAACAAAACACCGGTGGGTGCAGTATCCACCTGCTGCACAATATAACGTAAAGTTGACTCAATAGTATTTAGACCTTCCACGTGTTTTTTTTTTTTTTTTTTTTTGTAGTTTCTGTGCACTCTTAATCGTCATCCTCACTTTCACCTTTTTGTTCATCAACAAGCTTTATGATCATGTCATCAGTCATTTCCAGCTGTTCATCAGAATTCATATTCATCCACTCTTTAATATCCTCTGTAGCAGGAGTGTCCAAAACAGGAAGGTTATTGGCTAGTTCTGAAAGGGTTTCCTCACCTCTTTCATCTTCATTTATCATCTTTTTTTTTTCGTTGGCTTCATTTTGGGAGCATAAAATATTTTTCCAGGATTTAATAAGAGTAGATGTTTTAACATTGTTCCATGCTTCTGCCAACCAGTAAATAACATCCTTGATGTTTAATTTAAGATTCTCAACAACACTGGTTCATGTTTCAAGATTTTGAAGCAGTGAAGAGATGTCACCTATAGTTGCATTTCAAAGACTCCAAAAACACCTTGTTCTAGAGGTTGAAGAAGGAATGTCACCAAAAACTAGTTTACATTCATCTGGATGGAATGGAGCATTGTCTGAAATTAAAAGTGCTTTATGGGAAAGTTTCTTTTCGTTCAAATATTTTGTGTTAGGGACAAATTCTTCATGAAACCCTGTTTTAAACAAACTTGAATCCATCCATACATTTTTTGATTTGCATAGTTAACATGCAAAGATCTTACATTTTTTAAAGTTTGGGGTTCTTTTTGATTTTCCAATTAGAGTTAGTT